>NW_027509186.1:6137500-6845000 GCF_051911475.1 Siphateles boraxobius | reverse complement strand
ACTTTTGAAAAAACTCAAACTCTTTCATGCTCTCTGAAGAATCTCAGAGACTTTTAAAGGCTTTCTGAAGAAGCTCAGTGAGTCTTTTTTTTAAACTAAGAAGAACTTTTGAAAAAACTCAAACTCTTTCATGCTCTCTGAAGAATCTCAGAGACTTTTAAAGGCTTTCTGAAGAAGCTCAGGGACTCTTTTTTTTTTTTAAATCAAAAAAGCTTACAGCACCTGGTATTCCCAGGCGGTCTCCCATCCAAGTACTAACCAGGCCCGACCCTGCTTAGCTTCCGAGATCAGACGAGATCGGGCGTGACCAAGGTGGTATGGCCGTAAGCAAAAACTGCTGCCAAAATTGGGCAATTTAAAAGGTTAGACCATTAATGAAGAAAACTAAGAAGAACTTTTGAAAAAACTCAAACTCTTTCATGCTCTCTGAAGAATCTCAGAGACTTTTAAAGGCTTTCTGAAGAAGCTCAGTGAGTCTTTTTTTTTAAACTAAGAACTTTTGAAAAAACTCAAACTCTTTCATGCTCTCTGAAGAATCTCAGAGACTTTTAAAGGCTTTCTGCAGAAGCTCAGGGACTCTTTTTTTTTAAACTAAGAAGAACTTTTGAAAAAACTCAAACTCTTTCATGCTCTCTGAAGAATCTCAGAGACTTTTAAAGGCTTTCTGAAGAAGCTCAGGGACTCTTTTTTTTTTTTAAATCAAAAAAGCTTACAGCACCTGGTATTCCCAGGCGGTCTCCCATCCAAGTACTAACCAGGCCCGACCCTGCTTAGCTTCCGAGATCAGACGAGATCGGGCGTGACCAAGGTGGTATGGCCGTAAGCGAAAACTGCTGCCAAAATTGGGCTATTTAAAAGGTTAGACCATTAATGAAGAAAACTAAGAAGAACTTTTGAAAAAACTCAAACTCTTTCATGCTCTCTGAAGAATCTCAGAGACTTTTAAAGGCTTTCTGAAGAAGCTCAGTGAGTCTTTTTTTTTAAACTAAGAACTTTTGAAAAAACTCAAACTCTTTCATGCTCTCTGAAGAATCTCAGAGACTTTTAAAGGCTTTCTGCAGAAGCTCAGTGAGTCTTTTTTTTTAAACTAAGAAGAACTTTTGAAAAAACTCAAACTCTTTCATGGTCTCTGAAGAATCTCAGAGACTTTTAAAGGCTTTCTGAAGAAGCTCAGGGACTCTTTTTTTTTTTAAATAAAAAGAGCTTACAGCACCTGGTATTCCCAGGCGGTCTCCCATCCAAGTACTAACCAGGCCCGACCCTGCTTAGCTTCCGAGATCAGACGAGATCGGGCGTGACCAAGGTGGTATGGCCGTAAGCGAAAACTGCTGCCAAAATTGGGCAATTTAAAAGGTTAGACCATTAATGAAGAAAACTAAGAAGAACTTTTGAAAAAACTCAAACTCTTTCATACTCTCTGTAGAATCTCAGAGACTTTTAAAGGCTTTCTGAAGAAGCTCAGTGAGTCTTTTTTTTAAACTAAGAAGAACTTTTGAAAAAACTCAAACTCTTTCATGCTCTCTGAAGAATCTCAGAGACTTTTAAAGGCTTTCTGCAGAAGCTCAGTGAGTCTTTTTTTTTAAACTAAGAGGAACTTTTGAAAAAACTCAAACTCTTTCATGCTCTCTGAAGAATCTCAGAGACTTTTAAAGGCTTTCTGAAGAAGCTCAGGGACTCTTTTTTTTTTAAATCAAAAAAGCTTACAGCACCTGGTATTCCCAGGCGGTATCCCATCCAAGTACTAACCAGGCCCGACCATGCTTAGCTTCCGAGATCAGACGAGATCGGGCGTGACCAAGGTGGTATGGCCGTAAGCGAAAACTGCTGCCAAAATTGGGCAATTTAAAAGGTTAGACCATTAATGAAGAAAACTAAGAAGAACTTTTGAAAAAACTCAAACTCTTTCATGCTCTCTGAAGAATCTCAGAGACTTTTAAAGGCTTTCTGAAGAAGCTCAGTGAGTCTTTTTTTTAAACTAAGAACTTTTGAAAAAACTCAAACTCTTTCATGCTCTCTGAAGAATCTCAGAGACTTTTAAAGGCTTTCTGCAGAAGCTCAGTGAGTCTTTTTTTTTAAACTAAGAAGAACTTTTGAAAAAACTCAAACTCTTTCATGCTCTCTGAAGAATCTCAGAGACTTTTAAAGGCTTTCTGAAGAAGCTCAGGGACTCTTTTTTTTTTTTTAAATCAAAAAAGCTTACAGCACCTGGTATTCCCAGGCGGTCTCCCATCCAAGTACTAACCAGGCCCGACCCTGCTTAGCTTCCGAGATCAGACGAGATCGGGCGTGACCAAGGTGGTATGGCCGTAAGCGAAAACTGCTGCCAAAATTGGGCTATTTAAAAGGTTAGACCATTAATGAAGAAAACTAAGAAGAACTTTTGAAAAAACTCAAACTCTTTCATACTCTCTGTAGAATCTCAGAGACTTTTAAAGGCTTTCTGAAGAAGCTCAGTGAGTCTTTTTTTTAAACTAAGAAGAACTTTTGAAAAAACTCAAACTCTTTCATGCTCTCTGAAGAATCTCAGAGACTTTTAAAGGCTTTCTGCAGAAGCTCAGTGAGTCTTTTTTTTAAAACTAAGAGGAACTTTTGAAAAAACTCAAACTCTTTCATGCTCTCTGAAGAATCTCAGAGACTTTTAAAGGCTTTCTGAAGAAGCTCAGGAACTCTTTTTTTTTTTTAAATCAAAAAAGCTTACAGCACCTGGTATTCCCAGGCGGTCTCCCATCCAAGTACTAACCAGGCCCGACCCTGCTTAGCTTCCGAGATCAGACAAGATCGGGCGTGACCAAGGTGGTGTGGCCGTAAGCGAAAACTGCTGCCAAAATTGGGCCATTTAAAAGGTTAGACCATTAATGAAGAAAACTAAGAAGAACTTTTGAAAAAACTCAAACTCTTTCATGCTCTCTGAAGAATCTCAGAGACTTTTAAAGGCTTTCTGAAGAAGCTCAGTGAGTCTTTTTTTTAAACTAAGAAGAACTTTTGAAAAAACTCAAACTCTTTCATGCTCTCTGAAGAATCTCAGAGACTTTTAAAGGCTTTCTGAAGAAGCTCAGGGACTCTTTTTTTTTTTCTTTTTTTTTTTTAAATCAAAAGAGCTTACAGCACCTGGTATTCCCAGGCGGTCTCCCATCCAAGTACTAACCAGGCCCGACCCTGCTTAGCTTCCGAGATCAGACGAGATCGGGCGTGACCAAGGTGGTATGGCCGTAAGCGAAAACTGCTGCCAAAATTGGGCAATTTAAAAGGTTAGACCATTAATGAAGAAAACTAAGAAGAACTTTTGAAAAAACTCAAACTCTTTCATGCTCTCTGAAGAATCTCAGAGACTTTTAAAGGCTTTCTGAAGAAGCTCAGTGAGTCTTTTTTTTAAACTAAGAAGAACTTTTGAAAAAACTCAAACTCTTTCATGCTCTCTGAAGAATCTCAGAGACTTTTAAAGGCTTTCTGAAGAAGCTCAGGGACTCTTTTTTTAAACTAAGAAGAACTTTTGAAAAAACTCAAACTCTTTCATGCTCTCTGAAGAATCTCAGAGACTTTTAAAGGCTTTCTGAAGAAGCTCAGTGAGTCTTTTTTTTAAAGTAAGAAGAACTTTTGAAAAAACTCAAACTCTTTCATGCTCTCTGAAGAATCTCAGAGACTTTTAAAGGCTTTCTGAAGAAGCTCAGGGACTCTTTTTTTTTTTTTTAAATCAAAAAAGCTTACAGCACCTGGTATTCCCAGGCGGTCTCCCATCCAAGTACTAACCAGGCCCGACCCTGCTTAGCTTTCGGGATCAGACGAGATCGGGCGTGACCAAGGTGGTATGGCCGTAAGCGAAAACTGCTGCCAAAATTGGGCTATTTAAAAGGTTAGACCATTAATGAAGAAAACTAAGAAGAACTTTTGAAAAAACTCAAACTCTTTCATACTCTCTGTAGAATCTCAGAGACTTTTAAAGGCTTTCTGAAGAAGCTCAGTGAGTCTTTTTTTTAAACTAAGAAGAACTTTTGAAAAAACTGAAACTCTTTCATGCTCTCTGAAGAATCTCAGAGACTTTTAAAGGCTTTCTGCAGAAGCTCAGTGAGTCTTTTTTTTTAAACTAAGAGGAACTTTTGAAAAACCTCAAACTCTTTCATGCTCTTTGAAGAATCTCAGAGACTTTTAAAGGCTTTCTGAAGAAGCTCAGGGACTCTTTTTTTTTTTTAAATCAAAAAAGCTTACAGCACCTGGTATTTCCAGGCGGTCTCCCATCCAAGTACTAACCAGGCCCGACCCTGCTTAGCTTCCGAGATCAGACGAGATCGGGCGTGACCAAGGTGGTATGGCCGTAAGCGAAAACTGCTGCCAAAATTGGGCCATTTAAAAGGTTAGACCATTAATGAAGAAAACTAAGAAGAACTTTTGAAAAAACTCAAACTCTTTCATGCTCTCTGAAGAATCTCAGAGACTTTTAAAGGCTTTCTGAAGAAGCTCAGTGAGTCTTTTTTTAAACTAAGAAGAACTTTTGAAAAAACTCAAACTCTTTCATGCTCTCTGAAGAATCTCAGAGACTTTTAAAGGCTTTCTGAAGAAGCTCAGGGACTCTTTTTTTTTTTCTTTTTTTTTTTTTAAATCAAAAGAGCTTACAGCACCTGGTATTCCCAGGCGGTCTCCCATCCAAGTACTAACCAGGCCCGACCCTGCTTAGCTTCCGAGATCAGACGAGATCGGGCGTGACCAAGGTGGTATGGCCGTAAGCGAAAACTGCTGCCAAAATTGGGCAATTTAAAAGGTTAGACCATTAATGAAGAAAACTAAGAAGAACTTTTGAAAAAACTCAAACTCTTTCATGCTCTCTGAAGAATCTCAGAGACTTTTAAAGGCTTTCTGAAGAAGCTCAGTGAGTCTTTTTTTTAAACTAAGAAGAACTTTTGAAAAAACTCAAACTCTTTCATGCTCTCTGAAGAATCTCAGAGACTTTTAAAGGCTTTCTGCAGAAGCTCAGTGAGTCTTTTTTTTAAACTAAGAAGAAGTTTTGAAAAAACTCAAACTCTTTCATGCTCTCTGAAGAATCTCAGAGACTTTTAAAGGCTTTCTGAAGAAGCTCAGGGACTCTTTTTTTTTTTAAATCAAAAAAGCTTACAGCACCTGGTATTCCCAGGCGGTCTCCCATCCAAGTACTAACCAGCCCCAACCCTGCTTAGCTTCCGAGATCAGACGAGATCGGGCGTGACCAAGGTGGTATGGCCGTAAGCGAAAACTGCTGCCAAAATTGGGCTATTTAAAAGGTTAGACCATTAATGAAGAAAACTAAGAAGAACTTTTGAAAAAACTCAAACTCTTTCAACCTCTCTGAAGAATCTCAGAGACTTTTAAAGGCTTTCTGAAGAAGCTCAGTGAGTCTTTTTTTTAAACTAAGAAGAACTTTTGAAAAAACTCAAACTCTTTCATGCTCTCTGAAGAATCTCAGAGACTTTTAAAGGCTTTCTGAAGAAGCTCAGGGACTCTTTTTTTAAACTAAGAAGAACTTTTGAAAAAACTCAAACTCTTTCATGCTCTCTGAAGAATCTCAGATACTTTTAAAGGCTTTCTGAAGAAGCTCAGTGAGTCTTTTTTTTAAAGTAAGAAGAACTTTTGAAAAAACTCAAACTCTTTCATGCTCTCTGAAGAATCTCAGAGACTTTTAAAGGCTTTCTGAAGAAGCTCAGGGACTCTTTTTTTTTTTTTTAAATCAAAAAAGCTTACAGCACCTGGTATTCCCAGGCGGTCTCCCATCCAAGTACTAACCAGGCCCGACCCTGCTTAGCTTCCGGGATCAGACGAGATCGGGCGTGACCAAGGTGGTATGGCCCTAAGCGAAAACTGCTGCCAAAATTGGGCTATTTAAAAGGTTAGACCATTAATGAAGAAAACTAAGAAGAACTTTTGAAAAAACTCAAACTCTTTCATACTCTCTGTAGAATCTCAGAGACTTTTAAAGGCTTTCTGAAGAAGCTCAGTGAGTCTTTTTTTTAAACTAAGAAGAACTTTTGAAAAAACTGAAACTCTTTCATGCTCTCTGAAGAATCTCAGAGACTTTTAAAGGCTTTCTGCAGAAGCTCAGTGAGTCTTTTTTTTTAAACTAAGAGGAACTTTTGAAAAACCTCAAACTCTTTCATGCTCTTTGAAGAATCTCAGAGACTTTTAAAGGCTTTCTGAAGAAGCTCAGGGACTCTTTTTTTTTTTAAATCAAAAAAGCTTACAGCACCTGGTATTTCCAGGCGGTCTCCCATCCAAGTACTAACCAGGCCCGACCCTGCTTAGCTTCCGAGATCAGACGAGATCGGGCGTGACCAAGGTGGTATGGCCGTAAGCGAAAACTGCTGCCAAAATTGGGCCATTTAAAAGGTTAGACCATTAATGAAGAAAACTAAGAAGAACTTTTGAAAAAACTCAAACTCTTTCATGCTCTCTGAAGAATCTCAGAGACTTTTAAAGGCTTTCTGAAGAAGCTCAGTGAGTCTTTTTTTTAAACTAAGAAGAACTTTTGAAAAAACTCAAACTCTTTCATGCTCTCTGAAGAATCTCAGAGACTTTTAAAGGCTTTCTGAAGAAGCTCAGGGACTCTTTTTTTTTTTTAAATCAAAAAAGCTTACAGCACCTGGTATTCCCAGGCGGTCTCCCATCCAAGTACTAACCAGGCCCGACCCTGCTTAGCTTCCGAGATCAGACGAGATCGGGCGTGACCAAGGTGGTATGGCCGTAAGCGAAAACTGCTGCCAAAATTGGGCAATTTAAAAGGTTAGACCATTAATGAAGAAAACTAAGAAGAACTTTTGAAAAAACTCAAACTCTTTCATGCTCTCTGAAGAATCTCAGAGACTTTTAAAGGCTTTCTGAAGAAGCTCAGTGAGTCTTTTTTTTTAAACTAAGAACTTTTGAAAAAACTCAAACTCTTTCATGCTCTCTGAAGAATCTCAGAGACTTTTAAAGGCTTTCTGCAGAAGCTCAGTGAGTCTTTTTTTTAAACTAAGAAGAACTTTTGAAAAAACTCAAACTCTTTCATGCTCTCTGAAGAATCTCAGAGACTTTTAAAGGCTTTCTGAAGAAGCTCAGGGACTCTTTTTTTTTTTAAATCAAAAAAGCTTACAGCACCTGGTATTCCCAGGCGGTCTCCCATCCAAGTACTAACCAGGCCCGACCCTGCTTAGCTTCCGAGATCAGACGAGATCGGGCGTGACCAAGGTGGTATGGCCGTAAGCGAAAACTGCTGCCAAAATTGGGCTATTTAAAAGGTTAGACCATTAATGAAGAAAACTAAGAAGAACTTTTGAAAAAACTCAAACTCTTTCAACCTCTCTGAAGAATCTCAGAGACTTTTAAAGGCTTTCTTAAGAAGCTCAGTGAGTCTTTTTTTTAAACTAAGAAGAACTTTTGAAAAAACTGAAACTCTTTCATGCTCTCTGAAGAATCTCAGAGACTTTTAAAGGCTTTCTGCAGAAGCTCAGTGAGTCTTTTTTTTTAACTAAGAGGAACTTTTGAAAAAACTCAAACTCTTTCATGCTCTCTGAAGAATCTCAGAGACTTTTAAAGGCTTTCTGAAGAAGCTCAGGGACTCTTTTTTTTTTTTTTTAAATCAAAAAAGCTTACAGCACCTGGTATTCCCAGGCGGTCTCCCATCCAAGTACTAACCAGGCCCGACCCTGCTTAGCTTCCGAGATCAGACAAGATCGGGCGTGACCAAGGTGGTATGGCCGTAAGCGAAAACTGCTGCCAAAATTGGGTTATTTAAAAGGTTAGACCATTAATGAAGAAAACTAAGAAGAACTTTTGAAAAAACTCAAACTCTTTCATACTCTCTGTAGAATCTCAGAGACTTTTAAAGGCTTTCTTAAGAAGCTCAGTGAGTCTTTTTTTTAAACTAAGAAGAACTTTTGAAAAAACTGAAACTCTTTCATGCTCTCTGAAGAATCTCAGAGACTTTTAAAGGCTTTCTGCAGAAGCTCAGGGACTCTTTTTTTTTTTAAATCAAAAAAGCTTACAGCACCTGGTATTCCCAGGCGGTATCCCATCCAAGTACTAACCAGGCCCGACCATGCTTAGCTTCCGAGATCAGACGAGATCAGGCGTGACCAAGGTGGTATGGCCGTAAGCGAAAACTGCTGCCAAAATTGGGCAATTTAAAAGGTTAGACCATTAATGAAGAAAACTAAGAAGAACTTTTGAAAAAACTCAAACTCTTTCATGCTCTCTGAAGAATCTCAGAGACTTTTAAAGGCTTTCTGAAGAAGCTCAGTGAGTCTTTTTTTTAAACTAAGAACTTTTGAAAAAACTCAAACTCTTTCATGCTCTCTGAAGAATCTCAGAGACTTTTAAAGGCTTTCTGCAGAAGCTCAGTGAGTCTTTTTTTTTAAACTAAGAAGAACTTTTGAAAAAACTCAAACTCTTTCATGCTCTCTGAAGAATCTCAGAGACTTTTAAAGGCTTTCTGAAGAAGCTCAGGGACTCTTTTTTTTTTTTTAAATCAAAAAAGCTTACAGCACCTGGTATTCCCAGGCGGTCTCCCATCCAAGTACTAACCAGGCCCGACCCTGCTTAGCTTCCGAGATCAGACGAGATCGGGCGTGACCAAGGTGGTATGGCCGTAAGCGAAAACTGCTGCCAAAATTGGGCTATTTAAAAGGTTAGACCATTAATGAAGAAAACTAAGAAGAACTTTTGAAAAAACTCAAACTCTTTCATACTCTCTATAGAATCTCAGAGACTTTTAAAGGCTTTCTGAAGAAGCTCAGTGAGTCTTTTTTTTAAACTAAGAAGAACTTTTGAAAAAACTGAAACTCTTTCATGCTCTCTGAAGAATCTCAGAGACTTTTAAAGGCTTTCTGCAGAAGCTCAGTGAGTCTTTTTTTTAAAACTAAGAGGAACTTTTGAAAAAACTCAAACTCTTTCATGCTCTCTGAAGAATCTCAGAGACCCTTAAAGGCTTTCTGAAGAAGCTCAGGGACTCTTTTTTTTTTTTAAATCAAAAAAGCTTACAGCACCTGGTATTCCCAGGCGGTCTCCCATCCAAGTACTAACCAGGCCCGACCCTGCTTAGCTTCCGAGATCAGACAAGATCGGGCGTGACTTTTTTTTTTTTTTTTTTTTTTTTTATTAAATTTTTTATCATTGCTTTACATAAAACACATCATTATATATTTATACATTTCCATCTTGTTCAATACTTTGGCAAGTAAAAGTGTTTTTGTTTAAAAACACACATGACATCCTTGTTAAAAATTCCATAAAATTCCCCCATTTTGCTCTCCATTTTAAAATAATTGTACAATATTTCCACATAATCATCTACCATCGGTTTAAAAAGCCCCCATAGATCTAAAACAACATCTCTGTTTTTTGCTATGTTCCTTCTTTTCCATATTGCTTTCTTCGCCAGTAGTAAGCACAAATTCACAAGCTTCTTATTTACATTTTTTTCTGCCATTCCCAACATAAAACATGTATCCCATTCAGCAACCACTTCTTTTCCTCTTAATTCTTTTATAAAATCTTTCAGTTCATTAAAAAAAAAATTAAGCTTTTCACAATATAAAAACAAGTGTAAAATCCCTTCATCTTCCTTCTTACATACTTTACATTGTGCATTACTTTCTTTTTTCATTATACACAATCTCATTTCAGTATATATCACATTTTGTCTAATAAAATAATCCAAACATTCCAAACCTACATCTAACCAACTCCATGCTCTGTTTTTCCAGACATCTTTTTCTTCAATTCCATTCAAATTCCTTAACCAAACCTCATTAGCCCCTGGTTTTTTAAAAACTCTGTTTCTAAAAAACTCATAAAACATTTTCACAGTTCCCATATTAAAATCCACCTTCTTGTCTTTACATTTTAGATACACCGTCATTTTGTTTTCTTTTCCATCATTATTGTTGACCTCCTCTAACCATTGACCTGGGATTGCTTTTTTAACATCTTCATATTGTTTTTTTAAACTGATCACATAATAGTCTTCCTTTTCCTCCTCCATCGCATCCTTTATCACTTGTAGTGGTAAAAATCCCTCCTTCCACTCCCATAAAATATCCCTCACTTTTACAATGCCTGCTTGCATCCATTTCTTAAAATAGATATCACGCTCATTTATCTTTATTTTGTCATTTAAAAACAAAGGTTGATTTAAAATCATTTCCCTCCCTTCTGGATTAAAATCCACCTCTGTCAAAAAAAGCCTCCAAGCATTTAAAACCTCTTTATAGAATTGTGGAATTCCCTCCATCATCCCAGCTTTTATCTTCATCCATAAAGTGTTTTCCCCCAGGTTAAAATTCCCACATTTATTTAAATAAAATACCATCAATTCCTTCCAATCAGCTCTATTATTATCATCCAAGTACTTCTTTACCACTTTTACCCTCATGCTTTTCATTTTCAGTTCCACATCCACCAGTCCCATCCCTCCCTCCTCCGGTTTTCCTATGAGCGTATAATACGCTACCCTTGAAGGCTTTTTATCCCATAAATATTCTAAAACAATCGTTTTTATTCTCTTAAAGCCCAGTTTGGTAATGACATTACTTGCAATTTATACCACATCTTTGATAACATTAAACTGTTTACAGTTAAAATTTTCCCTTTCAAACTTAAAAATCTATTTCTCCAAAAAATCAATCTTCTTTCCATTTCGCCCAATGTCTCTTCCCACATATTATCAATAGCTTCCTTCTCATTTTTTGCCACAATTGCCCCTAAAATCTTCATCTCTTGTACTTCCTTAAATTTAAAAACATCTGTTAAACTCTCTGTCCTTCCAAACTTCATATATATTGTTTTTTCCTCATTTATTTTTGCCCCTGAGCCTTCGCAATAACATTTTATTTTTCTCATCACTTCTTTTATGCTTTCCCTATTTTCCACCACAACTGTCGTATCATCTGCATATTGAAAAATTGGAGTTAATTCTTTTCTTCCTTCAAATTGTATCCCTTTTATCTCTTTGTCTCTATTTATTAAAAGCCCTAAAGGTTCTGCCACCAAAGAATATAACTGTGCGGACAGTGGACATCCTTGTCTGATTGATCTTAAAACTTTAAAAGGTTGCGTTAAAAAACCATTACATTTTACTTTTGTTAAAATATCACTGTATAAAACTGAAATCCATTTGATAAAATTCTCTCCAAACCCAAATTGTTTTAAAATTCCCATTAAAAACCCTCGTTCCACTCTGTCAAAAGCCTTCTCAAAGTCCATACTTATTACATATGCGCTCTTTCCTTTTTCTTTTATATATCCCACTATATCTCTTATACTGCTTGTGATATCCGCAATGTCCCTCCCCTTAACTCCGTAAGCCTGGTTAGTTTCAATTATATCCGGCATTATCTCTTTTAATCTGTTTGCTAAAACTTTGGCTAAAATTTTTAAATCTGTGTTTAACATTGTGATAGGCCTATAATTCTTCAATTCCGTTTTGTCTCCTTTTCTCTTATAAATGATTTTCATTAATCCCAGTCCCATTCTTGGGTGTACTCTTTCTTTTTTTAAAATTTCTCCATAGATTTCTTTTAAAATTATGCTCATTTTTTCCTTAAAAATCTTATAAAACTCATTTCCAATTCCATCTATTCCTGGGCTTTTCTTTACTCCTAACTGATTTATGGCCTGTATAATTTCTTCTGTTGTTATTTCTCTTTCACAAACCCCCTTATCTGTCTCACTGACTTTTTTTGTTATCTGTTTAATTAAAAAATTCCTTTTTTCTTCATCTCCTCCTTCTGATTTAAAAAGTTCTTCATAAAACTGGCTTATTTCTTTTAAAATCCCTTCTGTGTTTAAAACCGCTTGTCCTTCTTTATTCTTAATTTCCTTAATTATTTCTGCCCTCCCCTTGCTTTTCTCAAGATTAAAAAAGAATTTGTTACATTTCTCCCCTTGCACCGTACATTTTGCTTTACTTCTTAACATCGCCCCCTTGTATTTCTTCTCTTCTATTTTCTTCAATTTGTCCTCCACTTCAAGTACTCTTTGCACGTTTACTTCATTTTTGTTTAACTCTTTTCTTACCGTTTCTCTTATTTCTTCCTCCTCTGTTCTTTTCACCTTTTGTAACAACTTACAGTAGTTTATTGTGTATTTCTTAATTTCATATTTCATGTTTTCCCACCATTGTCTTTTATCTTCTATGTACATCAAGTCTTTTTTTCCTTCATCTAAAATGTTTTCTATCCCTTTTTTAAAATGCTCTTCCTTTAAGACATCAGTGTTTAAAATCCAAACCCCTGGTCCCTTCCTTTCTCTTTTAAAATCTAGTCTCATTAATACCATTTTGTGATCACTTAAAGTGGTTTCTTTATAAAAAATCCCATCAATAAAATGTTCTAAATTCCTGGTGTTTAAAAAGTAATCTATTCTGGTTTGACACATAAAATTCCCCACCAGCTGCCTTCTTGTAAATTCCTTCTTTTTTTCATTCCTCTCCCTCCACACGTCCATCATATTTTTTCCTCCCATCAATAACTTTAACTCTTTTCTACCCACATCCGACTTAAAAATCATTCCATTCACCATGTCCATTTTACTAAAAACAGTGTTAAAATCTCCCCCAATTATTACCTTCTTCCATTCTTTCATTACTCTAGATATATCATTAAAATACATTTTCTTTTCCATTTGGTCATTTGGAGCATGTACGTTTATCAAAATAAAATCTTCTTCTTCTATCTTAATTTCTACAGCCATGCATTTCCCTTTTATGTCCTTATATATCAATTTTGCCTTAATACCTCTGTCTTTTCTTATTAACACTGCCACTCCACCTCCTTTCCCTTCTTTATTATTAAAAAATAATTCCCCTTCCCATTTTCTTTTAAAATCCTCCATTGCATTATCTTTCCAGTTTGTCTCTTGCAATAAAATTATATCCTCTTCTTTGCACATTTCCTTCACTTTTTCAAATTTCACACAGTTCATTAACCCTCTTGCATTAAAAGTCACAATACTCAGCACAATAAAATAAAAGATAAAAAAATTAAAAATCCCCATTCTTTCAGTTCATTTCCTCTCCTTCCTTTACATTTTCTCCACAGTCCTGTTTCTCATCACTTTTTTCAAAAGAAACTTTTTTCCTTGCTTTATCTAAATTTGGAATTACCTTACTTGTCCTTCTTCTTTTACTTGTTATTCCCTTTGTACCACCGTCGTCCATGTTTTCACTTCCTTTGTCCCTTTTTTCTTTCTCCGTGACTTGATCTTGCTCCTCTATCTTTTCCAGTTCAGTTTGCAAAGTCCCAGTTACTTCCATTCGTTCCTCCGTTTCCTCATTGTCTATCGTTAGTCCACTCCGTTCCGTTATGCCCTCAACATCCGCGCTTACAATCTCCTCTCTTGGCGTTCCTTCCATGCCCTCGCGTTGCTTCTCTTCTCTGTCTGCCTCATGCATCTGCCCGCTCATCAGTTCTTCCTCCTGTTGTTGGTCTCCGTCGTCGCACTCACACCTGCTCAACACAAGCTTGCAGCCCAGGCACCTCTCCGCTTTGCAGTCCCTCGCGAAGTGGCCCTTTTCCTCGCATTTAAAGCATTTGAATTCCGGACAGTCCTTCATCATATGTTCAGTGCTCATACACAACCTGCAGGTTCTCATCTGCTGGCTATGTATCACTCTGAAATACTGAGGACCCTCTTCCGTTTCCACTTTCATGCTGTAGGGCAAAGAATGCACTTCTTTCGGGAAGCGTACTCTCATGTACCTGGTTCCATCCTCTATGCTGGTGCCTGTGTACAATCTTCTTTTAATCTGTGAAATGGGAGTTACCCCCCATCCTTCCAGCTTTTGCAGGATTACGTCATCCTCCAGATAAGCAGGCAGATGCATGAAAGAGACAACCAAGTCCTTATTATTCAATTTTTTAATTTCACACATCTTTCCTTTTATTATCAGTCCATCATCCAGCTTCTCAATATCTTCCTCTTTCTCAAATCTAATTTCATATTCCTTCATCATTTTTGGTCTTATCGCTAGTATATTCGTCACATCCACCTTCTCCGTCAATGCTTTTATAATATCCTCCGCCTTCCCGTCCTGTACCTCCATCAAATCAATCACAATCGTTGCGTCCTTCGTGTAGTTTCTTCTGTTTCTCTTTTCAGGGTAATCCTTTTCTCGTTGTCCTTTGTCCAGTCCATTTTCCTTTCTCCGACGTGTTTCTCGTGCCAAGTCCTTATCCATAGCCGTTTGTCCGTCCATTTCTCCAAAAAAAAACCTCAATCCCTCCCAATCAGCTAAGCTGTTGGGAGGACAAATACAAAAACTAATACGAAAAACTTAAACAAAAACACTTATTTAACATACACAAAACCGCAAAACAAAACACAAAACTTTTGGGTGAACCTCTTCCACCCCACTGAGACCAAACACTTCCTGGAACGTACCAATCGGGCGTGACCAAGGTGGTGTGGCCGTAAGCGAAAACTGCTGCCAAAATTGGGCCATTTAAAAGGTTAGACCATTAATGAAGAAAACTAAGAAGAACTTTTGAAAAAACTCAAACTCTTTCATGCTCTCTGAAGAATCTCAGAGACGTTTAAAGGCTTTCTGAAGAAGCTCAGTGAGTCTTTTTTTTAAACTAAGAAGAACTTTTGAAAAAACTCAAACTCTTTCATGCTCTCTGAAGAATCTCAGAGACTTTTAAAGGCTTTCTGAAGAAGCTCAGGGACTCTTTTTTTTTTTTTTTTTTTTTTTTTTTAAATCAAAAGAGCTTACAGCACCTGGTATTCCCAGGCGGTCTCCCATCCAAGTACTAACCAGGCCCGACCCTGCTTAGCTTCCGAGATTAGACGAGATCGGGCGTGACCAAGGTGGTATGGCCGTAAGCGAAAACTGCTGCCAAAATTGGGCAATTTAAAAGGTTAGACCATTAATGAAGAAAACTAAGAAGAACTTTTGAAAAAACTCAAACTCTTTCATGCTCTCTGAAGAATCTCAGAGACTTTTAAAGGCTTTCTGAAGAAGCTCAGTGAGTCTTTTTTTTAAACTAAGAAGAACTTTTGAAAAAACTCAAACTCTTTCATGCTCTCTGAAGAATCTCAGAGACTTTTAAAGGCTTTCTGCAGAAGCTCAGTGAGTCTTTTTTTTTAAACTAAGAAGAACTTTTGAAAAAACTCAAACTCTTTCATGCTCTCTGAAGAATCTCAGAGACTTTTAAAGGCTTTCTGAAGAAGCTCAGGGACTCTTTTTTTTTTTTAAATCAAAAAAGCTTACAGCACCTGGTATTCCCAGGAGGTCTCCCATCCAAGTACTAACCAGGCCCGACCCTGCTTAGCTTCCGAGATCAGACGAGATCGGGCGTGACCAAGGTGGTATGGCCGTAAGTGAAAACTGCTGCCAAAATTGGGCTATTTAAAAGGTTAGACCATTAATGAAGAAAACTAAGAAGAACTTTTGAAAAAACTCAAACTCTTTCATGCTCTCTGAAGAATCTCAGAGACTTTTAAAGGCTTTCTGAAGAAGCTCAGGGACTCTTTTTTTAAACTAAGAAGAACTTTTGATAAAACTCAAACTCTTTCATGCTCTCTGAAGAATCTCAGAGACTTTTAAAGGCTTTCTGAAGAAGCTCAGTGAGTCTTTTTTTTAAAGTAAGAAGAACTTTTGAAAAAACTCAAACTCTTTCATGCTCTCTGAAGAATCTCAGAGACTTTTAAAGGCTTTCTGAAGAAGCTCAGGGACTCTTTTTTTTTTTTTTTAAATCAAAAAAGCTTACAGCACCTGGTATTCCCAGGCGGTCTCCCATCCAAGTACTAACCAGGCCCGACCCTGCTTAGCTTCCGAGATCAGACGAGATGGGGCGTGACTTTTTTATTTTTTAATTTTTTTTTTATTAAGAAATTTCAATCAATAAAATACAATAAAAATAAATACAATAAAAAATACATATTTTCTTCTACATACGTCTCTACATCACATATATTTCATTTACATACATTATTTAAAAAACTCCATCACTTCCCGGCAGCTTCCACATTTGGTCTTTAAGGACACAACAAACTTTTGGGGTAAAAATATCATAAAAAGCATCCAACATATTTTCACATTTAAAATAAACATACAATCTTTCAATATACAATTCAGTTTTCCTTTTAAACATAGTCCAAACATCCAACACAATTTTTTCCTTTTTAGCCACAGTTCTTCTCTCCCATATTGCACTTTTCATCAACATTACACACAGATTTATAAAACTTTTGTTTTGACACTTCTTTTCCCAACCAAACATCACAACTCTGTTCCATTCCATTACACTTTCATCCCACTCCTCAGTCAACTCTTTAATTAAGCATTTACATTTCCTTAAAAATTCCTCCAGTTCTTTACAGTATAAAAATATATGTAAAATCCACTCTTCCTTTTCCTGGCACACTTTACACAGAGCGTTTTGCTCAATTCCTATTTTATTTAAAATTGCCTCAGTAAAAATCACTTTATGTCTTATAAAATATTCTAAACATCCCAATTTTGTTTCCACACACTTCCCCCTCATGTTTCTCCATATACACTCTTTTTTTAAATCTTTGAATTTCTGCACCCAGTATTCATTTGCAATTGGCTCTTTAAAAACATCATCTCTAAAAGAACAATAAATCATTTTCACAGTACATTCCTTAAAATCATTCACTTTTCCCCCCAATTTCACATAAATACATTTCTCTTTTGGCTCTCCTTCCATACATTCTATTCTTTTAATCCACTCTTTGGGTATTGCACTTTTAATGATTTCATACTTATTTAAAATTTCTTGTTCACTGTAATCCTCTTTTGCCTCCTCCATTGCATCCACAATAAATTGTGTTGGTAAGAACCCTTCTTTGAATTCATATAAAACGTCTCTCACTCTTGTTATCCCCACTTCCATCCATTTCTTTAAAAACATTTCTTTGTCTTGTTTTAAAATGTTTTTGTTTAAGAACAGAGGTTGATTTAAAATGTTTTCTCTCCCATGTGGATCATACTCGACTTTGGCTAAAAATTTTCCCCAGGCACTCAAAATTTCTCTATAAAACTCTGGTAGTCTTTCCATCATCCAAATTTTCGTTTTCATCCATAAAATTCCATCCCCCATATTAAAATTCCCACATTTGTTTAAAAAATATTTCATGGTCTTTTTCCACTCTGCTTTGCCCTCATCTTGTATGTATTTCTTCACTATTTTAACTCTCAAACTATTTTTTCTCTGTTCCACATCTATTAATCCTAAACCCCCCTTGTCTACTGCCCCTAAAAGTGTGTTAAAAGCTATTCTTGCTGGTTTCCCCTCCCATAAAAAGTCAAGAAAACATTTCTTCAGCCTCTTTTCTGTCCACAATGGCATCTCCGACACATATAAAACATACCATAGCTTAGAAACCATTAAAACATTCAATATTAAAACCTTCCCTTTCAAGTTTAATGTTCTCAATTTCCAAAAATTTAACCTTCTCTCTATTTCTGTTACTAGTTGCTCCCACATTTCATCTCTTACTTTCCTCTCATTTTTCCCCATTAAAATTCCTAAAATCCTTATTTCTTCCACTTCCTTGAAATTAAAACAATCCCTTAAAATCATAGCTTTACCAAATCTCATATACACCGTCTTATCTTCATTTACTTTACTCCCAGATCCTTTACAATATTCTTCTACAACCTTCATAACTTCTTTAACGCTCTCCTTTCCTTTTACTATTATCGTTGTGTCATCGGCATATTGAAAAACCTTCCCTTCAGACTTGTTTTCCTCAATTTCAATTCCAGTTATTTCTTCTTTTTGTTTTATAGCCAATCCCAACGGTTCCGATACAAGTGAATATGTGACCAGTCACGGAAACTAGGGACACAAGTCGGTTCTGGGGCATTTTGAGTTATTCATAGATTCTGAGAGTGTAATATCCAAGCTTTCCAACGATGTGTAACATGTGGAAATCTGATAATATTTGGAGAAGTTGTGGCCATTTTAAAGTAGGCACTTAAAAAAGCTCAAAGAGGAGAAAACGAGCTCTAAAGATTGTGCAGTTCTCACCTGTCTCTGCTGCTGGGGGTGACAATAGGGCTCATTTACATCTCATTTAGATAAGCCATACCCCCTGTAAAGCTCCTCCATGTGCTTTACAGCTTTTTTTACACTTCGAATGAGTGCACTTCTGCCGCACTAGGCGAAAAACAATTGTGCTGCCCCTCTATTTGCAACGTACCAGCAACAACACACAAAGACCAATAATGCCATATAGCCTGCATATAACGCGAAACCAGCAACAACACATAAAGACCAATATGCCATATACATATAACGCAAAACCAGCAACAACACACAAAGACCAATAATGCCATATAGCCTGCATATAACACGAAACCAGCAACAACACATAAAGACCAATATGCCATATACATATAACGCAAAACCAGCAACAACACACAAAGACCAATATGCCATATAGCCTGCATATAACGCAAAACCAGCAACAACACACAAAGGCCAATATGCCATATACATACAGTATAACGCAAAACCAGCAACAACACACAAAGACCAATATGCCATATACATATAACGCAAAACCAGCAACAACAAACAAAGACCAATAAGCCATAGGCCTACATATAGCGCAAATAGTACGCAACGCTCGTGTGCCCAAAATGTCAACAATATTAAAGTTTATGTAGGAGGCAAATGCCTGCTGGCATTTTTCTTTAAGCAGTCATTTCTGCAATTTTCCAAATAATCACATTTCACCTCCTCAAATTACTGTTGCAAATCTCTTTACACCACTTTCTTATGTGCGTATACACACACAAATGAAATGTCCGCAAGCACATTATATCATCAGCAGGTTCAGCATCTTAAATAACGACTAAAGAGCAAATGAAGCTTAACTTACATTTCAGAAACACGCACGGCAGGCCTTCATCACTGCATCCTCTATTTCGATTCTCCGTCACATATGAAACAGCCAGCAACCGCTGTCAGCGAGCCGAGCCGCCGTATTGAAGCACTGAGGGCGAGCGCGCTGCGCCCATACCTCCGGTTCAGTTTCCCGAGCCCACGAAGTGCGGCGAAAACATTTTCGGTGTAACTGCCAGACGGTTCATCTCGTCTGCGACAATCTTTGCGGCATCCATCTTCATTGAATTTTGATATCAGAGAGAGCCGGCCAGAGCACAGCATAATAAGTAGCCATGTGGTTGACTTGGAGGGCGGGGGCAAAAGCGTCGGGTTATTCAGTATGGAAATACACACAGACAATGACACGCCACGCCCCTACTGCATGCTAGAATCTCCGAAAACAAGCCGATTTCAACCTCAAAATGTAAGCTTTTAAATATACCAATACTGCTATCTCAAACATGGAGAGGCTTCTTCGTGATTTCAATTAACAGATTTTCCAAAAAATTGAAAATCACCAATTTTGAAAAAAAACTCTTCTTTCTCATTTTGCTCGAAAGTTGTGCTGCCGACTTGTGTCCCTGGTTTCTGTGACTGGTCACATATAATAACGCTGAAAGTGGACACCCCTGTCTTATTGATCTTGTGATTTTAAAACATTCTGTTAAAAACCCATTACATTTTATTCTTGTTAAAGCACCCTTATATAAAATCTCAATCCATTTAATAAAATCTCCCCCAAAACCAAATTTCTTTAAAACATCAAATAAATACCCGTGTTCAACCCTATCAAAAGCTTTTTCAAAATCTAAACTAATTACGTATCCTTCTTCTTTCTCTTCTTTCAAGTACCATATTGTGTCTCTTATGCTCATTGTCGTGTCCGCTATATCTCTTCCTTTTACTCCGTACGCTTGATTTGTTTTGATTATACTTGGCATTACTTCCTTTAACCTGTTTGCTAAAACTTTCGCTAAAATCTTAAGATCTGTGTTTAGCATTGTGATTGGCCTGTAGTTTTTTAAATCTACTTTTTCTCCTTTCCTTTTATATATCAGTTTTGTTATGCCCATCCCCATTCTTTCATTAACTTCTTCTTTTCCAAAAATTTCTCTAAAAACTTCCTTTAAAATCTTTGTTAAAATCTCTTTAAAACATATATAAAATTCACTTCCTAAACCATCTATTCCTGGACTTTTCTTTTTATTCAGCTGCTGTATTGCTCTTTCTATCTCCTCTTCTCTGACTTCTTGATCACATTCTTTTTTATCTTCCTCGCTAATTTTTGCTTTTATCTGATTCAACAATTCCATTTTTTCGTTTTCTTTTACACCCCTTGTACTAAAAAGCTCTTCATAAAAATTCCTTATTTCTTCTAAAATTTTTTCATTCCCTTCTACAATTTCCCCATTTTTTCCTCTTATCTCTTTAATCGTTTCAGCTTTCCCTTTCTTTTTTTCCAAATCAAAAAAAAACTTGGTGCATTTTTCTCCCTCCACTGTATATTTAGCTTTGCTTCTTAACCTCGCCCCCTCATATTCTTTTTCCTCTATTTCTTTCAGTTTTCCCTCCATTTCCTTTATCTTTTGTATATCTTTATTTTCTTTATTCAATTCCACTTCCAAACTTTCCTTTATTTCTTTTTCTTTGTATCTTTTGCATTTGTGTATTATACTACAATACTTAATCGAGAATTTTTTAATTAAAAACTTTACGTTCTCCCACCATATTCTCTTATCTTCTTCATACATTTCATTTTCCTTTTCTTTTTCTATAATTTCTTTAACCTTTAAAACATAGTCTTCATTTTCTAACATTTTAGTATTTAAAACCCATATCCCTGGCCCTCTTTGCACTTTATTCCAGTCCATTTTAAAAAATAAAAACTTGTGATCGCTCAAACTTGTGTCTTCATACTTAATATTTTCGATAAAATTCTCCACATTCCTCGTACATAAAATAAAGTCAATTCTTGTTTTGCACACAAAGCTCCCTACTATTTGTATCCTTGAAAATTCTTTTTTCCTTTCATTTCTTTCTCTCCACACATCTATCATATTATTTTCTGCCATTAATGCTTTTAATTCTTTTCTCCCTGTATCAGTTTTAAAAACCATTCCTTCTGCCATGTCATGTTTATTAAAAACCGTGTTAAAATCCCCCATCATTATTATTTCCTTATACTTCTTTACAATACTTCTTAAAACATTAAAAAACTCTTTCTTTTCTTTCTCTTCCGTTGGTGCATGTACATTTACTAAAATCAATTCTCTTCCTTCATGTATTGTCTCAACCACCATACATTTTCCCATCGTATCTTTGTATAGAATTTTACTTGCTTTAAAAACATCATCCTTCATTAAAAAAGCCACTCCTCTTCCAAACCTCCCATCTCCATTATTGTATAAAATCCCTCCTTCCCATCTCTTTTTAAAATCATTCATCACATTTTCTCTCCAGTTTGTTTCTTCTAGCACAATAATGTCTTCTGTTTTACATTTTTCTTTTACATTTTCAAATTTCCTTAAGTTCAAAAGTCCTCTCGCATTAAAAGTCACACAACTTAGTACCATTAAAAATAAAAAGAATAAATATCTAAAAACCATTATTCTTAGTCTTTCTCCTCCAGTTCCTTTAACACCTCAAACCTGTTTAAACACTCCATTAGTCCTTTTTTCAACACTTTTTCCCTTGCAGTTTCTATATTTGGCTTTACCTTTAGCAATCTTCTTCGTCCTTGTCCCCTCTCCACTTTTTTCTTCTCGTCCTCCTCCATCCTTATTTCTCCTTCGCTGTCTGTTTCTTTGTCTTGTTCTTTTCCTTTTTGTCCATGATTTGAAGATATGTCCATTGGTGTCAACAGCGTGTCCTCTTCACTTATCTGTTCATCATCCTTTTCATTTCCTCCTTCTCCTTCTTGTCTGTTGTTTGTTCCTTCCTCTGCTTCCTTTGGTTGTGATTCGTCCTCTTCTTGTCTTTCCTCGTTGTTTCCTTCATGCACCTGTCTGTCCACCTGTACTTCCCTTCCTCCTACCTCTCCCTCCATCCAGCATTCACATTTATTTAAAATTTCTTGGCAATCCGGGCACCTGACGGCGTTGCAATCTCGTGCAAAATGGCCCCTTTCCTCACACTTATAGCACTTGAAATCTGGGCAATCTTTCAGTAGATGTCCTGGGCTCATGCACAGCCGACAGGTCTTTACCTGGTGGCTGTGCATCACCCTAAAGTACTGTGGCCCTTCCGCTGTTTCCAGCTTTGTGCTATAAGGGAGTGATGCCACTTCTTTGGGGAACCTCACCTTCACAAACCTGGTGCCGTCTTCTACGTCAGTGCCCGGATAGCACCTTCTTTTGATTTTAGATATGGGGGAAACCCCCCATCCTTCCAATTTGTCCAAAATTTCATTATCCTCCAGGTAGACAGGCAGGTGCATGAATGAAACAACGTAATCTTTATTTTGCAGCTTCTTTACTTCACAGTCCACTCCCTTTATTGTCAATCCATCGATTAAAACGTCGCACATTTCTTCCTGTTCTAGTGTCAGTTCATATTCTTTGCCTTGCCTGGGTCTTACAGCCAACACCTTTCCACTTCCAATTTGTTCCGAAATCGCTTTAATTATATCCTCCGCTCTCACTCCACTCACGTTCTCTGTACTTACGATCACTGTTGCCTCTTTTAAATATTTTCTTTCACCAAATCTTTTCCTTGCTTCTTGATCCTTTCCATTCCCAGTTCTTTGTCGATTCTCTAGTCCAGTGTCGTTTGCCATTCGTGTTCCTCCCGCCAGTCCAGTGTCGTTTGCCATTCGTGTTCCTCCCGCCAGTCCAGTGTCGTTTGCCATTCGTGTTCCTCCTGCCAGTCCATTGTCAATTACCGTGCGTGTTCCTCCAACCAGTCCAGTGTCATTTGCCGTTAATCCGTCCATAATTGCAAAAATAAAATTAAAAACCACCCTCCAGCCAGCAAAAGCTGCTGTTAGGTGGTTTGAAAAGCAAAATAAAGCGAAAAAAACTAACTTAAAGTAACAAACTCGAAAAACAAAACACAAATAGAAAAACAAAAATGGGGGAGAGCCTTCCTCTCCAACTGCAGCCAACTCACTTCCTGGATCGTACCAACTAGATCGGGCGTGACCAAGGTGGTATGGCCGTAAGCGAAAACTGCTGCCAAAATTGGGCTATTTAAAAGGTTAGACCATTAATGAAGAAAACTAAGAAGAACTTTTGAAAAAACTCAAACTCTTTCAACCTCTCTGAAGAATCTCAGAGACTTTTAAAGGCTTTCTGAAGAAGCTCAGTGAGTCTTTTTTTTAAACTAAGAAGAACTTTTGAAAAAACTCAAACTCTTTCATGCTCTCTGAAGAATCTCAGAGACTTTTAAAGGCTTTCTGCAGAAGCTCAGTGAGTCTTTTTTTTAAACTAAGAGGAACTTTTGAAAAAACTCAAACTCTTTCATGCTCTCTGAAGAATCTCAGAGACTTTTAAAGGCTTTCTGAAGAAGCTCAGGGACTCTTTTTTTTTTTTTTTAAATCAAAAAAGCTTACAGCACCTGGTATTCCCAGGCGGTCTCCCATCCAAGTACTAACCAGGCCCGACCCTGCTTAGCTTCCGAGATCAGACGAGATTGGGCGTGACCAAGGTGGTATGGCCGTAAGCGAAAACTGCTGCCAAAATTGGGCCATTTAAAAGATTAGACCATTAGTGAAGAAAACTAAGAAGAACTTTTGAAAAAACTGAAACTGTTTCATACTCTCTGTAGAATCTCAGAGACTTTTAAAGGCTTTCTGAAGAAGCTCAGTGAGTCTTTTTTTTAAACTAAGAAGAACTTTTGAAAAAACTGAAACTCTTTCATGCTCTCTGAAGAATCTCAGAGACTTTTAAAGGCTTTCTGCAGAAGCTCAGTGAGTCTTTTTTTTAAACTAAGAGGAACTTTTGAAAAAACTCAAACTCTTTCAGCCTCTCTGAAGAATCTCAGAGACTTTTAAAGGCTTTCTGAAGAAGCTCAGGGACTCTTTTTTTTTTTTAAATCAAAAAAGCTTACAGCACCTGGTATTCCCAGGCGGTCTCCCATCCAAGTACTAACCAGGCCCGACCCTGCTTAGCTTCCGAGATCAGACGAGATCGGGCGTGACCAAGGTGGTATGGCCGTAAGCAAAAACTGCTGCCAAAATTGGGCAATTTAAAAGGTTAGACCATTAATGAAGAAAACTAAGAAGAACTTTTGAAAAAACTCAAACTCTTTCATGCTCTCTGAAGAATCTCAGAGACTTTTAAAGGCTTTCTGAAGAAGCTCAGTGAGTCTTTTTTTTAAACTAAGAAGAACTTTTGAAAAAACTCAAACTCTTTCATGCTCTCTGAAGAATCTCAGAGACTTTTAAAGGCTTTCTGCAGAAGCTCAGTGAGTCTTTTTTTTTAAACTAAGAAGAACTTTTGAAAAAACTCAAACTCTTTCATGCTCTCTGAAGAATCTCAGAGACTTTTAAAGGCTTTCTGAAGAAGCTCAGGGACTCTTTTTTTTTTTTAAATCAAAAAAGCTTACAGCACCTGGTATTCCCAGGCGGTCTCCCATCCAAGTACTAACCAGGCCCGACCCTGCTTAGCTTCCGAGATCAGACGAGATCGGGCGTGACCAAGGTGGTATGGCCGTAAGTGAAAACTGCTGCCAAAATTGGGCTATTTAAAAGGTTAGACCATTAATGAAGAAAACTAAGAAGAACTTTTGAAAAAACTCAAACTCTTTCATGCTCTCTGAAGAATCTCAGAGACTTTTAAAGGCTTTCTGAAGAAGCTCAGGGACTCTTTTTTTAAACTAAGAAGAACTTTTGAAAAAACTCAAACTCTTTCATGCTCTCTGAAGAATCTCAGAGACTTTTAAAGGCTTTCTGAAGAAGCTCAGTGAGTCTTTTTTTTAAAGTAAGAAGAACTTTTGAAAAAACTCAAACTCTTTCATGCTCTCTGAAGAATCTCAGAGACTTTTAAAGGCTTTCTGAAGAAGCTCAGGGACTCTTTTTTTTTTTTTTTAAATCAAAAAAGCTTACAGCACCTGGTATTCCCAGGCGGTCTCCCATCCAAGTACTAACCAGGCCCGACCCTGCTTAGCTTCCGAGATCAGACGAGATCGGGCGTGACCAAGGTGGTATGGCCGTAAGCGGAAACTGCTGCCAAAATTGGGCCATTTAAAAGGTTAGACCATTAATGAAGAAAACTAAGAAGAACTTTTGAAAAAACTCAAACTGTTTCATACTCTCTGTAGAATCTCAGAGACTTTTAAAGGCTTTCTGAAGAAGCTCAGTGAGTCTTTTTTTTAAACTAAGAAGAACTTTTGAAAAAACTGAAACTCTTTCATGCTCTCTGAAGAATCTCAGAGACTTTTAAAGGCTTTCTGCAGAAGCTCAGTGAGTCTTTTTTTTAAACTAAGAGGAACTTTTGAAAAAACTCAAACTCTTTCATGCTCTCTGAAGAATCTCAGAGACTTTTAAAGGCTTTCTGAAGAAGCTCAGGGACTCTTTTTTTTTTTTTTAAATCAAAAAAGCTTACAGCACCTGGTATTCCCAGGCGGTCTCCCATCCAAGTACTAACCAGGCCCGACCCTGCTTAGCTTCCGAGATCAGACGAGATCGGGCGTGACCAAGGTGGTATGGCCGTAAGCGAAAACTGCTGCCAAAATTGGGCCATTTAAAAGGTTAGACCATTAATGAAGAAAACTAAGAAGAACTTTTGAAAAAACTCAAACTGTTTCATACTCTCTGTAGAATCTCAGAGACTTTTAAAGGCTTTCTGAAGAAGCTCAGTGAGTCTTTTTTTTAAACTAAGAAGAACTTTTGAAAAAACTGAAACTCTTTCATGCTCTCTGAAGAATCTCAGAGACTTTTAAAGGCTTTCTGCAGAAGCTCAGTGAGTCTTTTTTTTAAACTAAGAGGAACTTTTGAAAAAACTCAAACTCTTTCATGCTCTCTGAAGAATCTCAGAGACTTTTAAAGGCTTTCTGAAGAAGCTCAGGGACTCTTTTTTTTTTTTTTTTTTAAATCAAAAAAGCTTACAGCACCTGGTATTCCCAGGCGGTCTCCCATCCAAGTACTAACCAGGCCCGACCCTGCTTAGCTTCCGAGATCAGACGAGATCGGGCGTGACCAAGGTGGTATGGCCGTAAGCGAAAACTGCTGCCAAAATTGGGCCATTTAAAAGGTTAGACCATTAATGAAGAAAACTAAGAAGAACTTTTGAAAAAACTCAAACTCTTTCATGCTCTCTGAAGAATCTCAGAGACTTTTAAAGGCTTTCTGAAGAAGCTCAGTGAGTCTTTTTTTTAAACTAAGAAGAACTTTTGAAAAAACTCAAACTCTTTCATGCTCTCTGAAGAATCTCAGAGACTTTTAAAGGCTTTCTGCAGAAGCTCAGTGAGTCTTTTTTTTTAAACTAAGAAGAACTTTTGAAAAAACTCAAACTCTTTCATGCTCTCTGAAGAATCTCAGAGACTTTTAAAGGCTTTCTGAAGAAGCTCAGGGACTCTTTTTTTTTTTTAAATCAAAAAAGCTTACAGCACCTGGTATTCCCAGGCGGTCTCCCATCCAAGTACTAACCAGGCCCGACCCTGCTTAGCTTCCGAGATCAGACGAGATCGGGCGTGACCAAGGTGGTATGGCCGTAAGTGAAAACTGCTGCCAAAATTGGGCTATTTAAAAGGTTAGACCATTAATGAAGAAAACTAAGAAGAACTTTTGAAAAAACTCAAACTCTTTCATGCTCTCTGAAGAATCTCAGAGACTTTTAAAGGCTTTCTGAAGAAGCTCAGGGAGTCTTTTTTTTAAACTAAGAAGAACTTTTGAAAAAACTCAAACTCTTTCATGCTCTCTGAAGAATCTCAGAGACTTTTAAAGGCTTTCTGCAGAAGCTCAGTGAGTCTTTTTTTTTAAACTAAGAAGAACTTTTGAAAAAACTCAAACTCTTTCATGCTCTCTGAAGAATCTCAGAGACTTTTAAAGGCTTTCTGAAGAAGCTCAGGGACTCTTTTTTTTTTTTTTTAAATCAAAAAAGCTTACAGCACCTGGTATTCCCAGGCGGTCTCCCATCCAAGTACTAACCAGGCCCGACCCTGCTTAGCTTCCGAGATCAGACGAGATCGGGCGTGACCAAGGTGGTATGGCCGTAAGCGAAAACTGCTGCCAAAATTGGGCCATTTAAAAGGTTAGACCATTAATGAAGAAAACTAAGAAGAACTTTTGAAAAAACTCAAACTGTTTCATACTCTCTGTAGAATCTCAGAGACTTTTAAAGGCTTTCTGAAGAAGCTCAGTGAGTCTTTTTTTTAAACTAAGAAGAACTTTTGAAAAAACTGAAACTCTTTCATGCTCTCTGAAGAATCTCAGAGACTTTTAAAGGCTTTCTGCAGAAGCTCAGTGAGTCTTTTTTTTTAACTAAGAGGAACTTTTGAAAAAACTCAAACTCTTTCATGCTCTCTGAAGAATCTCAGAGACTTTTAAAGGCTTTCTGAAGAAGCTCAGGGACTCTTTTTTTTTTTTTTTAAATCAAAAAAGCTTACAGCACCTGGTATTCCCAGGCGGTCTCCCATCCAAGTACTAACCAGGCCCGACCCTGCTTAGCTTCCGAGATCAGACAAGATCGGGCGTGACCAAGGTGGTATGGCCGTAAGCGAAAACTGCTGCCAAAATTGGGCCATTTAAAAGGTTAGACCATTAATGAAGAAAACTAAGAAGAACTTTTGAAAAAACTCAAACTGTTTCATACTCTCTGTAGAATCTCAGAGACTTTTAAAGGCTTTCTGAAGAAGCTCAGTGAGTCTTTTTTTAAACTAAGAAGAACTTTTGAAAAAACTGAAACTCTTTCATGCTCTCTGAAGAATCTCAGAGACTTTTAAAGGCTTTCTGCAGAAGCTCAGTGAGTCTTTTTTTTAAACTAAGAGGAACTTTTGAAAAAACTCAAACTCTTTCATGCTCTCTGAAGAATCTCAGAGACTTTTAAAGGCTTTCTGAAGAAGCTCAGGGACTCTTTTTTTTTTTAAAATCAAAAAAGCTTACAGCACCTGGTATTCCCAGGCGGTCTCCCATCCAAGTACTAACCAGGCCCGACCCTGCTTAGCTTCCGAGATCAGACGAGATCGGGCGTGACCAAGGTGGTATGGCCGTAAGCGAAAACTGCTGCCAAAATTGGGCTATTTAAAAGGTTAGACCATTAATGAAGAAAACTAAGAAGAACTTTTGAAAAAACTCAAACTCTTTCATGCTCTCTGAAGAATCTCAGAGACTTTTAAAGGCTATCTGAAGAAGCTCAGTGAGTGTTTTTTTTAAACTAAGAAGAACTTTTGAAAAAACTCAAACTCTTTCATGCTCTCTGAAGAATCTCAGAGACTTTTAAAGGCTTTTCTGAAGAAGCTCAGTGAGTCTTTTTTTTAAACTAAGAAGAACTTTTGAAAAAACTCAAACTCTTTCATGCTCTCTGAAGAATCTCAGAGACTTTTAAAGGCTTTCTGAAGAAGCTCAGGGACTCTTTTTTTTTTTTTTTAAATCAAAAAAGCTTACAGCACCTGGTATTCCCAGGCGGTCTCCCATCCAAGTACTAACCAGGCCCGACCCTGCTTAGCTTCCGAGATCAGACAAGATCGGGCGTGACCAAGGTGGTATGGCCGTAAGCGAAAACTGCTGCCAAAATTGGGCCATTTAAAAGGTTAGACCATTAATGAAGAAAACTAAGAAGAACTTTTGAAAAAACTCAAACTGTTTCATACTCTCTGTAGAATCTCAGAGACTTTTAAAGGCTTTCTGAAGAAGCTCAGTGAGTCTTTTTTTTAAACTAAGAAGAACTTTTGAAAAAACTGAAACTCTTTCATGCTCTCTGAAGAATCTCAGAGACTTTTAAAGGCTTTCTGCAGAAGCTCAGTGAGTCTTTTTTTTAAACTAAGAGGAACTTTTGAAAAAACTCAAACTCTTTCATGCTCTCTGAAGAATCTCAGAGACTTTTAAAGGCTTTCTGAAGAAGCTCAGGGACTCTTTTTTTTTTTTAAATCAAAAAAGCTTACAGCACCTGGTATTCCCAGGCGGTCTCCCATCCAAGTACTAACCAGGCCCGACCCTGCTTAGCTTCCGAGATCAGACGAGATCGGGCGTGACCAAGGTGGTATGGCCGTAAGCGAAAACTGCTGCCAAAATTGGGCTATTTAAAAGGTTAGACCATTAATGAAGAAAACTAAGAAGAACTTTTGAAAAAACTCAAACTCTTTCATGCTCTCTGAAGAATCTCAGAGACTTTTAAAGGCTATCTGAAGAAGCTCAGTGAGTGTTTTTTTTAAACTAAGAAGAACTTTTGAAAAAACTCAAACTCTTTCATGCTCTCTGAAGAATCTCAGAGACTTTTAAAGGCTTTTCTGAAGAAGCTCAGTGAGTCTTTTTTTTAAACTAAGAAGAACTTTTGAAAAAACTCAAACTCTTTCATGCTCTCTGAAGAATCTCAGAGACTTTTAAAGGCTTTCTGAAGAAGCTCAGGGACTCTTTTTTTTTTTTTTTAAATCAAAAAAGCTTACAGCACCTGGTATTCCCAGGCGGTCTCCCATCCAAGTACTAACCAGGCCCGACCCTGCTTAGCTTCCGAGATCAGACAAGATCGGGCGTGACCAAGGTGGTATGGCCGTAAGCGAAAACTGCTGCCAAAATTGGGCCATTTAAAAGGTTAGACCATTAATGAAGAAAACTAAGAAGAATTTTTGAAAAAACTCAAACTGTTTCATACTCTCTGTAGAATCTCAGAGACTTTTAAAGGCTTTCTGAAGAAGCTCAGTGAGTCTTTTTTTTAAACTAAGAAGAACTTTTGAAAAAACTGAAACTCTTTCATGCTCTCTGAAGAATCTCAGAGACTTTTAAAGGCTTTCTGCAGAAGCTCAGTGAGTCTTTTTTTTAAACTAAGAGGAACTTTTGAAAAAACTCAAACTCTTTCATGCTCTCTGAAGAATCTCAGAGACTTTTAAAGGCTTTCTGAAGAAGCTCAGGGACTCTTTTTTTTTTTTAAATCAAAAAAGCTTACAGCACCTGGTATTCCCAGGCGGTCTCCCATCCAAGTACTAACCAGGCCCGACCCTGCTTAGCTTCCGAGATCAGACGAGATCGGGCGTGACCAAGGTGGTATGGCCGTAAGCGAAAACTGCTGCCAAAATTGGGCTATTTAAAAGGTTAAACCATTAATGAAGAAAACTAAGAAGAACTTTTGAAAAAACTCAAACTCTTTCATGCTCTCTGAAGAATCTCAGAGACTTTTAAAGGCTATCTGAAGAAGCTCAGTGAGTGTTTTTTTTAAACTAAGAAGAACTTTTGAAAAAACTCAAACTCTTTCATGCTCTCTGAAGAATCTCAGAGACTTTTAAAGGCTTTTCTGAAGAAGCTCAGTGAGTCTTTTTTTTAAACTAAGAAGAACTTTTGAAAAAACTCAAACTCTTTCATGCTCTCTGAAGAATCTCAGAGACTTTTAAAGGCTTTCTGAAGAAGCTCAGGGACTCTTTTTTTTTTTTAAATCAAAAAAGCTTACAGCACCTGGTATTCCCAGGCGGTCTCCCATCCAAGTACTAACCAGGCCCGACCCTGCTTAGCTTCCGAGATCAGACGAGATCGGGCGTGACCAAGGTGGTATGGCCGTAAGTGAAAACTGCTGCCAAAATTGGGCTATTTAAAAGGTTAGACCATTAATGAAGAAAACTAAGAAGAACTTTTGAAAAAACTCAAACTCTTTCATGCTCTCTGAAGAATCTCAGAGACTTTTAAAGGCTTTCTGAAGAAGCTCAGGGACTCTTTTTTTAAACTAAGAAGAACTTTTGAAAAAACTCAAACTCTTTCATGCTCTCTGAAGAATCTCAGAGACTTTTAAAGGCTTTCTGAAGAAGCTCAGTGAGTCTTTTTTTTAAAGTAAGAAGAACTTTTGAAAAAACTCAAACTCTTTCATGCTCTCTGAAGAATCTCAGAGACTTTTAAAGGCTTTCTGAAGAAGCTCAGGGACTCTTTTTTTTTTTTTAAATCAAAAAAGCTTACAGCACCTGGTATTCCCAGGCGGTCTCCCATCCAAGTACTAACCAGGCCCGACCCTGCTTAGCTTCCGAGATCAGACGAGATCGGGCGTGACCAAGGTGGTATGGCCGTAAGCGAAAACTGCTGCCAAAATTGGGCCATTTAAAAGGTTAGACCATTAATGAAGAAAACTAAGAAGAACTTTTGAAAAAACTCAAACTGTTTCATACTCTCTGTAGAATCTCAGAGACTTTTAAAGGCTTTCTGAAGAAGCTCAGTGAGTCTTTTTTTTAAACTAAGAAGAACTTTTGAAAAAACTGAAACTCTTTCATGCTCTCTGAAGAATCTCAGAGACTTTTAAAGGCTTTCTGCAGAAGCTCAGTGAGTCTTTTTTTTAAACTAAGAGGAACTTTTGAAAAAACTCAAACTCTTTCATGCTCTCTGAAGAATCTCAGAGACTTTTAAAGGCTTTCTGAAGAAGCTCAGGGACTCTTTTTTTTTTTTTTTTAAATCAAAAAAGCTTACAGCACCTGGTATTCCCAGGCGGTCTCCCATCCAAGTACTAACCAGGCCCGACCCTGCTTAGCTTCCGAGATCAGACGAGATTTTTTTTTTTTTTTTTTTTTTTTTCTTTCTTTCTCTTTTTTTTTTTTTTTTTTTTTAATAATATTTCAATTAATAACAATATTTTCATTTAAAAACAAAACAAGAACAAGAACAAATACAAAAACAAGGACAAAAACAATTACATATACAAGCAAAAAACATCTTTACACATTTTCAGGCAATACAACTTTAAAACCATAACTTGTTTTAACAATATACGCATTATTTCTTAATATACATTCTTCAAATATTTCCATTTTCTCGTTCATTTTAAAATAATCATATAAAACTTTCAATTCGTCACTCAAGATCTGCTTATAAAACACACTTATTGGAAGTTCTATTTTCTTTTCTTTCATTAGATTCCTTCTTCTCCATATAGCAAATCTTGCAACTGTTAGCATAAAATTAAGAGCAAACTTATTTTTTGCTTTACCATTAAAACCAAATAAAAAAGTTGTTTCCCATTCTTCTAAAATTATTCTTTTATCAAATAAAAAATCACCTATTATCTTTTTTAACATTTTCATAAAACCATTTAACTTTTTACAATTTACAAACAAATGCATAACACCTTCTTTTTTTTCCATACATACTTTACATTTTTCATCTTGTAACAACCCTATTTTACACAATATCATGTCTGTCTTTATACAATTGTGTCTTAATAAATAATCAAAATTTTCCAACATAGGACTCTTAAAATTAATTCTCACATTTTTCCATATGTTGGATGCATCAAAATTATCAAATAGTTTTCCCCAATACTCAATTGCTTTTGGTATTTTAAAAACAGACTTACATAAACAACCATAAAACATTTTTAAAGTACAATCATTAAAATAAATATTTTCATCTTTTCTTTTTAAAAATACATTCAAATTTTCATACACTTTTACTTTATCTTCAATATTTTTTATCCATTCTACTGGTATGGCTTCTTTTATTTTCAAATATTGCTCCTTTATCAATTGCTTATTTTCTATATCTTCATTTACTTCTAATGTGTCTATGATTGCTTGTAAAGGTAAAAATCCTGGTATTACCTCATATAAAATGTCTTTAACTTGTTTTAGTCCTGCATAATACCAACTCTTATAAAAAAAGGTGTTTCTGTTGAATATAATATGTTGATTTAAAAAGAGTGGTTGCTTCAATAGTTGTTCTCTCCCTTTAAACTCAATATTTACATTTTCTTTGAAACCTTTCCATGCTTTTAAAAGTTCTTTATAAAATTCCGGTATCCCCTCTATCATATTGTCCTTAAAATGCATCCATATAAAATCATCCCCCATTTTTCCACACTTATTTATATAAAAACTCATTATTTTTTTCCAAATTAAATCATCCTTTTTTAAAAACTTTTTTACAGTCTTTATTCTCAAACTTTGCTTTCTTATCATTGGATCTATCAGTCCCAAACCTCCCTTATCTACCTCTCCAATAATTGTGTCATAAGCTATTTTAGCTGGTTTACCATCCCACATAAAATTTAAAATACATGTTTTTATTCTTTTATACACCCATGTTGGCAGACTAACCACATTTAAAATATACCACATCTTAGATAAAAAAAGAGAGTTTAAAACCAATACTTTCCCTTTTATAAATAATTGTCTTTGTTTCCAAAAGTTTAGTCTTTTTTCCATTTTTCCTATAGTCTCCTCCCAAACCAGATCTCTTGTTCTAATTTCATCTCTTCCTAGTGTTATTCCTAAAATTTTTAGTTCATTCTTCTGTTCTTTAAAGTTCCATTGTCTTCCTAAAATATCTACCTTCCCCATTCTCATATATTCAGTCTTATCATTATTGACTTTAGCCCCTGTTCCACCACAATATTTTCCCAATATTAACATTGCCTTCTCAATACTCTTAAAATCTTTTAAAAACAAAGTGGTATCATCTGCATATTGAAATATTTTCTGATGTACTTCCTCATTTTCCAAAACTATTCCTTGTATCTGTTTTTCTTTGTTTATTGCAAGTCCTAATGGCTCAGCAACTAAAGTGTATAGTAGTGCTGATAATGGACATCCCTGCCTTATTGACCTTGATATCTTAATAAAATCTGTTAAAAACCCATTTACTTTTATACAACTTAAAATATCATTATAAAAACATTTCATCCATGCAATAAAAATTCCCCCAAAACCAAATTGTTCCAATATATCAAATAAATATTTGTGCTCTACTCTATCAAATGCCTTTTCCAGATCTATACTAATCAAATATCCTTCTTTACCTTTTTCTTTCATATACCACATTAAATCTCTAATACTTGTTACTATATCCGATATATCACGGTTTAAAACACCATATGCTTGATTTGTTTTTATAATGTTTGGAATCACTTTTTTCAGTCTGTTTGCTAAAATCTTGGCCAGTATCTTGTAATCAGTATTTAACATGCTCAATGGTCTATAATTTTTAAGCTCTTCTCTTTCCCCTTTATTTTTATATATTATCTTAATTATTCCTTTCTTCATACTTTCACTTAACTTTTTCTGTTTAAAAATATCAATAAATAAATCATGCAAAATTGGCGTTAAAACATTCTTAAAAACCTTATAAAATTCAGCTGGTAAACCATCTAGGCCTGAACTTTTCCCATTACTCATCTGATCTATAGCTTCATCTATTTCTTCTTCTTCTATTTCCTTATCACACATTTTCTTATCTTCTTCATTTACTTTTGTTTCAATTTGATTCAATAAAAACTCTTCATCTTCCTCATTTATTTTATCTTTTTTAAATAAAATAGCATAAAAATCCTTCACTTCATTTAAAATACCTTCTTTTTCTTTCACAACCTTTCCGTTTTTTGAAATACTTTTTATCATTTCTGCTTGTTTTCTTGTTTTTTCCAAATCATAAAAAAAATGTGTACTCCTTTCTCCTTCTACTGTATTTTTCGCTCTACTTCTTATTTTAGCTCCCATGCACTTTGCCTCTTCTATTTTTTTCAATTTCTCTTCTAATATCACTATTCTATTCCCATCCATCCTTCCTTCTGACACTTTTTTCATTTCTTCTTCCCATTCCTTGTTTAATAATCTTTCTTTACTTTTCTTTATTCTTTGCATTTTCTTTGAATATTCAATAGATAGTTTTTTAATATCTATTTTTAAATTATCCCACCACACACTTTTTGCTTCTTCATATAGGACATTATTAATGTTATTTATTATATAATTTTCTACTTCCATTTTATAAATGTCATTTTTTAAAAGTTCCGTATTAAAAACCCACACCCCTGGCCCTCTCTCTACACCACTATAATCAATGATTACATTTAAAAAATCATGATCACTTCCACTAAACATTTTGTAAAATACTTTTGTAACGAAACTTCCCAAATGTCTGTTACATAATACCAAATCAATTCTACTTTGTTTTAAAACTTTGTTTACCATTTGTCTTCTTGAATATTCTCTTTTTACTCTGTTTCTTTCCCTCCATAAATCTATAAATCTGTGTTTTCCCATAACTTTCTTTAATTCTTTTCTCCCAACATCTGCTCTATACACCATGTAATCCTCCACATCTATTCGTTCTAAAACAGTATTAAAATCACCAATTAAAATCGAACATTTATATTTCTCTATTAGAACATCCATTTCTTTAAAAAAAGTAGCACGTTCTAGGTCTTCATTTGGTGCATGAATATTACATATTGTTATTTCTTCTTCTTTTCCTTCGACCTTGACCATCAATGTCCTTCCTATCTTATCCGTAAATATAACTGTTGCTTTTTGTATTGTACCCCTTCTTATTAAAATTGCTACTCCTTTTTTCCTATTAGGATCATTATTGTAAAAAAATTCCCCGTCCCATATTTTCTTCAAATCATTTGTTTTTTCATCATTCCATCCTGTCTCTTGTATACATATTATGTCATTTTTCTTTGTCAAATGATTAATATTCTCAAATTTAGTCATAGTTGACAATCCCCTTGCATTGATTGAAACTATGCTCAATTGACTCATATACAAAATAAAAGTAACATAGAAACAAACAAAAAAACTCATCACTTTGGTTCAGTCTCTTTCAAAACCGCATCTCCTGGTCCAGTCCTTTCAGCTTTTTTCCTATTTTTTTCTTTAGATTCTCTTCTTATTCTTTGTTTCTCCATCACCTTCTCAATGTTAATTTGTCCTGTTGTTTTTAGTTTACTCCCCCCACTCAAAATGTTTTTCTTCCCACTTTCATTTCCACCAATAGTTTTATTCTTAGTGTCTCTTACCTCATCTATGTTTGTACTGTCCTTTGGTCCATCATTGTCATCTTCTTTGTTTTTCATCCCATCCTGTTCAACTTTATCTGCAATTATTTGTAGTTCTGTCATCGTTTCTGTCTCTTCTTCTCCATCCCGTTCGTCTTTACTTCCTCCTTCTTCTTCTCTGCTCTGTATATCCATTATTAATCCACGTGTTTGTTGTAGTACACTTCCTTCATCATCCTCTTCCACATTCACCTCGTCGTTGAGTGTCTCCGTCTCCATTTCCTCATGTTCCTCTTCGTATGTTTCACATCTGCACCTGAGAAATGCCTTTCCGCAGCCTTGGCACCGCGGGGCTTTGCAGTCCCGTGCATAATGCCCCTGCTCCAGGCATTCTCTGCATATTAATTGTGGACAGTCCTTTTTTTCATGATCCACACTCGCACATATTCTACACGTCTTCACCTGGTGATCATGAATCACCCTGAAAAACTGCCATCCTTCTTCCGTTTCGAATCTTGTGTTATATGGCAGAGACACCACGTCTTTTGGAAATTTAACTCGTATAAATCTTGTTCCATCCGCCACAATTGTCCCAGGGTAATACCTTCTTCTCAGAGGAAGTATCGGTGTAACCCCCCAGCTTGTCAGTTTTTGTAAAACATCCTCATCATTAATATAGTTTGGCAATTGTAAAAAAGATACCATCCTTTCCGTTCCACAAAGTTTTGTTATTTCACAACATTGTCCATTTATTTGTATTCCATCCAATAATTGTTCACAGTCTTATTCTTTCTCCAATGTAAGTTCATATTCAAATTCAGTTTTTTTCCTTAGTCCATATAATTTTCCCAATCCAGTTTTGTCCTCCACAGCTTTAATTATCATCATAACCGTTAGTTGTTCTGGGTTTTTCACATTCATTGTTAACGTTGTTTCTTTTTTGTACTCTCTCTGGTATCTCATTTTTCCTCTCAACTTATTTATCATTTCATCTTTTTGACTTTTCTCTTGTCTCTTTTCACCATTTACATCATCCTTTTCTTTACCTTGTATCTTCTGTTGTTCAGTCCTTCCTTTATCCATTTCAACTCCATTTCTCTTCTTTCTCGAAACCACAGATGCCCATGTTTCGTTGTCATCTTTATCTTTTCCATTGTCCTTTTCTTTGTTCCTTTCAGTGTAATCATTATCCTCAATCTCTTGGTCTAATATCCGTTCCTGTTCCATAGCCATAGTATCAGTCATTTTGAAAAATAAATAAATAAATAAATAAAACCTCAGACAGTAAAATACCTGTCTGAGGTTTAAACAAAACTAAATTAAGAAGACAGCTAGTAACTTAATGAATTATCAAAAGAAATCACAATAAAGAAAAACAAAAAATAGGAGAGCCTTTCTCTCCAAACTGCCACCTCACACTTCCTGGATCAGACGAGATCGGGCGTGACCAAGGTGGTATGGCCGTAAGCGAAAACTGCTGCCAAAATTGGGCTATTTAAAAGGTTAGACCATTAATGAAGAAAACTAAGAAGAACTTTTGAAAAAACTCAAACTCTTTCAACCTCTCTGAAGAATCTCAGAGACTTTTAAAGGCTTTCTGAAGAAGCTCAGTGAGTCTTTTTTTTAAACTAAGAAGAACTTTTGAAAAAACTCAAACTCTTTCATGCTCTCTGAAGAATCTCAGAGACTTTTAAAGGCTTTCTGAAGAAGCTCAGGGACTCTTTTTTTTTTTTTTTTTTTTTTTTTAAATCAAAAAAGCTTACCGCACCTGGTATTCCCAGGCGGTCTCCCATCCAAGTACTAACCAGGCCCGACCCTGCTTAGCTTCCGAGATCAGACGAGATCGGGCGTGACCAAGGTGGTATGGCCGTAAGCGAAAACTGCTGCCAAAATTGGGCCATTTAAAAGGTTAGACCATTAATGAAGAAAACTAAGAAGAACTTTTGAAAAAACTCAAACTCTTTCATGCTCTCTGAAGAATCTCAGAGACTTTTAAAGGCTTTCTGAAGAAGCTCAGTGAGTCTTTTTTTTAAACTAAGAGGAACTTTTGAAAAAACTCAAACTCTTTCATGCTCTCTGAAGAATCTCAGAGACTTTTAAAGGCTTTCTGAAGAAGCTCAGGGACTCTTTTTTTTTTTTAAATCAAAAAAGCTTACAGCACCTGGTATTCCCAGGCGGTCTCCCATCCAAGTACTAACCAGGCCCGACCCTGCTTAGCTTCCGAGATCAGACGAGATCGGGCGTGACCAAGGTGGTATGGCCGTAAGCGAAAACTGCTGCCAAAATTGGGCTATTTAAAAGGTTAGACCATTAATGAAGAAAACTAAGAAGAACTTTTGAAAAAACTCAAACTCTTTCATGCTCTCTGAAGAATCTCAGAGACTTTTAAAGGCTTTCTGAAGAAGCTCAGTGAGTCTTTTTTTTAAACTAAGAAGAACTTTTGAAAAAACTCAAACTCTTTCATGCTCTCTGAAGAATCTCAGAGACTTTTAAAGGCTTTCTGAAGAAGCTCAGTGAGTGTTTTTTTTAAACTAAGAAGAACTTTTGAAAAAACTCAAACTCTTTCATGCTCTCTGAAGAATCTCAGAGACTTTTAAAGGCTTTCTGAAGAAGCTCAGTGAGTCTTTTTTTTAAACTAAGAAGAACTTTTGAAAAAACTGAAACTCTTTCATGCTCTCTGAAGAATCTCAGAGACTTTTAAAGGCTTTCTGAAGAAGCTCAGTGAGTGTTTTTTTTAAACTAAGAAGAACTTTTGAAAAAACTCAAACTCTTTCATGCTCTCTGAAGAATCTCAGAGACTTTTAAAGGCTTTTCTGAAGAAGCTCAGTGAGTCTTTTTTTTAAACTAAGAAGAACTTTTGAAAAAACTCAAACTCTTTCATGCTCTCTGAAGAATCTCAGAGACTTTTAAAGGCTTTCTGAAGAAGCTCAGGGACTCTTTTTTTTTTTTAAATCAAAAAAGCTTACAGCACCTGGTATTCCCAGGCGGTCTCCCATCCAAGTACTAACCAGGCCCGACCCTGCTTAGCTTCCGAGATCAGTCGAGATCGGGCGTGACCAAGGTGGTATGGCCGTAAGTGAAAACTGCTGCCAAAATTGGGCTATTTAAAAGGTTAGACCATTAATGAAGAAAACTAAGAAGAACTTTTGAAAAAACTCAAACTCTTTCATGCTCTCTGAAGAATCTCAGAGACTTTTAAAGGCTTTCTGAAGAAGCTCAGGGAGTCTTTTTTTAAACTAAGAAGAACTTTTGAAAAAACTCAAACTCTTTCATGCTCTCTGAAGAATCTCAGAGACTTTTAAAGGCTTTCTGAAGAAGCTCAGTGAGTCTTTTTTTTAAAGTAAGAAGAACTTTTGAAAAAACTCAAACTCTTTCATGCTCTCTGAAGAATCTCAGAGACTTTTAAAGGCTTTCTGAAGAAGCTCAGGGACTCTTTTTTTTTTTTAAATCAAAAAAGCTTACAGCACCTGGTATTCCCAGGCGGTCTCCCATCCAAGTACTAACCAGGCCCGACCCTGCTTAGCTTCCGAGATCAGACGAGATCGGGCGTGACCAAGGTGGTATGGCCGTAAGCGAAAACTGCTGCCAAAATTGGGCCATTTAAAAGGTTAGACCATTAATGAAGAAAACTAAGAAGAACTTTTGAAAAAACTCAAACTGTTTCATACTCTCTGTAGAATCTCAGAGACTTTTAAAGGCTTTCTGAAGAAGCTCAGTGAGTCTTTTTTTTAAACTAAGAAGAACTTTTGAAAAAACTGAAACTCTTTCATGCTCTCTGAAGAATCTCAGAGACTTTTAAAGGCTTTCTGCAGAAGCTCAGTGAGTCTTTTTTTTAAACTAAGAGGAACTTTTGAAAAAACTCAAACTCTTTCATGCTCTCTGAAGAATCTCAGAGACTTTTAAAGGCTTTCTGAAGAAGCTCAGGGACTCTTTTTTTTTTTTTAAATCAAAAAAGCTTACAGCACCTGGTATTCCCAGGCGGTCTCCCATCCAAGTACTAACCAGGCCCGACCCTGCTTAGCTTCCGAGATCAGACGAGATCGGGCGTGACCAAGGTGGTATGGCCGTAAGCGAAAACTGCTGCCAAAATTGGGCAATTTAAAAGGTTAGACCATTAATGAGGAAAAATAAGAAGAACTTTTGAAAAAACTCAAACTCTTTCATGCTCTCTGAAGAATCTCAGAGACTTTTAAAGGCTTTCTGAAGAAGCTCAGTGAGTCTTTTTTTTAAACTAAGAAGAACTTTTGAAAAAACTCAAACTCTTTCATGCTCTCTGAAGAATCTCAGAGACTTTTAAAGGCTTTCTGCAGAAGCTCAGTGAGTCTTTTTTTTTAAACTAAGAAGAACTTTTGAAAAAACTCAAACTCTTTCATGCTCTCTGAAGAATCTCAGAGACTTTTAAAGGCTTTCTGAAGAAGCTCAGGGTCTCTTTTTTTTTTTTAAATCAAAAAAGCTTACAGCACCTGGTATTCCCAGGCGGTCTCCCATCCAAGTACTAACCAGGCCCGACCCTGCTTAGCTTCCGAGATCAGACGAGATCGGGCGTGACCAAGGTGGTATGGCCGTAAGTGAAAACTGCTGCCAAAATTGGGTTATTTAAAAGGTTAGACCATTAATGAAGAAAACTAAGAAGAACTTTTGAAAAAACTCAAACTCTTTCATGCTCTCTGAAGAATCTCAGAGACTTTTAAAGGCTTTCTGAAGAAGCTCAGGGACTCTTTTTTTAAACTAAGAAGAACTTTTGAAAAAACTCAAACTCTTTCATGCTCTCTGAAGAATCTCAGAGACTTTTAAAGGCTTTCTGAAGAAGCTCAGTGAGTCTTTTTTTTAAAGTAAGAAGAACTTTTGAAAAAACTCAAACTCTTTCATGCTCTCTGAAGAATCTCAGAGACTTTTAAAGGCTTTCTGAAGAAGCTCAGGGACTATTTTTTTTTTTTAAATCAAAAAAGCTTACAGCACCTGGTATTCCCAGGCGGTCTCCCATCCAAGTACTAACCAGGCCCGACCCTGCTTAGCTTCCGAGATCAGACGAGATCGGGCGTGACCAAGGTGGTATGGCCGTAAGCGAAAACTGCTGCCAAAATTGGGCCATTTAAAAGGTTAGACCATTAATGAAGAAAACTAAGAAGAACTTTTGAAAAAACTCAAACTGTTTCATACTCTCTGTAGAATCTCAGAGACTTTTAAAGGCTTTCTGAAGAAGCTCAGTGAGTCTTTTTTTTAAACTAAGAAGAACTTTTGAAAAAACTGAAACTCTTTCATGCTCTCTGAAGAATCTCAGAGACTTTTAAAGGCTTTCTGCAGAAGCTCAGTGAGTCTTTTTTTTAAACTAAGAGGAACTTTTGAAAAAACTCAAACTCTTTCATGCTCTCTGAAGAATCTCAGAGACTTTTAAAGGCTTTCTGAAGAAGCTCAGGGACTCTTTTTTTTTTTTTTAAATCAAAAAAGCTTACAGCACCTGGTATTCCCAGGCGGTCTCCCATCCAAGTACTAACCAGGCCCGACCCTGCTTAGCTTCCGAGATCAGACGAGATCGGGCGTGACCAAGGTGGTATGGCCGTAAGCGAAAACTGCTGCCAAAATTGGGCCATTTAAAAGGTTAGACCATTAATGAAGAAAACTAAGAAGAACTTTTGAAAAAACTCAAACTGTTTCATACTCTCTGTAGAATCTCAGAGACTTTTAAAGGCTTTCTGAAGAAGCTCAGTGAGTCTTTTTTTTAAACTAAGAAGAACTTTTGAAAAAACTGAAACTCTTTCATGCTCTCTGAAGAATCTCAGAGACTTTTAAAGGCTTTCTGCAGAAGCTCAGTGAGTCTTTTTTTTAAACTAAGAGGAACTTTTGAAAAAACTCAAACTCTTTCATGCTCTCTGAAGAATCTCAGAGACTTTTAAAGGCTTTCTGAAGAAGCTCAGGGACTCTTTTTTTTTTTTTAAATCAAAAAAGCTTACAGCACCTGGTATTCCCAGGCGGTCTCCCATCCAAGTACTAACCAGGCCCGACCCTGCTTAGCTTCCGAGATCAGACGAGATCGGGCGTGACCAAGGTGGTATGGCCGTAAGCGAAAACTGCTGCCAAAATTGGTCAATTTAAAAGGTTAGACCATTAATGAAGAAAACTAAGAAGAACTTTTGAAAAAACTCAAACTCTTTCATGCTCTCTGAAGAATCTCAGAGACTTTTAAAGGCTTTCTGAAGAAGCTCAGTGAGTCTTTTTTTTAAACTAAGAAGAACTTTTGAAAAAACTCAAACTCTTTCATGCTCTCTGAAGAATCTCAGAGACTTTTAACGGCTTTCTGCAGAAGCTCAGTGAGTCTTTTTTTTTAAACTAAGAAGAACTTTTGAAAAAACTCAAACTCTTTCATGCTCTCTGAAGAATCTCAGAGACTTTTAAAGGCTTTCTGAAGAAGCTCAGGGACTCTTTTTTTTTTTTAAATCAAAAAAGCTTACAGCACCTGGTATTCCCAGGCGGTCTCCCATCCAAGTACTAACCAGGCCCGACCCTGCTTAGCTTCCGAGATCAGACGAGATCGGGCGTGACCAAGGTGGTATGGCCGTAAGTGAAAACTGCTGCCAAAATTGGGCTATTTAAAAGGTTAGACCATTAATGAAGAAAACTAAGAAGAACTTTTGAAAAAACTCAAACTCTTTCATGCTCTCTGAAGAATCTCAGAGACTTTTAAAGGCTTTCTGAAGAAGCTCAGGGACTCTTTTTTTAAACTAAGAAGAACTTTTGAAAAAACTCAAACTCTTTCATGCTCTCTGAAGAATCTCAGAGACTTTTAAAGGCTTTCTGAAGAAGCTCAGTGAGTCTTTTTTTTAAAGTAAGAAGAACTTTTGAAAAAACTCAAACTCTTTCATGCTCTCTGAAGAATCTCAGAGACTTTTAAAGGCTTTCTGAAGAAGCTCAGGGACTCTTTTTTTTTTTTTAAATCAAAAAAGCTTACAGCACCTGGTATTCCCAGGCGGTCTCCCATCCAAGTACTAACCAGGCCCGACCCTGCTTAGCTTCCGAGATCAGACGAGATCGGGCGTGACCAAGGTGGTATGGCCGTAAGCGAAAACTGCTGCCAAAATTGGGCCATTTAAAAGGTTAGACCATTAATGAAGAAAACTAAGAAGAACTTTTGAAAAAACTCAAACTGTTTCATACTCTCTGTAGAATCTCAGAGACTTTTAAAGGCTTTCTGAAGAAGCTCAGTGAGTCTTTTTTTTAAACTAAGAAGAACTTTTGAAAAAACTGAAACTCTTTCATGCTCTCTGAAGAATCTCAGAGACTTTTAAAGGCTTTCTGCAGAAGCTCAGTGAGTCTTTTTTTTAAACTAAGAGGAACTTTTGAAAAAACTCAAACTCTTTCATGCTCTCTGAAGAATCTCAGAGACTTTTAAAGGCTTTCTGAAGAAGCTCAGGGACTCTTTTTTTTTTTAAATCAAAAAAGCTTACAGCACCTGGTATTCCCAGGCGGTCTCCCATCCAAGTACTAACCAGGCCCGACCCTGCTTAGCTTCCGAGATCAGACGAGATCGGGCGTGACCAAGGTGGTATGGCCGTAAGCGAAAACTGCTGCCAAAATTGGGCCATTTAAAAGGTTAGACCATTAATGAAGAAAACTAAGAAGAACTTTTGAAAAAACTCAAACTCTTTCATGCTCTCTGAAGAATCTCAGAGACTTTTAAAGGCTTTCTGAAGAAGCTCAGTGAGTGTTTTTTTTAAACTAAGAAGAACTTTTGAAAAAACTCAAACTCTTTCATGCTCTCTGAAGAATCTCAGAGACTTTTAAAGGCTTTTCTGAAGAAGCTCAGTGAGTCTTTTTTTTTAAACTAAGAAGAACTTTTGAAAAAACTCAAACTCTTTCATGCTCTCTGAAGAATCTCAGAGACTTTTAAAGGCTTTCTGAAGAAGCTCAGGGACTCTTTTTTTTTAAACTAAGAAGAACTTTTGAAAAAACTCAAACTCTTTCATGCTCTCTGAAGAATCTCAGAGACTTTTAAAGGCTTTCTGAAGAAGCTCAGGGACTCTTTTTTTTTTTTAAATCAAAAAAGCTTACAGCACCTGGTATTCCCAGGCGGTCTCCCATCCAAGTACTAACCAGGCCCGACCCTGCTTAGCTTCCGAGATCAGACGAGATCGGGCGTGACCAAGGTGGTATGGCCGTAAGCGAAAACTGCTGCCAAAATTGGGCAATTTAAAAGGTTAGACCATTAATGAAGAAAACTAAGAAGAACTTTTGAAAAAACTCAAACTCTTTCATGCTCTCTGAAGAATCTCAGAGACTTTTAAAGGCTTTCTGAAGAAGCTCAGTGAGTCTTTTTTTTAAACTAAGAAGAACTTTTGAAAAAACTCAAACTCTTTCATGCTCTCTGAAGAATCTCAGAGACTTTTAAAGGCTTTCTGCAGAAGCTCAGTGAGTCTTTTTTTTTAAACTAAGAAGAACTTTTGAAAAAACTCAAACTCTTTCATGCTCTCTGAAGAATCTCAGAGACTTTTAAAGGCTTTCTGAAGAAGCTCAGGGACTCTTTTTTTTTTAAATCAAAAAAGCTTACAGCACCTGGTATTCCAAGGCGGTCTCCCATCCAAGTACTAACCAGGCCCGACCCTGCTTAGCTTCCGAGATCAGACGAGATCGGGCGTGACAAAGGTGGTATGACCGTAAGCGAAAACTGCTGCCAAAATTGGGCAATTTAAAAGGTTAGACCATTAATGAAGAAAACTAAGAAGAACTTTTGAAAAAACTCAAACTCTTTCATGCTCTCTGAAGAATCTCAGAGACTTTTAAAGGCTTTCTGAAGAAGCTCAGTGAGTCTTTTTTTTAAACTAAGAAGAACTTTTGAAAAAACTCAAACTCTTTCATGCTCTCTGAAGAATCTCAGAGACTTTTAAAGGCTTTCTGAAGAAGCTCAGTGAGTCTTTTTTTTAAACTAAGAAGAACTTTTGAAAAAACTCAAACTCTTTCATGCTCTCTGAAGAATCTCAGAGACTTTTAACGGCTTTCTGCAGAAGCTCAGTGAGTCTTTTTTTTTAAACTAAGAAGAACTTTTGAAAAAACTCAAACTCTTTCATGCTCTCTGAAGAATCTCAGAGACTTTTAAAGGCTTTCTGAAGAAGCTCAGGGACTCTTTTTTTTTTTAAATCAAAAAAGCTTACAGCACCTGGTATTCCCAGGCGGTCTCCCATCCAAGTACTAACCAGGCCCGACCCTGCTTAGCTTCCGAGATCAGACGAGATCGGGCGTGACCAAGGTGGTATGGCCGTAAGTGAAAACTGCTGCCAAAATTGGGCTATTTAAAAGGTTAGACCATTAATGAAGAAAACTAAGAAGAACTTTTGAAAAAACTCAAACTCTTTCATGCTCTCTGAAGAATCTCAGAGACTTTTAAAGGCTTTCTGAAGAAGCTCAGGGACTCTTTTTTTAAACTAAGAAGAACTTTTGAAAAAACTCAAACTCTTTCATGCTCTCTGAAGAATCTCAGAGACTTTTAAAGGCTTTCTGAAGAAGCTCAGTGAGTCTTTTTTTTAAAGTAAGAAGAACTTTTGAAAAAACTCAAACTCTTTCATGCTCTCTGAAGAATCTCAGAGACTTTTAAAGGCTTTCTGAAGAAGCTCAGGGACTCTTTTTTTTTTTTTAAATCAAAAAAGCTTACAGCACCTGGTATTCCCAGGCGGTCTCCCATCCAAGTACTAACCAGGCCCGACCCTGCTTAGCTTCCGAGATCAGACGAGATCGGGCGTGACCAAGGTGGTATGGCCGTAAGCGAAAACTGCTGCCAAAATTGGGCCATTTAAAAGGTTAGACCATTAATGAAGAAAACTAAGAAGAACTTTTGAAAAAACTCAAACTCTTTCATGCTCTCTGAAGAATCTCAGAGACTTTTAAAGGCTTTCTGAAGAAGCTCAGTGAGTGTTTTTTTTAAACTAAGAAGAACTTTTGAAAAAACTCAAACTCTTTCATGCTCTCTGAAGAATCTCAGAGACTTTTAAAGGCTTTTCTGAAGAAGCTCAGTGAGTCTTTTTTTTTAAACTAAGAAGAACTTTTGAAAAAACTCAAACTCTTTCATGCTCTCTGAAGAATCTCAGAGACTTTTAAAGGCTTTCTGAAGAAGCTCAGGGACTCTTTTTTTTTAAACTAAGAAGAACTTTTGAAAAAACTCAAACTCTTTCATGCTCTCTGAAGAATCTCAGAGACTTTTAAAGGCTTTCTGAAGAAGCTCAGGGACTCTTTTTTTTTTTTAAATCAAAAAAGCTTACAGCACCTGGTATTCCCAGGCGGTCTCCCATCCAAGTACTAACCAGGCCCGACCCTGCTTAGCTTCCGAGATCAGACGAGATCGGGCGTGACCAAGGTGGTATGGCCGTAAGCGAAAACTGCTGCCAAAATTGGGCAATTTAAAAGGTTAGACCATTAATGAAGAAAACTAAGAAGAACTTTTGAAAAAACTCAAACTCTTTCATGCTCTCTGAAGAATCTCAGAGACTTTTAAAGGCTTTCTGAAGAAGCTCAGTGAGTCTTTTTTTTAAACTAAGAAGAACTTTTGAAAAAACTCAAACTCTTTCATGCTCTCTGAAGAATCTCAGAGACTTTTAAAGGCTTTCTGCAGAAGCTCAGTGAGTCTTTTTTTTTAAACTAAGAAGAACTTTTGAAAAAACTCAAACTCTTTCATGCTCTCTGAAGAATCTCAGAGACTTTTAAAGGCTTTCTGAAGAAGCTCAGGGACTCTTTTTTTTTTAAATCAAAAAAGCTTACAGCACCTGGTATTCCAAGGCGGTCTCCCATCCAAGTACTAACCAGGCCCGACCCTGCTTAGCTTCCGAGATCAGACGAGATCGGGCGTGACAAAGGTGGTATGACCGTAAGCGAAAACTGCTGCCAAAATTGGGCAATTTAAAAGGTTAGACCATTAATGAAGAAAACTAAGAAGAACTTTTGAAAAAACTCAAACTCTTTCATGCTCTCTGAAGAATCTCAGAGACTTTTAAAGGCTTTCTGAAGAAGCTCAGTGAGTCTTTTTTTTAAACTAAGAAGAACTTTTGAAAAAACTCAAACTCTTTCATGCTCTCTGAAGAATCTCAGAGACTTTTAAAGGCTTTCTGAAGAAGCTCAGTGAGTCTTTTTTTTAAACTAAGAAGAACTTTTGAAAAAACTCAAACTCTTTCATGCTCTCTGAAGAATCTCAGAGACTTTTAACGGCTTTCTGCAGAAGCTCAGTGAGTCTTTTTTTTTAAACTAAGAAGAACTTTTGAAAAAACTCAAACTCTTTCATGCTCTCTGAAGAATCTCAGAGACTTTTAAAGGCTTTCTGAAGAAGCTCAGGGACTCTTTTTTTTTTTTAAATCAAAAAAGCTTACAGCACCTGGTATTCCCAGGCGGTCTCCCATCCAAGTACTAACCAGGCCCGACCCTGCTTAGCTTCCGAGATCAGACGAGATCGGGCGTGACCAAGGTGGTATGGCCGTAAGTGAAAACTGCTGCCAAAATTGGGCTATTTAAAAGGTTAGACCATTAATGAAGAAAACTAAGAAGAACTTTTGAAAAAACTCAAACTCTTTCATGCTCTCTGAAGAATCTCAGAGACTTTTAAAGGCTTTCTGAAGAAGCTCAGGGACTCTTTTTTTAAACTAAGAAGAACTTTTGAAAAAACTCAAACTCTTTCATGCTCTCTGAAGAATCTCAGAGACTTTTAAAGGCTTTCTGAAGAAGCTCAGTGAGTCTTTTTTTTAAAGTAAGAAGAACTTTTGAAAAAACTCAAACTCTTTCATGCTCTCTGAAGAATCTCAGAGACTTTTAAAGGCTTTCTGAAGAAGCTCAGGGACTCTTTTTTTTTTTTTAAATCAAAAAAGCTTACAGCACCTGGTATTCCCAGGCGGTCTCCCATCCAAGTACTAACCAGGCCCGACCCTGCTTAGCTTCCGAGATCAGACGAGATCGGGCGTGACCAAGGTGGTATGGCCGTAAGCGAAAACTGCTGCCAAAATTGGGCCATTTAAAAGGTTAGACCATTAATGAAGAAAACTAAGAAGAACTTTTGAAAAAACTCAAACTGTTTCATACTCTCTGTAGAATCTCAGAGACTTTTAAAGGCTTTCTGAAGAAGCTCAGTGAGTCTTTTTTTTAAACTAAGAAGAACTTTTGAAAAAACTGAAACTCTTTCATGCTCTCTGAAGAATCTCAGAGACTTTTAAAGGCTTTCTGCAGAAGCTCAGTGAGTCTTTTTTTTAAACTAAGAGGAACTTTTGAAAAAACTCAAACTCTTTCATGCTCTCTGAAGAATCTCAGAGACTTTTAAAGGCTTTCTGAAGAAGCTCAGGGACTCTTTTTTTTTTTTAAATCAAAAAAGCTTACAGCACCTGGTATTCCCAGGCGGTCTCCCATCCAAGTACTAACCAGGCCCGACCCTGCTTAGCTTCCGAGATCAGACGAGATCGGGCGTGACCAAGGTGGTATGGCCGTAAGCGAAAACTGCTGCCAAAATTGGGCCATTTAAAAGGTTAGACCATTAATGAAGAAAACTAAGAAGAACTTTTGAAAAAACTCAAACTCTTTCATGCTCTCTGAAGAATCTCAGAGACTTTTAAAGGCTTTCTGAAGAAGCTCAGTGAGTGTTTTTTTTAAACTAAGAAGAACTTTTGAAAAAACTCAAACTCTTTCATGCTCTCTGAAGAATCTCAGAGACTTTTAAAGGCTTTTCTGAAGAAGCTCAGTGAGTCTTTTTTTTTAAACTAAGAAGAACTTTTGAAAAAACTCAAACTCTTTCATGCTCTCTGAAGAATCTCAGAGACTTTTAAAGGCTTTCTGAAGAAGCTCAGGGACTCTTTTTTTTTAAACTAAGAAGAACTTTTGAAAAAACTCAAACTCTTTCATGCTCTCTGAAGAATCTCAGAGACTTTTAAAGGCTTTCTGAAGAAGCTCAGGGACTCTTTTTTTTTTTTAAATCAAAAAAGCTTACAGCACCTGGTATTCCCAGGCGGTCTCCCATCCAAGTACTAACCAGGCCCGACCCTGCTTAGCTTCCGAGATCAGACGAGATCGGGCGTGACCAAGGTGGTATGGCCGTAAGCGAAAACTGCTGCCAAAATTGGGCAATTTAAAAGGTTAGACCATTAATGAAGAAAACTAAGAAGAACTTTTGAAAAAACTCAAACTCTTTCATGCTCTCTGAAGAATCTCAGAGACTTTTAAAGGCTTTCTGAAGAAGCTCAGTGAGTCTTTTTTTTAAACTAAGAAGAACTTTTGAAAAAACTCAAACTCTTTCATGCTCTCTGAAGAATCTCAGAGACTTTTAAAGGCTTTCTGCAGAAGCTCAGTGAGTCTTTTTTTTTAAACTAAGAAGAACTTTTGAAAAAACTCAAACTCTTTCATGCTCTCTGAAGAATCTCAGAGACTTTTAAAGGCTTTCTGAAGAAGCTCAGGGACTCTTTTTTTTTTAAATCAAAAAAGCTTACAGCACCTGGTATTCCAAGGCGGTCTCCCATCCAAGTACTAACCAGGCCCGACCCTGCTTAGCTTCCGAGATCAGACGAGATCGGGCGTGACAAAGGTGGTATGACCGTAAGCGAAAACTGCTGCCAAAATTTGGCAATTTAAAAGGTTAGACCATTAATGAAGAAAACTAAGAAGAACTTTTGAAAAAACTCAAACTCTTTCATGCTCTCTGAAGAATCTCAGAGACTTTTAAAGGCTTTCTGAAGAAGCTCAGTGAGTCTTTTTTTTAAACTAAGAAGAACTTTTGAAAAAACTCAAACTCTTTCATGCTCTCTGAAGAATCTCAGAGACTTTTAAAGGCTTTCTGCAGAAGCTCAGTGAGTCTTTTTTTTTAAACTAAGAAGAACTTTTGAAAAAACTCAAACTCTTTCATGCTCTCTGAAGAATCTCAGAGACTTTTAAAGGCTTTCTGAAGAAGCTCAGGGACTCTTTTTTTTTTTTAAATCAAAAAAGCTTACAGCACCTGGTATTCCCAGGCGGTCTCCCATCCAAGTACTAACCAGGCCCGACCCTGCTTAGCTTCCGAGATCAGACGAGATCGGGCGTGACCAAGGTGGTATGGCCGTAAGTGAAAACTGCTGCCAAAATTGGGCTATTTAAAAGGTTAGACCATTAATGAAGAAAACTAAGAAGAACTTTTGAAAAAACTCAAACTCTTTCATGCTCTCTGAAGAATCTCAGAGACTTTTAAAGGCTTTCTGAAGAAGCTCAGGGACTCTTTTTTTAAACTAAGAAGAACTTTTGAAAAAACTCAAACTCTTTCATGCTCTCTGAAGAATCTCAGAGACTTTTAAAGGCTTTCTGAAGAAGCTCAGTGAGTCTTTTTTTTAAAGTAAGAAGAACTTTTGAAAAAACTCAAACTCTTTCATGCTCTCTGAAGAATCTCAGAGACTTTTAAAGGCTTTCTGAAGAAGCTCAGGGACTCTTTTTTTTTTTTTTAAATCAAAAAAGCTTACAGCACCTGGTATTCCCAGGCGGTCTCCCATCCAAGTACTAACCAGGCCCGACCCTGCTTAGCTTCCGAGATCAGACGAGATCGGGCGTGACCAAGGTGGTATGGCCGTAAGCGAAAACTGCTGCCAAAATTGGGCCATTTAAAAGGTTAGACCATTAATGAAGAAAACTAAGAAGAACTTTTGAAAAAACTCAAACTGTTTCATACTCTCTGTAGAATCTCAGAGACTTTTAAAGGCTTTCTGAAGAAGCTCAGTGAGTCTTTTTTTTAAACTAAGAAGAACTTTTGAAAAAACTGAAACTCTTTCATGCTCTCTGAAGAATCTCAGAGACTTTTAAAGGCTTTCTGCAGAAGCTCAGTGAGTCTTTTTTTTAAACTAAGAGGAACTTTTGAAAAAACTCAAACTCTTTCATGCTCTCTGAAGAATCTCAGAGACTTTTAAAGGCTTTCTGAAGAAGCTCAGGGACTCTTTTTTTTTTTAAATCAAAAAAGCTTACAGCACCTGGTATTCCCAGGCGGTCTCCCATCCAAGTACTAACCAGGCCCGACCCTGCTTAGCTTCCGAGATCAGACGAGATCGGGCGTGACCAAGGTGGTATGGCCGTAAGCGAAAACTGCTGCCAAAATTGGGCCATTTAAAAGGTTAGACCATTAATGAAGAAAACTAAGAAGAACTTTTGAAAAAACTCAAACTCTTTCATGCTCTCTGAAGAATCTCAGAGACTTTTAAAGGCTTTCTGAAGAAGCTCAGTGAGTCTTTTTTTTAAACTAAGAAGAACTTTTGAAAAAACTGAAACTCTTTCATGCTCTCTGAAGAATCTCAGAGACTTTTAAAGGCTTTCTGAAGAAGCTCAGGGACTCTTTTTTTTTTTTTAAATCAAAAAAGCTTACAGCACCTGGTATTCCCAGGCGGTCTCCCATCCAAGTACTAACCAGGCCCAACCCTGCTTAGCTTCCGAGATCAGACGAGATCGGGCGTGACCAAGGTGGTATGGCCGTAAGCGAAAACTGCTGCCAAAATTGGGCTATTTAAAAGGTTAGACCATTAATGAAGAAAACTAAGAAGAACTTTTGAAAAAACTCAAACTCTTTCATGCTCTCTGAAGAATCTCAGAGACTTTTAAAGGCTTTCTGAAGAAGCTCAGTGAGTGTTTTTTTTAAACTAAGAAGAACTTTTGAAAAAACTCAAACTCTTTCATGCTCTCTGAAGAATCTCAGAGACTTTTAAAGGCTTTCTGAAGAAGCTCAGTGAGTCTTTTTTTTAAACTAAGAAGAACTTTTGAAAAAACTCAAACTCTTTCATGCTCTCTGAAGAATCTCAGAGACTTTTAAAGGCTTTCTGAAGAAGCTCAGGGACTCTTTTTTTTTAAACTAAGAAGAACTTTTGAAAAAACTCAAACTCTTTCATGCTCTCTGAAGAATCTCAGAGACTTTTAAAGGCTTTCTGAAGAAGCTCAGGGACTCTTTTTTTTTTTAAATCAAAAAAGCTTACAGCACCTGGTATTCCCAGGCGGTCTCCCATCCAAGTACTAACCAGGCCCGACCCTGCTTAGCTTCCGAGATCAGACGAGATCGGGCGTGACCAAGGTGGTATGGCCGTAAGCGAAAACTGCTGCCAAAATTGGGTAATTTAAAAGGTTAGACCATTAATGAAGAAAACTAAGAAGAACTTTTGAAAAAACTCAAACTCTTTCATGCTCTCTGAAGAATCTCAGAGACTTTTAAAGGCTTTCTGAAGAAGCTCAGTGAGTCTTTTTTTTAAACTAAGAAGAACTTTTGAAAAAACTCAAACTCTTTCATGCTCTCTGAAGAATCTCAGAGACTTTTAAAGGCTTTCTGCAGAAGCTCAGTGAGTCTTTTTTTTTAAACTAAGAAGAACTTTTGAAAAAACTCAAACTCTTTCATGCTCTCTGAAGAATCTCAGAGACTTTTAAAGGCTTTCTGAAGAAGCTCAGGGACTCTTTTTTTTTTAAATCAAAAAAGCTTACAGCACCTGGTATTCCAAGGCGGTCTCCCATCCAAGTACTAACCAGGCCCGACCCTGCTTAGCTTCCGAGATCAGACGAGATCGGGCGTGACAAAGGTGGTATGGCCGTAAGCGAAAACTGCTGCCAAAATTGGGCAATTTAAAAGGTTAGACCATTAATGAAGAAAACTAAGAAGAACTTTTGAAAAAACTCAAACTCTTTCATGCTCTCTGAAGAATCTCAGAGACTTTTAAAGGCTTTCTGAAGAAGCTCAGTGAGTCTTTTTTTTAAACTAAGAAGAACTTTTGAAAAAACTCAAACTCTTTCATGCTCTCTGAAGAATCTCAGAGACTTTTAAAGGCTTTCTGCAGAAGCTCAGTGAGTCTTTTTTTTTAAACTAAGAAGAACTTTTGAAAAAACTCAAACTCTTTCATGCTCTCTGAAGAATCTCAGAGACTTTTAAAGGCTTTCGGAAGAAGCTCAGGGACTCTTTTTTTTTTTTAAATCAAAAAAGCTTACAGCACCTGGTATTCCCAGGCGGTCTCCCATCCAAGTACTAACCAGGCCCGACCCTGCTTAGCTTCCGAGATCAGACGAGATCGGGCGTGACCAAGGTAGTATGGCCGTAAGCGAAAACTGCTGCCAAAATTGGGCTACTTAAAAGGTTAAACCATTAATGAAGAAAACTATGAAGAACTTTTGAAAAAACTCAAACTCTTTCATGCTCTCTGAAGAATCTCAGAGACTTTTAAAGGCTTTCTGAAGAAGCTCAGTGAGTCTTTTTTTTAAACTAAGAAGAACTTTTGAAAAAACTCAAACTCTTTCATGCTCTCTGAAGAATCTCAGAGACTTTTAAAGGCTTTCTGAAGAAGCTCAGTGAGTCTTTTTTTTAAACTAAGAAGAACTTTTGAAAAAACTCAAACTCTTTCATGCTCTCTGAAGAATCTCAGAGACTTTTAAAGGCTTTCTGAAGAAGCTCAGGGACTCTTTTTTTTTTTTTTTTTAAATCAAAAAAGCTTACAGCACCTGGTATTCCCAGGCGGTCTCCCATCCAAGTACTAACCAGGCCCGACCCTGCTTAGCTTCCGAGATCAGACGAGATCAGGCGTGACCAAGGTGGTATGGCCGTAAGCGAAAACTGCTGCCAAAATTGGGCTATTTAAAAGGTTAGACCATTAATGAAGAAAACTAAGAAGAACTTTTGAAAAAACTCAAACTCTTTCATGCTCTCTGAAGAATCTCAGAGACTTTTAAAGGCTTTCTGAAGAAGCTCAGTGAGTCTTTTTTTTTAAACTAAGAGGAACTTTTGAAAAAACTCAAACTCTTTCATGCTCTCTGAAGAATCTCAGAGACTTTAAAGGGCTTTCTGAAGAAGCTCAGGGACTCTTTTTTTTTTTAAATAAAAAAAGCTTACAGCACCTGGTATTCCCAGGCGGTCTCCCATCCAAGTACTAACCAGGACCGACCCTGCTTAGCTTCCGAGATCAGACGAGATCGGGCGTGACTTTTTTTTTTTTTTTTTTTTTTTTTTTTTTTACCAACATTTCACATTTTACACATCATTTGCAACATATCACCTCATATACAATTCACTTAACATGTTTTCATATAATTCCTCTATCCTTAGATACCAACAAATTACAAGCTTAATTACTTTGGCATATTTATCTTATATTCATGAAAACATTCCATTACTCTTGTGTCAGTCCCAATAATAGTTTTGTAAAACCTCTCAGTTTGTCCATTCAAGTAGAAATATTCATACAATATCTGTATATGCCCTTCTAACTTCCTTTTAAAGAAAACCCACATATTAATGTTACCTTGCTTTCCTTTCATGACATTACTTCTGCACCATATTGCATATCTTGCCACGTTGAGAATAAAGTTGACTATATATTTATTTTGTCCTCTTCCTTTTAGTCCAAGTAAAAATACTTTATTCCATTCACTTTGTTCTTCAATTCTTTCTCCTAAAATTCCTTCCACAAATTTTTTAATTTCTCTCATAAAAACCTGAAGATTCGGACACAATAAAAACAAATGTAAAAACCCCTCATCTTCATTTTGACAGACATCACATCTTGCATTCTGCGCAATCCTCATTTTACATAGTCTCATTTTTGTATAAATAACATTATGTCTTAAAAGAAAATTAAAATTCTCAATCATTGGATCCATGTATCTTATTCTCAAATTTTCCCAAATGTTCTCAGCTTCAGTCCCTGGGAATAACCTAGTCCAAAAACCATTTGCTATTGGCTGAACAAAAACCCTTATTCTAAAATAATTATAAAACAATTTTAAAGAACATGATTGAATTGGAATTTTATTACTACTTTCTTTTAAAAACACTTCAACCTTTCCCTTTCCTTCATCTCTTTTTCCTATTCCTTCTATCCAATCTTTGGGAATTGCTTTTTTAATTTTGTCAAATTGTTGCTTTACTATGCCCCTTTCTACTTCTTCTCCATTCCCCTCAATTTCATCTATTATACCTTGAAGTGGTATAAAGCCATCGATTACCTCATACAAAACATCTCTCACTTTAATTATTCCTGCTGCCATCCATTGTTTAAAATATAATTCCTTCTCTTCATATAAAATATTAGCGTTTAAAAACAAAGGATGATTCAAAAACTCGTTCATACCTTCTGGCTTATACCGAATTGTCGGTAAAAATTCTTTCCATGCCCCTAAAACTTCTCTATAGAATTCAGGTATACCCTTTAACATATGTTCCTTCAATTTCATCCATATTATTCCCTCGCCCATATTTAGACCTCCACACTTATTCAAAAAATATTTCATTCCGTCCTTCCACTCATGTCTGTTATCTTCATTTAAAAATTTCTTCATTATCTTAACCCTTAGACTCTTCATTCTTAGAACAGGATCTAACAAACCTAAACCTCCCTTCTCAACAGGCCCTATCATAGTGTCATATGCAATTTTTGCTGGTTTGCCGTCCCAAATAAATTTTAAAATATATGTTTTCAGCTTCTTATATACCCAAATTGGTAATGGAGTTACTTCCAAAGCATACCATATTTTTGATAGCATCAGAGTATTCACAATCAAAATTTTACCTCTTAGGTTCAACAATCTTTGTCTCCAAAATGTCAATCTTCTCTCAATTCCTCCTAAAATCTCATCCCATATTATGTCTCTAGTTTTCTTTTCCTCCTTCCCAATTCTAATTCCCAAAACCTTCATGTTTTCTGTCTCCTCTTTAAAGTTAAGGTAGTCAGGTAATTGTTTTGCCGTTCCTATTCTCATCATTACAGTTTTGTCTATGTTTATTTTTGCTCCTGAACCCTTACAGTATTTTTGTATTTTCCCCATAGCTCCTTCAATGCTCTCAGTATCCTTTAAAATTAAAGTTGTGTTGTCTGCATATTGGTAAATTTTGTGTTCTTTTTCCATTCCACCAAAGCCAACTCCTTTAATATTTTCGTCTTCTGCAACCGCTAAACCTAAAGGTTCAGCCACAATACTATATAATAATGCAGATAAAGGGCATCCCTGTCTTATTGACCTTGTTATGCTAAAAACATCTGTCATAAAACCATTACACTTCACAAAACTAATTGCATCTTTATATAAAGCCCTAATCCATTTTATAAACTTATCCCCGAAACCAAATTGCTCTAAAAGTTCAAATAAAAAATCATTTTCTAGCCTATCGAAAGCTTTTTCCAAGTCTAAACTAACCATGTATCCCTCCTTTTTGTTTTCTATCATATAACTTACTTTATCCCTTATATTACTTACCGTATCTGTAATTTCCCTCCCTATAATTGAATACGCTTGATTCGTTGTTATTATTTCTGGTAAAACTTTCTTTAGTCGATTTGCCAAAACTTTGGCTAAAATTTTAAAATCCGTATTTAACATAGATATAGGCCTATAGTTCTTTAAATCTGCTGAGTCACCTTTTTTCTTAAAAATTAATTTTACCATTCCTACTCTCATCAATTGACTTGCTTCCCCCTTATCATATATTGCCTTATATATTTGTTTTAAAACCGGTGTTAATGTGTTCTTAAAAGCCTTATAAAACTCACTGGTCAATCCGTCTGCTCCTGGACTTTTACCATTATTCAACTGTGATATTGCTACCTCTATTTCTTCATCTAAAAGATCAGTATCACAACTTGCTTTATCTTCTTTAGTTACTTTTGTTTTTACCTTACTTAATAAAAACTGCTTTTCTTCTTCTTCTTGTGTCCCTTCACTTTTAAAAAGACGTGCATAAAACTCTTTTACACTTCCCAATATCTCTTTGGTTCCTTTCACTCTACTTCCATCCTGTTTCAATACCTCCTTTATTGTATCAGCCTTTTGTCTATTTTCCTCCAAGCTAAAAAAAAATTTTGTGCACCTTTCCCCTTCTATTACATTTTTTGCCCTACTCCTTATCATAGCTCCTCTACATTTTTCTCCTTCAATCTCCTTTAGTCTGCTCTCATATACTAAAATCGTTTCTATATCCCCATTCTCTTTTAGTAATTCTTCTTTCAAAACACTTCTAACTTTTAGCTCTTCTTTCCTCTTAATATTTTGTAACAAACTACTGTATCTTATTGAATATTTATTTATCTCATACTTTACATTATCCCACCACACCCTCTTATCCTCTTCATACATTCCATTCCCTCTTTCATTCTTTATTATTTCTTCTATCTTAATTTTATACCCTTCATCTTTTAATAGTTCATTATTTAAACACCATATCCCCTTTCCCCTCTCCATCCCCGTCTCGTTCAAATGTACCATTAACATGCCATGGTCACTTAAAGAGGTCATCTTATAATATATTTTATCAATCTTTCTCTTCATATTACTTTTAATCAACATAAAATCTATTCTACTTTGCATCATTTGATCTTTTACCAACTGTCGTCTTGAGAAGTCTTTTATACCCTCATTCATCTCTCTCCATATGTCTATTAGATCATATTTATCCATTAATTTGAGCAACTCTTCTCTCCCACTGTCTCTTTTATATACCATGTCATTTGTTATATCCATTCTACTGAAAACTGTATTGAAATCACCCATTAAAACAATATTTCCCCATTTTTCTATCAGGCCATTTAAATTATTAAAAAACATTTTCTTTTCCGCCTCAGCGTTTGGTGCATGTACATTACACAGAAAAACATTTTCCCCTCCTATATCCATTTTCACAATAATGCATTTTCCTTCTTTATCCTGGTATATGATTTCAACATCATCACTCAAGTTTCTTTTACATAAAACAGCAACTCCTTTCCCTTTCCCCCCTTCCCCATTATTATAATAAATTCCTCCTTTCCATCTTCTTTTAAAACTGTCCATCATTTCATCTTTCCAAAATGTTTCCTGCAATAATATTACATCAGCTTTTTTGCATAACTCTTTCAGTTTTTCAAATTTATCCACACTAGTTAATCCCCTCACATTGATTGAAACAATACATAGAGTCATTAAAAACAACACATTCATGTTTCATTCTTTTCTCCCCCCTTCTCCCTTAAATCTCCATCTTCTTTTGTACTTAAGCTCATTCTCCTTCTCTGTCCTTTTTCCCTACTTTCTTCTACATTTGGTTTGTTCAATATTCCTCTTTTCATTCCCCTCCTAAGCTCCTCCAAATTAACTTCTATGCATTCCTCAACTTGCTCCTTCTCATTTTTATCTTCCCTCCTCTCTTTTATTGTATCATCCACCGGGCCCACAATGCCTTCTTCCATAATTCCCTCCATCTTGTCCACCTCTCCTCCCTCCAACTTCTTGTCTCCACCCTTTTCTTGCTCATGCCCTTTACTATCCTCATTGTCTTCTACAGTCCCATCCTTCTCTTCTTCATTATTGACAGTGTCCATTATTTCCATATTATTCTCAGATTCACCATTTTCCGCTTCATCATTAACCTCTTCTTCATGTTCACTTTCACAATCACATCTCATAAATGCTTTCTTACAATCAGGACATTTATCAGCTTTACAGTCTTTCGCAAAATGTCCTTGCTCATAGCATTCAAAGCATTTAAAATCAGGACAGTCCCTTAATATATGTCCTGGCTGCATGCACATGCGACAAAGTTTCTCCTGTCCATCGTGAATTACCCTAAAGTACTGAGCGCCATCTGCGGTTTCAAATTTTGCGCTATAGGGCAGTGAAGTTACCTCTTTAGGAAATTTAACTTTCACATACCTCGTTCCGTCAGCAATGTTCGTTCCAGGATAGACTCTCCTCTTTATTTTCATCAAGGGAGTGACTCCCCAAAACTTCAATTTGACCTCAATCACTTCATCCTCTAAATATGCCGGCAGGTGAAGAAAAGATACCATATGCTCCTTTACCTCCAACCTCCTTACTTCGAAGAATTGACCTTTTATTTCCATTCCGTCCAATAACACATCACAAACATCTGCACCTTCCAATGTCAGCTCATATTCTTTGCCCGGCTTGGGTCTCACAGCTAACAGTTTGCCAAATCCAATCTTCTGTGTCACTGCTTTAATGATGTCTTCAGCTTTTACCTCCTTGTTGTCCCTCAAATCAATCACCACCGTCGCTTCTTTCAGATAATCCACTCGTTTCTTGATGTTCTGTTGTCCTTCATGATCCATATTTACTCCATTAGCCTCTCTTGAACCTTTATGTGCTCCATTTCGCTCAATCCGTTCTTCCAGTCCGCCTGCCATTCCTAGGTCGTTGCCATGTGGTCCGTCCATTGTTCTAACAAAACAAGGATCGCTTCCAAGCAGATCTACTGCTTGGAGCTTAAACGCGTGCCTTATAAATCAAACTTAGATCTCCTTCCAAGATATAAACAAAAAACTAAAATTAAACAATGAAGCTTTAGAAGAGCCTTTCTCTCCCAACTGCAGTCACACACACTTCCTACTTGCTCTAGAGCGCTCAAGGTGGTATGGCCGTAAGCGAAAACTGCTGCCAAAATTGGGCTATTTAAAAGGTTAGACCATTAATGAAGAAAACTAAGAAGAACTTTTGAAAAAACTCAAACTCTTTCATGCTCTCTGAAGAATCTCAGAGACTTTTAAAGGCTTTCTGAAGAAGCTCAGTGAGTCTTTTTTTTAAACTAAGAAGAACTTTTGAAAAAAAACTCAAACTCTTTCATGCTCTCTGAAGAATCTCAGAGACTTTTAAAGGCTTTCTGAAGAAGCTCAGTGAGTCTTTTTTTTAAACTAAGAAGAACTTTTGAAAAAACTCAAACTCTTTCATGCTCTCTGAAGAATCTCAGAGACTTTTAAAGGCTTTCTGAAGAAGCTCAGGGACTCTTTTTTTTTTTAAAATCAAAAAAGCTTACAGCACCTGGTATTCCCAGGCGGTCTCCCATCCAAGTACTAACCAGGCCCGACCCTGCTTAGCTTCCAAGATCAGACGAGATCAGGCGTGACCAAGGTGGTATGGCCGTAAGCGAAAACTGCTGCCAAAATTGGGCTATTTAAAAGGTTAGACCATTAATGAAGAAAACTAAGAAGAACTTTTGAAAAAACTCAAACTCTTTCATGCTCTCTGAAGAATCTCAGAGACTTTTAAAGGCTTTCTGAAGAAGCTCAGTGAGTCTTTTTTTTTAAACTAAGAGGAACTTTTGAAAAAACTCAAACTCTTTCATGCTCTCTGAAGAATCTCAGAGACTTTTAAAGGCTTTCTGAAGAAGCTCAGGGACTCTTTTTTTTTTTTTAAATAAAAAAAGCTTACAGCACCTGGTATTCCCAGGCGGTCTCCCATCCAAGTACTAACCAGGCCCGACCCTGCTTAGCTTCCGAGATCAGACGAGATCAGGCGTGACTTTTTTTTTTTTTTTTTTTTTTTTTTATTATAAAATATTTACATTACATTACATTTAAGAACAATCTGAATCACATGCAGGCAATTTTACATTGAAATGAAACCATGTTTTTTCCACAAACGGGTTATTCTGTACAAAATTCTTGTCAAAAACCTCTTCTTTCACTTCCATTTTAAAATAATCATATAATGCTTGAAGAATAAAAAGCATCCTTTGCTTGAAAAGTATACATACTGAAACACTCCCCTTTTTTTCTTTTACTATGTTCCTTCTTTTCCAAACTATTAATCTTGCAACTGCCAATATCATATTTAAAAAGCTAACATTATTGGCTTTACCTTTAAACCCAAACAAAAATAATGTTTCCCAATTCTCATCAATTACTTTGTCTTCTACTCCCAATTTTCTAACCATTACTTTCAATTTTTTAATAAAGCATTTCAACTTTATACATTTAAAAAATAAATGTAATACTCCTTCATCTTCTATTGTACAAACTTTGCATTTTGCATCCATTGCTGCACCAATCTTACACAGTCTCATTTCATTCCACAAACAATTATGTCTTAACAAAAAATCAAAATTCTCTAAAATAGGACTTTTCCACCATGATCTTAGAGTTTGCCATAATTCTTTTGTTTCCAAATTAGGATATAGTCTATGCCAATACTCTTCTGCTTTTGGCTTCTTAAAAACATCTTTACAAAAACAGGAATAAAAAAAACTTAATTTTAATTCATTAAAAGCATGTTGTTCGTTATTGATTTCAACACTAACCTCCATTCTATCACCTGCACTTGTTCCTGGTTTCCCTTCCAAAACCTTCATCCATTCTTTTGGTATTATCTCTTTCATTTTCCCATATTGATCTTCTAAAACTAAATTACTTTCTTCTTCATAATTTTCTTCAATTGCATCTCTTATCCCTTGTGTCGGCAGAAAACCAGGTACCACTTCATACATGATATCTTTAATTTGTCTCAACCCTGCATTATACCACTTTTTAAAAAATATTGTGTGACCAACTACCTTAAGTGATTTGTTTAAAAACAGTGGTTGTCTTAAAATCTCATCTTTATTCAAAGATGTACAAACAACATGCTTTCCATACTCTCCCCATGCTCTTAAGACTTCTTTATAATATTCTGGAATTCTATTCATCATATGTTCTTTTAATTTCATCCATAAAACATCATCTCCTATTTGTCCACATTGGTTTAAAAAGAAACTCATTACTTCTTTCCAAGCATATTTATCATCATTCCAATATTTTTTAATTAATTTTATTCTTATGCTCTTCATTCTCATTAAAGGATCCAACAGTCCTAGCCCTCCTTCCTCAACTTTCCCAATTAGAGTATCATATGCAATTTTTGCCGGTTTGCTTTCCCATAAGAAATTAAGCATTAAACTTTTTATTTTTTTATATACTTCTAATGGCATGCTTACAGATCCCAAAACATACCACATTTTAGATAAAAACAAAGAATTCAAAACCAAAACCTTCCCTTTTAAAAACAATCCTCTTAATCGCCAAAAATTCAACCTTTTTTCCATTCCTTGTATAACCTCCTCCCATACCAACTTCCTTAATACACATTCATTTTCTCCAACTCTTATCCCTAAAATTTTCATACTTTCTTTCTGTTCTTTAAATGGAATTTTGACTGGTAACTCGTTCATTTCCCCAATCCTCATATATGTCGTTTTTTCTTTATTAACTTTTGCCCCGGTTCCCCCACAATATTTCCCAAAAACCTCCATCACTTTTTCTACACTTTTAATGTCTTTAATAAACAACGTTGTATCATCAGCATACTGATATATCTTGTGTTCTGTTTTTTCTCCTTTTATCACTATTCCTTTTATACTTTTTTCCATTTCTATTGCCTGTCCCAAAGTTTCAGACACTATAGTATATAACAATGGCGACATAGGACATCCTTGTCGGATAGATCTCATTACTTTAAAATCTTCAGTTAAAAACCCATTCACTTTAACACAACTTGTAATGTCTGTATATATACATTTTATCCATTTAATAAAATTCTTACCAAATCCAAACCTCTCCATTGCATGCATCAAATATTTATGCTCCACCCTATCAAACGCTTTTTCCAAATCTACACTTATTATATAACCATTTTCTTTTGCATCCCTCATATACCATATCAAATCTCTTATACTATTAGTTATATCAGAAATATCTCTATTTAAAACAGCATATGCTTGATTAGTTGTGATTATATTAGGCACAACTTTTTTTAATCTATTGGCTAATACTTTCGTTAATATTTTATAATCGGTATTCAACATACTAAGTGGTCTGTAATTTTTTAAATCCCCTCTTTCCCCCTTTCTTTTGTATATTAACTTAACTACTCCCCTCTTCATACTTTGCGTTAATTCACCCTTCTCCATAACATCAATAAATATTTCATTTAATATTGGACATAGGATATTTTTAAAAACCTTATAAAATTCCGCTGATAAACCATCTATTCCTGGAGTTTTACCATTCCTTAACTGATCAATTGCTGTTTCTATTTCCTCCTCCGTAATATTGCTCTCACACATTTCTCTGTCTTCCTTGTTCACTTTACTTTTGATTTTGTCTAATAAGAAACCCTCATCATCTGCACTTACCTCATTTTCCGTAAATAGATCCTTGTAATATCTTTTAATTTCATTTAATATTCCTTCTTTATCTTCCACTGTCCTTCCATCTTGTGTGTTAATATTTTTAATTATGTCTGCTTTCTGCCTATTTTTCTCTAATTCATAAAAATATTTAGTACTTCTTTCTCCTTCTATTATGTTTTTGGCTCTGCTCCTTATTATTGCACCCTTACACTTTTCTCCCTCTATATTCTTCATTTTTTCTTGTAGTTCTATTATCTTATCAATGTTTTTCTCTCCACCAGTTATTTTCCTCATTTCTTCATCCCATTCTTTTTTAACTTTGTTTTCTGTAAATCTTTTAGCTCTCTGTACTTTTTTAGAGTAATGTATCGAAAACCTCTTTATTCTGTTTTTCAAGCAATCCCACCAAAAACGTTTCTCCTTTTCATACATCTCATCGTTTATACTACTTATTATTATACTTTCTATTTCTATTCTGTAAGTTCCCATTTTTAAAAGTTCTGTATTTAACATCCATGTCCCCTTCCCTTTGATAACCTCATTAAAATCCATCGTTATCCATAAAAAATCATGATCACTTTCACTATACATTTTATACACTGCTTTTGATACATTGTATAGGTCTTTTCTCTCGCATAATAATAAATCTATTCTACTTTGCTTTAAGTCTCCCTCAACAATTTGCCTTCGTGAGTAATCCCTTTTAAAACCATTCCTCTCTCTCCACACATCAACCAAATCGTATTTCCTCATCATATTATATAATTCATTTCGCCCTCTATCAGCTCTAAAAACCATTGACTCATCTATATCAATTCTCTGCAGCACTGTATTAAAATCCCCTACCAGGAAAATATTTTCTTGTTTCTCCATTATAATACTTAGTCTTTTATAGAAATCAAACTTTTCACTTTCCTCATTCGGTGCATGAATGTTACACACTTTTATTTCTCTCCCTTTGTATACTAATTTAATCATTATTATTCGACACCTTGTGTCTTTATATTCTATTTTGTTTTCCTCAAATATCCCTCTTTTAATTAATATTGCTACACCCCTCTTCCTCGACAAATCACAATTCATATATATTTCACCATCCCATAATTTCCTCATTTCATTACCTATTTCATCATCCCAATACGTCTCTTGTTAACATAATACATCACACTTTTTGGTCAAAACCATCAAATTCTCCATTTTCTGAATTTTTGTTAAACCCCTTGCATTCAATGATACAAAACATAATGAACTCATTCGCACAAAAAATAATAATAATAAAAAAAAATACAAAATAAACAAGAAAATACAAAAATCCAGCCAACAATCATTTGTTAACTTCCTCTAGTAATGCAAGTCTTAATTCTCTTTTCTTCTCTTTCTCCTTCTCTATCTTCCCCATTAATTTTTCTCTTCTTATCTTTTGTTTTTTCAGTACCTGTTCAATGTTTATACTTGCATCTTTAAGTTTTGATTTTGTACCTCTGCTCAAGTTTACTTTCCCTTTACTTTTAACTCCATTGCTCCTTTCACCCATTTCTCCTTCTCTTACCTCACTCAATATCTTGGTTTCTTTGTCTTCCGGTCCTTCTTCACTTTGTCCTTTTTTATCATATTGTTCACTGTCCTCCGCATGCTCTCGATTTTCAAGTAAATCCACCTTAGTTAGGTTTTCGTTCTCTGCGTCGGTCTCTTCATCCTGACTTTCATCTTCATCTTCATTTTGTTCAACTTCAACTCTTTTTTCCTGCTCCGACGCTTCATTACTCCCTTCACTTGCAGCGTCTCCACTCTCCTCCTGTATCTCCATTCCTTCTTCTTCACTTCTTTCTTCATCCTTCTCACATGTGCATCTCTTTATTGCCTTTCTGCAGCCTTGGCACCGCGGTGCTTTACAGTCCCGCGCATAATGCCCCTGCTCAAGACAATCTCTGCACGTGTATAAAGTGCAATCCTTCTTCTGGTGTTCCGTGCTTGCACAAATCCTGCACGTCTTTACTTGAAGGTCATGTATTACTCTAAAAAACTGTGCTCCTTCCTCAGTCATAAATTTGGTGTTGTACGGTAAAGATGTCACCTCCTTCGGAAACATAACTTTTAAAAAACGCGTTCCATCTGCTACCGTAGTCCCTGGATAGTACCTTCTTCTTATAGGAAGGATGGGAGTAACACCCCACATGATCAGCTTATTAACGATGTCCTCATCTTCAATATAACTTGGCATATTCAAAAAAGACACCATTCTTTCCATGGCACACAGCTTCCTCACTTCGCATTTTTGTCCATTAATCATCATCCCATCCAGCAAACCTTCACAGTCTCTCTCATCTTCCATGGTCATTTCAAATTCATTGTTTAGTTTTCTCCTTAACCCAATGAGTTTGCCAATTCCAGCTTCATTTTCCACTGCCTTGATTATCATTGCTATTGTTGTAGTTTCAATGTCTTCCAAAATCAGGGTTAATGTCGCTTCTTTCTTATATTGTCTTTGATATCTTACTTGTTTTTTAAGTCTGTTAACCATTTCTTGTCTTTAATGAAATCCTCAATCTGCTTTCCTCTGTTCCTTTTGCACTTTCTGTACCTTTAGTTGATTGCAGATCCGTTGTCCTTTCTAAATTACTAATGTTCCTTTGCTGCTTTCCTCTTGAAACCACTGTTGCCCATGATGTCTCCCCAAAGTCCTCCTTTGTGTTTCTTTCATCCATATTTGTAATCCTATCATCGTCGTCCTTGTCATCCATCTTGACTCGTTTGCCTTGTCCGTGTGTTTGTACCATTAAATCCATCCTTCCCAAAGTCTTAAACCCCAAACAGTAATCACTGTTTGGGGCTTCAGTAAAACTTCTCAGCAAAGGATAATACTACTTCACCACTTTTCCAGTTAAATCAAAATAAATAAAACAAAATAATGCTTGAAGAGCCTCTCTCTTCTACTACCTTGAATCACTTCCTGGACTGTACCAAAATCGGGCGTGACCAAGGTGGTATGGCCGTAAGCGAAAACTGCTGCCAAAATTGGGCTATTTAAAAGGTTAGACCATTAATGAAGCAAACTAAGAAGAACTTTTGAAAAAACTCAAACTCTTTCATGCTCTCTGAAGAATCTCAGAGACTTTTAAAGGCTTTCTGAAGAAGCTCAGTGAGTCTTTTTTTTTAAACTAAGAGGAACTTTTGAAAAAACTCAAACTCTTTCATGCTCTCTGAAGAATCTCATAGACTTTTAAAGGCTTTCTGAAGAAGCTCAGGGACTCTTTTTTTTTTTTAAATAAAAAATGCTTACAGCACCTGGTATTCCCAGGCGGTCTCCCATCCAAGTACTAACCAGGCCCGACCCGGCTTAGCTTCCGAGATCAGACGAGATCGGGCGTGACCAAGGTGGTATGGCCGTAAGCGAAAACTGCTGCCAAAATTGGGCCATTTAAAAGGTTAGACCATTAATGAAGAAAACTAAGAAGAACTTTTGAAAAAACTCAAACTCTTTCATGCTCTCTGAAGAATCTCAGAGACTTTTAAAGGCTTTCTGAAGAAGCTCAGTGAGTCTTTTTTTTAAACTAAGAAGAACTTTTGAAAAAACTCAAACTCTTTCATGCTCTCTGAAGAATCTCAGAGACTTTTAAAGGCTTTCTGAAGAAGCTCAGTGAGTCTTTTTTTTAAACTAAGAAGAACTTTTGAAAAAACTCAAACTCTTTCATGCTCTCTGAAGAATCTCAGAGACTTTTAAAGGCTTTCTGAAGAAGCTCAGTGAGTCTTTTTTTAAAGTAAGAAGAACTTTTGAAAAAACTCAAACTCTTTCATGCTCTCTGAAGAATCTCAGAGACTTTTAAAGGCTTTCTGAAGAAGCTCAGGGACTTCTTTTTTTTTTTTTTTTTTAAATCAAAAAAGCTTACAGCACCTGGTATTCCCAGGCGGTCTCCCATCCAAGTACTAACCAGGCCCGACCCTGCTTAGCTTCCGAGATCAGACGAGATCGGGCGTGACCAAGGTGGTATGGCCGTAAGCGAAAACTGCTGCCAAAATTGGGCTATTTAAAAGGTTAAACCATTAATGAAGAAAACTATGAAGAACTTTTGAAAAAACTCAAACTCTTTCATGCTCTCTGAAGAATCTCAGAGACTTTTAAAGGCTTTCTGAAGAAGCTCAGTGAGTCTTTTTTTTAAACTAAGAACAACTTTTGAAAAAACTCAAACTCTTTCATGCTCTCTGATGAATCTCAGAGACTTTTAAAGGCTTTCTGAAGAAGCTCAGTGAGTCTTTTTTTTAAACTAAGAAGAACTTTTGAAAAAACTCAAACTCTTTCATGCTCTCTGAAGAATCTCAGAGACTTTTAAAGGCTTTCTGAAGAAGCTCAGGGACTCTTTTTTTTTTTTTTAAATCAAAAAAGCTTACAGCACCTGGTATTCCCAGGCGGTCTCCCATCCAAGTACTAACCAGGCCCGACCCTGCTTAGCTTCCGAGATCAGACGAGATCAGGCGTGACCAAGGTGGTGTGACAGTAAGCGAAAACTGCTGCCAAAATTGGGCTATTTAAAAGGTTAGACCATTAATGAAGAAAACTAAGAAGAACTTTTGAAAAAACTCAAACTGTTTCATGCTCTCTGAAGAATCTCAGAGACTTTTAAAGGCTTTCTGAAGAAGCTCAGTGAGTCTTTTTTTTTAAACTAAGAGGAACTTTTGAAAAAACTCAAACTCTTTCATGCTCTCTGAAGAATCTCAGAGACTTTTAAAGGCTTTCTGAAGAAGCTCAGGGACTCTTTTTTTTTTTTTAAATAAAAAAAGCTTAAAGCACCTGGTATTCCCAGGCGGTCTCCCATCCAAGTACTAACCAGGACCGACCCTGCTTAGCTTCCGAGATCAGACGAGATCGGGCGTGACCAAGGTGGTATGGCCGTAAGCGAAAACTGCTGCCAAAATTGGGCTATTTAAAAGGTTAGACCATTAATGAAGAAAACTAAGAAGAACTTTTGAAAAAACTCAAACTCTTTCATGCTCTCTGAAGAATCTCAGAGACTTTTAAAGGCTTTCTGAAGAAGCTCAGTGAGTCTTTTTTTTAAACTAAGAAGAACTTTTGAAAAAACTCAAACTCTTTCATGCTCTCTGAAGAATCTCAGAGACTTTTAAAGGCTTTCTGAAGAAGCTCAGGGACTCTTTTTTTAAACTAAGAAGAACTTTTGAAAAAACTCAAACTCTTTCATGCTCTCTGAAGAATCTCAGAGACTTTTAAAGGCTTTCTGAAGAAGCTCAGTGAGTCTTTTTTTTAAAGTAAGAAGAACTTTTGAAAAAACTCAAACTCTTTCATGCTCTCTGAAGAATCTCAGAGACTTTTAAAGGCTTTCTGAAGAAGCTCAGTGAGTCTTTTTTTTAAACTAAGAAGAACTTTTGAAAAAACTCAAACTCTTTCATGCTCTCTGAAGAATCTCAGAGACTTTTAAAGGCTTTCTGAAGAAGCTCAGTGAGTCTTTTTTTTAAACTAAGAAGAACTTTTGAAAAAACTCAAACTCTTTCATGCTCTCTGAAGAATCTCAGAGACTTTTAAAGGCTTTCTGAAGAAGCTCAGGGACTCTTTTTTTTTTTTTTTAAATCAAAAAAGCTTACAGCACCTGGTATTCCCAGGCGGTCTCCCATCCAAGTACTAACCAGGCCCGAACCTGCTTAGCTTCCGAGATCAGACGAGATCAGGCGTGACCAAGGTGGTATGGCCGTAAGCGAAAACTGCTGCCAAAATTGGGCTATTTAAAAGGTTAGACCATTAATGAAGAAAACTAAGAAGAACTTTTGAAAAAACTCAAACTCTTTCATGCTCTCTGAAGAATCTCAGAGACTTTTAAAGGCTTTCTGAAGAAGCTCAGTGAGTTTTTTTTTTTAAACTAAGAGGAACTTTTGAAAAAACTCAAACTCTTTCATGCTCTCTGAAGAATCTCAGAGACTTTTAAAGGCTTTCTGAAGAAGCTCAGGGACTCTTTTTTTTTTTTTTAATAAAAAAAGCTTACAGCACCTGGTATTCCCAGGCGGTCTCCCATCCAAGTACTAACCAGGACCGACCCTGCTTAGCTTCCGAGATCAGACGAGATCGGGCGTGACCAAGGTGGTATGGCCGTAAGCGAAAACTGCTGCCAAAATTGGGCTATTTAAAAGGTTAGACCATTAATGAAGAAAACTAAGAAGAACTTTTGAAAAAACTCAAACTCTTTCATGCTCTCTGAAGAATCTCAGAGACTTTTAAAGGCTTTCTGAAGAAGCTCAGTGAGTCTTTTTTTTAAACTAAGAAGAACTTTTGAAAAAACTCAAACTCTTTCATGCTCTCTGAAGAATCTCAGAGACTTTTAAAGGCTTTCTGAAGAAGCTCAGTGAGTCTTTTTTTTAAACTAAGAAGAACTTTTGAAAAAACTCAAACTCTTTCATGCTCTCTGAAGAATCTCAGAGACTTTTAAAGGCTTTCTGCAGAAGCTCAGTGAGTCTTTTTTTTTAAACTAAGAAGAACTTTTGAAAAAACTCAAACTCTTTCATGCTCTCTGAAGAATCTCAGAGACTTTTAAAGGCTTTCTGAAGAAGCTCAGGGACTCTTTTTTTTTTTAAATCAAAAAAGCTTACAGCACCTGGTATTCCCAGGCGGTCTCCCATCCAAGTACTAACCAGGCCCGAACCTGCTTAGCTTCCGAGATCAGACGAGATCAGGCGTGACCAAGGTGGTATGGCCGTAAGCGAAAACTGCTGCCAAAATTGGGCTATTTAAAAGGTTAGACCATTAATGAAGAAAACTAAGAAGAACTTTTGAAAAAACTCAAACTGTTTCATACTCTCTGTAGAATCTCAGAGACTTTTAAAGGCTTTCTGAAGAAGCTCAGTGAGTCTTTTTTTTAAACTAAGAAGAACTTTTGAAAAAACTGAAACTCTTTCATGCTCTCTGAAGAATCTCAGAGACTTTTAAAGGCTTTCTGCAGAAGCTCAGTGAGTCTTTTTTTTTAAACTAAGAGGAACTTTTGAAAAAACTCAAACTCTTTCATGCTCTCTGAAGAATCTCAGAGACTTTTAAAGGCTTTCTGAAGAAGCTCAGGGACTCTTTTTTTTTTTTTAAATCAAAAAAGCTTACAGCACCTGGTATTCCCAGGCGGTCTCCCATCCAAGTACTAACCAGGCCCGACCCTGCTTAGCTTCCGAGATCAGACGAGATCGGGCGTGACCAAGGTGGTATGGCCGTAAGCGAAAACTGCTGCCAAAATTGGGCCATTTAAAAGGTTAGACCATTAATGAAGAAAACTAAGAAGAACTTTTGAAAAAACTCAAACTCTTTCATGCTCTCTGAAGAATCTCAGAGACTTTTAAAGGCTTTCTGAAGAAGCTCAGTGAGTCTTTTTTTTAAACTAAGAAGAACTTTTGAAAAAACTCAAACTCTTTCATGCTCTCTGAAGAATCTCAGAGACTTTTAAAGGCTTTCTGAAGAAGCTCAGGGACTCTTTTTTTTTTTTAAATCAAAAAAGCTTACAGCACCTGGTATTCCCAGGCGGTCTCCCATCCAAGTACTAACCAGGCCCGACCCTGCTTAGCTTCCGAGATCAGACGAGATCGGGCGTGACCAAGGTGGTATGGCCGTAAGCGAAAACTGCTGCCAAAATTGGGCAATTTAAAAGGTTAGACCATTAATGAAGAAAACTAAGAAGAACTTTTGAAAAAACTCAAACTCTTTCATGCTCTCTGAAGAATCTCAGAGACTTTTAAAGGCTTTCTGAAGAAGCTCAGTGAGTCTTTTTTTTAAACTAAGAACTTTTGAAAAAACTCAAACTCTTTCATGCTCTCTGAAGAATCTCAGAGACTTTTAAAGGCTTTCTGCAGAAGCTCAGTGAGTCTTTTTTTTTAACTAAGAAGAACTTTTGAAAAAACTCAAACTCTTTCATGCTCTCTGAAGAATCTCAGAGACTTTTAAAGGCTTTCAGAAGAAGCTCAGGGACTCTTTTTTTTTTTTAAATCAAAAAAGCTTACAGCACCTGGTATTCCCAGGCGGTCTCCCATCCAAGTACTAACCAGGACCGACCCTGCTTAGCTTCCGAGATCAGACGAGATCGGGCGTGACCAAGGTGGTATGGCCGTAAGCGAAAACTGCTGCCAAAATTGGGCTATTTAAAAGGTTAGACCATTAATGAAGAAAACTAAGAAGAACTTTTGAAAAAACTCAAACTCTTTCAACCTCTCTGAAGAATCTCAGAGACTTTTAAAGGCTTTCTGAAGAAGCTCAGTGAGTCTTTTTTTTAAACTAAGAAGAACTTTTGAAAAAACTCAAACTCTTTCATGCTCTCTGAAGAATCTCAGAGACTTTTAAAGGCTTTCTGAAGAAGCTCAGGGACTCTTTTTTTAAACTAAGAAGAACTTTTGAAAAAACTCAAACTCTTTCATGCTCTCTGAAGAATCTCAGAGACTTTTAAAGGCTTTCTGAAGAAGCTCAGTGAGTCTTTTTTTTAAAGTAAGAAGAACTTTTGAAAAAACTCAAACTCTTTCATGCTCTCTGAAGAATCTCAGAGACTTTTAAAGGCTTTCTGAAGAAGCTCAGTGAGTCTTTTTTTTTAAACTAAGAGGAACTTTTGAAAAAACTCAAACTCTTTCATGCTCTCTGAAGAATCTCAGAGACTTTTAAAGGCTTTCTGAAGAAGCTCAGGGACTCTTTTTTTTTTTTTAAATAAAAAAAGCTTACAGCACCTGGTATTCCCAGGCGGTCTCCCATCCAAGTACTAACCAGGACCGACCCTGCTTAGCTTCCGAGATCAGACGAGATCGGGCGTGACCAAGGTGGTATGGCCGTAAGCGAAAACTGCTGCCAAAATTGGGCTATTTAAAAGGTTAGACCATTAATGAAGAAAACTAAGAATAACTTTTGAAAAAACTCAAACTCTTTCATGCTCTCTGAAGAATCTCAGAGACTTTTAAAGGCTTTCTGAAGAAGCTCAGTGAGTCTTTTTTTTAAACTAAGAAGAACTTTTGAAAAAACTCAAACTCTTTCATGCTCTCTGAAGAATCTCAGAGACTTTTAAAGGCTTTCTGAAGAAGCTCAGTGAGTCTTTTTTTTAAACTAAGAAGAACTTTTGAAAAAACTCAAACTCTTTCATGCTCTCTGAAGAATCTCAGAGACTTTTAAAGGCTTTCTGCAGAAGCTCAGTGAGTCTTTTTTTTTAAACTAAGAAGAACTTTTGAAAAAACTCAAACTCTTTCATGCTCTCTGAAGAATCTCAGAGACTTTTAAAGGCTTTCTGAAGAAGCTCAGGGACTCTTTTTTTTTTTAAATCAAAAAAGCTTACAGCACCTGGTATTCCCAGGCGGTCTCCCATCCAAGTACTAACCAGGCCCGACCCTGCTTAGCTTCCGAGATCAGACGAGATCGGGCGTGACCAAGGTGGTATGGCCGTAAGCGAAAACTGCTGCCAAAATTGGGCTATTTAAAAGGTTAGACCATTAATGAAGAAAACTAAGAAGAACTTTTGAAAAAACTCAAACTCTTTCAACCTCTCTGAAGAATCTCAGAGACTTTTAAAGGCTTTCTGAAGAAGCTCAGTGAGTCTTTTTTTTAAACTAAGAAGAACTTTTGAAAAAACTCAAACTCTTTCATGCTCTCTGAAGAATCTCAGAGACTTTTAAAGGCTTTCTGAAGAAGCTCAGGGACTCTTTTTTTAAACTAAGAAGAACTTTTGAAAAAACTCAAACTCTTTCATGCTCTCTGAAGAATCTCAGAGACTATTAAAGGCTTTCTGAAGAAGCTCAGTGAGTCTTTTTTTTAAAGTAAGAAGAACTTTTGAAAAAACTCAAACTCTTTCATGCTCTCTGAAGAATCTCAGAGACTTTTAAAGGCTTTCTGAAGAAGCTCAGGGACTCTTTTTTTTTTTTTTAAATCAAAAAAGCTTACAGCACCTGGTATTCCCAGGCGGTCTCCCATCCAAGTACTAACCAGGCCCGACCCTGCTTAGCTTCCGAGATCAGACGAGATCGGGCGTGACCAAGGTGGTATGGCCGTAAGCGAAAACTGCTGCCAAAATTGGGCTATTTAAAAGGTTAGACCATTAATGAAGAAAACTAAGAAGAACTTTTGAAAAAACTCAAACTGTTTCATACTCTCTGTAGAATCTCAGAGACTTTTAAAGGCTTTCTGAAGAAGCTCAGTGAGTCTTTTTTTTAAACTAAGAAGAACTTTTGAAAAAACTGAAACTCTTTCATGCTCTCTGAAGAATCTCAGAGACTTTTAAAGGCTTTCTGCAGAAGCTCAGTGAGTCTTTTTTTTTAAACTAAGAGAAACTTTTGAAAAAACTCAAACTCTTTCATGCTCTCTGAAGAATCTCAGAGACTTTTAAAGTCTTCCTGAAGAAGCTCAGGGACTCTTTTTTTTTTTTTAAATCAAAAAAGCTTACAGCACCTGGTATTCCCAGGCGGTCTCCCATCCAAGTACTAACCAGGCCCGACCCTGCTTAGCTTCCGAGATCAGACGAGATCGGGCGTGACCAAGGTGGTATGGCCGTAAGCGAAAACTGCTGCCAAAATTGGGCCATTTAAAAGGTTAGACCATTAATGAAGAAAACTAAGAAGAACTTTTGAAAAAACTCAAACTCTTTCATGCTCTCTGAAGAATCTCAGAGACTTTTAAAGGCTTTCTGAAGAAGCTCAGTGAGTCTTTTTTTTAAACTAAGAAGAACTTTTGAAAAAACTCAAACTCTTTCATGCTCTCTGAAGAATCTCAGAGACTTTTAAAGGCTTTCTGCAGAAGGTCAGTGAGTCTTTTTTTTAAACTAAGAAGAACTTTTGAAAAAACTCAAACTCTTTCATGCTCTCTGAAGAATCTCAGAGACTTTTAAAGGCTTTCTGAAGAAGCTCAGGGACTCTTTTTTTTATTTTTAATAAAAAAAGCTTACAGCACCTGGTATTCCAAGGCGGTCTCCCATCCAAGTACTAACCAGGCCCGACCCTGCTTAGCTTCCGAGATCAGACGAGATCGGGCGTGACCAAGGTGGTATGGCCGTAAGCGAAAACTGCTGCCAAAATTGGGCTATTTAAAAGGTTAGACCATTAATGAAGAAAACTAAGAAGAACTTTTGAAAAAACTCAAACTCTTTCATGCTCTCTGAAGAATCTCAGAGACTTTTAAAGGCTTTCTGAAGAAGCTCAGTGAGTCTTTTTTTTAAACTAAGAAGAACTTTTGAAAAAACTCAAACTCTTTCATGCTCTCTGGAGAATCTCAGAGACTTTTAAAGGCTTTCTGAAGAAGCTCAGTGAGTCTTTTTTTTAAACTAAGAAGAACTTTTGAAAAAACTCAAACTCTTTCATGCTCTCTGAAGAATCTCAGAGACTTTTAAAGGCTTTCTGAAGAAGCTCAGGGACTCTTTTTTTTTTTTAAATCAAAAAAGCTTACAGCACCTGGTATTCCCAGGCGGTCTCCCATCCAAGTACTAACCAGGCCCGACCCTGCTTAGCTTCCGAGATCAGACGAGATCAGGCGTGACCAAGGTGGTATGGCCGTAAGCGAAAACTGCTGCCAAAATTGGGCTATTTAAAAGGTTAGACCATTAATGAAGAAAACTAAGAAGAACTTTTGAAAAAACTCAAACTCTTTCATGCTCTCTGAAGAATCTCAGAGACTTTTAAAGGCTTTCTGAAGAAGCTCAGTGAGACTTTTTTTTTAAACTAAGAGGAACTTTTGAAAAAACTCAAACTCTTTCATGCTCTCTGAAGAATCTCAGAGACTTTTAAAGGCTTTCTGAAGAAGCTCAGGGACTCTTTTTTTTTTTTTAAATAAAAAAAGCTTACAGCACCTGGTATTCCCAGGCGGTCTCCCATCCAAGTACTAACCAGGACCGACCCTGCTTAGCTTCCGAGATCAGACGAGATCGGGCGTGACCAAGGTGGTATGGCCGTAAGCGAAAACTGCTGCCAAAATTGGGCTATTTAAAAGGTTAGACCATTAATGAAGAAAACTAAGAAGAACTTTTGAAAAAACTCAAACTCTTTCATGCTCTCTGAAGAATCTCAGAGACTTTTAAAGGCTTTCTGAAGAAGCTCAGTGAGTCTTTTTTTTAAACTAAGAAGAACTTTTGAAAAAACTCAAACTCTTTCATGCTCTCTGAAGAATCTCAGAGACTTTTAAAGGCTTTCTGAAGAAGCTCAGTGAGTCTTTTTTTTAAACTAAGAAGAACTTTTGAAAAAACTCAAACTCTTTCATGCTCTCTGAAGAATCTCAGAGACTTTTAAAGGCTTTCTGAAGAAGCTCAGGGACTCTTTTTTTTTTTTTTTAAATCAAAAAAGCTTACAGCACCTGGTATTCCCAGGCGGTCTCCCATCCAAGTACTAACCAGGCCCGACCCTGCTTAGCTTCCGAGATCAGACGAGATCAGGCGTGACCAAGGTGGTATGGCCGTAAGCGAAAACTGCTGCCAAAATTGGGCTATTTAAAGGGTTAGACCATTAATGAAGAAAACTAAGAAGAACTTTTGAAAAAACTCAAACTCTTTCATGCTCTCTGAAGAATCTCAGAGACTTTTAAAGGCTTTCTGAAGAAGCTCAGTGAGTCTTTTTTTTTAAACTAAGAGGAACTTTTGAAAAAACTCAAACTCTTTCATGCTCTCTGAAGAATCTCAGAGACTTTTAAAGGCTTTCTGAAGAAGCTCAGTGAGTCTTTTTTTTTAAACTAAAAGGAACTTTTGAAAAAACTCAAACTCTTTCATGCTCTCTGAAGAATCTCAGAGACTTTTAAAGGCTTTCTGAAGAAGCTCAGTGAGTCTTTTTTTTTAAACTAAAAGGAACTTTTGAAAAAACTCAAACTCTTTCATGCTCTCTGAAGAATCTCAGAGACTTTTAAAGGCTTTCTGAAGAAGCTCAGGGACTCTTTTTTTTTTTTAAATAAAAAATGCTTACAGCACCTGGTATTCCCAGGCGGTCTCCCATCCAAGTACTAACCAGGCCCGACCCTGCTTAGCTTCCGAGATCAGACGAGATCGGGCGTGACCAAGGTGGTATGGCCGTAAGCGAAAACTGCTGCCAAAATTGGGCCATTTAAAAGGTTAGACCATTAATGAAGAAAACTAAGAAGAACTTTTGAAAAAACTCAAACTCTTTCATGCTCTCTGAAGAATCTCAGAGACTTTTAAAGGCTTTCTGAAGAAGCTCAGGGACTCTTTTTTTTAAACTAAGAAGAACTTTTGAAAAAACTCAAACTCTTTCATGCTCTCTGAAGAATCTCAGAGACTTTTAAAGGCTTTCTGAAGAAGCTCAGTGAGTCTTTTTTTAAACTAAGAAGAACTTTTGAAAAAACTCAAACTCTTTCATGCTCTCTGAAGAATCTCAGAGACTTTTAAAGGCTTTCTGAAGAAGCTCAGTGAGTCTTTTTTTAAAGTAAGAAGAACTTTTGAAAAAACTCAAACTCTTTCATGCTCTCTGAAGAATCTCAGAGACTTTTAAAGGCTTTCTGAAGAAGCTCAGGGACTTCTTTTTTTTTTTTTTTTTTAAATCAAAAAAGCTTACAGCACCTGGTATTCCCAGGCGGTCTCCCATCCAAGTACTAACCAGGCCCGACCCTGCTTAGCTTCCGAGATCAGACGAGATCGGGCGTGACCAAGGTGGTATGGCCGTAAGCGAAAACTGCTGCCAAAATTGGGCTATTTAAAAGGTTAGACCATTAATGAAGAAAACTAAAAAGAACTTTTGAAAAAACTCAAACTCTTTCATGCTCTCTGAAGAATCTCAGAGACTTTTAAAGGCTTTCTGAAGAAGCTCAGTGAGTCTTTTTTTTAAACTAAGAAGAACTTTTGAAAAAACTCAAACTCTTTCATGCCCTCTGAAGAATCTCAGAGACTTTTAAAGGCTTTCTGCAGAAGCTCAGTGAGTCTTTTTTTTAAACTAAGAAGAACTTTTGAAAAAACTCAAACTCTTTCATGCTCTCTGAAGAATCTCAGAGACTTTTAAAGGCTTTCTGAAGAAGCTCAGTGAGTCTTTTTTTTTAAACTAAGAAGAACTTTTGAAAAAACGCAAACTCTTTCATGCTCTCTGAAGAATCTCAGAGACTTTTAAAGGCTTTCTGAAGAAGCTCAGTGAGTTTTTTTTTTAAACTAAGAAGAACTTTTGAAAAAACTCAAACTCTTTCATGCTCTCTGAAGAATCTCAGAGACTTTTAAAGGCTTTCTGAAGAAGCTCACCCAGCCAGCAATGACATGTGGGGCCCATATGAGGGCTTGATGGACGGCAAATGTGGGCCCCATTATGGGCTTGCACACGGAATCCACATTGGGGCAAGCTGTGGAAGCCCAGACGTACTAAAAGTGGGACCTGTAAGGGTACTGCATGGGTCTAAATTGGGCAATTCATGTCAGACCCATTTGGGCAGGTGGGGCCCAAATGGGTCTTAAGTGGGCTTGCACCCGGGATCCAACCATGGTTACCCTGATGGGCTTTAAATGGGCTCTGTAAGAGTCTTATGTGGGTCCTAAGTGGGAAATTCATGCCAGACCCATTGGGGCCCCATCTGCCCAAAGGGGTTTGCACCCAGGATCCAGCACCGGGCACCGTGGATGCCCAGATGGGCTTTAAATGGGATCTATAAGGGTGTTATGTGGGATCTTAACCGGGCAATTCATCACAGACCCATTTGGGCCCCACCTGCTTAAAGGGCGTTTAAAATAGGCTTGTACCCAGGATCCACACAGGGGGCCAGCCGTGGATGCCCAGATGGGTTTTAAGTGGGACCTGTAAGGGTCTTATGTGGTTCTTAACTGGGCAATTAATGTCAGACCCATTTGGGCCCCACCTACCTAAAGGGGTTTAAAGTGGGCTTGCACCAGGATTCAACCGTGAATGCCCCTATGGGCTTAAATTGGGCTCTGTAAGGATCTTATGTGGATCCTAACTGGGCATTTCATGCAAGGTCTATCTAAGCCCAACCATGCCAAATATTTTAAGGAAACAATCTAAGAAAAACTTAAATCGAAGAATGAATATAAGTCCAAGATAAATACAAGACACTTGACGCTTTGAACTGCAAGAAATATATTGTTTAATTGAACAACAAAAACAATTTAAATGTCACAACAGTAGATCTCTGAAAAAAAATATCTGAAAATCTCTGAAAAAAATAAAATAAAAAATCTCTCCAAAAAAATACATTAAAGGAGTAGTTCACTTTTAAAAAAACTTTTGCTGATCATTTACACACCCCCATGTTATCCAAGATGTCCATGTCATTCTTTCTTCAGTCGAAAAGAAATTAAGGTTTTTGATGAAAACATTCCAGGCTTTTTCTCCATATAATGCACTTTTACTGGGTACCAAACGGTTCAAGGTGCAAAAGACAGTTTCAGTGCAAACTGTTCAAAGGGCTTTAAACGATTCCAGACGATGAATAAGGGTCTTATCAAGTGAAACAATCGCTCATTTAAAAAAAAAAAAAAAAAAAAGTTTGAGTTTTATAAGCTCAAATGCTCACCTTGCTCTGTTCTGTGATGCACGTCCGTGACTCTCCTCTTCGAACCCGTTCATCAAAATGCAAAATGAACAAATCTTTTTTCAAGTAATTGGTTCATTCAACGAACGAAATGACTCGGAAAAAGATTTGTTCCTTTTTGATAAACGAGTTCAAATAGGAGAGTCACGAACGCGCATCACAGAACAGAGTAAGGCGAGCATTTGAGCTTATAAAACGTAAACTTTGTTATTTTTTTTTTTAAATGAGCAATCGTTTCGCTTGATAAGACCCTTATTCATCGTCTGGAATCATTTAAAGCTCTTTGAACAGTTTGCAGTTTGCACTGAAACTGTCTTTTGGACCTTGAACCGTTTGGTACCCAGTAAAAGTGCGTTATATGGGGAAAAATTCTGGAATGTTTTCATCAAAAACCTTAATTTCTTTTCGACTGAAGAAAGAAAGACATGGACATCTTGGATGACATGGGGGTGAGTAAATTATCAGCAAAAGTTTTTTTTTAAATGAACTATTCCTTTAATACGAAATACACTCATGGCGTGGTGGATGCTCCCTTTTGTCTTTGGGCTCTTGCAGCCCTCTCCCCTCCACGGTCACGTGCGCCGGTGAACCACTTCCCCAGCGCCATTTCCACTTGCTTGCGGTTCACACTTTGAGTAATTGCATTACTCTTCAGTGCACCTAAAAACAAAGGAGCATAAGTCAATTTAGCAAGGTTCTTTTTTGCTCCAACTTGCAACTCTTCAACTCATTCAGTCAAGTAAAACACATTTCCACATGTGGTAAGCTAAAATGTTTCATGGAGTTTTATATACCTATAACCTTTTTTCCATTACATGTTGAAATTTACAGTAGTTTCAAATGCACACCAGATTTGAGCGACATTAAAAACCATTTTCCATGAATATATCAAAATTCATGAATTCTCCCGAGGCGACCCCTTTGTATGCATTATTTTAATGCGCCAGGTCGTTTTATTACTAGTTAGTTACTAGTATTACTAGTGTGTTCTAACTTACAGGAGCACTTTTGTGTCCCCACAAACAACCGTATCATTTAACTTTGAATAAATAAAAGAAAGGCCAAATACAAGTTCCATTGAGCAATTAAAAAACTGAATTTACGATAGAAAACTTCAAAAAGACGCAGATCTTTGAAGCACAGCTTGCCCATCCGTCCAGTCACGTTATACTGCCGTTGCAGTTCTGGCACCATTATGAACATCATCCTCCTGGTGGCATCTTCTAGTGAGGAACCCCCTATGTCTGCAACCATGGCAACCTTAAGAGTAAACAGTAAGAGCACAGTACATTCGAAGTCACAGGAAGAAAACGCGATATTAAGTCAGAATATATCATAAAATATTAAAATAAAATGGCGTCAATTTCTGAGCTTGTATTTGGGTATGCTATGGATCGCGACAACATATAGGATATTGCTAGGCAAATGTGTCAAAAAAGTGTCAACATATTCCTGTATTTCATTTTCTCTGCAACATGATGGAAGGACACAGTTCCGGCATGTGTGCTATAAGCAGAGACTCCCACACAACTCACGAGTATAAGTATAATGGTCTTTATAACTTGTATATTTAGCTAAGGACTGCTTTTTTTCTGATTTAAGATTAGACAATGCAGCAGTGAACTGATGTTCAAGTTTACTTAAGTCATTTCATTGGGACTACATTTAGGTGAAAAATGTTGTAGCAGACATGGTTGATTTGTTATAAATTTACAAAGTTTTGAAGCAACCTGGCATGGGACTTGAACTCTGCAAAGTTTAGTGATTCATTAAGCATGGGAAGGATTTTGTCAGAAGAAAGAAAACACAGGAAAACAAGAAGATTTGGCCCCCAAAAACTTACCACTTCAGATATGAATTCAGGGTCCGACAACTTCTCATTCATGGCGATAACGTCCTCAACGTTGGCCAGGGGGAAAACAGCGCCATCCGGTATTGCCATGACTGGCATGGAATCTTTTTTGAGCAGTGCGTTTAGCATCTGCCCATGCAGCTTCAATATGTCCTTCACTTCTTCTAGCAATGTCACTAATGTGATGAACATTGCTCTATCAATGTTTTGGGGGGCTAAAGTTTGGCCACGCAGTAACTGGGCTGCTCTGTGGCCAGGAGACGGGGTGGAGCTGCCGTCAAGTAGGCTCATGCTGAGGCCACTTCTGGGGGTCCCACAGGGGTTTCTCGGGGTCAGACTCTGTCTTGCTGGGCTGACCCTGGTTACCTGGTGACCAAATTTGGTGACCAAATTTACAATTTGGAAGCAGAAACTTTGACTTTAAAGAACATTTCAATACCTATAAACGAAAACAAAAAAACTCATATAAATACTATGGCAGATCTACAAGCTCATAATGCATTGTAACATCAGGCGTTGTGAACTCGCTCACCCTCCCAGAATCGTTGGGGCTGCTCCCCCCGCTGGATCCGCTCCTCCGGGATCTGCTCCGCCTCCCGGAACCATGGGCGCTGCTCTGCCTCCCGGTGACATGGGCGCTGCTTCCCCTGCGGGATCCATGGGACCTGCTCCTCTGGGACCTGCTCCGCCACCCGGAAACTTGAGGGTTGCGGCTTCCCCTCTGGGACACATGAGGGCTGCGGCTTCCCCTCTGGGACACATGAGGGCTGCGGCTTCCCCCCTGGGACACATGAGGGCTGCTGAGTCCCCTCTGGGACACATGAGGGCTGCTGAGTCCCCTCTGGGACAAATGAGGGCTGCGGCTTCCTTCCTGGGACACATGAGGGCTGCTGAGTCCCCTCTGGGACAAATGAGGGCTGCGGCTTCCCCCCTGGGACACATGAGGGCTGCTGAGTCCCCTCTGGGACACATGAGGGCTGTGGCTTCCCCTCTGGGACACATGAGGGCTGCTGAGTCCCCTCTGGGACACATGAGGGCTGCTGAGTCCCCTCTGAGACACATGAGGGCTGCTGCTTCCCCCCTGGGACACATGAGGGCTGCTGAGTCCCCCCTAGGACACATGAGGGCTGCTGAGTCCCCCCTGGGACACATGAGGGCTGCTTAGTCCCCTGTGGGACACATGAGGACTGCGGCTTCTCCTCTGGGATACGCGAGGGCTGCGGATGGTCCTCTGCACAATTTGAAAGCAGAAGCACAGCATTAACAACATTTCAATATCCTAAGAGGAAGAAATACCGGTAACACTGCAGCAAATTAAAAACACAACACTACCATTAAAAAGTAATATATATATATATTTTAGAGGTGGGCATAGATTCATTTTTTTAATCTAGATTAATCTAGATTAATATTGAAATTAATCTAGATTAATCTAGATTAAAATGGCTCATTTGAATTCTCCCGAAGGCATTCAGAATATGTGTGCTACCCAAATAATGACTAAAAGTAAGTCTTTGAGAATAGTTTGCCTCGCGTATGGATGTGCATTTCTGCCAAAAATGCCATTCGACAATCGAGGAGCAAAAGTCGAATATCGTTTAAAAAAAAACGCAATGACAGAAAGGGAGGCCAATTTCATCTTTAGCGATTTGTCATCAAACAAACTGTTTATTAATTGAACAAGTAACATGTTTTCGTCCTTTTTTTTAACATAGTAGGCTAATTGGAAGAAGAAAAAAAACAATACGCACGACAGTCCGTTTTTGCATCGCCAATGCTCGTTAGGTCAAAAAATAATGTCAAAAAATTTTATGTGAACCTGCCTTGTTACTGCAATAGCCTCATTTTTAAACAAATTAGTTTCAATCAATGAACTATTCGTGTGATTATGCCACTGCGCAATACACACACAATGTATTACTGAATGAAATGAAATCGAATGTATCGTCCTGTGGAATCATTCATTCACAGACAGCTTACGAAGATGTTCAACTAATAAAGATCTTCATCGCTGGCAAAAATATGATGCATTTGCAGATTTGCATTCACTAGACTAGACTGTAGATCGGCCACTTCATCCAACGCTCTTGATGCTCTTAAATTTTCCTGTTTCGACTCCGAGTGTGAATTGAAAGCGCTTCAGACGATTCAGTGCGCGAGGAACTGAACAGATCAACTGATTCGCGAACCGATTTAGACAGATCATCTGACAACTTGTTTGATGAAGTCTTTGAACAGAATCGACTCAAAAGAGTGATTCATTTGTAAATGAGCATCGCTCATGCCCATACAAAGGACACAGCGCGCTTGGAATAAACTCATTTAACAACGTATTGCATTAAAATAAAGTAACGAGAGGAACGTCGCCCAACGTAACAAAGTAAAAGTACACCTTGTGTCCCTGACAGGAAAATACCCTACTGCGCGATCTGTGACAGTAGGCGCGGCGTCATACTACACATTAGAATTGCGCGAAAATATAACGATATTCGAAAAAGCTATTTATGATCCCAACCCAACTTTGATTAACGGCGATATTTTTTTTATCGCCCGATAAGTGTCTCACGTTAACGCAGCACGTTAACGCTGATAACGGCCCAGCACTAATATATATATATATATTAGTGCTGTAGCGGCGCGTCGATGATGTTGACGCTTCGACGTCAACGTCATATTTTTTGCGTCGACACTTCTTTATTTATTTATTTTTTGCATGTTCCCGGCGGTACAGTTTGCCACACACCGGAGACCGAAACATTGCAGAATAGAGGACAAAGACAACTAGAAGTGAATGTGCTTTCCATTAAATGAATCACACACATTAAGCAAACCCTTAACAAAAAAACAAAAAAAATCACTTGCTCCCAGTGATTGGGAGCACTTCGACTCGGCGCATATATATCTATGGACTCGGCGAAGTAATATAATCACTCTGGAGAGGGAGAGGACTTTTCACGAGTGATATTACTGCGCCGAGTCGAAGTGCTCCCAAGCACTTGCTGTGGTATTCCGCCATACATTATAGTTATCCACTGTACACGCTTAGAAAAGCGCAACGTTTTATTTTGAGTCACCATTCTTGGTCGAGTTACTCTACTGGTGTAACTGTATTTAAATAGGGAAAATGTGAAGGTGTTTAGTCGCTTCTCTGCTTGGCCCCTATTGAATGAACTGGGCTAGTTAAGTGCGATCAAAGTGTCTCGCGTCAGAGCGATTGAGTGCATGCACTGAGACGAAAGAGGTATGTATCAACTCGTCTTAGTAAAGGGAATAACATAGTTTAATATGAAAAAAATGGTGGAGTATCCCTTTAAAGTAAAAATAAATTAAATCCTGACCATATGCTACTATATCTACATTCTCATTGAAGGAGGGACATTTTCATTTCTCCTTTTTGTAGGTCTCGTTTCACTTAATCATTTCAAACACTTAATCACTAACCCTGTTTTTTGTCCGGGCTTCACCTGCACTCCACGCTTTCTTAGACACAAACGCCTCGGGAGGGGTAGGTGGCAAGACATCTCCCTCGATGTCCGTTTCCTCCTCACTGGAAGCCAGCAGGGGTTTTGGGGCTCTATATTCAGTTAAAAACATACATTTAAACTTTTACAACAGAATACACTGGGAAAAAAGCAGTTTTTGTTGTTTGTTAGAGGCATACTGATCTAGTTTTGGACTCTAAAATATTGGCATCGATATTGCTTTTTATGATTTATTCCCACCAAAAAGAGTTTTTTTTTTATATTGTATGTGGCTCAAGGCATTTTTCTAACAACTGCCATATTTGAGGTAAATGAAAAATGGAAATTAAAGGAAAAGGAAAAGTTTTTTTGAACCTGGACCTTATTTCTAGCACGAAATAAGTTCATAAACTCACCCGGAGAAGATTGGAGTCACCTGTCGTTTGCAAGAAATTTACATCCATCTCAATGAGTGCTATTTCAGCAAAACGGTAGATGTCAGTGCCAGTAACATTTCAGCCTAAATAAAACATTATCAGTAACAACACGTCTTCTTTTCACCTATATATAGTTATACATTGCTAGTGCTATCCCTCGTTGACTTTGGAGCAGCTTGGTTGTCTTCCAGGGCTTTTAAATTTTTTTTGCAAACTAGCCTGAGGTTATCTAGATAGCTTTGGGTTGACAGACGTCGATGACGTCACTTCACATAATTTTGCACAATGAAGATGTCCTACACATCCTCAAAATCGGATATTCTGATATATTGTACTAAACTAGCAGTAGCAAGTTAGCAGGCCATTGATTGTAGTGTACAATGCTGAAATAAAATAATTATGTGGTGGCAAACGGCAATGACGTCATCAGCTCGTATTGACAAATCTTTTTAAAAATCCCTGGATGACATGTTCAAGTCATCAAGGGATAGCACTAGCAATGCATACATAATGGTGAATAGAAGACGTTTTGTCACTGATAATGTTTTATTTAGGCTGAAATGTTACTGGCCCCGACTTCTACCGTTTTGCTGGAATGGACGCAATTGCATGGATCAAAATATCTCCCGAAGGACAAAAAGTGACTCCAAACTTCCCGGGGTAAGTTTATGAAAATATCACATGCTAGAAACAAGGTTTTAAAAAAAAACGGTACAGCTTAAAAAAAAAAACAGTACTTGTCCTTTAATGCCAGAAATTCTGCAACGCCACAAACATTGTATTCTGTATATTACATTACCTCCTTTTTCGCCTTGCAGGCATTTCATCACCATCTGTCTGTAAGTCAGACGTTGCCTCCGCTTTTTTACATTTTTGGCGAGCAGCCTCGAAAGTGTCTTAATAATAAAAGGAAAAAGGGTATTAGTATGCAATCTATGGTGACCGTGATAAAAAAAACTATTTAGGTGTTTGCACCTAAATTCCTGGAGTTGAATAAACATGAAAAAATATTGTTTACCATTTATGATGACTGATGTTGGTTCAGACAAAAGACAATTGAATATAGAAATCACAATTTTACAGCCTAAATTTGAAAAGTACATTATTGGCACACATAGAAATTGATGTCTTATTGACACTGAGATAGATAGATGACAGACAAAGTATTTGTCAAATTCAGAAAGAACCTCTTACCTGCCCATCCAAGTACTCTGATGGAGTATTTCGGCCACGATTCCTCTGGCTTCTGTCGGTCCTTCACAGCCTTGGTTACATTACGGCCTGATGGCCAGAAACACTCACTGTGTCTTCGGTCATCCAACAAGTTGGAATTATATCCACCACAGCTTTGCCATCATGGGTCTCGTCAATAAACTCGACAATACAGTACAGGGACATGCTGCAAAGTTCATAATGGTTACTGATTGTGTAATTGGACAAATGCAACAGCTCCATCCTGCAATGGCAGAAGTATTAGTCTCTCAGTTAAATCTGTGACCGACACACTATGCAGCTGGTGAGACAGCCGTGTCACTGTTCTAATCCCCACACACGTTGACTCAATAGGGTAGTTGTAAAAGCTGTCTTGTTTTTCATAAAACTGACAGACTGCGTACATACCCCCCGATACCAACTCAACAATGTTCCGAACCACAGCAACTTTTCCCTTAACATTAAAACAATTGCTGCCTTTACGACGTGAAATTATATTGCCATCATGTCTGTACTTCATGTACTGCATGCAGACAGGAACATCAGGGAGAGTCGGACCTGAGAAATGTGGTTGTAGAGGCTTATTTGCCCTCTCTTTTCCACTTTTAAGGGAGAGTGAACGCTGTTTCTCACTGAGACGCCTTACGAGTTGTTGAACTGCGCCTTGGGGCCGTCTCACCATCCGCTTCATAGTCCCCAGATGGTTTTCGAAAGGGAAACATGACACGTTGTCTAGGGAACCAAATTTTCTGGCATCATCAGCAAGATGGATGAGTGAGTGAGTGTTATAGACTAGCTGCTCTGATCCATATATCTGTCCAAAATTTGTCACATAACATTTCAGTAGCTTGCCTGCATATTCACAGTGCTCAGAGCACAAGGCTGGACTGAGAAGTATCTCATTGCAACTGAGAGTATCATAAAGTTTTTGTACAGCCTTGTTGGTAGGCGTCCTTTCAGTACCACAGGACCCGTGTACAACAGAAACTGCCGATATTCAGTGGCCTTCCAATTTCTGTATTCTCTAAGTGACCTTGGCTTACGTGAAAAATTCTGTGGGAGATTTGCTCTGATTGATTCCAAGTGATCAGAAATCATGTTGATTGTGGAAGAAGAAAGACGACTACTTAAAGGTCCCTTGGTCCAAAGATGTACAATTCTTCTAACATGTCCTAAGCATACCAAATGCATATAGTCAAGGACAAAGCTTGACACCATTCTAATCCCAAGCTCTTGTAGCGGTGAGACTATATCATTATGGTGATGTTCACTATCGAGCTGCTGATCAAAGGTCAAGTCTGTTCGAAGCGGTGCAGTCAATTCTGGAAACACATCTGTACCTAAATGAACCCCATACTCAGTGCATCGCTCGCAGGAGCTGTAGCCAGTGTGACCTTTGATGCATTTCAAGTAGGCACGAGCAGGTGCATCACAGATAAATGCATCTGGAAGAGCAACATTGTAATGTCTTGCATTGTATTCTAGACCATCATGCATTAATAGCTTCAACTCCTCAATGAAATCCTTCAGGTATTCATGAACCAATTGAGGCTTTGTTGGGCCTGCAAACAGACCAATGACACCCACATTAGCTCTGGGAAGTTCCTTGATCTTAACCAGAATAGGCCATAACTCCTGTTTAGAGCTGCCTGAGAGGGGTATACCATCAATGTTGATGCGCAGTGTTATAGTGTCTACTGAGGAATGTGATTCCTGTGACAGGGCTGAAATGATTGCGTTAGACACTCCAATATGGCAGTAGCATCCAGTTCCGATGTCTTTGATTTCGTAGGTTGTTGAGGTTGACAAAAGAGTTCTTGGATCTTTTGGTAACTCCAAGCCACATTGCACTAATAAGTGCAACAGCTCTGACAGGGCACTATGTGAAATATTGTGATTTACTGACCAGTCTCCCAATTTCCTTCTAATGTCACTAAAGCTACAAGGGTGTGATTTTTCAACTGTTCTTTCCGAATCAGTCTGATCATTTGTGGCTTCAAAACTGTGTTTGGAAACAACTTCAGAATGTGATTCTTCATCACTTTGAGACCCCAACTCTTCACTGTGATGTCCACAGATCTGCTTGTCATTTGAATTGTTACTTCCATGAGACTTAAAGTCTTCCTCTGATGCATTGAAATCCATATTTGTTGGCACAATGTCCTCGTCATTATGGCAGCCTTCCAAATAATTCAAGTGCTCCTGTACTTTCATTTTAACACGTCTTCGTTTAGTCCAACGACTGTCGTCATAATCCATTTTTCTTTTGGAACTGTAATAGACAAAGCTTTTATACTTTATAAAACCGACAGACATATTGAGGTGTTTAAGTTAAAGACCTGCTGACTAGGGCTGTGTTGAAAAAATCGATTCACCAATTCTGAATCGATTTTCATATTAATTTCTAAAGATCGATCCGTAACTCAGAGGATCGATTTAATAATAGGAACTTTAACTTGCCGCGACTGGGAGATCCCTGTATGCGCATTGAAAGGCTTTCACTCAGCGCGCACACTGTTACAACAACGGGCTTTGAGTGAGTCATTCGTTCATTCAAAGAACACGTTCAAAAAAGCTGATTCATTAAAAGAGATGTAATGAAACAAGGTGTTAATTATTTTTAACTTTGAGTTCCAGTTTTCAAGGCTCAGCTGAGCAGCAATGCGTCGCATGGGTAACGCTGAAGCTGATGCTTCACTTATTAGAGACCAATATGGCATTGATTCAATGCATGACTCGCTGATTTTATTTCCCCGCGGCTTCCTCGCGCTGTGGAATGCTGACCAGCGCTGCTGCTGACGCGCATTTATGGTAAATACCCGTGACGTGAAAGGATGATATGACAAATATTTCGCTTTCCTTTGACACGGCAACCTTTTTCACGAATACATATGACTTCAAAGACAGACGCAGGTAATCCGCACGCGCTCTGCCGATCTCTCTCATTCACTGTCTGTGCGAAGCCTCTGTAGGCTACACATCACCACGATAAACAGTCTTGTTTGTTATCATTATGAACTTGTTTAACATTCAATACACATGCATGAAGTTCAAAACAAGCAGTTAAATGTCTATAATAGCCTAGTATCAATATGTTGCATAACTACAGTCCTGTAATTCAGGTAACAGCTGGAAAAAACAAAAAAACTCATATCTAAATCTCGAAAATCGGATCAGATCGGATCGAATCGAATAATGATAATCGATTCAAGATCTTGAGAATCGGAATCGAATCGATTCTTGAAATTTGAATCGAAACCCAGCTCTACTGCTGACTGTCACACACGTGTGTGTGAAATTAATTGTGGCTCAGATAATATATTCCAATATCCAAAGATTGTGACTCATCCCCAATCTGCATGGTCTGTTTAAAGGGGAAAGGGGGGTAAGACTGTGGCCAAAACTCAGGGTTTCCCGCAGCACTTTGAAACTAAGGCGGCCGCCTAAGCAACACACGCCAACAACACATGACAACTACGTCCTCAAAAAAAATTATATGAGCGATATCCGCCGAGTTACTCTGTCCTGTTTTCTCCCTTTCAATCTTTAAATATGTGATAAGCCTTTGTGTTCGCTTCAGTCTTGTTATCAGCGCGTTCTTCCGCAGCTGTGCCAAGCACGTCAGAATAAACAGAAGAGAGGTGTGTGTGTGTGTGTTCATCTGAGCCTCATTGGTCTGTCACTGCTCGTCAATGTCAGAATATTTGAGATGACCAATCAAATCAAAGTAGGCGGGCTTTATGTTCGCAGCGCGAATTTTAGCAGAGCGACTGACAGGAGTGTCATTCAGTCGGTCTGTGTTCTGTCACGAGCCGCTTGCGCTGTTTGTGCGAACAAAATGCAGGCTGATATCCAGCAGTGTTTTTAATGTTGATGCAATGTTTCCCGAATATCCACACGATTTCAAATGTGACATTGATTTTATACAACAGATAAAAAACAAAAGGGTAACATTAAGTGATTTACTACGTTTAAAATAGTATAGTCAGGCTTATTGCTCTATTTTGCAACGAAATCTGTGGCTTTGAACGAATCGTGAGATTCAATGAACGACTCGATGACTCACACATAAAGACAATGAGTTACCGTCACCCACTGGCGATTTTTTAATATAATATTTGTATTAATATTAAATGATTTTTAACATTGCCTATTTATTGAACATGGTTTTATTTTAGTAATTATTTATTTTTTAAAGGTATTACAAAGGTAAAAAAAAATGAAATGGAAAAATTGATTAAAGGGGGCAAATATTGTCCCTTAATGGAAAAGGTGTGACTGCAGTCTAAGTGGAAGAGGGGTACGGCACTCTAAAAAATTGGTTATGCAATTCCAAGCCCCACCAACCCAACCCACCCAACACCACCACCTTAACTAACACATTTTCTGCGGGAAACCCTGAAAACTGATACTATAATCAAGTTTAATTGAGCAATTTCAGGGTTTTTCCTTGGCCAAATAAGGGAAATGAGAAATGAGAACTTTTGAAATGAGAATCCTGGCTAAACAACTGTGATATAAGTTAGGGATATAAGCATTCGAAATCAACATCATTTGGCAATGTCTTGTAACATATCAGGAGCATTTAAAGAAAACTTTTGAGGTCAATGTATGGAAACTTACGCCATATTTATAAACAACAGGGTACACCTCCTTCTGTCGCTTTCTTGTCTGGCAAGACCTTAATGAAATTGGACAAAAATTGAGCAAATCAGTGTTCAACAGGAACTTTCAATCAATAGAAAGATAAGTAACAAATGAACATAAAATAACCAGCTTACATGACACTAAGGGTGTGTGTGTGTGTGTGTGTGTGTGTGTGTGTGTGTGTGTGTGTGTGTGCGTGCGCGCGTGCGTGCGTGTAACTGTGTGCGTGTATGCGTGCAGAGCACACAGGGACATTAGTGTGTGTAAGCGTCCACGTTCGATTTCCTTTAAAGTCTGTGAACTTTTAAATCCAATGTATAAATATTGCTATCCACATGATGAAGGGGTCCTAGCTGAACATAAAAATATCAATGTTTAAAATATATATATTTTTATGAAGTGTATTATGAGGAAAAAACAACGTTATGGATGTGACAAAAGCCCTGTTATGGATGTGACGCGTCTGAAATACATAGAATCTGTTTGGAAAATCAACAATCAAACCATCATGGCACTTTTGTTGACGCATAATGGCTGTGTTTTCACATTAAGAGGACTGTCTGAAATGATTCTGTTCAGTTATGAGATGCGCTCAAATTTACGTGTTGCAAGTGATCGCACCTCCATGCTATATTTGCTTATTTATTAAATCCAGGCAATTGGTTGATGATACTTTGATTTAAAATTAAGATACAATTTATACAAAACGAAATTAACTTTAAATAAAGTCTTTCTACAAAACAAAACTTGCGATGAAGTGGCCAAAATAATTTCTGTCTTGAAACAGATCACAATAGTCAGTGCACTGAACCGTCAAGACCTCTTTATTATAGCCCTTATAAATTCAACAGGCAGTGCTGGTATGACCAAATTAGTATATTTATTTCTCAGGCATGCCTCCATCTTTCTGCAAAATGCTTACTGTTAAAATAAAGTTTAAAAAGGGGGGTCTTTGATACCTTTTTTTGAAAGCATGAAATATGGCTGATTGAAAATGTAATTTAAGCATTGTTGCTCACCTCATATCTGGTGGATAAACGAGGCGATTTTCTTAAAATTTTTGTTAAAGCACATTAATACAGTATATTACAGACCTAAATGGACAACTTAAAAAGGGTTTTGTTATTTTGGTTAAAATTTTATTTTTTTCATGGTAAAGATGACCTTTGCATGGAATTGCCCTTGTATGAAAAACAGTAGCCTAAATACATTATTTAATACTGTAATTATATTCCATTTGTCCTACCATTCCGGTTTGTACACGGTGCATCACACCTGCAACATTGTTGCCATTAGCTATATCAGAGCTCTCAAGTGTCACGCATTGATCGTCACAGTCACTCTTTTCGGTCTTTTGCATTTAGGCTATCTCGCGTAAAAACTGTTTATAATACATTTAATATGCCGCAGTGCCCAAAATGTCTCTGGCCGCGCCGCTCTCACTATGGAACCGGCAGGAATCAAGCACGTCTCTCCTGGAGTTCTGCAGTCGAGCCTGCCACTTATCAGCCAATCAAAAGAAAAGAAAAGTGCTATACAATAGCCAATCAGAAATTAGTACTATTGTATCTGGGTAAGATTTAACGCAACAACCAAAAAAAAAAAAAAAATGATATCCTGAAATTGTTCGCGTGATTCTGTCACTCCTGCTGCCTGTCTTCAAAACTTGAGAGCCCTGCTATATAGTTGAGCATAGTACATACCAGGAAGGTATCAATAAGGAAGGTATCAATCAGGATTATGAGTTATTTTTATTTTTTGATTAAATACTTTGATGAATCATTCAATTTGACAGCACTAGGCGCTGTAGCGAGTAGTTAAGTCTGCTAGGAAAATAACAACAAATGACAGCCTTCCTTCCCTAGACGACATCTATGTCCGCAGGTGCAGAAGCAGGGCATTGGACATAATGAAGGACTCCACTCACCCAGTGAATAAACTATTTACCACACTCCCCTCTGGCAGAAGGCTGCGCAGCCTTAAAGCAAGATCTACAAGGCTATTGTGCAGCTTCTTTCCAGAGGCAGTGAGGCTTATGAACTCCTTAGTTTAGGGCTCCTCCTGCCCTCTGCTCGCTCATTGCTGCTACCTGCACAAGGCACTTTGTGATGTTATGGGTTAATTATGGTCTATGGTTTTTGATTTTGTTATAAGGTTAAGGCTATTTTAATGTTTATAGAGATTTATTTTATACGTTTTATATAGGGTCTATCTTAGAATTTTAAATTGCCATTTTTTCTGTATTACGCTGCTGGACCTGGGAAACGAATTTCGTTCCTTCATGTCTAACATGTTTGAATGACAAATAAATGAAACTGAACTGAAACTGAACTAATGTTTAGAGTATATAGACAAGAACCATACAAGGGTTTTTGTTACTAAAGCCTGCCCTGGGTACACTAATTTTCTTGTTAAGCTTATGTACATTTATATTCCAATGAAGGTTATAACATGCTTACAATACATATAGGCCCCTGTGGCACGGCCTAAGCTTTTGTCCTTTATGCAACCCCTATCTAGATTTAGTTGACTAAAATCTTATTGTATGTCGTCGACTAAAGCTAGAATAAAACTAAAACAGTTCAGATGACTAAAATATAATGGGTTTAGTTCAATTATGCATTAATTTAGAATTTCTCTAAAATTTACAAACCCTAATTATACTGTAATAGAGAAAACATATATTAACCAGTTAATATGAATGATTTTAAAGTTTGAACATGCAATATACAGATTTAAGTACTGTGACTTAAAAAATATTTTAAAATTAAATACAACCACTATTCCTAAAGTAGAATAGTCTTCTTTTCAATGAATGATACATGCATTATTTATAACTACTTGCATACATCATTCTTTATTCTTTCAAGCAGCAGACATATTTATTTGTATGAATTAATTATAATGAATCCTTATTAAAGCTATTAACGAGCAGTGAATTTTAATCTATTTTTCTTTTGTTGCTTGATGACACAGACCGCATTGTGGTTTATTACACAACGTTCACTTTAAGACATCGGATCATGTACAATGACATGCGGATCCAATTGCACTGATGCACATCCAATACACTCAAAACTGTTTAAGACATAACGTCCTGGATGCGTATGCAACCCGAGGACGTAGTCCAGCTGCCACTAACGCTGGACTACCAAAAAAAATAAATCTTTATTACTACAACAGAGAGAGCAGGTCAGGGAGGAGACTTCAGTTAGCTGTGCTCAGCATAAACATTACAGTATGATTACGGCATTTCACAGACTGGCGTTCATGGCGCAGCCGACTCAAGCCGGAGTGCAACCTGTTCTCAATATACATGTCTATGCTGAGCACAGCCAACTGCTGCTGGGCTCCTGTCTGTGGTGTATGTCATCACTCACGTAGCCATGGCCGTGCACGACCGGGTTATTGCTAATATTCCGGTTTTGAACGGGTTATTGGCTGCATATAAAATTAGTCAATGTGTTGCAGCTCTTTCTGCTCGGCTGAATGAACGCCAGTCTATGAAACGCTGTAATCATCTATCGAAATATCGGAAATGTGTTTAAAGCTCATATCACCGTTATTAAAAGTATATCGTGATTCGTGATATATGAATTATTGTCCAACCTCTCCCGCTGTTTTTCCCTTTGGTTAGATTCTACATCAGATTGAATAGCACAAACCAAAAATTACAGACCACTGTACAATCTGCAGTGTTATTTTTCAGGCAACATAATATTTAAACTTACCTCAATTCGTGAATGTCTGATATGAAGTTCTTCTCCTCGAAGTGACAGCTAGCAGCGGTGCTTTCCGAATGGACCGTTAACGTTTTGACCGCGAAACAAGGCCTTTGCATACAGGCCCCTTAGATGTCCTAAGAACTGCCTGACTGAATAACAATTAAATACAGTAAAATTCGTAAATATGTGAGAGAATTAACAAACGTTAACTGCTTCGCTGGCTTCATATGAATCAGCCTAATTGGTGTTGTGTGCATAACAGGCAGTGGTGGGAAGAGTACTGAAAATCTGTACTCAAGTGCAAGTACTGCTGTATTGCTATTACTCTATTAAGTAAAAGTACTGGTGTTAGAGAAATACTCAAGTAAAAATACAATTTGTAAAAACTTTTAACCACTGATGTCACCGTCACTTCTCGGGCTGGATGTGTGTTTTCCTTTACCAAAAGTTAAAACAACAATCTATTATTCAATCTATAATTGATAAGATACAAAAGTGTTTTTACCTAATTTTTTCTCAAACAGATCTACTGTACCTTTTACAGCCAATCAGTCATTGTTGGTGTATGCTACACCTTGATAGAAACACATGCTACTCCTTGGTCCAAGGACAACACAGAAGTGTAAGACAGATAATGAGGCCTCCTGCAAGTCCTTTTCTAACAAATATTGAATTACAATTTCCTAAGAGGTAATAAATCCATCATATTCATGTCCATAAAGGGACTAGCTGTCTGTGAGCTATTTGGCCTCGATCATCTTAAAAAATGAAACTTCGAATTGGATCCCGGAGTTTTATTTGACCAAATTGGGACAGGTATGGGATGTGGATAACCGTTTGGGGTTATTTGTAGGGATGCTTGACATTGATTTTGTACCGATATCCGATATACCAATATTGTCCAATGCTTAATTTCCGGTACCGATATAAGCTGATACACCGAAACATATGATCCTTTATAGGCTTACTGCCCACTGTTCCATGACTCACTTGATACTGGGGATTTGAATGTTTTGAAGAACTAGCCAGCAACCGGTTGGCTAACTTGGGTGCAGTGCTTACTACCCCTTCGAGAGAAGATGCCAACTGAACATTTCTTTGACTGAGGTAAACTGAAATTTAACTCAAATAGCCACACAAGAATAAAAATTCATCTCATTCCACTCATTGGCTTAGATCTGCCCTGCTCAAGAATTTATTTACTCTACTGTGTTTATGTGGTTGGCCAACAACCTACACCAACACTCAAATTTTGTCTGCATTCGCTTTGAGAGGAAACAAGCTTTCCAAAAAGATATAAAACGACATACTTTAGTCATTTTAAACCATTTCAAAAACATATACCGGTTACCGATATTGAATTTTAAAGCCAATATCGGCCGATTATATTGAGCATCCCTAGTTATGTCTAAATATGCGTTTCTGCCCCAAGGGACAGGCTTCTGGGACTGGACTATTATTTGAAGTGTTACGGTAGGCCTGCAACCTTTCTGAGAGTCCACTAATCAGCATAATTCAACACAGCGTAAACTTTGATCGATTTTGATGTTTTTTACATTTTTGGGAAGTTCCATTTTTCATTTTCTGCACGACTAACAAAAATGACTGATGGATTGTTTTGGCAAAAGATCTACATATGCAATGTTTGTTCTTTGGTGACTAGCGTGACTTGAAATGGATTGAGTTACAATTACTCAATCTCAACATGCTTGATTAGCCTACATGTAGAGTTACTAAAAATTGTACAGTAAGTTATCAATAGGCCTAAATAGTTTGCACCTCTGCCATGCAGGACCCATGTGTTCCCAGTTCAAACCCAACTTAGCACATAAACATGCCATGCAGGACCCACATATGCGTTCCCAGATCAAACACATGCCCACTTGGCCCATAAATGCATCATGCAGGACCCATATATGTGTTCCCAGTTCAAACCCATGGCCACTTGGCCCATAAATATGCCACGCAGGACCCATTTATGTGTTCACAGATCAAACCCATGCCCACTTGGCCCATTAACATGCCAAGCAGGACCCATATATGTGTTCCCAGTTCAAACCCATGGCCACTTGGCCCATAAAAATTCTATGCAGGACCCATATATGTGTTCCCAGATTAAAACCATGTCCACTTGGCCCATAAATGTACCATGCAGGACCCATATATGTGTTCCCAGTTCAAACCCATGGCCACTTAGCCCATAAAAATATATGCTGGACCCATATATGTGTTCCCAGATCAAACCCATGGCCACTTGGCCCATAAATGTACCATGCAGGACCCATATATGTGTTCCCAGTTCAAACCCATGGCCACTTAGCCCATAAAAATATATGCTGGACCCATATATGTGTTCCCAGTTCAAACCCATGCCCACTTGGCCCATAAAAATTCTATGCAGGACCCATATATGTGTTCCCAGTTTAAACCCATGGCCACTTGGCCCATAAATGTACCATGCAGGACCCATATATGTGTTCCCAGTTCAAACCCATAACCACTTGGCCCATAAAAATTCTATGCAGGACCCATATATGTGTTCCCAGTTCAAACCCATGGCCACTTGGCCCATAAATGTACCATGCAGGACCCATATATGTGTACCCAGTTCAAACCCATGGCCACTTGGCCCATAAAAATTCTATGCAGGACCCATATATGTCTTCCCAGTTCAAACCCATGCCCACTTGGCCCATAAAAATTCTATGCAGGACCCATATATGTGTTCCCAGTTCAAACCCATGGCCACTTGGCCCATAAATGTACCATGCAGGACCCATATATGTGTTCCCAGTTAAAACCCATGGCCACTTGGCCCATAAAAATTCCATGCAGGACCCATATATGTGTTCCCAGTTCAAACCCATGGCCACTTAGCCCATAAAAATTATATGCTGGACCCATATATGTGTTCCCAGTTCAAACCCATGCCCACTTGGCCCATAAAAATTCTATGCAGGACCCATATATGTGTTCCCAGTTCAAACCCATGGCCACTTGGCCCATAAAAATTATATGCAGGACCCATATATGTGTTCCCAGATCAAACCCATGCCCACTTGGCCCATAAATATGCTATGCAGGACCCATATATGTGTTCCCAGTTCAAACCCATGCCCAATTGGCCCATGCCTGTCCCTTATGGGGCCCATGTAATCAGCTCATATGGGCTTCCTATGTCGGACTCATACTACAAAACCTACATGGGACCCGCTGATTTCACCCAGCCAAAGCCCATGCCCACACAGTAACCATGGAACCCCTACTTAACCCATCTGGGCCCCACATGTCATTGCTGGCTGGGCAGTGAGTCTTTTTTTTAAACTAAGAAGAACTTTTGAAAAAACTCAAACTCTTTCATGCTCTCTGAAGAATCTCAGAGACTTTTAAAGGCTTTCTGAAGAAGCTCAGTGAGTCTTTTTTTTAAACTAAGAAGAACTTTTGAAAAAACTCAAACTCTTTCATGCTCTCTGAAGAATCTCAGAGACTTTTAACGGCTTTCTGAAGAAGCTCAGGGACTCTTTTTTTTTTTTTTATCAAAAAAGCTTACAGCACCTGGTATTCCCAGGCGGTCTCCCATCCAAGTACTAACCAGGCCCGAACCTGCTTAGCTTCCGAGATCAGACGAGATCGGGCGTGACCAAGGTGGTATGGCCGTAAGCGAAAACTGCTGCCAAAATTGGGCTATTTAAAAGGTTAGACCATTAATGAAGAAAACTAAGAAGAACTTTTGAAAAAACTCAAACTCTTTCATGCTCTCTGAAGAATCTCAGAGACTTTTAAAGGCTTTCTGAAGAAGCTCAGTGAGTCTTTTTTTTAAACTAAGAAGAACTTTTGAAAAAACTCAAACTCTTTCATGCTCTCTGAAGAATCTCAGAGACTTTTAAAGGCTTTCTGAAGAAGCTCAGCGAGTCTTTTTTTTTAAACTAAGAAGAACTTTTGAAAAAACTCAAACTCTTTCATGCTCTCTGAAGAATCTCAGAGACTTTTAAAGGCTTTCTGAAGAAGCTCAGGGACTCTTTTTTTTTTTTTTAAATCAAAAAAGCTTACAGCACCTGGTATTCCCAGGCGGTCTCCCATCCAAGTACTAGCCAACCCGACCCTGCTTAGCTTCCGAGATCAGACGAGATCGGGCGTGACCAAGGTGGTATGGCCGAAAGCGAAAACTGCTGCCAAAATTGGGCTATTTAAAAGGTTAGACCATTAATGAAGAAAACTAAGAAGAACTTTTGAAAAAACTCAAACTCTTTCATGCTCTCTGAAGAATCTCAGAGACTTTTAAAGGCTTTCTGAAGAAGCTCAGCGAGTCTTTTTTTTAAACTAAGAAGAACTTTTGAAAAAACTCAAACTCTTTCATGCTCTCTGAAGAATCTCAGAGACTTTTAAAGGCTTTCTGAAGAAGCCCAGTGAGTTTTTTTTTTTTTAAACTAAGAAGAACTTTTGAAAAAACTCAAACTCTTTCATGCTCTCTGAAGAATCTCAGAGACTTTTAAAGGCTTTCTGAAGAAGCTCAGTGAGTCTTTTTTTTAAACTAAGAAGAACTTTTGAAAAAACGCAAACTCTTTCATGCTCTCTGAAGAATCTCAGAGACTTTTAAAGGCTTTCTGAAGAAGCTCAGGGACTCTTTTTTTTTTTTTTAAATCAAAAAAGCTTACAGCACCTGGTATTCCCAGGCGGTCTCCCATCCAAGTACTAACCAGGCCCGACCCTGCTTAGCTTCCGAGATCAGATGAGATCGGGCGTGACCAAGGTGGTATGGCCATAAGCGAAAACTGCTGCCAAAATTGGGCTATTTAAAAGGTTAGACCATTAATGAAGAAATCTAAGAAGAACTTTTGAAAAAACTCAAACTCTTTCATGCTCTCTGAAGAATCTCAGAGACTTTTAAAGGCTTTCTGAAGAAGCTCAGTGAGTCTTTTTTTTAAACTAAGAAGAACTTTTGAAAAAACTCAAACTCTTTCATGCTCTCTGAAGAATATCAGAGACTTTTAAAGGCTTCCTGAAGAAGCTCAGTGAGTCTTTTTTTTAACTAATAAGAACTTTTGAAAAAACTCAAACTCTTTCATGCTCTCTGAAGAATCTCAGAGACTTTTAAAGGCTTTCTGAAGAAGCTCAGGGAGTTTTTTTTTTTTTTTTTTAATCAAAAAAGCTTACAGCACCTGGTATTCCCAGGCGGTCTCCCATCCAAGTACTAACCAGGCCCGACCCTGCTTAGCTTCCGAGATCAGACGAGATCGGGCGTGACCAAGGTGGTATGGCCGTAAGCGAAAACTGCTGCCAAAATTGGGCTATTTAAAAGGTTAGACCATTAATGAAGAAAACTAAGAAGAACTTTTGAAAAAACTCAAACTCTTTCATGCTCTCTGAAGAATCTCAGAGACTTTTAAAGGCTTTCTGAAGAAGCTCAGTGAGTCTTTTTTTTAAACTAAGAAGAACTTTTGAAAAAACTCAAACTCTTTCATGCTCTCTGAAGAATCTCAGAGACTTTTAAAGGCTTCCTGAAGAAGCTCACTGAGTCTTTTTTTTTAACTAATAAGAACTTTTGAAAAAACTCAAACTCTTTCATGCTCTCTGAAGAATCTCAGAGACTTTTAAAGGCTTTCTGAAGAAGCTCAGGGAATCTTTTTTTTTTTAAATCAAAAAAGCTTACAGCACCTGGTATTCCCAGGCGGTCTCCCATCCAAGTACTAACCAGGCCCGACCCTGCTTAGCTTCCGAGATCAGACGAGATCGGGCGTGACCAAGGTGGTATGGCTGTAAGCGAAAACTGCTGCCAAAATTGGGCTATTTAAAAGGTTAGACCATTAATGAAGAAAACTAAGAAGAACTTTTGAAAAAACTCAAACTCTTTCATGCTCTCTGAAGAATCTCAGAGACTTTTAAAGGCTTTCTGAAGAAGCTCAGCGAGTCTTTTTTTTTAAACTAAGAAGAACTTTTGAAAAAACTCAAACTCTTTCATGCTCTCTGAAGAATCTCAGAGACTTTTAAAGGCTTTCTGAAGAAGCTCAGTGAGTCTTTTTTTTTTAAACTAAGAAGAACTTTTGAAAAAACTCAAACTCTTTCATGCTCTCTGAAGAATCTCAGAGACTTTTAAAGGCTTTCTGAAGAAGCTCAGTGAGTCTTTTTTTTAAACTAAGAAGAACTTTTGAAAAAACGCAAACTCTTTCATGCTCTCTGAAGAATCTCAGAGACTTTTAAAGGCTTTCTGAAGAAGCTCAGGGACTAATTTTTTTTTTTTTTTAAATCAAAAAAGCTTACAGCACCTGGTATTCCCAGGCGGTCTCCCATCCAAGTACTAACCAGGCCCGACCCTGCTTAGCTTCCGAGATCAGATGAGATCGGGCGTGACCAAGGTGGTATGGCCGTAAGCGAAAACTGCTGCCAAAATTGGGCTATTTAAAAGGTTAGACCATTAATGAAGAAAACTAAGAAGAACTTTTGAAAAAACTCAAACTCTTTCATGCTCTCTGAAGAATCTCAGAGACTTTTAAAGGCTTTCTGAAGAAGCTCAGTGAGTCTTTTTTTTAAACTAAGAAGAACTTTTGAAAAAACTCAAACTCTTTCATGCTCTCTGAAGAATATCAGAGACTTTTAAAGGCTTCCTGAAGAAGCTCAGTGAGTCTTTTTTTTAACTAATAAGAACTTTTGAAAAAACTCAAACTCTTTCATGCTCTCTGAAGAATCTCAGAGACTTTTAAAGGCTTTCTGAAGAAGCTCAGGGACTCTTTTTTTTTTTTTTTAAATCAAAAAAGCTTACAGCACTTGGTATTCCCAGGCGGTCTCCCATCCAAGTACTAACCAGGCCCGACCCTGCTTAGCTTCCGAGATCAGACGAGATCGGGGGTGACCAAGGTGGTATGGCCGTAAGCGAAAACTGCTGCCAAAATTGGGCTATTTAAAAGGTTAGACCATTAATGAAGAAAACTAAGAAGAACTTTTGAAAAAACTCAAACTCTTTCATGCTTTCTGAAGAATCTCAGAGACTTTTTAAGGCTTTTTGAAGCAGCTCAGGGACTCTTTTTTTTTCATAAAAAAGCTTACAACACCTAGAATTCCCATGCGGTGTCCTATCCAAGTACTAACCAGGCCTTATTTAAAAGGTTAGACCATTAGTGAAGAAAACAAAGAAGAACTTTTGAAAAAACTCAAACTCTTTCATGCTTCCAGAAGAATCTCTGAGACTTTTTAAGGCTTTTTGAAGAAGCTCAGGGACTCTTTTTTTTATTTATTTTTTTATAAAGCTTACAGCACCTGGTATTCCCAGGCGGTCTCCCATCCAAGTACTAACCAGGCCCAACCCTGCTTAGCTTCCGAGATAAGACGAGATCGGGAGTGCCTTTTTTTTTTTATTCAATCAAGAAAATACAATAAAATCAATAGAAATTAAAATACACATTCATATGTTACATATTTTCTTCCACAACCATTCTACATCACATATCATTTCGATAATTTAAAAAAACGTATTCACTTCCAGGCAACCTCCACATTAGTTCCCTTTCAGTCGATAACGTCGGACGTAGTCGACGCCGACTGAAATGGGATCTCGCTAGAGAGCCTGTCTTCTTCGAGTACTATTGAACGAGCCAATGTAATTGGCGTGCGTGATTCGCATCACACACTCCGCCCCCGCGGCGCGGGTATAAATACGGAAGTGGATGCACGCACTAGTTGCCTTTCGCTTCGGAGCCGATCGTTTGATGTCTCTGAGAGTGCTGTTGTCTACAACGAGCGAGTGTGTCGGTGTTCTTCAGGAAGACTCTCCCAGTGCTGGTGTTCTACAGCGCGAGTGCAGCGGTGATCGCGAGCTTTGAGCTCTCAACTGCTGTTTTAACAGCAACAAATTTCTAAATGTTTGTATGTGTTGATGGCTGGTTAGAGGGCGGAAAAGTGAGTGCTTCACTGTTTCAGTTCTCTGTTCAGTGTTGCCGCGGTCATTCCCCTGTGTGCTCCGGCACTGGTGACGGTCCTATTTTCTGAAAGAGCAACACGGGTGCGTTTGCGTCTTTTTCAAGATGTCATTCCGCCCGTGCGTTTCTGGGTGCGGTCGTTCCCTGTCTCTCTCTGATGGTCACAACTGTTGTGTCACGTGTTTGGCTTACAGCACGCTGAGACAGCTTTTGTGGACAGCTCATGTTTTCACTGTGGGAACATGACTGTCGCAGTGTTGAGGGCGAGACTCGCCTTCGTTCGCGGAGAGCGAGTCCCCATTACCATGCCCCACCCTCGGGTGCTGTGTGGGATGGGTGACCGGAGGATAGTGTTGGATGTCCCGCCCGGTAACCATTCCCTGTGGGCTCCTCACTCCTCCCTTCCACTGCAACCACTGGAGCCTCCTGTGTTGTCTGCTGGTCCATCTGTAATGGGTGGGCCAGCGGTTTCACTCGGGGCTCCCCTGGAGGACAGGACGCCGATTGCAGCATCGGAGGGTGAGCTGACTTCTAGAGATGATGACTCGGCTGCATTGTCTCCCTCCGGGAGTTCAATTTTGCCCGAGCCGGATCCAGAATAATCAGCTATGCTGAAACGGGCCGCCGAGGCTGCCGGGCTCGAGTGGAACCTCCACCGTGTCCCGTTCAGTCTCGGTTGGAATCTGGAGTTTGGTATCTTGGGGCGGGCCGCGCTGGTTCTCAGCTCGCCGCCCCAGTGCCTTTCTTTCCCGAAATGCATGGAGAGCTTATCAGGTGGTGAACAGCATCTTTCTCTGGCAGAAACTGCCTGAATAGCTTTTCCCCCTCATTACCCTTGATGGAGGAACGGTGAAGGGTGGCGAGGTGTCCCTCCATTGGAGCGGTCTGTCGACACAGGTGCACCTGTGTCCGGCGGCCGCTGCCTTTTGGGGGGATCCTCGTCTCCCCCCTAAGGCCTGTGAGTTTCGTCTGTTCCGACGGGCAGAGCTTACAAAGCCTGTGGGCAAGCCCCTTCCTCTTGCGTGCCATGGCGTTGCTGCAGGCTAGGGCACCCATGGCATGCACGAGGGTAATCCAGACCGTGCGCTCATAGGTGAGCACCGCACTGCATCCAACCTCATCCTCCGGGGTACGGGTGTCGTAGCGTGCGTGATCGGTCTGGCGATGTCCACCTTGGTGGTCCAGTAGCGCCTTCGTTGGCTCAGCCTGGTTGGTATGGCGGATGCGGACAAGGTTCGGTTCCTGGTCTCCCCAATTTCCCAGGTTGGGCTGGTCGGCGACGCGGTGGAGAACTGCATCAAACAGTTCTCTGCCGCTCAAGCGCAGACGGAGGTCATCCGGCACATCCTGCCCCGGTGGCCAGCTGCTGCCTCCACCCGCCGCCGGTGGCAGCTCCTCCGCCTGCTTGTCGCCGTGGGCGTTCTCCGGCCGCCGCTCCTGCTGGCCCTCCGCAGCAGCCTCCACCCAGGCCTCAGCATGGAGCCGGCGGCAGTAGAGACGCCCAGCCCGCTCCAGGCGCTGCCAAGCCAGGTGGCAAGCGACAGCGAAAGCATTCCAGAGCGGGCCGCCCAGGAATGGATGAGATGCTCTTGGAGTGGCACGATCACTCCCTCCCCCCGGGTGAGGGCCGGGTGGAGCCTTTGTTTGTGTGTGTGTCTGTTCCGCCGCTGGCTCCCTAAAAAAAAAAAAAAAAAAAAGCGGAGCAAGCGGTACCCACACTTCAAAGAGAGAGCAATTTCATCTGTTCCTGGGTCCCAAGAGGGCCAGTCTGGCGGGTGTGACCCTGTATAGCCTTACACCCCTCAGCTCCCCCTTGGTCGCCAGCAGGCAGCTTGGTGCGTTCGAGGACCCGGTCATCCGCCTTCTCACGCGCCCCCTGCCGCTTGTGGAGACAGGTAAGTGTTGCACAGCACACTAACACCACTCTCTCTACTTTGCTGCCCCACCTCAGGCTCGGCTACCCCGCTCAAGTCAGTGATAGTCATCACATTAGGTGTTGAGCAGACGTGCTCCTGAAAATTCAGTGATATTCATCACACCGAGTGTTGAGCAGTGCTCCTGACTTGTGCGTGCTTATCTTATCCTGCTGGCGAAGGATTTGATATAGCCGCTCCTCCAGCCGGTACGAAGGCCAGTTGTAAACTCGTTCTTCGTGCTACTAGGGGGTGGGTCGTGACCATCTTGGCCCAAGATTGGTCTGCAGCTTTGACCTGAAAGACATGTGCTTCAGATCTCTACCTCCCGCACCGCAGGCCATCCTGTGTGTTGCGTCTAAGGGTGGAGTATCAGTACAGTGTCCTTCCCCTCGAGTGCTCCAGAGCCCGTTGGGTCGTCAGGTCAACTGGAAGAGAGTAGTCTCGCCCACGGGCTGAGTATCTCTTTCTTAGTTTTGGAGAGGTACTCGGTCCAACATGTCTCTCCAATGAGAATGTGTTCAGCTGGTGTTGAAGTGAGAAAGGGTCCCACTGAAAGAACTTTCAGAGGCTCCTGGGGTATATGGTAGTCGCAGCCTTTGGCTTCCTCCATATGTGACCGCTTCAGCGCTAGCTTCACGATCGAGTCCCGAGGTGACCGTGGCAGAGCAGCTCACCCTGTGTGACTATAGTTCATCCCGGTCTGCTGCCAAACCCTCTTCAACAGAGGGGCCATGTACAAAGGGCGTGTTTTAACGAGGGCCTGGGCGACCCCCGACTACACGGGCATTCGTGCCTCGAGTTGTTAGACATTGCGACCGTTGCGCAAGCTTCCCCTGCATGTCACAAACTCACCCGTCACCTCCTCCTTGGAGTCAGACGCTTCTGAGGGCGCCTTGTTCCACTCCTCCCGCTTACTCAATCGTGCCGCCATCGAGCCTCACGACAGTTATAGCCAGGGCAAGTGGATGCTCCATCCCCTGGGTCCGGCTGGGTCATGACCATTCCGGGGCCGCTCAGTTGCCCCCCCGGTTTTATTTTTCCGCCAGTGTTTGGGTAAACCGAGCGGACTACCCTTGGACAAACACTGGGTCTCAGCTGCCCCAGGGGCCCGCAGAAATGCGTTTAACCCCAGTGAGCCTTCTAAAAGTGACTGCGACTCATGGTCGCCTTGCGCCTGCTCAAGTCAGTGAAATCATCACTCTTCATGTTGAGCAGAATTGCTCCTGAAACTCAGTGAAGTTCATCGCACTCAGGTGTTGAGCAGCAATGCTCCTGTAGCTCTGTGAGTTCATCACAGGTAGCTCAGTGAATTCGTCACACGCAGTGCTGAGCAGAAATGCTCCTGGTGCTCAGTGAAGTTCTTCGCACTCAAGTGTTGAGCAGAAATGCTCCTGCAGCTCAGTGAGTTTATCACACTCAGGTGTTGAGCAGTAATGCTCCTGAAGCTCAGTGAACTTGTCACACTCAAGTGCTGAGCAGAAATGCTCCTGTCGTTCAGTGAAGTTCTTCGCACTCAAGTGTTGAGCAGAAATGCTCCTGAAGCTCGGTGAGTTTATCACACTCAGGTGTTGAGCAGGAATGCTCCTGAAGCTCAGTGAACTTATCACACCCAAGTGCTGAGCAGAAAATGCTCCTGAAGCCCAGTGATCTTCACATGTTGTGTTGAGCAATGCTCCTGTCTTTTGCACCCGTCGCTTGCACCTACGTGCCAAGTCAGGAGAGGAACAGGTCTTCATAGTTGCCCCTTATTGGCCCAACTAGACCTGGTTCCCTTCAACAGCCTTCCTGACTTCCCCTGAAAACTCTTTCGGGGACGGGGCACGATGGCACACGCGTTCTTCCCCCGGAGATTCTGGGCGGTCTTACATCTGAACGCGGAGGTTCAGGTGGCTATCACAAGAACATGTGATAGTTACCATCACTTCTGCGAGCACCCCCTAGAATTGGGTAGCGTGCTTACGCCTTTAGAAGTGGAACCTAGTCGTTGAGTGCGTCTTCTCTCCAGAGGAGATCCTGAAAGCTTTCGATCACTTCAGTGCTCTCTTTCCTGCAAAATGGGTTGCAGTAGGCTGTTTTCCTTCACCCTCAAAATGATGTTGCCTCGGTGTTTAAACGACGCTCATCGTGTTGCAGAAGTATGCAGAAGCACGTTCTGATCGTCAGGTTCCTGAGGAGCAAGGTCTTGTAAATCCTTGTGTCCCTCTTTATCCTCTTGGGCCTTGTCCCTGGTGCGACTGCACTGCAGAGACCGCCCCTGAGCCACTGCAGGCAGTGAGTTAAAAATTCTGTTATATCAGTTCTCCTGCTCGCGTGGTCTGTACTAGAGGGTAGGGACTTGCTCGCTTTCGGTCAACGTATTGTGCCTGGAGTCTGGGCCGGCTAACTCTCACAAGCTGAGACCCCGGCTCGGATTGTGCCCAAGGTTCCTACCTCTCCCGTAATAGGAGCAGGTGGTGAAGCTGCAAGCGCTGCCCTGGAGGAGGCAGATCCAGCCCTGGCTTCTCTGTCCGTTCGCTTGGACGTGTACAGAATGCAAGTCATAGACCTCAGACCAGCTCTTCAAATATCTGTTGGAATTCAGCAGAGAGGGAAGGCTGTTTCCATGCAAAGTTGCACTTAGTGCTTGCCTTCATTTCGGCAAAGATCCGAGATGCAACAGGTCCACTTAGGTGTTGAGCTCCTCTATGATGAGTGTAAAGTGCTCCGTCTGGGCGTTGACGATATACTTTGCTAAACAGATTCTAGAGTTGGGGGCTGGACGACACCTAGTTGAACCGCTGCTTCCCGTGGGCTCCCTTCTCATGAAGCCAGTTTCACCGTGAGCCCGGTTCAAGTGTCGGCTTGCTGCGCCATTCCCCTCCTATGGACTGGATACGTGCGCCTTTCTACTCCAGTTGAGTTCCCTTAAAATTGAACCCTGTTGAGTTCCTCCACACCCCTCCGACGTCGGACGTGCGGAACGTCTGGTGTTAGGCCTACCACTCGTAAGCAGTGTGGAACCTGTGTTAGGCTGGGTCCATATGTTGCGGTCCCTTCGGTGACCCCATATGTGTATTCTTCCACGATACGGCTCCCTGCGGTGAGCCCGTGTCTTCCCTCGGCAGAGTCTCTCTGCCGTCACTGTCCGGTGTGTCTCCCCCCGTCTTAGGCTGGAGCCACCCCAGTGACATTCCATATGTTAGACTGCCCGGTTTCCGCCCAGTTCATATGTGTATTCTCCACATTACCTCCCTCGGGTTGGATGTGGCTTCCGCAGCGTCCCTTCCTTCCAACGTACGGGGAACGCTTTCCCAGTGGTCCTGTAGGAACAGCAGTGACTTCCCTGGCCTAAGCCCTGTCCTTCCCCGCCTTAAGTTTGCGGGGGCATCAGGAGGCTTTGGTTTAGGCACTGGAAGGTGGCAGCGTTAGTGGCGTGTTCAATGGTTGATCCCATTTCAGTCGGCGTCGACTACATCCGACGTTATCGACTGAAAGGGAACGTCCTGGTTGCGTATGCAACCCACCGTTCCCTGAAGGAGGGAACGGAGGACGTAGTCCCCTTGCCACTACCGCTGGACCACCGCTGACCCCGGGTTACTCTCGGCTCCTCAGCGAAAAGCAACTAGTGCGTGCATCCACTTCCGTATTTATACCCGCGCCGCGGGGGCGGAGTGTGTGATGCGAATCACGCACGCCAATTACATTGGCTCGTTCAAAAGTACTCGAAGAAGACAGGCTCTCTAGCGAGATCCCATTTCAGTCGGCGTCGACTACGTCCTCCGTTCCCTCCTTCAGGGAACGGTGGGTTGCATACGCAACCAGGACGATCCTTTAAAACATCACAAACTTTTGGGGTAAAAACACCATAAAAAACTTCCAACTTATTTTCACATTTAAAATACTCATACAATCCTTCAATATACAATTCAGTTTTCCTTTTAAAAACGATCCAAACATCTAACACGATTTTTTCCTTTTTTGCTACAATTCTTCTTTACCATATTGCACTTTTCATTATCATCACACACAGATTAATAAACTTTTGTTTTTACCCTTTTTCTTCCATCCCAAACATCACCACTCTGTTCCATTCTACAGTCTTCTCATTGGATTCCCCTCTCAACATTTCAATCAATCTTTTACCCTTTTCGTTAAAATCTTCCAATTCTCTACAATTTAAAAACAAGTGTAAAAAACTTTCATCTTCCACATTACACACTTTACATGTTTCACTTAGTTCCATGTGGATTTTTTTAAAATAATGTCAGTAAAAATTGCTCTGTGTCTGATTAAATATTCAAAACTCTCCAATTTCGCGTCTATCTTTGTACCTTTCATGTTATTCCATATATCCTCTTCTTTTAGATCTTTGTATTTCTGTACCCAGTACTCATTGGCTTTTGGTTTTCTGAAAACCCCCTCTCTAAAAAAACAGTAAAACATTTTCACAGTACATTCATTAAAAGCATATAGTTTTCCCCTCAACGTTACATGCACTTCTTTCCCTTGTTTCTCTTCTTCCATATCTTCTATTCTTTTTATCCACTCTTTGGGTATTGCTTCTTTCATTATTTCATACTTATTTTGCAGTTCTTGTTCATTAAAATCCTCTTTTGCCACTTCCATTGTATCTTTTATATACTGTAATGGTAAAAATCCCTCTTTAAATTCATATAAAATATCTCTAACTCTTGTGATCCCAACATCCCACCATTTCTTTAAAAAAATCACATTCCCCTGATTTAAAATGCCGTTGTTTAAGAATAAAGGCTGGTTTAAAATGCTCTCTCTACCTTGAGGATTAAAATTAACAATCGTTAAAAATTTCCCCCATGCACTCAATCAATTCTCTGTAAAAATTTGGTATTCCTTTCACCATCCAAATCTTAGTTTTCATCCATAAAATATTATCTCCCAAATTAAAATTCCCACATTTATTTAAAAAATATTCCATCGTCTTTTTCCACGTTGTTTTACTTGTCTCATCCAGATACCTTTTAATTATTTTAACTCTTAAGCTATTTTTCTTTGTTCCACATCTATCAATCCCATCACTCCCTTTCAAGTTCTCCTATTATAGTATTGTATGCAATTCTTGGAGGTTTTCCATCCCATATAAAATCCAGAAAACATTTCTTCAGCCTTTTTTCCACCCACATCGGCATAGAAGTCACATATAAAACATACCACAACTTTGCTACCATTAAAACATTTACAATTAAAACCTTTCCCTTTAAACTTAAAGTCCTCAACTTCCAAAAATTTAACCTTCTTTCAATTCCTCCTAGTATTTCTTCCCACATTACTTCTTCAACATATTTTTCGTCTTTCCCTATTAAAACACCTAAGATCTTTATTTCCTTTGATTCTTTAAACTTAAAATCATTTGCTAAAACACTCGCCCCTCCAAATCTCATATATACTGTTTTCTCTTCATTTATCTTGCTCCCTGATCCCTTAAAAAACGCCTGTACCACTTCCATTGCTTTTTTAACACTCTTTATATCTTTAACCATTATCGTTGTATCGTCTGCGTATTGACATTTTCCCCACTCTCTTCAATGTCTATCCCTCTTACTTCTTTATCTCTTTTAACAGCTAATCCCAAAGGTTCTGCAACTAGTGAATATAAAAGTGCTGATAGTGGACATCCTTGTCTTATTGACCTAGTTTATTTAAAACATTCTGTTAAAAACCCATTACATTTTACTCTTGTTATTGCTCCTTTATATAAAATTTTAATCCATTGGATAAAACTTTCCCCAAACCCATACCCACTTAAAGGGATACTCCAGGATTTAGAATTAAGATTTGTATCAGTAGAAAACCAGTAGTATTTTCGAATTACCTTGCTTCCCCCCCTCATTTCCCCCTGATATGAGAGATTTATGTATTTTTAGTCTGGAAAAAATCCTCCAGAATTTTTGGGCCAGAGGCTTAAAACTACAGCCAGTACTAGTAGCTAGTTCCGCATGTTTTCACTACGCCCATATGGGGCGGGATCTCACTCACAGAAAGTAAGATATTGTCAGCCATCTTTCTGTAGAAGCTAAGCTAACAGGCTCTTGCTCTGTGTATAAAGTTTGTATAGTGGGCTAATCACGATAGCGGAAGGTACGTTAGTTTAGAAGTTGAAATGACAGAAGGGGATTTCGAAGATCAGTTGCGCGAATCTGATGCTCGCGTTTACCTGTACGAGCCGCAATACAGCGATGAACAGTTGCGGGAGATGGAGGAACAAGAGGCGGCCGTAGCAGCTGCTGCAGCAGGGGAGCAAGACCTGACTCGAGCCCGGCCAGACTCCAGCTGGGGCGGACTGGAGCTGTCAGTGCTCTCGCTGTGCGCCTATGGAAACAGATAGAGAGTCCTATTACTGTCGCGAATTTCAACGATCCCATTTTCTTCTGGACGAGATAAATTGGAAACGCCAGCCAAAGCCCGCAGGGACAAAGGGACGGCTTAGTGTAAAGTGAGTAACGTTATTTGGTTTGTTTTTCTTTTTTTTACCAAGACGTAATGTACAGAGTTTGGACACCCGGCATTATCACAATGTTCTTCCCTCGTAACGTTAGTCAGCTGAGCTATTGTTGTTATATTTACATCTAAGATAGTATACTGTGTGCAAATAGTTCGCATTGCTAACGTTGTGCTTACTGTTTTGTAGACAATATCGCCTAACAGCCTATCGTCACTTTATGGAATGGTTCCAGCAAGGCGAGCGACTTGGTAAAGACTATCGTCTCGTTTTGCCCACCTGTGTTGTCCAGGACATCAGACGGAGATATCCAGCTCCTGACTTACAATACTGTGAATGAATATAAGGAAACAGCCGAAGCTCTGGAAGAACTTTGAGTGTAAAAGTGTTAATATTAATTTTACGTTAATATAAAAGTTATAACTCCCATCGGTTGTGGTTCTTTTTATAAACCTTTAAACCTTTACTGTTACTAGAGTATGTATTAGCCTAGAGAATGTGTGGAGAAATTTTTCGGATACTGCCGCCTGTAACCGGTAGGCGTGGTTTGGGAGTGGCCTGGCCTCGTAAGGGCAGCAAAGCAAGTGCATTCTGGGAGTTGTTGTCTTTACGCCACATGAGTAAAAAATACATTTTCTGCCTTTTCTCAGTCTAGAATGCTTCAATTTAAAAATAATTTCACATTCTACTATATAAATGATCACTATTAAATACACATTCATCTTCCCACAGCTGGAGTATCCCTTTAAAATCTCAAATAAATAGTCATGTTCTACTCTGTCAAAGGCCTTTTCAAAATCCAAACTAATAACATATCCATCCTTATTTTTTTCTTTCATATACCTTACTAGTTTTCTGACCACACAAAGCGCTTCACTCTACACTTCACCATTCATACAGGTGCCAACTGCTCATCAGTCCAAAGAAACCTGTCACATTGTCATGATCACATTCTAAACTTTACCAAATGTGTACTGCCTAATCTAAGTTAAATCAATGGGGGCCAAGGGAAGATTTGTTCGCAAATTGACTATAGCTACTATTGGTACAGATTATTAACAGTTGAATCTTATTCTACTCTTATTTTTGCAGCCGTGTGCCACAGCCACTGATGTAGAAGGGACCGTGATGCTACCAAGCACCCCTTGCTCGATTGTTCAAGGTAATGTTGATGTCTTCCTCATTTTGAATGTATTCTGTCAAGTCATCCACAGATTTGTTGTGAGCAGTTTCATGTAGTAACTATGTTCTTTCAACCGATAGTTCCTACATGAAACTGCTCACAATAAGGTCTGGATTATTTTAAGTAAACCAGGTCATGATTTCTGGAAAGAGACATTGCTGTTGAGTTTTTCAAATGTGTTTTTTTGCACTTTGAGCACCACAAACAAAGTTCCATATAGTCCCTTTATATACAAAAAAAATCTGTTAAAAATATAACCTGAGAGAGAGTAGTGTTCTGAGTATGATGCTCATGTATTAATTTCATTTAAAGGATCTAAATGTAAACAAAAAGTTGTCTCTCTCCCTGAAGTCAACATAAACGATCTGCTATCACTCCCCAATTGAATGACTTGGTCTTAAAAAAGTTTAAATTGCAATTCTCTTGGGTTTAAAAAATAAAATAAAAATCTATTATGAAAAGGACAGATTTTTAATATCCAAAAGAAACTTTTAAGTGATAAGGTATGTGGTGTTTTATACTGTGAATTATACTGTACACCTGCAACTTTATTTACTGTTCAACATTTGTAATTGACATTTTCTTTTAAAGAAATGTAACACACAGTAGTTAGAATATGCCACAACTCTTTTTACTCTAATTAAAAAAAGAAAAATGATTCCTTTACTGAACAGTTGTCCATGATGAGTGTATCTGGTTTTGTTTCAGGTGACATAATGAAACCAAGGGTGTGGATGCTGTCGTTGGAGGGTCAAGTGGTCATGGGACCTCACCTTGACTTTACAACTGGTCTGGCTGCTATTTTTTCCAGCTACTACAATTTTAATTTGAAGTATGCTGAAGATGCTGCTTGTACTCTGGAATTTATCCAAAGGTAATATCTACATTAATATGGTACTTGAGTGCTTGCTTTTTATTTGGTGGGTTAAACAAGGAATGTTTGGATGTATTGTGTTTTGCAATCCGCTCAGGATCACAGCAGCCAAACGGTGATTACCCCCCCTTTCTCCCCCTCAAACAAGTGGTGTGTTGCAGACTTAACTTGTGTGTCTGTGCTGGAGACCAGACCAGATTAGACCAGAGACAAAGTTTTTTTTTAAGTCAGAAACAACTAGAAAACAACTGGCTGCTTTATTGTGAAAAAGATATAAGAAATGAAATGTGTTTATCACATCATCTGTGAACGGGTAATAATTCTAGGATTTGCTGCAGGTGGTTATTCGGACTGAGGGTTCAGCTCGATGAGGTCCGCAGCATTCTCTGACGGGGAGTCCTCTTTCCGGGGGCCTCTCCGGAAACCTACAGACATGGCTTTTGTGAGCTTGGCTGTAGAGGTTCGCATCTCGTTGATTCGTCGGTACAGGATGTAGGCCAGGCCCAGGGTTAGGGTGTGGCCGATGATTGTTGAAATGCACAGGGCGGTGTCAGCGGCGGTCCATGCTTGGACGACAGGTGAAGCGTTCAGGATGGTCATTCTGGACAATGCTTGGAGGGCTGTGTCAAGGGGAGCGATGTCAATGATCTGTGACCCCCCTTCCTCAATCAACTTTTCCAGTTCTGGATCGAAAGTGAAGTTGCGATCCTTAAAGAAGGATGGAATCTCTAGCTCGGATTGGTATTCTTCACTCGGAAGGTGGTACAAGGCTAGGTTGTCAAGGTGGAGGATGGCTCCTCGTGGGACCTGAATCCACATGGTTTGGTTCAGCAGGTTGACGCGTGTAGCGGTGTCGTGCTGGTCATAGGTCAGTGTCGCTGACCGTACTGGAGTGTTGACGAGCCACCGGTCCCCTACAATCTCGGCTTGCGTCTCGGTGACTTGGCTGCGAGGCTTAACTTCTGCAGGGCAGCGTGCGTCGCTGGCCAGGTGTTGCAGGCCGCAAATCCCATCCGTGTTGTCTCTGAGGAACGGTTTGCTAGGGCAGAGATAGTGAATGTCTTTGGTGAGGGTACACATGTGCAGGTTCGGGGCTAAGTACAGCTGTCTATTGCTGTCGTGGTAGGCTACCACCTCAGGTTTCCGTACCCTAAAATAAGTGTTGCTCTGCCAAAATCCCACGTTGACAATGTCTTTGAGTCGGTAGATCCGGCTTGACTCTATGATGGGTAAATTTAAGAGGAAGCCTACCTCTCGCTGTGAAGGGGCAACATACAGTGGAATGGCACTGCCCAAAGTGTAGGCAAGGTGGATTTGTAATGGGTCAGTGGGTGTTGTTATGGCGGAAGCCAGCACGGTTTGCACCAGGCTTAGGGGTATCAGGTATGGCGGGATCCTACCCATGGCTAAGCTGTCAATGGAGGAACTTATTTCTCGGAGCCTGTCGGTCATTAATGCCGTGACCAACTGTGTTTGGGCAAAGTAATTCTGGAAAACTGTGAACAGCTGCTTCATGGAGCTCACAGTCTGATTTAGCATGACGCTAATAGTGTTGAGGATTGTCACAGTTCCTCTCAGTGTCTTGCCAATGGTTTGCAGGTATGCGCTTTGTGTGGTGAGTTGTTCTTTTAACTGTGGAAGTTCAGTCTGAATTTCGGCCACGTGCCGTCGCACCGTGGCTACGTTAACAGTGTTGACACTGGACATACCAATGTTGAACAGCGTGCCTACGTCGGCAGCGGCTCCGAGCAACGCTCCCAGGAACCGCTTGGAACGTTTGTTGTGTCCTCCCAATTCAGCTTAGGTGACGGTCATCTTCTCGAGTTGGTTCAGCATGTGCTCGACATCGGCTTCGGCGTGGTTGAGGGCGGTTTCTGTCCATTGGGGACCTGCCCAGCTGTACTAAGCAAAGTCCCGGTTGCTCTCTCAACACGATGCCCGAGGCCAGTCCTGGTGAGATGACGCCAGCTGGCGGGTGGCCTCTGGTCGACTGAAGGCACATGATGGCAATCCACAGCAGCATCCTGTTACAGGCAAGAGAGAGAGGTATGGAGGAAAAGGGGAAAGAGAGAAGGCACAAGTCAGCGAGGTTTGTCCCGGGTTGTGTGGGACAGTCTTTTCGCTGCGGTGACGGCGGTTGAGTTTAGCCTGCATCGGCTCCTCCCTGTCTGTCCCCGCTAGTGGCCAGATGTCTTTTGATCTGATTGCGGTGGACCCATTTGAGAACTGGTTCTCTCGTTCCTCGTTTTAGCTGGATTTGGTACGCAACGGGGGGAGAGTTTGTTCACAATCTCAGGAGGTCCTGTCCAGTGGGGCAGGAACTTCTTTGACAGCCGCTGGGGTGGCAGGGCGAAACTGTAATACAGGACTTTGTCGCCCACATTGAGTTCCTGGTGTGATGCCTTTCGGTCATAGTATGCTTTCTGGCCTTCAGCGCTGTTTTTCCGGTGTTGTTGGGCAAAAGCGAAAGTTGTTTACAAGTGTTTATGGAGCTCGTCCAGATATTGGAATGTGGTGTAGGCGGTGACAAGGTTATGGTCTCCTGGTTGGTACAACAGGTGTAACGGCAGGGTCATCTGCCTCCCGGTCATGAGTTCAAACGGGGACACCCGTGTTGATTCCTGCGGAGTGGTCTGATGGCCATCAGCACAAGGGGGAGTTTCACATCCCAGTCTTTCTGATTAGCCGATACCTACTTCCTTAGCATGCCGACCACCGTTCGGTTCGATCTCTCTACCTGTCCAGATGAGATTGGATGGTGGCTGATGTGGAGTTTAGCTTGTACCCCTAGACATCTCCAGATATTTTGCATGATCTCGGCAGTGAAATGGATACCTCTGTCTGAGTTGACTCTTAGTGGCAATCCGAACCGGGAGAAGATGTGGTTCATCAGGAGATATGCCGTTGTTTGGGCAGTGTCGTTAGGTGCTGGCAAACACTCTACCCACTTGGTAAACTGACACACCACCGTGAGAAAGTACTTATTGCCTCTTGTTGACCTGGGCAGAGGTCCTACCCAGTCAATTTGGAGGTCTGACCATGGGAACGTGATTCCTCTTCGTTGCAATGGGGCTCGGTGATTTGGGTTTGTTGGTTGGAACTGGCAGCAGACCAAGCATTCTCTCACATACTCTGCCACATCTTGCTGCATGCCTGGCCAATATGCCACCTGTCTAAGTGTCTCATACGTGGCTCTGGTACCGTGGTGTCCAGCATAGGGTGTGTTGTGGGAGTGCATTAGCATTACCCTCCTTTGGCAAAGTGGCACCACGAGTCTAGGCGGTGTGGTGTCATCAGTGCCAAACCATAGAATGTTGTCCCGCACACGCAGCATATGTCTGGTATTATGTAGATGTCTGAGGTATGAGTCAGCATCGACATCCGACGGTGAGATCGGGTGGCAGGCGGGGTCTGAGAGGTGGTCAAGAATTGTCTTTATGGCAGTGTCTGTGGCTTGCATATCCGCAATATCGTTGTTGGAAATTTGCGTAGTTAGCGATAGCATTTGTGAAGCTGGTGTAGTAGTAGCCAAGGGCCGTTTGCTGCGGGTGAGTACCGCAACGGCGGGGGTGGGTAAGGGGTTTGGGGGAGACCACAGCTCACCGTGGAGGGCGCCGGTTTTGGCAAGCGCATCGGTGTGGTCATTAAGGTCTTTGTCTTGGCCTGGTAGTTTGGAATGTCCCTTTACCTTTTTCCAGTACACGTTGACATCGTGTGTTTTTGTGATGTTATCACATTCCTGGAACAGGTGTTGGTGTTTGACAGGCTTGTTGTTTGCCGTTTTAAAACCGTTTTGTTTCCAGATTGGGAGATGGCATACAAAACTGAGTCTGGCATAGTTAGAGTCTGTGCAGATGAGAAGGTCTCTGATGTTATGGGCGGATGCGACTTGCAGAGTTATGAGAATTGCTGCTACCTCTGCATATTGTGATGACTGGGGGCCCAGTTTGAAGTGTTGTGGTGGGCATGGGTGGTTGTCAACCCACAGTACCCCTGCACCTGCCTTTAGTATGCCCTCGTGGTTATAGGAGCATCCGTCGACATAAGCTGTGGGCATGCCTTCGCACACATTCTTGTCAAAGTACCTGTGACAGGTCAGTTGTGGCTGTTGGGGCTCTGGTGTGTCCAGCATCGCAGCAGGTGAGTTGTCAGAGCAGTTTTGACATGCAGCCAGGCCGTTTCCCAACGCCGACTTGTGATTCTGTGCGTATCGGGCCTCAACAGCTCGTCCTTGGAGAGCCATTAACCACGTGGCTATGCGTGCATTGGTTACCACACCATCTCGGATGCGTTGGCTGTTGAGTAACATTACGGGCTGGTGGCAAGTGTCTATTATAACTTTCTGTGCTCCAATGTAGTTGGAGAAACGCTGTATGGCCCATACTGTGCAGAGCAAAGCTTTTTCGCAGTCTGAGAATTTACATTCTGGAGGGAGAAGTGTCTTGCTGGCATATGCAACCACCTTTTTGTCTTGGTCGTACCGTTGGTGTAGGCCAGCACTGAGACATTGGTCAGAAAACCCAGCTTCCAGGTAGAATTCCTTTTGAGGATCGGGGTAAGCGAGACAGGGAGCTTTGCATAAATGTCTTTTTAGTTTTGTCATGGCATGTTGTTGAGCGTCTGACCAGACGAAAGGGCAATCTTTCTTCAGCAGAGCGGTGAGGGGCCTGGCGATGTCTGAATAGTTTTCGATGAACTGTCGAGAGTAATTGCATACCTCTAGAAAACTTCGTAGTTCGGAGACGTTAGTGGGAGGCTTGATGTTTTGAATGGGGTCCGATGAGCAGGCCCACGTAGTTAACCTTGGTACGACACCACTGTCCCTTGTGTAACGCTCTTTTAGCGCCAGCAGCGGACAACTGGTTCAAAACATAGTCTATTTCTTTCAGGTGGTCGGCCACTGTTGTGCTCTTAATGAGAACATCATCTACGTAAATCAGGTTACCTCTCATCCTGGCGTCTGGGCAGGCTTTGTTCAGGAAGATGTTGAACTCAGCTGGTGAGTTGGCATACCCGAACGGGCATCTGTTGAAGGTGAACTGTCGGTTGCCAAATGTGAATGCCAACTTGTGTTGGTCTTCTGGGTGCACCGGAATAGTCCAGAATCCAGAGGCAACATCGAGTGTAGAGAAGATGGTGGCTCCTCTGATTCGGGGTATTTCCTGTTCCAGCTGTGTCATGGGACACCGTGATAATGGCACCTGTTGATTCAGCTTTCGATAGTCAATGGTGGGCCGCCATTTCCCATTCGGTTTGAGAACGGGCCAGATGGGGGCAGAGTAGGTGCTGTTACATGGACGGATGACACCTTTCTCAAGCATGGATTCGATGATTTCCTGCACTGGTTCGTGCGAGGCAATGGGAATTTTGTACTGCTTGACGAAAGTGGGAGGAGCCTCAGGATGCGTGGGGATGCGCACGGTGTGGAGGTGGGTAAGGCCACAGCCCAACGAGTCTTTGGCAAAGGATTCTTTGAACTTATAAAGGACTTGTCTTAGTCTTATGCGGTCTGCGCCGTCCTGAAGCGCATCAGCATCTTGTATAATTTGCTGCACTTGAGATTCAAAGCCTTGATATGGCTCCTCTGTCGGTGTGTCATCGGTCGGGTTGATTTTTAAAGGTGTAGCAGGTGCATTAGTCTCGCTGACAGGCTGGTGGGAGATTGTGTACACTGCGAGGTGTTGGTCCTCTGTCAGCTCAGTTCTGCACACTTGGTCTTTGGCTACTGACATGACAGATGTGATGGCAATGAGTTGGAAGGTTACTGTGAACACTGTGTGGTCAGTGTGCTCTTCAGGTATCAGTGCAGGTGGGATGGGCCCGATGACGGGCAATACAAGTTCAAAGTCATGAAAGTCGTGGCTCACTAGCCAACCTAGCCTGTAGGATCTGGGGATGTTGATGTCCGTTGCTGTGCAGTTGTTGAACAGAATGTAGACTACCCGAGATGACACCTCTGTGAGGGGTGTGGCTTCGAGTGTGAGTCCGAGGTGCCCGCATTCTCCACCATAATATGTAGCGACAATGACTTTCGTAGGGAAATGATTAACTCAAAGGGGGTATAATATTCATGAGATGATGAATATGCATTATCGTATACACAAATTAAATTATCCCAAATAGGGAATAGACTAGACCTCACCGTATATGAACAATTAACACAATTGCTCGTATTAATTATTAATATAGGTCGGTAAAAATCATATAAATTATCAGAGTAAATTTTGATATGATTCAAGTTCAGTTATCACACAACCTGTCCGTCCAGTGGACGTAGAGGAGAAGACTTTCTTTATCACAATTTACTAGCCGGTACACAACGAAAACACACTTTCCTGTGGCCACAAGGAAGGATATTTTCGTGTCAGGCACTTTAGATACTTCAATAGTTAAACAAAATAGAGCTTGGAGCTTAAATCGACATTTTCAGGGACTTCAAGTATGGAACAATGAGACAGATTCAATTCAAAGGATTATGGAATTTAATAAAACAAGACTAAAGATTACATAAACTACTTAAAATCACGCAGGAGTAAATATGCATAGCAAAACAAACAATTACAACGAAACAGAAAATGATGGCAATACGAAATATTGGAGAGAGAGAGAGAGTGAGAGAGAGAGAGAGAGAGAGAGAGAGAGAGAGAGAGAGAGAGAGAGAGAGAGAGAGAGAGAGAGAGAGAGAGAGAGAGAGAGAGAGAGAGAGAGAAATCTTCTCAGGACAGAACAGTTCAAACAGTTACTTCAAAATGAGACCCAAAGGCTTTTTAGGAAGTTCTAGAGAACCTTAAAAACAGCATTCTATTTTAGATTATACTTGCATTGATATGGCCCCTTTTGTGCAGCTGGTTTGAAAGGAAACGTAGGCTGAATGTCCGAAGTTTCGTTCGGACGGAGGTAGATGTTGCGATCTCTTCAGCTCGTACGACAGATGCTTAACCCTCTGGGGTCCAATGTGTTTTTGGGGTCCGAGGTGTTCTGACATGCTCTAACATTTGTGCTTTTTTCAGTTATTTATAAACATGTTAATGGCAAAGGTGTAAATTCACTCTATATAGCACAAACAGGGCTACCATAATATGTTAGCAAGATGTATGTACATGTTTGTATTTTTGAGAGAATATTGTTTATGCATGGTTATTGAAAAAACTAAAACTTAAAGTCTCTGAAATAATGCCACAAAACACATACTAAATATGTGTCCACAAGACTTTTGACTAATGGATGTTCTCGCCTAGGATTTTTGCTTCAAAATGATCTGAAAATCATCCTTCCAAATCATTCACATAAAACAATACATTGATTTAAATTTAGTAAAACACTTTTTGTTTGGAAAGGCAATATGCGAAATGGGCGTGACTCATGTATAATGGTCTGATTCACACCTGTGAAGACAAAAGACCTGCTTCATGAGCCTGCACAATGAGCTTTTCACAGGTGTGTCACTGCGCCACAAGAAAGAATACAAGGACACAAGAAAAGAAATGTGTATATATACTACAAAATTGGTTCACAGTTGGAAACATCTATAAAAAAATATTATTTTTCCACTAATATTTTTGCTTGCAAATTGTATAATATCCAAGGTGAACATTTCTAGTAATTGTGTAGTTAATTCTCATACTGTATTTTCAGAAAGTTTTGGATATGTATCCTCTCCCCAAATTTGTTACTAATAAAACACAATACAAATAATTTGAAGAGAAGGCTTATATGGACCTTTTAAGATTTTGTTTACATCTACCTTGTAAATATATTATTTGCTATTTTATTAAAAAGGTTACAATTACAGCAACAATTAAAATTAACAATATTTCAAGTGTAATATTTCTTTGTAAAAAATAAGTATACATTTTATCATACATATTTCAAAGTTAAGGATTCATTAGTTTGAATAAAGCCTACATTGGAACAAACACTATAATAGCATCCTAGTTGATGACTTTATTTTTGACAAAACAAACATAGCCTAATATATTTAACATTTGAGCAGAAATTGGTGAACAAAAGCTTATTTAATGTGGCAGTAGTCTATAGTTTAGGCTACAGTAAACAGTTAATAATCTATCCAAAAACTAGTCAACGAAATGTTGTCTTTCATATTTCGTCTGTAACATAGGCATATCGTTTGTTGTTTTTATGATAGCCTATATTAGGGCATATAAATATTAATTTGCAGTTTAATACGTTGCTAATACAAAGACATTTTAACGTTATTTCAACATATTTCAGTCGATTTTCACTCATCTCAGTATAGCAATAGGGTTTGGTAAAAACTGTTCAGTTCATTCATTCACACACGCGATTCATATTTAAACAGTCTTTTTGCGGTTTACATACACTATGATATCGTGATTAGAACACTAATAAAAAAACTTACTTCTCAGATGGATATTTCATATTTCTTTGTAAAAACTAAAGTATACATTTTATCATACATATTTCAAAGTTAAGGATTCATTAGTTTGAATAAAGCCTACATTGGAACAAACACTATAATAGCATCCTAGTTGATGACTTTATTTTTGACAAAACAAACATAGCCTAATATATTTAACATTTGAGCAGAAATTGGTGAACAAAAGCTTATTCAATGTGGCAGTAGTCTAGTTTACAGTAAACAGTTAATAATCTATCCAAAACTAGTCAACGAAATGTTGTCTTTCATATTTCGTCTGCAACATAGGCATATCGTTTGTTGTTTTTATGAGCCTATATTAGGGCATAAATATTAATTTGCAGTTTAATACGTTGCTAATACAAAGACATTTTAACGTTATTTCAACATATTTCAGTCGATTTTCACTCATCTCAGTATAGCAATAGGGTTTGGTAAAAACTGTTCAGTTCATTCATTCACACACAGACGCGATTCATATTTAACAGTCTTTTTGCAGTTTACATACACTATGATATCGCGATTAGAACAATAATAATACAAAAAACTTACTTATCAGATGGATCCGTTGCTCCTCGAAATGAAAAAAAACAGCTCATGTTCTGAGGTAAATGTCCCAGGATTACTCCTCACACAGCCTCGCAAGAAGAAATAGTAGGCTACATTAATCTGATGATTACATTTGTTGTGTTATCGCGTTTATGAGGGGCGTTGACACTTTGCATGTGTTGCTTCAGATCATTTGCGTTTGAATACCGCGCGCGCTCTCCGTGGGCGTGTCAGATTAGCAGAATAATGAGCTAAGAGAACGATAATGAGATCGGCTGATACCTCTCTCTTTTTTAATAGATTACATAAACAGAGAATATTTTTTTTAGTTTTGAATTAGATATTTTAAAAGTACAAATTTAAATGATTATAAAGATATATTGCTCGTGCTTGTGTGAATAGTATTCGCTGAGCTTTGTTTAAGTTTAGAGACGTGCACCAGAATTTTTTTTTACGGAGACAGAGAGGCAGAAAGCACACCCTGTTTATTTTCTTTCTTTTACAAAAGCACACGGTTTTGATGTTAATGTGAGTGTACACAAAAAAAGAAGACCCACTATAGTTTATAATCATGTATTGATTTTATTTATATGACCAAAAATGACAGAGTATTTTAAGTCTATGTTGCTGCTATGTGGAAAAAAAACAGCAAAACGCGCCGGCGCGTTTCTCGACCCCAGAGAGTTAATCTTAAATTCGTTTCGTTCGTGAGTGCACTGAACGAAGGAAAACTATCAACTGAGGTAGATAACGGAAAGAAAACTTAAATTAAAACGAAATTTAGAAAGCAAACGAAGAGCTCCGGTTGGAGTTCTTGTTGAAGAAGGGAACCTCTCTCTGGCGTAGGACTGCACAGAACAGAAGTGGCGCTTCATGTTTAAAGGGAGTAGTGGCACGCCTTCTCACATGCCCAATTCAATCGTTTGGGAGGAGGCGTGGTCGCACACTTCGTTCCGGTCAATGTACAAAAGAGACGGAATTGAATCATAAAAACATTTCTAGTCTAGTATTAATAAAAGAATGCATCATGTTGCACTTTGGGTTAAGAATTCGATACCATTGAATTTCTTGGATCATAACAATACCACACACGGTACTTCTGTGTGCTAGTAAGATAAAGATACATGATTATTCGTGATTAAACGCATATCACATATCATAAAGCTGATGGTTGTAGCAATGAAAATCACATGGGAATAGTGTAACACCACAAAAACATTTTATACACATATGAAACATTTAACAAGGTATTTGTCTCACACGTGGTCAAAATGAGTGTTTCTGACTGTGTGTTTGTGTGTGTGTATGTCTGCGTGTATGTATAAGTTCATCCCGTGGTTGGCGCGGGGTGTTGCTCCCCCCTTCTTGGGGAATCACGTGGGGAATCCTGTGTGTGTGTGTGTGTATTCTGTAAATTGATGAGCTAGCACCCAAGACCATCTGTAAAGAGTGTTGCCTTTGTTTTTTGATGTGTCATTTAACATGAGACTCCTAGCCTTTCCTGCCGCGTGATCTTCGCGTGGTCCCCCCCGAGGCAGACTTAGCGACGCCTTCATTGTCACATATCAGTACTACCGGACACTGCTTTGTGTATTCATTGGTAATTTAATCAAATGGCAGCCACCCATTTGCTGGGGTCCCGATCAGAGAACAGTGGAGCTATGTTTGTAGATTAGAAACCAGTAATTTAATAGAAATGGCAGAACTGGCCATCTGCTTGCGGTTACATGTTATTTTGATTTTGAGTTGGAATGAGTGTAACGGACAGACCTACTGGTTATGAAATGGCAACGGAGGTGGAACAAGCAAAGGCAAAAGAAAATGGAAACGGATTAACGCAACGAGATGAGATGACGGCAAAAGAACACAAGAAACAAAGAACTTATTCCAAAGAAGCAACGGCAACGATCTACTGATGACATCAGTAAAGTACAAAATGGAGGAGCAGAGGACATAATAAGAGCAATCAAAGGAATTATAGGAGTGGAGAAAATCCTTGCGGTAAGGCCAAAGACTAATAAGCAATATGAAGTGACTTTTGAAACGGAGGAAGATTGTGATGAGCTGCTTAATGGTTTGGAAATTAGCTTGCAGTTCTTTAGGATAATACACAGTAGACAGGTCAGAACTTGCCGACTGTGTATAAGTCCGGAGCACATCCTCAAAGACTGTCTTGAGTTCAAATGTTTCAAATGTGATGAGCAGGGACATTTTGCAAGAGACTGTACGGCAATCGAATGCCCAGAATGCGGAATTCCTCTCAACAAATGTGAATGCTGGATGGGAGGTGATGAGGAGGAAACAGACGAGCGGCAACAGATGGATGGGCAGGTGTGTGATGCAGACCCCTCGCTATGGGCGGGCCATAGGGGGCCGGGCCCGCCCCCAAAAATGCTTGTGCCCCCCAACTTGAGGCACAGATAATTTAATTTTAATTTAATTTTAATATTATCATAGTTGCTAATTTTGTGTTGCATTGATGTTGCATTTTGTATCATTAAAATCTTAAAAATATAAAGAAACAATGGTGTGATTTAGTTTGATTGATGGGAATCTACACTGCAACAGCCTATCACGGCCTTACAAAAGAACGTTAGGCTACGAACGTGACAAACAACTCAGCTGCTCAACAGTTAGCGCGCATTTTTGAAAGCTGTTTCAAAACGAGTTTTCGCCGGCTTACTCGCTTCAGTTCCTTCCGAGTGAAATTATACTTTGATGAGGAGATTCTTCTCGGAGAAACGCTTCCTCCCGCTGTACTGGGACTGGAGAGAGGACAGCGCTGCCTCCAGTTAAAGTATCTGTGCGAGTGTATTTGCGTGCGTGTGTACGCTATGTATGTGTGTGTGTGTGTGTCATGGCAATGCATATCCCTCTGTTGACTGCTTTAAAATGCAATGTTTGAGAGATGCTTCTAGTGTTACATCTAATATGTTGTGTAGTCAAGTGTTTTATGGATATTCATAACATTGCTTCTGTGTAATGTGGTGTAGGCTAGGCTACCTGGTCATATTGCTGTTGGTTATATATGATGATTACGTGCTGCGCGACTAGAGTTGATTATTATAAATATACATACTGTGGGCTAATAATAATTGTGCCCCCCCCATACATTTCATATGCCCCCCTTAAGACTGAGGTCTGGCGACGGGTCTGGTGTGACGAGACAACAGAAACCATGGAGACGGTCGAACAGATGGAAAATAGACAGCAAGAGTTAATAGAAGGTGTGGAATATCAGCAGCGGAAACAACAAAGTCATCGGGAGGGAGAAGAGGAGAGAATGGAGGAGTACACAACTGAGAGAGAGGAACAGAAAATAACGGAGGAAAAGGAAATAAGTGATAATGAGGAGAATAAAGAGAAGGAAAAACTGGACATGGAACAGCAGGCTGCAAGGGAAGAAATAGAAAGTGTGGAATATCAGCAGCGGAAACACCGGAGTCATCAGGACGGAGAAGAGGAGAGAATGGAGGAGTACACAACTGAGAGAGAGGAACAGAAAATAACGGAGGAAAAGGAAATAAGTGATAATGAGGAGAAAAAAGAGAAGGAAAAACTGGACATGGAACAGCAGGCTGCAAGGGAAGAAATAGAAAGTGTGGAATATCAGCAGCGGAAACACCGGAGTCATCAGGACGGAGAAGAGGGGAGAATGGACGCAACTGAGAGAGAGGAACAGGGAATAACGGAGGAAAAGGAAATAAGTGATAATGAGGGGAACCAAGAGAAAGAGAAACTGGATATGGGACAGCAGATTGCAAGGAAAGATAGAGGGAAAAGTGGAATGACAACAAGAAGAATGCCAATGAAGGTAAAGCCAAATGTCAATGTGGCAAGAAAAAAAAAAGGTACTGAAATAGATAAAATGAAGTTGGGAATGGTACAGGAACAAGAACATGAGAAAGATTGAAGATGAATGTTTTTAATTATTTATTTTTTATAGTATGGTTTTAAATTTGGTATGTTGGAATGCAAGAGGATTAATGGGAAGAGGGACATTTGAAATGGTAAATGAACTATGTAAAGAACAAGATGTGATAATTCTACAAGAAACAAACTGGAAAGAAGAAATGATAGAGGATATGAAAAAAAGATGGAAAGAGCAAATATTTTATAATAATGGTGATGGAAGGATGGGAAGAGGGGTAGCAATTCTAATAAGAGAAAATTTTGAAATTAATGCATATGAAGTATATAATGACAAAAAAGGGAAATGTAATGGGATTAAAATTACACAGGGTGAAAATGATTATGTGATAATTAACTTACATGCACCTACGCATGAGGGAGAAAAGAGAGAATTTTTTGAGGGCATTAGGATCTTAACAAAGAAATGGAAAAATGTACAGTTTTTAGTAAAATTGACATGGCGGATGGGATGGTTTTTAAAACAGATGTGGGAAGGAAAGTGTTAAAAGAAATGATGGAGGAGGGAAACTTGATGGATGTTTGGAGAGATAAAAAGGAAAGGAAAAGAGACTTCTCCAGAAGACAATTAGTGGGGAATTTCATGTGTCAGACAAGAATATATTTTATTTTGAGTGTAAGGGATATGGAATGTTTTCTGGAGGACATTTGTTATAAGGATACAAGCTTGAGTGATCATAAGATGCTTTTATGGAAAATTGATTTTAGTGGAGAAAAAAGAGGGCCTGGTGTGTGGAATTTTAAATGCAGGAATACTGGCAAATGAAAGTTACAAAATAGTAATTGAAGGAATATTAGAAAAAGAGAAAGAGGATGGAATGTACTTTGAAGATAAAAGATTGTGGTGGCAAAATGTAAAATATGAAATAAAGAAATATTCTATGAATTACAGTAAACTGATACAGAGTGTCAAAAAAGAAAAAGAGGTAAAAATAAGGGCAAAGCTAAGAGAAGAGACAAATAAAAGTAAAGCACAGATAGAACAGATAATATGGTGGGAAGAAGAGCTAAGGAAATTTGAGGAAGAAAAGTGTAAAGGAGCAATATTAAGAAGTAAGGCAAAATATACAATTGAAGGAGAGAAATGAGCAAAATTTTTCTTTGGTTTAGAAAAAAACAGAAGAAAAGCGGAACTGATAAAAGAATTACAAAATAAAAAAGGAGAAATAGTGAAAGACATAAAAGGGATTTTAAAAGAGTTAAAAGAGTATTATGGAGAACTTTTTGAAACAAAAGGAATAGATGAAAAAGAGAAAAACCTATTACTAGAGTGTGTTACGGCTAAAGTAAGTAAAGAGGATAAGGAAGAATGTGAAAAAGAAATTAGCAAAGAGGAAATTATACAAGCTATAAATAGTTTAAAAGGAAGGAAAAGCCCAGGCACGGATGGGATAGTAAATGAATTCTATAAAGTTTTTAAAGAGAGAATAAGTGAAATTTTACAAGAAGTATATCAGGAGATTTTTAAGAAAAGGGAAATTGACCAGAGGATGAGTATGGGATTGATGAAATTGATTTATAAAAGGAAAGGAAGTAAAAATAATTTAGATAATTTTAGGCCAATAACAATGTTAAATACAGATTTAAAAATACTAGCTAAAGTTCTTGCTAACTGACTTAAAAATGTTTTACCAACAGTTATAATGACTAACCAAGCATATGGGGTGAGAGGGAGAGATATTGCATATATTACCAGTGGTATAAGAGACATAATAAGTTATTTAAATGAAACGCAGGAGGATGGATATGTTGTTAATTTAGATTTTGAAAAGGCTTTTGATAGGGTAGAACATGGGTTTTTATTTACAATTTTAGAACATTTGGGGTTTAGGAAAATTTTTAATGATTGGATAAAGATTTTATATAAGAATGTAATGACAAGAGTAAAGTGTAATGGCTTTTTAACTGAACCCTTTAGAATAACAAGGTCTATTAGGCAAGGATGTCCACTTTCTGCACAGCTGTACACTTTGGTAGCAGAACCTATAGGATTAATGATTAAAAAAGATAATGTATAAAAGATATTAGAATAGAAGAAGGCAAGGAAGAAAAAAAAGGATATTTCAGTATGCAGATGACACAACACTGTTTTTAAAAGATTTAGAAAGTGTGAAGGAAGTAATGAGAAAAGTAGAGAGATATGGAAAAGGAAGAAGAAAAGAAGAAAGAAGAAAAGTATGAGGATCAAAGTGGTGAAAAAATATATAGATGAAGAGGAAAAGGGGGAATGGAAAGAAACAACGAAATATTTTCTGAACAAATGTGGAGAGGAGAAATTGGGGGATAGTGTTTTATGGATGAAAATGAAGGAGTGGATGTTTAAAGGAGTACCAGAATTTTATAAGGAAGTTTTAAAAGCTTGGGGTTTTTTCCTCCCTAAGGTGAATTTTAAGCCAGAGGGGAGAGAAGAGATTTTAAACCAACCATTGTTTTTTAATAAAAATATTGTGAATAATGGGAAGGAAATGTTTTTAAAAAAATGGTGGGTGGTTGGAATTTCAAGAGTAAGAGATATATTGTATGAAATAAGGGACGGGTTTTTACCAATGCAAGTGATCATTGATGAGTTAGAGGAGGCAAAGGAAGAGTATGACATAAGTTGTGCAAAGAAACAATATGAAGAGATGAAAAATGCAATACCCAATGAGTGACTGAATTAAATACAAAGTGGAGAGGGAAGAAAGAAGGGAGAATTTAAATGATAAAAGAAGATAAAGGTAAAAGAATGGAGTTAAAATTGGGAAATATGAAAATGTGTTATCATGTTTTTATGGAAGAGGCTTTTAAAAAGCCAAATTCAAATGAGATGTGGTTGAGACACTTTAATGGTTTGAGTGAGAAAGAAATATGGAAAAATATGAGAGGGGTTTTAATAAGCACAGAATTGGAACGCTTGGATTATTTTATTAGGCATAATGTTATTTATTCAGAAATGAGACTGTGTTTAGTGAAAAAAGAGCTAAATGCATTGTGTAAGGTGTGTAAAAAACAAGATGAAGGTTTGCTGCATTTGTTCTTACTGTGTGAAAAATTAAGTGCCTTATTAAAAATGTTAAAGAATATGATAAATGAGTTAAAGGAAAAAACAGAAGAGGGAGATTGGCAAAGAATTTTGATGTTAGGAATGGATTAGAAGTGTAAAAACAAAGAGGTTATACATCTTTTATTTATGCTTGCAAGAAAGGCTATTTGGAAAAGAAGGAATATAGTTAAAATTAGAGATGTTGCGATAGATGTGTGGATTCTATATACAAATATGGTGAAAGACTATACGTTAACACTCTATAACTATTGGAGATTGGAGGGAAAAGAAGAAGTGTTTTTTAAAATGTACACAAATGAAGTGGGAAATATAGTTAAAACATATAAAATGGAACTAGACATATAAAGGAGGCAAAGAACTTAATATCTGGTTGGGGAAATCTGTAACAAATACTTCTGAGATCAAATTGTTTTAAATGAGAATTGTCTGTGTTTGTATTTGTGCACTTTGTTCTGTACTTTTTTAAAAATAATTTTTTATAAAAATAAAAAATAAAAAAAGGCACGCCGGATCTCGTCTGATCTCGGAAGCTAAGCAGCGTCGGGCCTGGTTAGTACTTGGATGGGAGACCACCTGGGAATACCAGGTGCTGTAAGCTTTTTTGTTTTCTTCACTTATGGTCTAACCTTTTAAATAGCCCAATTTTGGCAGTAGTTTTGGCTTACGACCATACCACCTTGGTCACGCCCGATTTCATCTGATCTCGGAAGCTAAGCAGGGTCGGGCCTGGTTAGTACTTGGATGGGAGACCGCCTGGGAATACCAGGTGCTGTAAGCTTTTTTTGTTTTCTTCACTAATGGTCTAACCTTTTAAATAGCCCAATTTTGGCAGCAGTTTTGGCTTACGGCCATACCACCTTGGTCACGCCCAATCTCGTCTGATCTCGTCTGATCTCGGAAGCTAAGCAGGGTCGTGCCTGGTTAGTACTTGGACGGGAGACCGCCTGGGAATACCAGGTGCTAAAGCTTAAAAAAACAAACAAAAAAAACCTTGGTCACTCCCCATCTCGTCTGATCTCGGAAGCTAAGCAGGGTCAGGCTGCGGAGGCCAGCCGCACGTAGGTGTCGAGCGCTGCTAGCCAATAGGAGCTGAGGAAATTACATGGAGGCGGGCCAGAAATAATACACAAAATCAGAGTAATACACAAATACCATAAAATTACCATTCATTTTTTAATCTAGATACACTTTAAGTACAATTAACATATAATAAACAAACTTTGTGCACAAAAATAAAATAAAATGTGTAAGATTTGTTCTTGTGTAGGATGTAAAAATGTGCATTTATCTTAATAAACATTTCCATTATAATAGGGTATAGCTATCTTTAATATAGAAAATATTTGAATGTGAATAATTGAAAAGAACATTTTGATAATGTTTTAGATCTTTATTTTTTAGAGATATTCACATTATATTTGTACAACTATGTACAGAAATCCAATATATATGAAATATAACCAATACACACCAAATAGTAAGTTTCTAATTTTATTAATGTATTAAATACTTATAGATTAAACAACTAGAACATTAATAATAAAAATAATAAAAATCTAAAGTTTTGGAGAACAAAGGAAAAAAAAGAAAAATATTTTAAATTAAATAATTATGTGTAGAGTTTTAAAAGTTACAGTTATTAACATTTAGTGTTTACACATCTGAGCAAGATAAAATAATGCAAGTCAATAAAATAAACTTTAAAAACATTCAAATACAATGTAAACAAGGACAACAATTTTGGTACAGTATTTTAATGAACAAATGGAAATTAGTAAACAACAATTATAATAAAATCTAAAGTTGTGGAGAGCACAGGAAAAAACAAGATTTTTATTTTAAATTAAATAATTATGTACAGAGTTTAATTGTAAAAATAATTAACATTTAGTGTTTGAAAAAGTCTGAGAAAGATAAAATAACAATGCAAGTCAATAAATTAACTTAAAAAAAACAATAAAATACAGGTTCAGATTATTTTATTTAATGCCATGTCAGCATTCAAAGCTATTTTCATGGCAAAAATTCAATTACAGAAATATCATATAAATACAAGAAAAACAAAACAAATATAAACAACAAGTCATATTATACTATATATAATTTTTAAATTAACATATGATAAAAAATCCAAAAACTTTTCAGGGATAATCTCATTAAATATCTCATTCTGCTTGTGTTAAGTCCAGGACAATCTAATAAAATATGTTTGACAGATAAGGGAATTTTACAAAACATACATAAAGTTGGGTCTTGACCTTTAAGCAAAAAAGCATGGGTCAAACTTGTGTGACCCATACGGCAAATAAAATACAATAATTTTGGTATTTTAATAAATAAATGGATATAAATTAAATATTTAATATATTTATACTAAAAGTGCAATAATATGTATACACATTTATGCATAACCTTGTGCAAGGAATGTCTTTTTGCTATAAAACAGTATTTGATTTAGTTGTTTCTAAGCCTTTCATTTATACTGTGCTAAGGTTTCCAAATGAAAAAGGGATGGAGCTGGAAGTACTTTGGTGATGGAAGGCCCATGTTTGTCTCTATAAGCTCAGGCTGAGGTGGATGGCGCCACAAGGAGACCATATTCATGAGGTGTCTTACTGGGTGTGATCCTGGCCAGAGCCCCGTGGACTCCATCTCTGTTTTCATCCAAATTTTTTGATGTAGAGAGCAGTTCCAGTGGCTAATATCTCGCGAGTAGCTAGTAACGGGTGCTTCTGTCTGTGCAGACGCCATTGATGCAGGAGCTGTAGGTGCTGTTTGTGCTGCAGAAGGTGGTACAGAGCCATCAGTCTGTGAAGAAGGACCACACACAGGAGCTGGTGGACTGGGAGAACTAGAGACTGCATGTGATGTCGATGAAGGCTGTGGCAGAACTGAATGGAACACAAAGCAAAGGAAATTTGTATATGCGTGCATGACACATTTAATGCATTTATGTTTAACTATCTTTACTTTTTTTGTTCAAGTAGCTGGAAACAGGGGTTTCAGTCAGTGCAGGCAACATTGGTGGAGGTGCAGATTGTGCTACTTGAGGTGGTCCAAAGCCTTCACCCTGTGAAGAAGGCCTATACACAGGATGTGATGTTGATGGAGGCTGCGGCAGACCTGCAAGGAAAAGCACATGGAGGAAATTAAAAACATATTTAAACACTGAATGTACATGATAAGTATTTGTTTGTCTTGACTACACATGACTAGAATCATTATTTATTATTTTATTCTGTTATTTATTCTAGTAATGCACATTCTAATAATGTTCAAATGTCTGTAAGAAAACAGTCCACTTTTCACAACAAATAAAAACAGTTTAAATAGCATGCATACAATTCATGAAGTGCACTCACCCTCACCACTGGTATATTCAAACCTTAACAGTAGTTAGAACAAAAGAACATGTTTTTTAGAACAGGCAAGAACACTGCCAAAACAACAAATAAGAGAATTAAAATCAGAAATGGAGGATAAGTCTGTATGTAACCGAATAAGCCTCCAAAACTGATGTGTAAAGTAACCTGTTGTAGATAAGACTGTGGATCCCGTGGCTGCAGATGATCCTAAAAATGAAGCATTATAATTTGAGCGTTTTCTCTAGTATGTGCAATTTTATATGTCATAAAGATCCTGAATTTGACATGGGTATATATCACACATGACATGATCCTTGATTTTTTTACTCAGCTGTGTGAGATATTTTGTTGGAGAAAGACTCAGCATCCTCCTCTCCAGTTCTTCATCCTCCATTACTGTAAAATAAAACAAAGACATCAGTAGGCTTTAAGAATCAATAAACAAATTTGCATGAATTTTATTAACCAGGTTGATCAGAGGCAGTAATGGAAGGAACAGGTGGTCTTGCAGTGGAAGCTGATGGTGAGGGCAACGGAGGAGTGTTTTTGGTCAGCTGTTTTTGCTGCTGTTTTAAAAGATACTGCTGCATTTTGTAAAATTTGTAAAATTGCACATTTTGCTGCCTGGAACACACTTCTGCCTCATTATTAAGAAAGCATATCCGTCTGCCCTGGTACCCCAAATTTTCCTCCAAGTGTCTTGTGCTCTTGATCCAAATCCAACAGTATTGTCATCCTCTGACCTTTGAGACAGATACTGTTTAAGATCTTCAATTTCCTTAAAGCTTCTTGAGTACTCAAGAAAGGAAATGAGGCTATCCTTGCATGGACCCTCTGGGTTGAACTGCCCAGCCTGTTCTTCTTCCTCAACCTTATCGGACAGGTACAAAGCATAACTGACATCATTCTCTAATAACCACTTGAAAGACTTGCCCTTGTACTTGCCGAACTGAAGAATGTATTCTCCCAAAGAGAGAGTTATAAAGGCGGCTTTCGTCAAACTGACAGTTTTATTGCCCCCCATAAAGCCCCGCCCCTCCCGGTTTATGACGCCGTGGGAATTTCCCACGCTAGACAACGCCCCTTCCGGATTGGTCATGTGACCGTGGGAAATCCCCGAGATACTCAGCCCTCCCCTCCCTCCCACTTCCGGCCTGTACACCTTTGCTTGGAATTTCTTCCCACGCTAACTCCTCCCCTTCCTCCCCGTTTGGTCTGAACAGATTAAGCGTGGAAAATCACAGACGATCACTAGGGCTCAATGTAAAAAATGTTCAAAATGATGAAAAAACAATTAAAAACAATATATTTTAATCTTTTTAAAGAAAAGGTATAATACAAGCCATAGTCAGAGGTGAGATCAGTGTGTTTTATTTTAAAAGAGGTCTTTCACATTTACATTTGAAGTTGTACTTTTCACAATCACATATAGAAATACATCAAAACAATGTGTATCGTTAAAGCAAATACATTTTAAAAGCATGAGTTGCATACATGTTCTAGAATTAAAATTATATCACACAAATAGTTTTATTTTCTAACATACGTTTGAAGAGAAGTTGTACATTTACAATTAACTAGTGTTTAAAGGTGTTAAAAACGTTGTATAAAGTTAAAAAAGGTCTTACGTTTTTACAAAACACCGTTATTGCTGAAAGAAGGAGAACAAAGACATTACAAAAGGTTTTGTGAGACGCGCTGTGAAACACTTGCGCCCGCTTCAGCGCTCCGACCAGAAATGGCTGAAAGGGAGTGGTACGGTGCACCACACGCTGACTCCTCCCACGACACACCTCCGCACCTGGAGCGTGGGAGATAGAACACAGAGTTCCCACACACACACACATCTCCACACATGGATCGAGGGGAATAGAACACAGAGTTCCACCACACACACACACACGCACACACACGCACACGCGCATACACGTCGTCACAATGTCTGACCCCTGGTGTTTGACCCGTGCTGTGCCCTCCTGCTAGGGTTATTTTCGTAAGAGGTCGAGAATTATTTTATTGCTGAGGTTATCTGATGAGATCGGGGTGTATGTGCAAGACAGTCGCCATATGCTTTTCTAGTTGTAAAATCAAATATCAGAATCCTTACCACATGCAGAGTTGAAAGATGTTCTTTGAAAAAAGAATGCGCGGGAAAAAAAGGTGTTTTTGAAATCGTGAGATGCAATCTTTAAATTATGAACGGCTATTTCATTCAAACTCTTCACTTCGACCAGAACAGTCAACCGATTCGTGGCTTTACGAGAAACATGTCAGGAGATCACCACGGTATGTTGGTAGCATCATTTCTCATTTTAACAAAAAGTATTATAGTTCAAATACGTGTTCGAATATTACATTTTTATTCTCTCTTTAATTAACCCTTTAAGATCCTTGCTACGTTTTGGGATTTCCGCCTGGATTTGGCCTACCCAAATTAAAAAGCTTCCCATTCTCACATACTTTGGCCTAAATACACAGTTTTGGTGTCATTTTACAGGAAACCCTTTGGAGTTGCTTAAAACACTGCTAAAAATTAAACATAAATAAATATATGTTGTCTGAACAGTAATAACCCTCCTAAAAAAAAAGAGGCCCTTTTTGATTTTTTTTATATAAATTCATTTTTGAAAGTGGATAACTCAGGCCCTGTTTGCCCTAGCAGCATGCAGACAGTTTTGGCTGTTTCCACTAGATGTCAGCAAATACCTGAAAAAGGAATTTGGTCTGTATCATGTTTTATTCAATATCTATTCAAATATATCTGAAGAAAGGAATATTACCTTTTTTTTTATTTCCGCCTACCCAAATCTAAAGTCTCCCCATACCCATATACAGTGCTATAAATGCAATATCCCAGTGTCATTTTACAGAAAACCCTTTGCCATTACATAAAACACTGTTGAAAGTGGTAAATATTATAGTATATGTTGTCTGTGCTATAATAAACAAAAACAAAAAAGGCGCTTTTTGATTTTTAGGTTATACATTCATTTTTGTAAGTGTATATCTCAGGCCCTGTGTGCTCAAGCACCATGCAGCCAGTTTCGGTAGATTTCAGCATATGTCAGCAAACACTGGAAAAAAGAATTATGTCTCTATCATATTGTAAAGAAGAGTTATTCTAAAGCACCCGAAGTGTGGTAAAATAGCTTTTTTTGTCATTCAAGTCTCAAGTTCCCCACCTGTCAAAAGTGCAAAATCAAGACATTGCAAACCACATTACCATCCAGGACTTCTAATCATGTTTTAAAGTAAGCAATGAAACCCATTAGTAGTTTTTAACCTTTTATTTTCAAATAATCAAACATCTTTTGCATAATAAAATTTTTATAGAAAATGTGCAGAGGTATTATAAAGTGCAATATTCAAAAAATAAATAAAAACTGAATAAAATAGAGTTTTGAAAAATAAATAAAGTGCAAACATTTGCTTGATAATCTAAAATTGAAACTAACAAAATAACAAAAAACAATGACCTTCTTGTCAAATAAAATACAACTGTATAAAAAAGGATTTTGCAAAATAAATAAACTGAAAATATTTTTCTAAAAACCTAAAAATAAAATAAATAAAATGCACTTCTTGTCAATAAATAAAAATAAAGATTTCACAAAAAAGTGAAGAAAGGGTCCAAACTTCTGGACTACATAGATTTACATGCCGTGTCCCTCAGTGTGCCAGTGCTTGAAGCAATTCCTAGATGACGTCATGCACAGTGCAACATTGCACTTCAGGCAGAAGATTGGAGTCTTCATTGTCTTGTCCTTTATTTTGCACATAACGCAGGTTTTTCTCGCAGCAGTACCATCACTTCCAAAATATTCAGGAAGGCATGTTTGGGTTGATGTACTTGAGCTGGCAGCTGATGTTGTTGGCACTGTGGAATCCTTGACAAGCTCAGAAACAAGTTCTTCTCTGAACATTTTCTGGGTCAGAGGGGTCTTATTCTGAGCTTAGGACAGTTCACTGTGCAGAATAAAGCTGTTCACTACAGCAATGTCAATGAAATGGAAAAAAGTGTTTTGTACCATTTCTTAGTTTTATGCAAAACATCGTAATATCCGATAAGTGCATCGGAGAGATCAACACCGCCCATGTATTTGTTGTACTCGAGCACTGCTTTAGGAATCGGGATGCCCTCTCTTCTCCAGACACCGTCAGCACTCTTCACACGTCGGGTTACGCTGTCATTACAGTAAGCTTTGTGTATAGTTGAACACATTGTTACTTCTCTAGTGTCCATCCATTTCACGAACAGGAACTTTCCATTTCTGAGCCAACGAATTTCTCCTCTTTTGGCCTTCCTGCTGAGGTCGTTGATTTTGGTTTTTGGAAAGCCTATTCGATTAGTCCTTATGGTGCCACAAGCTAGAGTCTGTTTGGACAGTAAATCCAGGAGGAGAGTTGGGCTTGTATAAAAATTATCCAAAAAAATATGATAGCCCTGTCCAAGCAGACTGAAATCTAAAAGCTGAATGACCGATTCATAGCTGAGGCCTTTACCTGTGCTTTCGGATTTGCCCTCGTACACAAAAAAGTTCCAGGTGTATGCAGACAATGAGTCAGCAAGGACAAACAATTTGTAACCCCATTTTGTGGGCTTGTCTTTCATATATTGTTTCAGCCCGATTCTTGCCCTTGTTGCAACCATACGTTCATCCACTCCTAGCTGCCTTTGCGGTTGAAAATATGTTTTGCACGCAGAAACAATGCTGCCATAGAGGGGTTTTATTTTGAACAGTCTGTCATAGCCAGGGCTTCCCTTTTTTCTTGTGTTATCTTCATCCTCTTTTAGATCACAGAGATGAAATGGTTAGAAAACGGGATTTGGACATTGCAAAACGAGGAAAGGGAAAACTATAAATGTCCTTCGTTGACCAGTAATCCACCAACGTCTTCGCATTTACCAATCCCATATAGATCAAAATGCCAATGTAGCACAAAAAATCTTTCAAAACAAGTGGCATCCATGTGAATTTCTTACCCGACTCAGCCCTCTTTGCAGCATAGGCATTTGTGTTTCTTATTATTGTGTCTATAACAGATGTGGTAAAAAATAAATGAAAAATTTCAAATGTTGAATAGGCAGCATTTCTGATGAGCTGAGGTCCTGGTGGTCGTTTTGGTGCAAAATTGAACAAAACTGGATCCTCATCTGCATCCGTTTCAGGGTGCCAGCTTTCTTCATTAGAAGAAGATGGCTGAGCACTCCCTCCTTGTGAAGTCCCAGCTCTGCCTCTGGCTCTGCCTCTGCCTCTTCCTCTGCCTCTGCCTCTTCCTCTGCCTTTTCCGCTGCCTCTTGTGGGTGTGGGTGTGGGTGTGGCTGTGGGGGTTGGGTGCCCAGGTGTGCTTGAGGACTGAGAAGACTGAGGAATCCATTCATCATCAGATGAACTTACACTGTAACACAAAATAATAAACTTAAATATCTGAATACTCGCGTCCGTTTATTGTTTATTTGTTAAAGATAAACACTGACCACTAACAGCCATTTGCGCATTGGAGAACACGCTTTGTTATTTGCAAGCACCACCACAATAATACATAAAACAAATAATAACTTCACAAAACATTGTTGTAAGTCTAGAAACACTATCAAATAACATTTCAGTTTGTATTTGGTAAGCTAAGAAGTATTTACTTACTGGTCCACATCAGGATCCTCTCCTGCAACAAAAGCCGCTTCTCGCACCGAGTCAAAGCTCGCATCGCTTTCAGAATCTGTGTCACTGAAACGGTCAATTTCGTCTAAAACAGCCTCCACGCCGACAAAAACCTTCTTCTGTGGCTGTTTACCCTTTACTGATGCCATTTCTGAAGCTAAAAACCAAATCCGTGCGCAAAGGTGTCTGGTGAGAAGCGTCTGTGCGTTTTGCGCACGTCACCAAGTGACCTCTCTCTTCACGTTCAGGCTACAATATCACAGCCCCTGATTGGTCTATTTGATCACGCGACACATTGCCGGAAAGCGGCGCGTCTAAGCTTTACGGCAATATATGCTTTATCCGGATCGAATGTTTACATATTTTCCTGGATTGTTGAATATCATAACATTAGCTTTGTGCTGTTTCTGCACTCACGAGACATATCGAGGGATTACTTGGGCACGCAACCCCAGAAAACAATGAAAAATGGCTCATTTTTTAGAGAATAACCTAAGGTAAAGTATGATGTAGCATTTGTGGCTAACTGTGCTGTCTAGAGCGAGTAGCAGGGCAAATATTCAATAATTTCACTTGTATGTTTACAAATGTTGATTGTATTCCTCATGATTCATTCGAAGTGTATTATATATGTGATTATACCTCAATAAAAATACTTATTGAACCTTCTTACTGGCAATGAGAACTTTCATTTGATATATGGTTTGTACATGTGCATCATATTTGAGCGATATGAAACATATGCGTGTTCAACTACGCACAAAAGTATGACGCGGCTGTTGTTGGGTGAAACAAGGTAATTTATTGTAAATAAGTTACTTAGTGTAAAACAAATGCCAAAGTGATGAATATCTCCAGAAAGTAGACATTCTAAGCTTTCAAACGGTACCAGATATGAGCTCATAACTACTCCACATACATTTAAAATTTGATGTACAATATGAATGACGTCATTTTATATCCCGTATACGGGATGGTGGATTTTTTAACATGAACAGAGGAATCACTCCCGGATTTATATTATAATGGCGATTTAGCAGAAATTCAAAGTTAGCTCTTTTCCCAGTTGACCCGAAGGCCCAGACGGGCTAGGTGCCGGAGCACAAGGTCCCTGTGTTCGCATACCTGGACTCTAGAGTGAGCTAGGATCAGCCAGTCGTCGATGTAGTTCAGGATGCGAACCCCGTGTTCCCGAAGGGGAACAAGGGCTGCCTCGACGACCTTCGTGAAGACGCGAGGGGACAGGGCTAGCCCAAAAGGGAGAACCGCGTACTGGTATGCCTGCCCCTTGAAGGCAAACCGAAGGAACGGTCTGTGTCGAGGGAGAATGGAGACATGAAAGTAGGCGTCCTTCAGGTCGATTGCTGCAAACCAATCCTGGGGCCGCACACATTCGAAAATGCGTTTGGCAGTGAGCATCTTGAACGGCAGCCTGTGAAGGGAACGGTTCAGCACACGCAGGTCCAGGATTGGCCGTAACCCACCGGTTTTCTTGGGGACAATGAAGTACGGGCTGTAGAAGCAGGACCTCATTTCGGCCGGGGGGACGGTCTAGATCGCACCCTTCGCCAGCAGGGTGGCGATCTCTGCTCTCATGATAGGGGCGTTGCCACCGACCAAAGTGGAGCGGACTCCCCTGAAGCGGGGAGGAGACCGCGCAAACTGAATCGCGTAGCCGAGCCTGATCGTCCGTGCGACCCATCGGGACAGGAGGGGGAGCTCTAGCCAGGCTCCCAAGAACTGTACCAGCGGGGTCATAGGGACCACAGACTTCCCACCGGTGGTGCAGCAGGGCGGAATGACTGGCCCGGACGTGGACGGCATAGCGGCCCGGTGTGGGGGCACAGTCATTAACCGCGCCCTGACAGAGGAGACCAGGGAAGGAAGAACGTTCCACGGGGGTCTGCTCTGCCAGGGGGCTGGCGACAGAGGCGGAAGAGAGCGGCACGGTCCGGGGATGGCGCGCACTGTCAGCTCTGGGACAGAGGGGGACGAGGGGTGCACGGCTCGGGGGCGGCACACCGTGTCGTCCGAGAACTCTGTGTGCTCAGGGATGGGAATGTTACTTCTTTCTTTAACCACATTAGGGTGCTGCCCACCCGTGGGTGAGCAGCGGGGAGTGGAGAACAAAAGATTCTCCCCCGGCCCTCCACCGGGGGAAGGAGTGGTCCTGCTACCATCTCCTGAGAAGTAATCTTCAGCATCCCTGAGCAGCCCGTCTCAGGAGCGCCGCTTGGCCCGGCGTTTAGCGGGGGGCGGGGCTGGAGAGGGCTGGGGTGCCTTCTTACGGCTTCCTCCGCGACCGGGCCTGGGTGGAGGCTGCTGCTTGGGCCGGGCGGGAGGGGCGGGAGCCGCAGGAGGGCGCCCTCGGCGGCGAACAGACTGAGGGATCTGCCCGGTCGGCTGGGTGGAGGCAGCAGCGGGCCGTCGGGGCAGAATGTGCTTGATGGCCTCAGTCTGTTTCTGGGCGGTGGAGAACTGTTGGGCGAAGTCCTCCACCGCACCGCCGAATAGGCCGGCCTGGGACATGGGGGAGTCGAGCAGGCGAGAGTGCTCAGCGTCCCGCATGTCAGCCAGGTTCAGCCATAAATGTCTCTCCTGGACCACAGCTGTGGACATCACCAGACCCAGGGAGCGTGCGGTCACCTTAGTCGCCCGGAGGGCGAGGTCGGTGGCGGCGCGCAGCTCATCGAAGAGCCCTGGGTCCGTCCTACCCTCGTGCATGTCCCTTAGCATCTGGGCCTGATAGACCTGCAGAGTGGCCATGGCAAGCAAAGAGGCAGCCGCCTGTCCCGCCGCTCTGTAGGACTTCGCCACTAGGGTAGACGAGAACCTACAGGCCTTGGATGGGTGCTTAGGCTCGCCGCGAGAAGAAGCACTCTGAGGACACAACTGCATCGCAACAGAGCGCTCAGCCGGGGGGAGCCCAGTGTACCCACGGGCGGCTGCCCCATCGAGGGGTGGAAAGGCGGATGAAATCAACGAGCGGTCGCGGGAAGACATGGGAGTCTTCCAGGACTTCGAGATTTCATCATGCACGTCCGGGAAGAAAGGTATTGGGGCAGGCTGAGGACGGGAAGCCGCAGCTGCACCCAAAAACCAATCGTCCAGCCGCGAGCGCTCAGGGCAGGGTGGAGGGTTCCACTCCAAACCAATGCTTGCGGCCGCCCGGGAAAGCATGGCCGTCATCTCTGGATCAGACTGAGCCACAGCCGTATTCACACCCGAGGGTGGCAGCTGTGACGAGTCGTCACTTCCAGACGATTCAGACCCGCCTTGTGATGCTGCGATTGACATCGCATCTTCCTCTGGAGCGCCAAAGGACACCCGCGGGACCTCAAAGTACGGTCCCGTGGGGATCCCCTGAACGCTCGCGGGTTGCAACACTGGAGAAGGTGCTGCGGGGCACGGACGAATAGTCGGCGCTTTGTTCCACACAGTCACCCTCAGATCACCCTGGCCACCAGCCGAAGTAGAGCCTCTCGAGGAGGCGCTAGATCGGGGTGTGGATGAGGGGACTCTCACTCTTGCGAGATCATTGAGTCTCGATCTAAGTGTTGCGATGGTCATGTTCCCACAGAAAGAACATGACTCATCCACGAGCGCTGCTCTAGCGTGATTAAAGCCCAAACACACCAAGCAGCGCTCATGCCCATCAAGTCAAGTCAAGTCAAGTCAAATATATTTATATAGCGCTTTTCACAATACAGATTGTATCAAAGCTGCTTCACAGTATCAATCAAAACAACTTAACAATGTTTGTTTATTACTGGAAAAAAAGACATCCTAGTTTGGTAGAGCTGATCAATGGTATGATTGGTTAATTAATTTGAATATCCCCAATATTCAAGAGTCAGACACCAGAGTCCATCAGAGTCAGACACCAGCCGACCGCAACCAGAAGTGCACAGGCGAGGCATCTTTAAAAAGACGTGCCGCGTGCAAGCTCTTTTTGTGAGAGAAACTCAGTGCTGAAGCGCCCGCGGAGAACACACTCGCTGGCAAACAACGCTCAGATAGGCAGTAAGTGTGCACTCGCCGGGAGATCGCCGTCACACCAACACTGGAGAGTTGCTCGTCTCGTAAGAAGCTGACAATCAGAGATAGCTTAAGGAGTGAAGAATTACACTTGGCTCCGAAGCGAAAACATATCTGCCTGTTGCTGGCGTCCTCCTTTTATTCAATTCAATTCAAATTTATTTGTATAGCGCTTTTCACAATACACATTGTCTCAAAGCAGCTTTACAGAAATTGCATTTCGGAAATGTACATAGAAAAATACAGTTAGTTAATCAAGTATTAATTTATGGCATAACATATCGCCGGCTTTGAGTCGTCTCTTCACAGGCGTCGAGTCGTCTCTTCACAGGCGTTGGGGCATCTGAAGTCTCCGTGAGAGGCTGGATACAAACTGGAGCTGACGAACGCTATTTACCTCGGGACTAGCGTCCCGAGATAACAGCAGAAAGGCAGATGGGAAATAATTAGCATAGCTGATGTTCATAATGTTAATGCATTCGAACCGATTCAGCAGTATCAAAGGTTAAGCATTAAGTGAATGCTTGGTTAAAGAGATGCGTCTTTAATCTAGTTTTAAACTGGGACAGCGAGTCTGAGGCTCGTACAATATCAGGAAGGCTATTCCAGAGTTTAGGAGCTAAATGCGAGAACGCCCTCCCTCCTTTAGTGGACTTAGATATCCTAGGAATGACCAGAAGCCTCGAATTTAGTGATCTTAAAGAGCGCGATGGATTGTATGGCGATAGAAGGTCTGTTAAATACACAGGAGCTAAACCATTTAGGGCTTTATAGGTCAGTAGGAATACTTTGTAATTGATACGTAACTTAATAGGTAACCAGTGTAGAGATGATAAAATAGGTGTTATATGATCATATTTTCTTGATCTAGTAAGAACTCTAGCAGCTGCATTTTGCACTAACTGTAGCTTGTTAATTGAGGATGTAGGACAGCCAGCTAATAAAGCATTACAGTAATCTAGTCTCGAGGTCATGAAAGCATGAACTAACTTTTCTGCATCAGAAACAGATAGCATGTTGCGTAGCTTAGCAATGTTTCTAAGGTGGAAAAAGGCTGTTCTTGTAATATATGAAATATGATTTTCGAAAGTCAAGTTGCGGTCTAGTATAACACCCAGGTCTTTTACTGTAGTGGATAAAGTAACAGGACATCCTTCTAAATTAAAGTTGTATTGTAAGGGATTTTGTGGGTAGTTTTTTGGACCAATAAGTAGTACCTCCGTTTTATCTGAATTTAATAGCAGGAAATTACACGTCATCCAGCATTTTATATCATTTAGACACTCTGTCAATTTAGATAAGTTAGTGTTTTCATCTGGTCGTGATGAGATATATAATTGAGTGTCATCAGCATAACAGTGGAAATTAATTCCATGTTTTCTTATAATATTACCAAGTGGCAGCATATATATTGAGAATAGCAGAGGGCCTAACACCGATCCTTGCGGCACTCCATAGTCTACTGACGTTATCTTTGATTTTTCCCCATTTAGACAGACAAAATGGTAACGGTCTGATAAGTAAGATCTAAACCAGCTTAATGCCTGTCCCTGAACACCAGTGTAGTTTTGTAGTCGATCCAGGAGTATTTTATGATCGATAGTGTCGAACGCAGCGCTTAGATCGAGTAGAACTAGTATTGAGATACAGCCTTGGTCAGAAGCTAAAAGTAAATCATTTGTAATTTTAACTAGCGCAGTTTCTGTGCTATGATGCGGTCTGAATCCCGACTGGAATTTTTCATAGATATCATTTTCTTGTAAGAAAGAGCACAATTGAGCGGACACAATTTTTTCTAGTATTTTAGACATAAATGGAAGATTTGAGATGGGTCTGTAATTTGCTAAGTTATTTGGATCTAATTGCGGTTTCTTAATGAGAGGTTTTATTACTGCCAGCTTGAATATTTTTGGAACATGACCTAAAAATAAAGACGAGTTAATAATATTAAGAAGAGGCTCTTCGACTACAGGTAACACTTCTTTCAGTAGTTTAGTGGGTATTGGATCTAATAAACATGTTGTTGGTTTCGATGCAATGATAAGTTTATTTAGCTCTTCCTGTCCTATAGTTGTAAAGCGGTGTAGTTGTTCTAGAGGGGCCATAATTGAGGCTGAATCATAAGACATCATAGAGGATTGTATATTTACAATTGTGTTTCGGATGCTTACTATTTTCTCATTGAAGTAATTCATAAAATCATTACTACTATATTGTAATGGAATATTTTGCTCTGGTGATGTTTGTTTATTTGTTAGTCTAGCCACGGTGTTGAATAAAAACCTTGGATTATTTTGGTTATTTTCTATTAGTTTGCGGAGATGCTCAGCCCTTGCTGCTTTTAGAGCCTTTTTATAACGTGACATACTGTCTTTCCACGCGATTCTAAAGACCTCTAAATTAGTTTGTTTCCATTTACGCTCTAAGTTACGAGTTTCTCTCTTGATTGCATGCGTAGCACTGTTGTACCATGGTGCTTTAGTTTTCTCTCTTACCTTTTTTAATCTAATTGGTGCAACAATATCTAGTGTACTAGAGAACATGGTGCTCAAACTGCCAGTCATTTCCTCTAGTTCATCTGTTTGTTTGGGTGCACTGCGCAGCTGAGATAGATCAGGTAAGCTATTTGAGAATCTATCTATAGTGGTTGGAAGGATTGTTCTGCCTGGTCGATAACGTTGCGCAACGTGACAAATTTCAGCAGTACGTATTATACAAGTTACCATGTAATGATCAGTGAGATCATCACTTTGCGGTATAATATTTATATCAGTTGGATTGGTTCCATATGATATAATTAAATCTAGTGTATGATTTAGACGATGAGTGGGACCGCTGACGTTTTGCGTGACCCCAAAGGAGTTTAATAAATCTGTAAACGCAGTCCCTAACGCATCATTTGTATTATCTACGTGTATGTTAAAGTCTCCAACAATTATTGCTTTATCGACATTGACCAATAGATCTGAGAGAAAGTATGCAAACTCTTTTAGGAAATCAGCATAGGGCCCTGGAGGTCTATATAGGGTAGCCAAGGCTAGAGATAATATGGATTTGTTTCTTGCATCTAAGAGCGTAACATTTAGCACAAGTACTTCAAACGAATTAAACCTGTGACCTGTTTTCTGAGTAACATTAAGAATATCTCTATAGATTGTTGCAACCCCGCCGCCACGACCGATCAGACGGGGCTCATGCTTATAACAGTATCCTGGTGGAGTGGACTCATTTAGACCGAAATAATCATTTGGTTTAAGCCAGGTTTCAGTAAGGCAAAGTACATCGAAACTATTATCTGTGACCATTTCATTTACAATAACCGCCTTAGGTGTGAGCGATCTAATGTTTAGAAGACCTAGCTTTAGAAATTGTTTTTGTTCACTGATATTTAGATTTTCTGGTTTAATTACAATAAGATTTTTGCTAGATCCTACACTAGATTTATTGTTTGGCCTCACTAAGCGAGGAATAGACACAGTTTCTATATAATGTTCTACACTACTTATATCAATTAAGTTGGGACAGCAAAGACTGTGATTTGGACTTTGACTTACTAGTCATATGGTGTGTAACGTCTTGGAGATGTTGTCGGACAGAACAGCCGCTCCGATTCTGCTGGGGTGCAGGCCATCAGCACGGTAGAGCCTAGGTCGCTCCCAGAACAGATTCCAATTATTTACAAAGAGCAGTTTCTGTTCATTACACCATGATATTAACCATTCATTTAGAGCAAATAATCTACTGAACCTTTCTTGTCCTAGTCGGTACGTGGGAAGCGGTCCAGACACGATGATAGTTGCTTCAGGCGATGTGCTGCGAACCGTCTCGATCAGGCTTCTGTAGTCCTTCTTCAGAACCTCCGTCTGCCGCAGCCTGATGTCGTTCGTCCCGGCGTGTAGGACCACAGCTCCGACGCGCTCGTCACCGTTCAGGATCTCGGGAATCTGTGCGGCGACATCAAGAACACGAGCACCAGGAAAACAGTGAGTGCGCACCTTACGCTTACCTGAGGTAGCACGGACATGACGGACCATGGAAGTGCCGATGATCACGGCGGCGTCACGTTCCGGCTCGCGAAGAGGGGAGAAGCGGTTCCGGGTGGAGATCTCGAAGACCGGGAGGGGGGGGGAAGTCCTTGGTCTGGTCCTGGCTCGTGTCTTCCGCTGTGGGATCACCCAGGGTCCGTGGTGTTGCCTCGGTGCCGGAGTGAATGAAGGCAGAGATGATCGCGTCCTCCTGGGCAGAGAAACGCACGGAGTAGACGAAGTCGGAGTCAAAAAGTTACTAACCACTGACTTGTGAGCATCGGCGCGTGATGTTTCGAGCGTTGATCGCCGATCTCGCAGCTCGGCTTGCTTCACCAGCAGAACGCGGATCTGTTTCTCCACCGACTCCAGCTCCAATCGTACCGAAACCAGCTCGAATGTGTCCTCACCTGCACTCAGAGGTAACGTTAGACACACATCCGATATGTTCGCCATTATAACAGATGAACAGTAAATTAGTAGTGATACTACCAATATCACTACTAATTTAGGACTGAAATGATGGATATAACACGTATCCTTTCAGTCAAACGGGTGTAAAATGAGAGGGTCGATAGGCGCGAGGCCACGCGTGAAATGCTAGCGGGCTAAAGGCTAGTAGCCGAGATTCGGAAAGTTGGATCTAAGTAGCGATATCAAAGCAATCCGATTGTTTTTTATAAGGAATAGTGTCGAGGATAAGTTCACATGATATAAAAATAGAAAGTGCTTGTTTATAAATGAGTGGTAAAGAAGAAAATCAGCGATTAATGAATCAATTCGACGGAGCTCCAAACACAAACACAGATCGCACGCGCATTTTATACCCACGAGGTGGGGCGGAGTTACGTCATGCAAATTCCGCAGCCCCATGGCATTTCTTTGCCATTGGCTCGTTTTGTAATACTCGAAGTTGATAGGCTTTCTAAGCGAAACCCCATTCGTCGTCATCCGACGTAACTCGGAGTGACAACGAAAGGGAACGTACAGATCGGTACAGGTGATTCACCTCAAACGAGCTATGATCCACAGCTTCCAGAAATGGGGCTGAGTCAGTCAGAAATACGTAACCTCGCGACTGAGGGAGGCTGTGTAGGACAGTTCACAATAATACCAAGACCGCATTTCAATGGGGTAGAAATTAATAGGACACTTAATCTCCATGAAATAGACACAAATGATTTAGCTACTTATAATATACATCTGCATAATATTTTAAATGAGATTGTAGATTTATCTCAATTGATGGCTGGCGAAACAGGCTATATAAACATAGCTTTATCTGGCGATAGTTTACCCAGTCCATAAATACCGTTTTAACACCTGAGAACAATCACGATCCTACATTATTTATCGAAGAGATTTAACAAGCGACACAGAGTAAAGCACAGACGTGACACTATCATTACAGATTTCTGTAGTTATGGACAAGCCTGGAGGGAGTCATAGAAGAAGAAGAATTACAAACCTTGCGATCAGTGAATCTATAGAGAGGAATAAAATGCATTTATTCAGTCCTAATAATTTCGAAAACAGTATGTGTTTGAGTTTTTGTCTAGCCTATTTTCTTAATCCGTCGTTTACAGATCAGCAACTACAAAGACTTGCGTACGAAATCCATACGAGCTGTGGTTTCACACCGCATGAAAAAATAGGATTTCACAATTTGATTGTTAAAAATAATAAAAAATTTGAAAGGTTTTATAGGGTGTAGCTACGTCTGCCAATACTGCCACAAGGGACACAACGATATGAGGACACACAAATGCAAATATGTATGTAATATATGCAATATGTCAGAGTGTCGGACACATACTACAAAGTATAGACAATGTCCAGATTGTCTCAGATTCTGTAGAAATACGTTCTGCTACAATACACATAAAAAATCACGAGTACCCGACGAAATATCGCAATGTGATACCATTCGTTTTTGCTCAAAATGTCACACTACTTATAGGTTAGCAAGAAACGGTGATAAGATAAAACCACACAACTGCTCTCCGAAGTGTTGCGAACATTGCAACGAGGCCTTGACAGACGCCGGTAGCCACGAATGTTACATTCAACCCCTTAAGTCTGAAGCACATGATGAGAAATACATTTATTACGATTTTGAAACTATGTTTGAAAATGGTAGACATACCGCTAATTACGTATGTGCAATGACACACGCTGGTGAGGTATTTGAAGCTGCTGGAACTGATTGCGCAGCGCGTCTGATTAAACACTTCAGACGTTCAAAATATACCAACTTTACCTTCGTAGCACACACGCGTGTCCGGTTTTGACAATTTTATTCTAGTGGAATACCTCACCAAGGAAGGGTTAACACCGAAAATTATCATGCAGGGATGTCGTATCTTGTACATATATGACACAGCGTTTAAACAACGCTTTATCGATTCATTTCAGTTTCTCCCAATGTCTTTGGCAAAGATACCGGATGCGTTAAACCTAAGTGTGAGCGATAAGGGTTCCCTTTCAGTCGATAACGTCAGACGTAGTCGACGGTCGACTGAAATGGGATCACGCCAGGGAGCCTATTGTCTTCAAGTATTATTGAACGAGCCAATACACATTGGCGTGCGAGATCTGCATCTCACACTCCGCCCCGCAGCGCGGGTATAAATACGGAAGTAGATGCACGCACCATTTGCCTTTCGCTTCGGAGCCGAGCTTCATGTCTGGATCTGAAGAGTGTTGTTGTACAATGAGCAAGTGTGTCGGCGCTTCTTTGGGAAGTCTCTCCTGGTGTCGGTGTTTGCAGCGCGAGTGCAGCGGTGATCGCGAGCTTCAAGCTCTCAACTGCTGTTCTCACAGCAACCAAGTTTCTGTTTGTGTTTGTTTGTCTGACGGTCGGTTGAGGGCGAGGAAGTGAGTGCTTCACTGACACAGGGTGCACCATTCCTGTGTTAGTGTTGCCGCAGTCATTCCACTGTGTGCTCCGGCACTGGTGAGAGTTTTTTACTTCCTAAAAGAGCAACACGGGTGCATTTGCGTCTTTTTCAAGATGTCATTCCGCCCGTGCGTTTCTGGGTGCGGTCGTTCCCTGTCTCTCTCTGATGGTCACAATGGTTGTATCACGTGTTTGGGCTTACAGCACGCTGAGACAGCTTTTGTGGACAGCTCATGTTTTCACTGTGGGAACATGACTGTCGCAGTGTTGAGGGCGAGACTCGCCTTCGTTCGCGGAGAGCGAGTCCCCATTACCACGCCCCACCCTGCACGGGTGCTGTGTGGGATGGGTGACCGGAGGGTAGTATTGGATGTCCCGCCCGGTAACCATTCCCTGTGGGCTCCTCACCCCTCCCTTCCACTGCTGCCATTGGAGCCTCCGGTGTTGTCCGCTGGTCCATCTGTAATGGGTCGGCCAGCTGTTTCACTCGGGGCTCCCCTGGAGGACAGGACGTCGATTGCAGCATCGGAGGGTGAGCTGACTTCTGGAGATGACGACTCGGCTGCGTTGTCTCCCTCTGGGAGTTCAATGTTCCCCGAGCCAGATCCAGAATTGTCAGCTATGCTGAAACGGGCCGCCGAGGCTGTCGGGCTCGAGTGGAACCCTCCACCGTGTCCTGTTCAGTCTCGGTTGGATGTAGATTTTTTTTTAACCATCGCTTTGGCGCCCCCATGATGCTATGCGCCCCTATCTATGGTATGCAGGTGTATCAGGTTTGTTTGACTTCAAAAAGGAGCTAGCTTTTTACTGTCGGAATGACGTGATTATTCTACGCCAGGCCTGTTTGAGCTATAGGGATGAGTTTTTAAAAATCACAAACATTGATCCATTTAAATCAGTAACACTAGCTGGAACATGCATGAAAGTATTCAAAACTAATTTTCTGACACGCAACACACTAGCTCTCACCCACAGCCATACGTACGTTAATCAACACAAAGCTTTTTCAAATTCGTCCATACAGTCGTTAGAATATTTTCAAAAAAAAGCATAACGTAGATGTGCAACATGCTTTAAATCACGGTGAAGTCAAATTCGGTCCCTATCATGTTGATGGGTATTACGAGAGCAATGAAGGCGTGAAAACAGCTTTAGAGCACTTAGGGTGCTTTTTTCACAGACATTCTTGCAGATTTAAGGCTGAAGAAATTCAACCTTTATCAAAAATGTCTTTTGGATCTCTCAGGAGGCTGTCGGATGACAAACTAGAGACCCTGCGTAAAACGTATTCCTTGCGTGTGAATGCGACTGGAACAATGCAAAACAGTCAGATCCGGACGTCATACGGTTTATGGAATCTTACGAAGCGCCTGAGAGGTTGGAACCCCGCGATGCTTTATACGGTGGCCGCACAAACGCATATAAGTTGTACCACAAAACTGCAGAGGGTGAGAGATTAGATTATTATGATTTCACATCATTGTATCCGTACGTACAATCATGTAAAACATATCCTATCGGACATCCTAAAATAATTTTTAAGGATTTTGAATCTATAGAGAATTATTTTGGTCTTGTCAAAGCCAAAGTCCTGCCCCCACGCAAGCTATTTCACCCCGTACTGCCTTACAGGTGCTCGGGTAAGCTAATGTTTCCATTGTGTAGGACTTGTGCAGAGAATCAGATTCAAAACCCTCACTGCAGTCATACGGATGAAGAGAGGTGTATTGCAGGGTCGTGGGTCTCCGTCGAATTACAGCGTGCTATTCAACACGGATATAAAGTGTTGAAAATGGACGAAGTCTGGCATTTTGAACAGACATCTGACAGCTTGTTCAGCGGCTATGTAAATACATTTCTAAAATTCAATCAGGAAGCCTCAGGCTTTCCCTCACATGTTGTGACAGACGAAGACAAACAGTCTTATGTCAGCGATTATCTTGAAAACCAGGGTGTTAGTTTGGATGTTTCTAATATTTCACACAACCCTGCAAAAGAATTTATAAGTAAGCTAATTCTGAACACATTGTGGGGTCGGTTCTCATTGCGTACCCATCTCCCGAACGCGGAGCTTCTCACAGATCCAGAAGAGTTCACACAGCGCCTTTTTAGTAATGCGTATGCCATAAAACATTTCTCTTTTGTATCTGAAACCGTCACATTAATCCAATGGTCTTATGCCGAATAAGACCCCTCTCCCACTCGCGATGTTAATGTGTTTATCGGAGCGTTCACCACCGCATACGCGCGACTTGAGCTCTATAATCTTTTGGATAAAATAAATGAGCGTGTCCTTTACGCCGATACGGATTCAGTCATCTTTGTATAGAAAAACGGGGAATGGATCCCTGAAACAGGTGCATATCTCGGACAGCTCACAAGCGAGTTAGAAGCGGACGATTGGATAGAAGTGTTCTCTTCTTCTGGTCCGAAATCTTACGGGTACTGTGCTGCAAAAGGATATACACGTCTCAAAGCAAAAGGCTTTTACGCTTCACGCAGAGAACGCACAAATAGTCACGTTGCAGAGTCTGATCGGTTTAGTGCGCTCACATGTTGAGACATGTGTCGGTCTGCACCTGCTCGCTAGCTCAGACACCATCACGCGCAATAAGTCGTGTCTCACACTGCATAAAAAACAGTTGTGAAGAGCTTCAGAATCGTGTACGACAAACGCGTCCTTCTACCAGACTATACAACATTGCCTTACGGGTTTTAACAATATTTTGAGAATATGTGTGAAATTTATGTTTTTGACTACAGACTGCAACATCCGTTTTCTGGGGTTGTTAGCGGTCATAGCAACAGTGGGAAGACTTTTTTTGTGAAAACTCTGATGTATAACTCTGACAAGATGTGTTCTGTAAAGTTTGATAATTTTGTGTACATATATACATCCTGGCAACCATTCCAAACAAACTGGATGATGATACTTAATTTCCCCCCGATAAACGGATGGATAAAAAGTCCAAAGCCAAACATCTGGCATCATGGACTGACAATGGACAGTTTGTTTATAAAGGACAAATCATCCCCGGATCCCATGTGTTTGATCTACTGAAAAGTGTGACGTCACCACAGATGATACGTGACAATAGGCGTCCGGTGGGGTGGCCCGAGTTTCTGGATGCGTTTGCAGAGCTACACATACCTTAATCGACTGTTACCAACCAACATGTTAGACACATGATTGAATCGCTTAAAAGAAAAACAACCGATGGAGGTATTGAATCGCGTAAAAGAAAAACATCCGATGGTGATTTTGAGACTGTACCACCTAAATCGTCGAAAAAGGTTGGATATCATGACTCAGCAACACGCATACATTCAAACACACTGGATGAAAGTGTATTTAATTCAGCTGCATTAGACACTAAACACTGGTTGAAATTTTAACGATTATATGTGTTGATGTAACAGGATTTGTCTGTTTTACAAATATAACCATATGGGTGATTTAGTGCAACCTATTTCAAAACTGTGAATTTCATGAATGTTTTTATTTATTATTTTAAAAGATGTGTGTGATGTTATTGGTTTCTGCTGTCAAATAAAAGTAAGAAACATTTCATCTGTTTACGTGTTATTTTATTTGTAACATATACACATAAATAAATCATCACAAATGAATACGACTGGAACATTTTACCAGATTGCACGCACTGTATACACTTAAATGATTTACTATCACAGACACGGGGTTTCAATTTTTTCACAAAAAGAGATACCATAGAATAATTTTTTAATAGATTATCATTATGGTAAAATTTCATTATATTTTCATACTCAACCCCTCGCGACATATGATACAGAAAAAAGACACAATGCTGTCCGCAGGTGACAGATGTGTAATCTTGTACTTGTCTGGTAGAATAATGAACATGTGTAGAATTCTTTTTTAGAAAATCTTGAATAGATCTCGGAAAACAAACTGCATCCGGTGGATTACCGAAGCTGTCGAAAAAACATGCGAAACCACTTCAACATAGCAATGTACATTGCTAGCCAGTGCTGACCTGGATCGCCCGAAGCATCTGTATTAGAAATTAACAGGGCAGGTACATCTCACAACGCTTCTTTGGGGAGGTAGTCGCTAGGAAACACTCCTAGAAAATTGATATCACATATGTTGTCCATGATTCCTGTCAACTGTATCGTGTTAATTTCAGTAGTGTTCAGCAAAACACCTGTCTTCGGTTTGATATTTCAAGAAGAGAGTCAAATGTTTGCATAAATTAAAAGATTAACAGTGTGCTCTAGAGGCTCTCTAAAACGTGCTTCTAATCTAATATTTCCTGATCTAATAAGTGACACATGCTGTCCACATTCGTCGTCGGGTGTCAGGTTACGCGTAGAGAGTATATCCATTGAGAAAATCCTCTCTGTCTATGGCCAATGGCTGGTTCTTCAGATGCCTACCTGTCGCAGACACCAGTTGATAAAACTCTCTTACGGCGTTTCCTAAGTTATATTGTGGCTGAAACGGACGATTAGGGACATGCACGCCGTCAGAGGTGAGATTTATGAATTCTAAATTAAAGTGTTTAAAGGGGAATGGGTTTTTATCATAGACACCTGTAAACGGCGAGTTATCTGTCATCGCTAAAATGATAGATTTTGGCAGAGTCCCGAGGAAGAGGTTTTCATGGTTAGAGACGAGCGCTCCTGCTGGTATGGAGAAATTTTTCACACAGACACGGTCAATAGGATATTTGGCCGTGCTCGAGAGGTGTGCTTGTGCATGCCCCAAACGCATCACCCAAAGAGTGATGCAGAGAGTATTTTTAGTTTATAATCGACAGCGTCAGCACGCATCAGACAGAATGCATCTTTTTCTCTGGTTAAACGAAGACGAATATCAACACCGTTCAATAATAGTTTCGGTTGAAAGAAAATATCACTGTGTATAGGTGCTAGTAGCTCCACAACATTGCTAGAGTTGGTGAATGCTGCTCTTTTTGTTAAGCCTTCGTTACCCCCTGCTGGGTCTACCGTGTCCATTCTGCCCGCGGAATCTTTGTAAAAAAGTCCTGCACTAAAGTTACTCTCTAACGTATCTCTCCCATAATTAATGAGCGTTTCTAAATTGCATCTATATGGATGGGTATTCGAGGATTGGGATACTAGGGTATCTCCTAACGATACATCAACCTGTGAGAAGATACATGCTGCAGGATAATTAAGAAGCCCTACCGGAGCACCGTCTGGAATATCACCACCGTTCGGAAGAGTTGTTTTGACACGGGTAAATAACAGAGTGTTATTCAAATCTGTGTAATCTTCACCTGTCCCCGCTATGAAAAATTCTATCGGAGATAAATCTGTAATAGATGAAATCGGCGGAATCTCCACATAAGTGTTTTTTTCAATAGCTGTTTGTGTCAAAGGGACAGTAAACAGATCTAGCTCGGTCTTGATGCATTCGTCAGACATGCAATGTAACAGAGACATTTTTTAAAATATAGTATTGGATCGTCTTTTTAATTTTGTAGTTCTTTTCACACACTTCGTACGGGTTCTTCGTTTGATTTTTGCGACAGAGCGCTTCTTGCTGATGCGTCTGGTTTTCTTTATGCCATGACCACGCCCTCTTCTCATACGGGTCCCTGGTGGTTTTAGCCGTCTACGCCCCATGACCATAAGTCCATGCCCGCTCTGACCGTCATCATTGTTATACGAATTTGTTAGACCTGTAGTTACGACATCACTTGCTATGTTTTTTGCAGCGGCTTTTAGATGTGGTTTTGCTATACTGAACCCCCTTCTAAGAAATGGGATTGCCATTCGATACAAGCCCCTAAACAATCCGCCGATTCCTGATGCAAAACCGGAACCGTACATGACACCAACCCTGAGTAACCGGGCAGGCCGTTTCCGGTTTGAGATTTGTAGTATGCAACATAACGATCGGGGTCCGACTGGTAAAGAGATAAACCATAAAATGGCAAGATAAACCATTTTAAAAAAGGTGTTGTTTCACGGGTCTAAAGTGAAGTTTAGATACAACCTTCCCGTAGGTGAAGTCTCTCTGTTTAAGTCGTCTTTAACCTCAATAGTAATCTCGTTAATACTGGTTTTATTAAGACGCACGTAGTGTGACTTGTCGTACCTGACACAGGCAGCCTTGTTTGTTTCCCCTTCGATATGTACTGTACCTAGTAAAGGTACATCCGAATCTCCAACTGATTGGTAGTCTATTATATCTGTGTACACATATAGGGTATAAAAACCACCTCTTATATCAGCCTGGAACGGTGCGTATGGGACTGATGTGACGTGTGTGTCTTGATGCTCATCCGAACTGTTTGCAACTTCTATAGGAACACCGGGTTTTAATCCTAGTATAACAGCTACCTTACCATAAAATGTCAACGAAGCCCTCTGGACTGCTTTCAGAAATATCTTATTCTTTAAATGATCGTAGCTGAGCTGCACCCGCGGGGGGAGAGATGCATTTATTTATCTAAGTAATACGGGTATATCCTCAAAATAACCATACTTTAAAGCGTTCCGGCTCGTAGATATTTTTTCCGAAAAGTTTGGATATTAAGGTCACCCTTTAGACTGTGCAGTTCGCCGTTATTCTGTAATTGGCTTTGATCACAATCGATAATAAATACAGCGTCGTCCTCGACCAGTGCCACTTCCCACAGGCCTTTTAAATTTATACTTCTAGCCAACCTAGTTCTGTAATTAGATATACGATTCTCAGGATAGACATTAGTCGAAGCATTGCTGGGGAGTGTAACGTAGAACCCCTCCTCAGAAATTATTTACATAAATGACACCTGTTACGAATTCACTATAACTTTAAGGTGGTTTGCAGATTCATCACCTGTTTTTTAGGAATCCAGCTGTTGAATTTAGAAGGCCATCCCCACCACTTGACTAACACACACATGACTTTCCCACGGCGTTGTTTATCCAGTATTTTTTCAACCTTGAAAGATGCATCATTACTCACGATAATCTTCTGTAGTTCTTGTTCATAAAAACAATCAGCGATAATTTCACCGTCATAGTCGTGTAATCGGTATACGGGAGGTATACGTGGAATGCATGCGGTTATTATGAAATATTCTTCAATATAATTCCTCTGTCATGCTAATTCAGATTAGTACAGTTGGTTTTAAATTAATCTGGTTTATTTTAGTTCAGGACTCCATAGTCCAGGTGTAACTAATCTGTACTTAATCTGTGCTACAGAAAGCCATTTTTTAAGTCACGGTTAACTATTCTAGATTAAGGCCTACTCCTGTCTTAATATAAACCCTGTCCGGGAAACCGCCCCAATATGTTTCCTATTTTAAGGGAATCAGCATTCCCTTTCGTTGTCACTCCGAGTTACGTCGGATGACGACGAATGGGGTTTCGCTTAGAACACCTATCGACTTCGAGTATTACAAAACGAGCCAATGGCAAAGAAATGCCATGGGTCTGCGGAATTTGCATAGCGTATCTCCGCCTTACCTCGTGGGTATAAAAGGAGGACGCCGGCAACAGGCAGATATGTTTTCGCTTCGGAGCCAAGAGTATTTCTTCACTCCACAGTCATCTCTGACTTCGCTCTACGAGACAAGCTTCTCTCTCCGGTGTTGGTGTGACGGCGATCTGCAGCGAGCTCACAGTGCCTGCTGATCTGTGCAGTAATCTGCCAGTGTGTGTGTCTCCCTGTGCGCTTCAACATCGCGGAGTTTTTTCTCTCCTCTCATAAAAGAGCTCGCACGCGGCACGTCTTTTTAAAGACGGCTCGCCCGTGCATTTCTGGTTGCAGCGGACTGGTATCGGACTCTGATGGGCACGAGCGCTGTCTAGTGTGTTTGATCATGCTTGAACAGCGCTCGTGGGTGACTCATGTTCTCGCAAGGGTTCTCGCGTCATATATAGGTCGAGACTCGGTGAACTCCTAAGAGTGAGAGTCCCCTCATCCACCCCCCGATCTTCGGCTGGTGGCCAGGGTGACCTGAGGGTTACGGTCTGGAACAAGGCGCCGACTATGTGTCCGTGACCCCAGCCCCCTTCTTCAATGACGGTGCCCGCTAGTGAACTGCTGATTCCCGCGAGTCTACCCTCTGGTGGCCCGCGTGTTTCAGTTGAAGCTACAGAGGAAGATGCCATGTCTGGCTTGAGTCTTCTGGAAGTGAGGGCTCGTCACAGCTGCCACCTTCCGGTGTGCATACGGCTGTGCCTGAGTCTGATCCGGAGATGACGACCATGCTTTCCTGGGACGATTGGTTTTGGGTAAGGCCGCCAACCCTCGTCCGTGGCAAACCCCAATACCTCTCTTCCCGGACGTGCATGATGAGATCTCGAAGTCCTAGAAGACCCCCTTGTCTTCTCAGGACCGCTCGCTGATCTCATCCGCCTTTCCTCCCCTCGATGGGGCCGCTGCCCTTGGGTACACTGGGGTTCCCCCGGCTGAACGCTCTGTTGCGATGCTATGTGTCCTCAGAGTGCTTCTTCTCGGCGCAATCCTAAGCACCCGCCCGTGGCCTGTAGTTTTTCGTCTACGCTTGTGGCGAGATCCTATAGTGCCACGGGACTGGCAGCCGCCTCACTGCATGCCATGGTCATTCTGCTGGTCCACCTGACCCAGATGCTCATGGACCTGCACGAGGGCGGGACTGACCCAGGGCTCCGCACTGAGCTGCGCGCCGTCACTGACCTTGCTCTCCGAGCGACGAAAGTGGCCGTACGCTCCCTGGGTCAGGTGATGCTCACCATTCTGTGGCTGAACCTGTCTGATGTGCTGGATGTCGCGCGGACCCGTCTGTCCGACATTCCCATATCCCAGGTCGGCCTCTCCGGCGGTGCGGTTGAGGGCTGACCAACAGCTCTCGGCCGCTCATGAGCAGACTGACGTTGATTCTGTCCCGACGGCCCCGCCGTCCGCCCAGGTCCCTCGGTCTGCCCACCGCCGAAGGCGCCCCCCCCCCGCGGCTCCCACCCCGCCCGTTCACCCGGGCCGACTCTGGGGGCCGCGGGCGGACGCCACAGCCCCTCTCCAGCCCCGCCCCCCGCTACACGCCGGGTTAAGCGGCGCTCCTGAGACGGGCTCCTCGGGGATGGAGCAGACTGAGGTTGACTCTGTCCCGATGGCCCCGCCGTCCGCTCAGGTCCCTCGGTCTGCCTACCGCCGTGGGCGCCCCCCCGCGGCTCCCACCCCGCCCGCTCAGCCGGGCCGGCTCTGGAGGCCGCCGTCGGACGCCAAAACAGTCCTCTCCAGCCCCGCCCCCCGCTACACACCGGGTTAAGCGGCGCTCTTGGGATGGGCTCCTCAGAGATGGGACTCAGTTCTTTCCAGGAGCTGGTAGCAGGACCACTCCTTTCCCCGGGTGAGGGCCGGGGAAGAATCCTTATTCTCCAAAGAACTGACTCTCCCGTCTCTGAGCACAGAGAGTTCGGACGTCACAGAGCGCCGCCCACATGCGGTGCTCTCCTCGTCCCCCTCTGTCCCGGAGGTGGTTGACACGGCGTGCCGTCCACGACCGCTTCGCCCCTGTCCCCCTCTGTCGCCAGACCCTTGATAGAGCAGGCCCCCGTGGAACGCTGGTCCTTCCCTGGCCTCCTCTGTCAGGGTGCGGTTTTGACCTTGCCCCCACACCGGGCCGCTATGCCGTCCACGTCTGGGCCGGTCATTCCGCTTCGCTGCACCACCGGGGGGACGTCTGTGGTTCTCGACGCCGCTGGCACAGTTGGGAGCCTGCCTAGAGCTTCCCTTCTGTTCCGCTGGGTCGCGCGAACCATCGGCTCGGCTATGCGATTCAGTTCGCACGGTCTCCTCCCCACTTCTGGGGAGTCCCCTCCACTTTGGTCGATGGCTATGCCCTATCATGAGAGCGGAGGTTGCTACCCTACTGGCGAAGGGTGCGATTGAGACTGTCCCTCCAGCCGAAAGGAGGTCCGGGTGTACAGCCCCTACCTCATTGTCCCGGAGAAGTCTGGTGGGTTACGGCCAATCCTGGTCCGAACCGCTCCCTTCACAGGCTGCCGTTCAAGATGCTCCTGGCCAAACGCACTTCTGGATGTGTGCGGCCACAGGATTGGTTTGCAGCGATCGACCTGAAGGGCGCCTACTTTTATGTCTCCGTTCTCCCTCGACTCAGACCATTCCTACGGTTTGCTGTCAGGGCGCGCGCATATCAGTACGCTGTTTTCCCATTCGGGCTAGCCCTGTCTCTTCGCGCCTTCACAAGGTTGTTGAGGCTGCCTTTGTTCCTCCATGGGAACACGGGGTTCGCGTCCTGAACTATCTCGGTGACTGGCTGTCTTAAGCTCACTCCTGAGACCAGGTTTGCGAATACAGGGACCCAGTGCTCCGGCACCTAGCTCGTCTGGGCCTTCGGGTCAACCGGGGAAGGAGTAAACTTTGCCCCGTGCAGAGGAGCTCTTTTCTCGGTATGGACTTGGTCGCCTTCTCCACTCAGCCATTGCTGACTTGCCTGAGACTATCAAGCGCAAGAGTGCGGTTCCACTGAAGTTTCTTCAGAGGCTCCTGGGGCATATGGCATCTGCAGCCGCGGTTCGCCGCTCAGATTGCTTCATATGAGACCGCTTCAGCTCTGGCTCCGCGACCGAGTCCCGAGGTGGGCATGGCAACACGGCACCCTCCGAGTACCAGTTACTCCGACCTGCCGTCAGACCTTCACCCCGTGGTCAAACCTCAGTTTTCTACGGGCCGGAGTGCCCCTGGAACGAGCTTCGCGGCATGTTGTTGTAACGACAGATGCCTCCTCCACGGGCTGGGGTGCCATGTGCAATGGACGTGCAAACGTCAATTGCCTCGAGTTGCTGGCCGTACGTCTTGCTTTGCGCCGCTTCCGGGCCGTGCTCAAGAACCAACACGTATTAGTCCGTTCAGACAATACCGCCACTGTAGCGTGCATCAACCATCAAGGTGGTCTACGCTCCCGCCGTATGTCGCAACTCGCCCGCCACCTCCTCATATGGAGTCAGAAGCATCTGAGGTCGCATCATGCCATTTATATCCCCGGAGCCCTGAACTGTGCAGCCGACGAGCTCTCACGGCTTCAGCCCCTCCCGGGAGATTGGCGACTCCATCCCCAGTCGGTTCAGCTGATTTGGGACCAGTTCGGGGACGCACAGTTAGATCTGTTTGCCTCTCACGACTCGACCCATTGCGACCTGTATTATTCCCTGACCGAGGGCACGCTCGGCACGGATGACCTGGCGCACAGCTGGCCGCGGGGCCGCAAGTATGCGTTTCCCCCAGTGAGCCTTCTTGCGCAGACCTTGCGCAAGGTCAGGGAGGACGCGGAGCAGGTCATTCTGGTCGCGCCGTACTGGCCCGCCCAGACCTGGTTCTCCGAACTAGTACTCCTCGCGACAGAACCTCCCTGGCCGATCCCTCTGAGGAAGAACCTTCTTCCTCAGGGACGGGGCCACCTATGGCACCCTTGTCCGGATCTCTTGAACCTCCGCGTGTGGCTCCTCGATGGGACGAGGCAGGTTTGAGTACCCTACCACCAGCGGTGGTGGCTACCATCACTTCCGCTAGGGCGTCGTCCACGTGACACGTCTATGCGTTGAAGTGGAACCTCTTCGTCAGCTGGTGCTCTTCTCACCGAGAAGACCCCCGGAGATGCTCGATCAGCGTTGTGCCTTCCTTCCTTCAACTGGGGCTGGAGCGAAGGCTGTCTCCCTCCACCCTGAAGGTCTACGTTGCCGCTATTGCCGCACACCTCATCGAAGGTAAGTCGGTGGGGAAGCACATCCTGGTTATCAGGTTCCTAGAGGAGCGAGGAGACTAAATCCGTCCCCCTCCTCTCGTTCCCTCTTCGGACCTCTCAGTGGTTCTAACTGCCCTGAAGAGTGCTCCATTTGAGCCCCTGCAATCAGTCGAGCTTAAATTCCTGTCTATGAAGACAGCGCTCCTGGTTGCACTGGCCTCCATCAAGAGGGTACGGGACCTGCACGCATTCTCCATTGACGAAGCGTGCCTGGAGTCCGGGCCGGCTTACTCTCACGTGATCCTGAGACCCCGGCCTGGATACGTGCCCAAGGTTCCTACCACTCCCTTCCGGGACCAGGTGGTGAACCTGCAAGCGCTGCCCCTGGAGGAGGCAGACCCAGCCTTGCACTGCTCTGTCCAGTACGCGCTCTCCGCGCCTATGTAGACAGGACGCAGTGTTTCAGGACCTCAGACCAGCTTTTTGTCTGTTATGGTGGGAAGCTGAAGGGAAGGGCTCTCTCAAAGCAAAGGTTGTCTCACTGGATAGTGGACGCCATTGCTTTGGCATACCAGCAGCAAGGTCGACCGTGCCCCCTTGGTGTGACTGCCCACTCCACCCGGAGTGTGGCATCCTCTTGAGCTCTAGCGCATGGCGCCTCGCTAACAGACATCTGCAGAGCTGCAGGCTGGGCGACACCTAACACATTCGCCAGATTCTATAATCTCCGAGTGGAGCCAGTGTCCTCTCGCGTACTCGCTTCAACCAGCTAGTACCGGACCCGCTCAGGTGTCTTCGCTTGCTCGCCATTCCACTCCACGGACTGGATACGTGCGATATTCTCCTCAGGTGAGCTTCCCCGAAAGCCCTGAGCTCCTCCAGCACTCCTGACATCGGCGCCAGTGTCTATTGCCTGCGTGTCGGCTAGGTGCCTCCCGTGTGCATGGTCCCTCCTCTGAGCGACCCCCACATGTGTATTTCCACTGTAAGCCTCTTTGAGCATGTGTCTTTCCCTTGGCAAGCCACCTTGCCACCCCTGGGGTTGAAATATTCCACCTGCGGCTGGACACCCCAGTGTTCTCCATATGTCTCCTTCGGGTCATATGTGTATTCTCTAAGTCCCCCCCTCTGGGTTGGCAGTAATTGCATATTTCCCCTAAACTTTGGGATATGCTCCCCAGTGTACCTTGGTATTCCTGTGCTAAATAGGAGTCCTTCGTCCGTGCCAGTCTCACGACAGGGATCTCAGATTTACGCAGGGCACTGGAAGACAGCTGAGAAGGTGGCGTGATTAGACTGGTAACCCCATTCGTCGTCATCCGACGTAACTCGGAGTGACAACGAAAGGGAACGTCTCGGTTACGTATGTAACCCTCGTTCCCTGAGTAGGGAACGGAGACGTTACATCTTCCTGCCACTTTCCGCTGTACCGCGGGGATCGCCTGAGCTCAGTCTTGGCTCCTCAGCGAAGACACATATCTGCCTGTTGCCGGCGTCCTCCTTTTATACCCACGAGGTAAGGCGGAGATACGCTATGCAAATTCCGCAGACCCATGGCATTTCTTTGCCATTGGCTCGTTTTGTAATACTCGAAGTCGATAGGTGTTCTAAGCGAAACCCCATTCGTCGTCATCCGACGTAACGTCTCCGTTCCCTACTCAGGGAACGAGGGTTACATACGTAACCGAGACGTTTTCAGGCATTAGATCGAGAATGTTTTTGATAGTCGTACATTTATGGATTACAGATATGTTCACCATATTACTCCAGGCGTCCGATGACTTCCGCACAGCATTCATTTGACACGATAATTTCATTAGACGTATTTCATCCGCAGACTTTCCGGTGTTTGTAGCATGATTTTCATCGATAATCTTGTACAGCAGGGTTGATAATCGACATTTAACACACAGTTTAAAGAAATATTTGATAATCCAGAATGTGCAGAGGTTCCACATTTTCACATGAGGACAGGTTCAGGGTCTTCAGCAGCAGCAAGCTTCCACTTCTCGACAGCGGAGTAAATAATTTCCTCACAACTTTCATCCACAAGTTTCTGTCTGATAGATCCCAGCTGCTCCACGATATACATCTCATCCTTAAGCTCAAACAAGATTGTCTCGACAGCACCTTGGATTCTTAGCCGATGTGGTGTAGCACCATACAGACTCAACGATTGAGCTAGGATAGTTTTTAGCTCCGGTCTGAGAACCCTTCAGGCTGATCTAGTCAAAACATCCATAAAAATAATATCCAGGTGGCTCGAACAAACACGAGTGCCTCGTTTGGGATGGGTGGTCTACGATACAGCCGTCGCAGCTTTGTTTCATCCGTTTATCGATCAAATATTCCAATATGATTGTAACTACACTTTTAATAATCCAATGTCCAGTATCGCCGAGACACCCGTCTGGCTCATCAGCAGACGTTTCAGCGTTCACAGGGGATGCTGTACCTGCATTTGTAACGGGCCCATTAGCTCCATAGTTCGTGAAGAACCCCAAGTTGTGATATCCAAGATCTGTACAAAATTTATTCATCCAGTCGACGCTTCTTTCCAGTGCATTTGAAAATCCTGATTGCGTGTATCCATCAACAGCTCCGAGAGGAGAGAATCCGGGGTGAATGGTTTCTTGAGACATAATCCAGAATGAGTTGAGTTGTCAAGGGAGGTCTTTTTAATGCTTGTAGAATGTGGGCGGTGCTATATGACCTCCCCTCCTACTGGGTGTGCACCAATCCGGGTGAAAGAGCTTCACTTTAATATCATGGTAGCGCTCGTACGCATCACACCATTTGAAAAAATTATCAATTTTGGCAAAAATGTCTTCCAGCACGGGCATATCCTTCCACTGAAACATGAATTTTAAATCGTAGTATTTAAGGTGGTTAACCTCCGAGATAGGCCATGCCCGTTCGGGTACATCTGACCCAAAATCAGTGCAAAGGATGTAAATGTAATCCTCGGGATGTTTGTTAACGTTGTCCGTCAGCAGCCTGTATTTTGTACCCATCGTTAGACCGTTCCACTCCGCTATAAAGAGGGGTTCGTCACACCCTTCTTTCATATCTTTCCAGACGTAGGTGAAAAATAAGATCCAGTCTCGTTCTGTGAAAAACAGATGCGGATCCTCTGTTGTATTCCTCGTAAATCTCTCATCGTTATCCACATTAATCAATCTGACTTCGCGGTTGGTCTTGTCAAAATTGTACTTGCACGAACGGCCGCCAGACAAATGAAAAACATATTCCACATCGTCCCTCGGTTCATGGAGAAATCTTGTTAAACAAGGACCATGCTTCATCCGCGGAGCTAGAGTCAAATCCTCCATAGCCTTATCAATGTTTCTCTCGGGGGTCTTGGGTTCTGTTGGCATAGCCATTGCTCCTGAATAGATCTAATAATCCACAATCACAACCGTATTTTGCGTTGAAATCGTGGCGTTTTTAAATAGACCGTCACGGAGGGAAATCCCTTAGAGTGCTGTCATCGTAAGTGTCAGTCGTAGCTGACCAATGAGACGTACGTATGTGTGTGTGTGTGTGTGTGTGTGTGTGTGTGTGTGTGTGTGTGTGTGTGTGTTTGTGTGTGTGTGTGTGTGTGTGTACTGACATTTATGTCGGTGTGGGTTCCCATCGGTGGGAGCACATCCACCTAAGGAGTTCCAAAATCTATTTCAATTAAAATAAGCTCAGCAGCTTCCCCTGATGCTACCATTGCTTTTTTTCCATCTCTAAAAGTGGCCCGTAAGGTAGCAAAAAGTGGATAAGTGTGTGAAGATGTGTATCGTCGAGCCTTTTTTTTACCGGAAGTCAGGATATACACTTCCCGCGAAATCGAATACACACCGCAGGAATCTGAACCCTTTGGGCAATGAAATTACTGCACTGTACAATCACTGTACAAAAAACTGCGGAAATTGCACAAGAAGAAGAAGTAGACGAAGAAGCAGACTTCAAGGATAGAAGATTGAAGACAGAAGAAGACGGAGTGGTTGGAAATCTGAATATTTTTACAAATACCGACCTCTGCATGCAACAGGTAAGCTAGGCATGGTTTTCATGGTGAGTTTATTTTGGCGTTACAGTATATCATGATTTTTGCTACCTCTTTTGGCTGCAATGTAGCTAACGTTAGCAACATAATATTACTATTAGCAGTTGGCTTAACCTAATAACATGTCACCACGGACATGACAGCGGGGCAGAGACGGGGTGCAGTGAAGTCGTGTCGTTAAAGGTGGAATCGGTTGTGAATTGTGAGCAAGACAGCGCAGGACTCGCTGATGGAGGTTAGCCAGAAGCTAATGCAGGACTGAAGCTACGGTGCCGTTTTGGAGTCACTCATCATACCCGCAGCTGGTTTGTTGGAGCCGGACAGTTGAGAGAAAATAATAGAAAAGACCGCCTTCAAGTTTTTCTAAATTTACTTTGCAATTACAGCAATATAGCTGTAGCAATTCAGTTATGGATGTTTTGGTCACATAATTTTTCAATAAAATTCGCAAAATGCAAAGTATTTAGTGAAAAATCTTTCCTGCTCTCAGTTGTCCATGTCCGTGACAATGTGAAGTGATGCTTGCCATTTTAGCATCTTATCTCAACTTCATTTATATATATATATATATATATATATATATATATATATATATATATATATATATATATATATGGGTCAATGACGTATAAGGATTTTTTCAATTTTAAAATACAAAAAATAATATCTGTTGCAATTGTTAAAACATTAAGGATGTTGTGTAGAACCTAAATTCATTTTAAAAATGTAATTTAAGTGATTTTAGTGTGTTTTCATCTAGATGAATTGTCTGTAGCCTTAGAAAATGTCATGTGGTGCGACCGTGATTTATCTCAAAATTTATTAATTTGCTTAACATGCTTAAACATTATTTTACAAGTTCTTAGTAAGTAAAGTGTTTAGAAACCAAGTATTTGCATTTCTTTTGAGTTTTTGTAAATAATGATCTAATTTTTTGTTCTATAATTTCTGAGTTGCCTTCTTAAATCTAGTTACCAGACTTATTTTTCCTGTAAATCACATACAACTGATAGAAATCTTTTAAAAATATAATTTAATAGAGCATACTGTTTCTGTGATTCATATTTCAGCCACAGAAATAAAATATTTTATTTTAAATTTAATACAGTGATTGCTTTTATTGGTCGCACTACATAAGTGGTCGCTCCAAATGTCAGGAAGACCTTATATAGTTAAAAATCTATTTAAAGAGATCAATGAACAATACATTTTATACAAAAAAAATTGATTTAAACCAGATTTTATACAAATTTCACAGAGTTTTCCTGAACATAAACATTTAATAAACTTTTTTTTTATAAAAATCACATCACAAACACAAGTGCACCATTTAATTTAACTTGACTTAGAATTACTTTCTAACAAATAATAATGTTATAGATATAAATTATTTAATAAAAGTATTGTATACAGTTAACATTTGGGGTCAATATTTTTTTTGTAAAGTAATTAATACTTTTATTAATCAAGGACACATTCAGTGTCACTTTCAGGCGCAGGCTATAATGTTACGAAAGATTCTATTTCAAATGAATGCTGTTCTTTTGAACTTTCTGTTCATCAAATAATCCTGACATATAAAATGTATCACAGTTTCTACAAAAATATGAACATTGATAATAATCAGAAATGTTTCTTGAGCAGCAAATCATTAGTGACTCGCACAGGGTATTTGTGGCAATAGCAACAATACATTGTATGGGTCAAAATTATCGATTTTTTTCTTTTATTCCAAAAATCATTAGGATTATTAAATAAAGATGTTTTATATTTTGTAAATGTCCAACCAGATTTTCTCAATGTTTCGATTTTGTAGCACCCTCAGATTCCAGATTTTCAGTTGTATCGGCCAAATATTGTACTATCTTAACAAATCATACATCAATAGAAAGCTTATTTATTCAGCTTTCATATGATGTATAAATCTCAATTTCAAAAAATTGACCCATATGACATTGACCCATTGAGTGGTTTTGTGGTCTAGGGTTACATGTTAGAATGATTTCTGAAGGATCATGTGACACTGAAGACTGGAGTAATAATGCTGAAAATTCAGCTTTGATCACAGGAATAAATTACAGTTTACTATATATTCACATAGAAAACAGATATTTTAAACTGTATTAATATTTCACTCTTCTCCTATCAAGGTACTCCGCTCTTGCTGCAGGGTAAGAATTTTTTCGCTTGGCAGGCAGTGGCATCTGGTAAAATAGATTAAAATAGTTTTAAAATAAATAAATACATAGGCAATAATAAATACACTACAAATAAATGCAGTATTACTAAACTGAAATTACATGCTCTATTTTTTTTTGTGTGCATTTTTCTCATATTGTACAAAGAGTGAACATAAACTGTCTGAAATATATTTAAAAAATCCCAAATTGCATAAAAATCTATTCCAAATGATACTAAAGTAAAGTACTTTTTTAATATAAACCGTCGATTGAATATAAAAGCATAAAACTGCCAATCTAGGACATATATCTATCATTGAAAACAGTCTGCAGTGGTCGCACCACATGATATTTGGTCGCACCACATGATATTTTCAAATTCAGTCATAATTTTCAGGCACAGAATTGGCCACCTAAACAAAACAAGCTAGTTTGCCAAAAAAGGTCATATGAAATTTATAATAAAAATATATATTTGTAGAAATAACTTTAATATTACATTTTTTTGAGGTCATACCAACCATTACAAAGGTTTTTTTTTTTTTTCAATTTGAGAGAATTACAAACCTGCTTGCTGCTTCCATAGGTCCTTGGTAAATTGGTTTATGATGTAACTTCCTTGTGTTTGAATAGTTTACAACATATAAGTCCCAAAATGGTAGTTCTTTGATGGTCGCACCACATGATATTTCATAAAATAGACATCATCGGACAAAGTTTGTTTGTATATTATGATGGAAATATAAATGAAAATGCTTTGAATTTTTTTAAAGGATTACAAAACATTTTGGAAATCATGCCAAATTGTGCAGAATATAAATTTGAATAAATTCAGAGTAATTTCAAAGATGTTTTCAAAACAGAAGTTATGGCCGGACGGTAGCACCACATGATGTTTTGACACTTTAAATAACAAAAAAAAAAAAAAAATAAGTAAAGGTTTACATTAAATAAGTAAAGGAGTACATACATGGGAGAGTTACTACAAATATGCAGTATCTTTTTAGGCATTTAAACCCATTTTTGCCTGAAAAAATGCAGTCGGACAGAAAATTGAGGCGTCACGTCATTGACCCTTTTAACAAATAAAAACACATTCTTAAATTTCAGAGCATCACTGTGACTGATCAACTGATCAACAAATGTAGCAAGATTTGAAACCTTTGCTTGTTTAGACTCAATACTTCTAAGGGAAGTTTTCACCAAACTATTTGTCTGGGTGGTACCAGCCTACCCTGGACCCCCCCATAACCATCCATGCGCGTATGTATGAGGAAAAATGTGATGCTGCATATATCAGTCAATGGTCATGTGGCAACGCCGCCATGCTGCTGTACCAGAAGTTAAGTTTGAAAGCCCTAGTTTAAATTGATTACTGAGTGTCTGTGCAGCACAACATGGTTATCATCTAACAAGTTAACTTCTCGGCCTCAACAGGCTCGGTCAGCTTTCAGTGCGCACATTTCAGAATTTGCATATTTCATTAGCCCGTGTTTGATGTTAAACAATGTGCATCCTGCAATAGCAAAGCTCAGTACACAGCTGTTGCAGCGTCTATGTGTTTGTATGAATGTCTGTTTATTTATTTATTTTACATAATAGATTTTTATTGTGACACTCTATTTTTCAAAAACCTTTTTGTGAGATTTGCCTTGACTAAGTACGAACAACAATTATTTTCACAGAGCCATTATGTCCACAAGGAGGAGGAGGAAAAAGCCTATAGACAAGGATGGGTTTATGCCGAGATTCATTGACCGTTACAAAGGTAAGTTGCAGAAGATTCCTTGACACAACTTGTGCATTTCAAAAGCAAAAAAGTATTATTGTTGACGTAATGGTAGGGTACAGTTTTTGTGTGTTTTCAGGTTATATATTCCTATTTTATTTTTTATTTCTTTGCCTTTGTCAAAGACAGACAGTGATCGAAGTGAGTGTGATATTTTACAGCCCAGGCAAGATTGTCAGATTGCTTTGTCAGAATATTCTACTGAAGTTTGCAGAGAAGTAGAGCCTATTGCTGTGGTAGACTAGCTGCAGTTTAGAGTTTAAGGCAAATTTTCATCTTGATTGATCCCAAATAAGTGACATGGAAAGGAAAGGGCGAAGTTAATAGGGATAAAACATCTGCATTATAAAACATTAAAAGTAGATGTCATCATTCACATGTATGAATTTCAGTTCTTTTCTTGTTTCCCTTGGCCTGTTGGGTCTTATTTTTCATTTACTGAGCTCCTAAGGTTTTTAAAAAGCATTCGTTTTGATTTTTAAAATGATCCAGGAACAATGAATTAGCACTTTCCTCTTCTCTGTTTCTGCTTCAGCATACAGTTTTTTCCTCACAGTCTCTGGGTGTCAAACCCCAATTATTACAAATTTGTAATTAATAAAGTTATTGCACTTGCGAATCCGAATTTCAATGCACCTTTCGTTCACTGCAACTTAAAGTCCCACTCCGATCATCTTTTGAGCTATTTTAAAAAGTTCTCAGTGGTCTTTAAATTATGATTATGCAGTTTTTAGCCCAAATCAAAAAACATGTGCTCTTTTCCAGGACTTTGCTTCTGCAGAGCGGCAGTAGCATTAGCAATTCGCCTCTGCGTTGTGGGTGGAGCCAGCACTGCGGTAAATTATGAAAGCTAATACCAATATCTCTCTTCTTAGCACTACAACCCACTACAGCACACAGGTGTTGATCCGCCATCGTCTTCTCTACTCCTCAGAACCTGAGCGGAGTGGGGCAGGAGCTTGTGGCCCCCCCCAGAGTTATTACATCACAACTCCAGTCTGTTTTAGGCTGCCTTTTAGTGACTGCCATTGGTTCACAGCCATTTGAATGCAAAAATACTCAAAAATGCAATTTTGAGCTTAATTTTCTAAAGATATGTCCTCTAGCTTTAGAAAGATGTCACAAGAACATGTTAACAACACGAAAAACATGATTATCATTGGAGTGGGTCTTTAAAGCTCATTTGCACAATACATTATTTAACTAGTCTCTCTATTTGTTGTATATACGTTTGTTATATTGCTTTTCTGTGTCCTATATTTATTTTGTAAATCAGGAATACTTCTGTTTTTATATTGCTATTTAATATTTAGTTTCATGCCTTGCTGTGGCTACAATGTATTTTTTCCAGTTTTGGATCAATATAGTACATCTGTCTTTCTGTTTATGTCAAAAGTCTGAGTTGCATGATGTTCTTACGCTTCACTGGTGTTACCTGCACTAAATGGTACACGGCACTCTCAGTTTAAAGGAGTCATAACCTAGTATTACCTTGGATACCCACACTCTATTATAGTCTTTCATGCCCTTCTAAAAAAGAAAAGTGGAAAAAAATTAACACAGAGCTCCTCTGACCCTTATTTCTGAAGTCATTATTGTTTCGCGCGATCTGATGCAATATTTTGGCTGTCGTGGACGGTCATTTTAATAATGCAAATGAGGGGCGCGTTGATTGGTGGCAGGAAGGAGGGGGGTTGACACCGCAGGTAACTTCAGCATATCATTCCAAAATGACATCATGGCGCAAGTTGTGAATGAACCCGACCTGGCCGCGACCTACGGAATTCAACCGTCTATGCACGAGCCAGAATATGAACCTGAGCTGGAAAGGGAAGATGTAGAGTCGATGGAAGGACGTCTACATCAAGATGTCTCTGAATGGTAAAGACAATCATTTTGACTTAGACATTCCTTATACCTTTTATTTAATGTAGATTACATTAACGGAGATGTAGTCTACTTTTTTTATCAGCTTACAGTGTTTATTGAGATCAACGTTTGCTATCATGTGGTGTTTTTGCCTTGTTCCACGTTGTGGTTTTTTAGACATTCAAATTTGTGAACGATTCCGGCGTAAAATGATTAGCACAGACACCTAACGTTAAGCCAGTGGGAAGGGTTGTAGGAACCGCGTCATTAAAAATGAATTGAATCCACTGGTCCCTGACAGCTTGGGAGAGAAAACACATTTAAGTTACATGTTGATTCTGGCAGTCAACAACAGAGCAACTCACGTGTGCACTACGTTTCTCCATCTTTCGCGACTGAATATGAGGGGGAGAGGGGCAGGGCGGGCTTCCTGCGGCATAGGTCTGCGGTGGCCATATATGGTATATCCTGCCCCGTCTTGACGTCAAGTCGGGGCAGAAATTAAAATCTTGTATTTGAGTGCGCATGCACGTGGGCTGGTTTACGAACCCAGGGGTAAACAAACGCTTCACTTTTAAATATCGGCTTCCCGGCCAGTGTATAATCGTTAGGCAATCATAACATACAATAGCCGTGTTTCCACTGTCGGGCCAGAGCCGGGCTGTGCTAGTGCGTGTCAGGGCCAGTCGCGTTTCCACTGTCACTTCCGGGGCTTGATCGGGCCACGCCGGGACTTTTTCGGGACCAGCGGCCAGGTTTTCTGGCCCGACGAATACCTTGGTCCAAAGCGGGCCAGCTCGGGCTAGAGGAGTGGTTACGAACAGAGGCGGAGTTTAGCCTACCTGAGACGGTAGCGCCGGATGATTCTGTCAGCATTGAAGACTTAAATAATTTATCTTAAAACTCACTTTCATGTTTGAATGCCTTCTGTTTGTGATCCGATGCGGATTCTGACCGTAGACATATTTATAGGTTACGTGATGCAAAAGACTGCACACTAGTTACCATAGTAAACATGGTAAATGTGAACGGTTGAAGAAATCAGACAAATCGCTATCACAAACATGTTTCTATTTTATCTGTCAGTATAAGCCCGTCTCGTCTCTTACCAGACTATCATAAAATAAAGCAATTTTTTTGATTCTCTGACTGAAAATAGGGTATAATAAACAGAAACAGACGCGACTGAATAAGTAAGTGTATCCTCTTTCTTTTGTGAAATAGACCTAATGGTATAAACCAATTTATTTCTGTGACTAATGTGCAATTTTGACACAAATTAATTAATTATGATCAATGTCACATTTTATTGTAACCTAACGTTAGTGGTAAAACATCGATGGGTTTTAAATAGACCTATTTAAAAAACAAAAATACCAGCAACGGTCGCATTTATCATGTTTGTTTAGCGATCACACTGTTTCTAGTGATTTCTTTCTGATTCGTTTTCTGATAAAAGTAGTAACTTTTATTTGTTGGTAAAATGATGTGTGTGTGACGTTGCTCCAGAGAGGCGTGTTATGGGCGAGTTTTAGTGAAGTGCTGTGGAGCTTCTGGCCCGACAGTGGAAACGCAACAGATTTTGAGCCCTGTGCTCCTGGCCCGAGGCCATTAGCCCGGCTCGGCCCGTTTAAAGCCCTGGCTCGCACTGGCCCGACAGTGGAAACGCGGCTATTGATTCTCGTGGAAAAGTTAAAAATACAGGTAATGACTCCTTTAAGGGAACCGAACAGAGCATAGACAGGACCTCAGTGATGCATTGATGTGGATGGGTCTGCTTCAAAAACATTTTTTGGCCACATAAAGTCTGATCAAAAAAGCACTTTACCAGTAGAGTGTGTATCACAACTGGGAGAGTGCTGAGCATTGTCTGCAGGTTATACACTGACTAGATGCAAGAACCTCAACCTCACTTTGAAAATACTGTAGTATCTCTTTTTGAGTCCAAGAATGAAATGTTTAATTATTATATATTATTGTAGGAGGAGGAGTGTTTGCCACACACCCCATTGAACCCGGGGACTTCCTGTTGGAGTACAGGGGTAAACTCCTCACACAGGAGGAATGCAAGTCAAGAAAATACTCAGAGATTGAAAGCACATTTCTCTTTGACTTTCAGTGGCAGAATCATCACTTATGGTAAACATTGAAAGATGGATGTTTTGTATTAATTTAGAGAAATTACGAGTTAACCCTGAAACAAGGGTTTAATACTTGACGAATGAGTTAAGCACAAATACTCTTAAATTCTTTTGAAAATAACTCTTTCAATAAAACTTTTAAAAAGATGTAAAACTATTACCATTTTTCTGATACTTTTCAGCCTGGATGCATCTGAAGAAGATGGATCTCTCGGAAGATTGGTCAATGACATCCACCAAAATCCAAATTGCTTTATGAAAAAAATCATAGTTTACAACAAACCACATTTGTGCCTTTTTTGGAATCACTATGGTGATTCAAAATGGCCTTGGCGCAGTAAGGTGAGTTGGTTAGATTAAGTATAGAGATTTCTTTTTTTTTTTTTTTTTTTTGCAAAAGCAAATTTTGTATTTCTCCAATATTAACCATGTTTCCAATATTACTCTTGACTGTCTATGGAAATACATTTAATCTTTGATCTGTGATGTGTGTTAAAATGAGTTCTTCTTTATCTGCAATCCAGTTGAAAAAAACCCAAGCTCCAGCCGCAGCAGAAGAGAATGAGACCAGCCCTGTTCCTAAGACGCTTAATGATAGACAAAACCCCGATCAGACCTGCATACAGGTAAAAGTACATTCAAACAGATTCATCTATGCTGACATATATATGGTGGTGTTCTATTACTAAAGTGGACCAATGCTTATGTGGCTTTATATTGGCTGTTAAAGGCCAGGTAATGTCACACACACCTGCATGTTTCCAGTCATGTTCTTATGGGGTCCTTCCATCTTCCAAATACATTTTGTTTCTCTAGTCTCTCCTTTACACACTCATATGTCTGTAGTCAGACCCATGTGGGGCTCTTCCGTCCAGTTCTTACTGTAATTGTTTTTAATGCACTATGGCAACACCTGACATGACAGCAACTGTGATTTTAACATTCGTAATTGTATACTGTATCTGAGCTGTTAGATGTTTTAAAGCAATATTTTCATTTGATCCACTGCAAACTCCTGGAATAGACGTGAGCTGCTTTTTAGTCCATGCTCTCAGTTGAAGTTCAGTGCTGTTTCACCATTAGTTGACCTTATTAGCCTGTGAATGTCTCTTCATACAGTTCTGAGTCTCTTCTTGTCTGTCTATTTCAGGTGAAAAGACTTCAGACTCCTGCTGCAGCAGTAGAGAATGAAACCAGCCCTGTTCCTTAGACGCTTAATGATAGACCAAACCCAGATCAGACCTGCACACAGGTAAAAGTACATTCAAACACATTCATCTATGCTGACATGTATGTGGTGGTGTTCTATTACTAAAGTGGACCAGTGCTTATGTGGCTTTATATTGGCTGTTAAAGGCCAGGTAATGTCACACACACCGGCATGTTTCCAGTCATGTTCTTATGGGGTCCTTCCATCTTCCAAATACATTTTGTTTCTCTAGTCTCTCCTTTACACACTCATATGTCTGTAGTCAGACCCATGTGGGGCCCTTCCGTCCAGTTCTTACTGTAATTGTTTTTAATGCACTATGGCAACACCTGACATGACCTCAACTGTGATTTTAACATTCACAATTGTATACTGTATCTGAGCTGTTAGATGTTTTAAAGCAATATTTTCATTTGATCCACTGCAAACTCCTGGAACAGACGTGAGCTGCTTTTTAGTCCATGCTCTCAGTTGAAGTTCAGTGCTGTTTCACCATTAGATGACCTTATTAGCCTGTGAATGTCTCTTCATACAGTTCTGAGTCTCTTCTTGTCTATTTCAGGTGAAAGGCCTTCAGACTCCTGCTGCAGCAGTAGAGAATGAGACCAGCCCTGTTCCTCAGATGCTTAATGATAGACCAAACCCAGATCAGACCTGCACACAGGTAAAAGTACATTCAAACACATTCATCTATGCTGACATGTATGTGGTGGTGTTCTATTACTAAAGTGGACCAATGCTTATGTGGCTTTTTATTGGCTGTTAAACGCCAGGTAATGTCACACACACCGGCATGTTTCCAGTCATGTTCTTATGGGGTCCTTCCATCTTCCAAATACATTTGTTTCTCTAGTCTCTCCTTTACACACTCATATGTCTGTAGTCTGACCCATGTGGGGCCCTTCCGTCCACTTCTTACTGTAATTGTTTTTAATGCACTATGGCAACACCAGACATGACCTCAACTGTGATTTTAACATTCATAATTGTATACTGTGTCTGAGCTGTTAGATGATTTGAATTTTGATTTTAAATATTTTGATTTGATGCACTGAAAACCCCTGTAATGGTCAATTGGACCATGGACCAATGGTCATGGGGCTTTAAAGTAGTCAGGTGACCTTATTGGGTTGTAAAGGCCAGGAAATGTAACACACACTGGCATCTTTCCAGTCCCATTCTTGTGGGGCACCTTTTAACGCATTATGGTAACATCTGGGGAGAAAAAAAGAAGAAAATCTGCATACTGGGTTAAAGCTCACAGTTACCTTTTTTATTGACTAAAAAACAAACGTTTCGATCCAAATGGTCTTCCTCAGGCAACTATATGATAGTATTGTAATACTATAGTATAGCTGTACTCTGATTTTAACATTTATAATTGTACACTGTCTAAAAGGGCTGATGTTCACATTTCTGGATATAGATTTTTAGTCAGACCATGCCATGTTTCTTTGGCCAAACTTTCTAATTCCATACTTAATGAATTTTTGTTTATTTTTAGGTATTTACTGTCCAAGGATTTTCACTGGTTGATTATCCAGATAGTGATGAAACTGATGAGGATGGTATGGAAACGAACCTCCCACCCCACACCTGGATGTTATTATAGGGCAGAATGATATTGCCCCAGATGTTTCAGATAATTTGTACGATTCAGATGAAACTGTTGTGAAAGAAACTTGCGATGAGGCTTCTCCAAGCAACCATTCCAACAATCAATCGGATGATGAACTTGTTCCACCACTGAGACGCACAAAAATCATTCTGGTAAGCCCCAAAACACATTTTAACAATATAATTAACTTGTTTATGTGATAAATCTTGTCCCACTAGTAAGCGAATTTGAATTATTTTATATTTGAATGGGAATCATTCACTTTGTACCTGAATCGATTGTTTTGAACAATTGCTTTTAAAATCTGAATTTAAATGGACTCATTTGAAATTGAATCTGTTGGATTGGCATAAACTGTCATGTGGATGGCGGATGAACCCAGGCGCAGACAGTACGCAATCACAGAACGTTTATTGTAGGCAGAAAACAGGAAAACAAAACCCACAAGGGGGCAAAACACGACTAGGACAAGGAATGGATGGCAGACTAGACTAGACAATGACTGTACAATAAACTGACAATACTTCAAATAAACATTCACAAAGACAAGACTCTACACTAAGTACTCACGGGTAAGAAATGGCAAGGTATAGCAACAGACAGATTCGACAACATTCAGCATAAATTAGGCAATGAACCGACACAAGACAGCAAACACAAGGGGACTAAATACCAAGAAACTAACGAGGGGAACAGGTGACGCTAACAAGGTAATCATGACTAAACAAGGATAACAAGGGGGCGGGGTAGCAAGACGAGACAACACAAGCACATGGCCCAAACAACAGACCATGCGCTTGTACATAAAACATGGGTCTGTCATGATCCTGCCACAATACTAGAAGAATACAAGGACATGATGGCAGAATCATGACAGAACCCCCCGCTTAAGGAGCGGCTTCCAGACGCTCATAGGGACACTAAGCACAAGACAAGACGGAACGAGACATAGACAAAAACCAACAAAACATGGAAAACACTAATAACGGCATACATGAATAAACAATTACAGGGTTAGGGTGGAACAATAAAAACATCAAACATGGCAGGGGAGGTGGAGGAATCACAGAGTTCATGGGGGGAGGTCCAGGGAAGATGGGAAGACTGGGGGTCTTGGGTCCACGGGATGAGGGCTGAGGACGAGGACTCTGGGCAGGCTTAGACGGAGACACACGAGGAGAGGTCTTGGGGGAAACAGTCCGGGGCTTAGTGGAGACAGGGAAAACAGTCCGAGAACTAGTGGTGACAGGGACAAACGGGGAAACAGTCCGTGGACTAGTGGAAACAGGGACAAACGGGGAAACAGTCCGGGGGCTGGTGGAGACAGGGACGAACGGGGAAACAGACTGGGATACTGCTTCAATGGTAGCAGCAACAGATTCAGACACAGACATAGCAGGCGAAGGGGCAGGACTGGGTGCAGCGCTCTCCGTGGCAGGCTTGAGTGCAGCGCTCACAGGGACAGTGGGCTCGGGACAAGACCTGACGGGCACATCGAGGATCTTGACAAGCTTGGCAAGGTAGTCTGCTAGAGTCTCGGCAGCAACAATGATAGGCATCCGCTTACGAGCAGACACCGCTTGCAGGACTGCTTCTGCAGCTTGATCGGCCGCAGCTCTCACAGAGGCAGATTCAGTAGCCGGGCAACCAGCTGCTGATTCAGGAATGGCGCTTGCAGGAGCGGGCTCATGGACGGCGCTTGGAGTAGCGGGCTCTGGAACAGCGCTTGCAGTAGCGGGCTCTGGAACAGCGCTTGCAGTAGCGGGCTCTGGAACAGCGCTTGCAGTAGCGGGCTCTGGAACAGCGCTTGCAGTAGCGGGCTCTGGAACAGCGCTTGCAGTAGCGGGCTCTGGAACAGCGCTTGCAGTAGCGGGCTCTGGAACAGCGCTTGACGAAGGATGGGAGGCTCCCCTCTTCCTCCTCTTTCTCCTAGGTCGGGAAGCAATGCTCACAGCAGGACTCGTGATCGGCTGGACGGGCTCAGCGGAAGACAAAACAGGAACTGGGAAGACCATTTCTGGTAGGGTGAGCTCAGATGACGATGACTCCGAGGGGGAATCCCAAGAAACCCGTCTCCCTCGTTTCCCACGGAGGTCAGCGGGTGTGGAAGACGCCTCTGGAGTCGTGGGGGAACCAGCCTGGTCCCCAAGCGTCGCGACGCCTATCATTCGACCCTCGGGAATGATAGGCAGGTGGGCAGAAGGTGAAGACCTCATGGTGGGAGCCTGCGAATCCTTCCTTGACAAGCAGGCCACCATATCCGGGAACGGGCGGCGAACCAGACTCTCCCGTTCAGCCAGAGAAGGCAGAACGTTTAGGCCCGCGATGAGGTAGCGATTTACTAGAATCTCAGGCAAGAAGAACCGCCTCACCTCCGCGACCCGGGCGTACTGTCTCAAGGTCCGCTCACCCTGGGAAGGAAACGGAAGCTTTCCATTCCTGGAGTTGGAAATCGCCTCTTGCCACCAATGTACAAGATGGTCAGGATGATCGTCAGGCATACTGTCTGCTGGGTTCTGTTTTGGTCGGTTCATTCTGTCATGTGGATGGCGGATGAACCCAGGCGCAGACAGTATGCAATCACAGAACATTTATTGTAGACAGAAAACAGGAAAACAAAACCCACGAGGGGGCAAAACACGACTAGGACAAGGAATGGATGGCAGACTAGACTAGACAATGACTGTACAATAAACTGACAATACTTCAAATAAACATTCACAAAGACAAGACTCTACACTAAGTACTCACGGGTAAGAAATGGCAAGGTATAGCAACATAGACAGATTCGACAACATTCAGCATAAATTAGGCAATGAACCGACACAAGACAGCAAACACAAGGGGACTAAATACCAAGAAACTAACGAGGGGAACAGGTGACGCTAACAAGGTAATCATGACTAAACAAGGATAACAAGGGGGCGGGGTAGCAAGACGAGACAACACAAGCACATGGCCCAAACAACAGACCATGCGCTTGTACATAAAACATGGGTCTGTCATGATCCTGCCACAATACTAGAAGAATACAAGGACATGATGGCAGAATCATGACCTAAACACCCGCAGGAGTGATGTCCAGTGATCAGCGCTCAGGTGTGTGCTTAAAAAAAAAAAAGATACAACGTGCCCAGTGGTGTAGGCTACTGGTCAGCCAGCATACCGGGACCCCGGTAGGCCGACGCTATCACTCCCGGATGCCGCGGCCGGTCTCTTTTGCCAAAATCCGGTCGAATCCTCCTCCTCGCCTGGTGCATTAATTATAAATTAAATAGAGATCACCAACAATCAATCAGTCATCATTTATTAGAGAAGCTCAACTCTTCTTTTCTGACTGATTGCTGATTTTTAAGTGATATGGAGACAATTGTGAGGTGAGGAAGACACTTCGGAAAATTATTGACTAATCTCTCCCTCTCTCTTGAGTAGTTCCATGTCTACAGGAATGACACTATATCATTATCAGAAATCAGAAATCAGAATCAGAAATCAGAAAGAGCTTTATTGCCAAGTGTGCTTGCACACACAAGGAATTTGTTTTGGTACTGAGGCTTCCAGTGGACATATACAAATACAAAATGAAACATAATACTACAAATTATAAGAATAATTATAAGAATAAAAAATAAAAATATAAATATATGAGAATAAAACTATCACAGTTGGGTTTAGTCAGAATAGACATTTTCAGATTTACAGATTATGAACCTATTTACAGTGTTTTGAATATTATAAATAAATAAATCTACATATAAGTATCACCTGAGTTGTGGGATATTGCACTTAACAGTGGGAGTATTGCACTTACAGGCATATGCCTTGGGAGGAGTGTTAACTGTTCAGGAGGGAAATGGCCTCTCTCTGTTTAAGTCGTCTTTAACCTCAATAGTAATCTCGTTAATACTGGTTTTATTAAGACGCACGTAGTGTGACTTGTCGTACCTGACACAGGCAGCCTTGTTTGTTTCCCCTTCGATATGTACTGTACCTAGTAAAGGTACATCCGAATCTCCAACTGATTGGTAGTCTATTATATCTGTGTACACATATAGGGTATAAAAACCACCTCTTATATCAGCCTGGAACGGTGCGTATGGGACTGATGTGACGTGTGTGTCTTGATGCTCATCCGAACTGTTTGCAACTTCTATAGGAACACCGGGTTTTAATCCTAGTATAACAGCTACCTTACCATAAAATGTCAACGAAGCCCTCTGGACTGCTTTCAGAAATATCTTATTCTTTAAATGATCGTAGCTGAGCTGCACCCGCGGGGGGAGAGATGCATTTATTTATCTAAGTAATACGGGTATATCCTCAAAATAACCATACTTTAAAGCGTTCCGGCTCGTAGATATTTTTTCCGAAAAGTTTGGATATTAAGGTCACCCTTTAGACTGTGCAGTTCGCCGTTATTCTGTAATTGGCTTTGATCACAATCGATAATAAATACAGCGTCGTCCTCGACCAGTGCCACTTCCCACAGGCCTTTTAAATTTATACTTCTAGCCAACCTAGTTCTGTAATTAGATATACGATTCTCAGGATAGACATTAGTCGAAGCATTGCTGGGGAGTGTAACGTAGAACCCCTCCTCAGAAATTATTTACATAAATGACACCTGTTACGAATTCACTATAACTTTAAGGTGGTTTGCAGATTCATCACCTGTTTTTTAGGAATCCAGCTGTTGAATTTAGAAGGCCATCCCCACCACTTGACTAACACACACATGACTTTCCCACGGCGTTGTTTATCCAGTATTTTTTCAACCTTGAAAGATGCATCATTACTCACGATAATCTTCTGTAGTTCTTGTTCATAAAAACAATCAGCGATAATTTCACCGTCATAGTCGTGTAATCGGTATACGGGAGGTATACGTGGAATGCATGCGGTTATTATGAAATATTCTTCAATATAATTCCTCTGTCATGCTAATTCAGATTAGTACAGTTGGTTTTAAATTAATCTGGTTTATTTTAGTTCAGGACTCCATAGTCCAGGTGTAACTAATCTGTACTTAATCTGTGCTACAGAAAGCCATTTTTTAAGTCACGGTTAACTATTCTAGATTAAGGCCTACTCCTGTCTTAATATAAACCCTGTCCGGGAAACCGCCCCAATATGTTTCCTATTTTAAGGGAATCAGCATTCCCTTTCGTTGTCACTCCGAGTTACGTCGGATGACGACGAATGGGGTTTCGCTTAGAACACCTATCGACTTCGAGTATTACAAAACGAGCCAATGGCAAAGAAATGCCATGGGTCTGCGGAATTTGCATAGCGTATCTCCGCCTTACCTCGTGGGTATAAAAGGAGGACGCCGGCAACAGGCAGATATGTTTTCGCTTCGGAGCCAAGAGTATTTCTTCACTCCACAGTCATCTCTGACTTCGCTCTACGAGACAAGCTTCTCTCTCCGGTGTTGGTGTGACGGCGATCTGCAGCGAGCTCACAGTGCCTGCTGATCTGTGCAGTAATCTGCCAGTGTGTGTGTCTCCCTGTGCGCTTCAACATCGCGGAGTTTTTTCTCTCCTCTCATAAAAGAGCTCGCACGCGGCACGTCTTTTTAAAGACGGCTCGCCCGTGCATTTCTGGTTGCAGCGGACTGGTATCGGACTCTGATGGGCACGAGCGCTGTCTAGTGTGTTTGATCATGCTTGAACAGCGCTCGTGGGTGACTCATGTTCTCGCAAGGGTTCTCGCGTCATATATAGGTCGAGACTCGGTGAACTCCTAAGAGTGAGAGTCCCCTCATCCACCCCCCGATCTTCGGCTGGTGGCCAGGGTGACCTGAGGGTTACGGTCTGGAACAAGGCGCCGACTATGTGTCCGTGACCCCAGCCCCCTTCTTCAATGACGGTGCCCGCTAGTGAACTGCTGATTCCCGCGAGTCTACCCTCTGGTGGCCCGCGTGTTTCAGTTGAAGCTACAGAGGAAGATGCCATGTCTGGCTTGAGTCTTCTGGAAGTGAGGGCTCGTCACAGCTGCCACCTTCCGGTGTGCATACGGCTGTGCCTGAGTCTGATCCGGAGATGACGACCATGCTTTCCTGGGACGATTGGTTTTGGGTAAGGCCGCCAACCCTCGTCCGTGGCAAACCCCAATACCTCTCTTCCCGGACGTGCATGATGAGATCTCGAAGTCCTAGAAGACCCCCTTGTCTTCTCAGGACCGCTCGCTGATTTCATCCGCCTTTCCTCCCCTCGATGGGGCCGCTGCCCTTGGGTACACTGGGGTTCCCCCGGCTGAACGCTCTGTTGCGATGCTATGTGTCCTCAGAGTGCTTCTTCTCGGCGCAATCCTAAGCACCCGCCCGTGGCCTGTAGTTTTTCGTCTACGCTTGTGGCGAGATCCTATAGTGCCACGGGACTGGCAGCCGCCTCACTGCATGCCATGGTCATTCTGCTGGTCCACCTGACCCAGATGCTCATGGACCTGCACGAGGGCGGGACTGACCCAGGGCTCTTCACTGAGCTGCGCGCCGTCACTGACCTTGCTCTCCGAGCGACGAAAGTGGCCGTACGCTCCCTGGGTCAGGTGATGCTCACCATTCTGTGGCTGAACCTGTCTGATGTGCTGGATGTCGCGCGGACCCGTCTGTCCGACATTCCCATATCCCAGGTCGGCCTCTCCGGCGGTGCGGTTGAGGGCTGACCAACAGCTCTCGGCCGCTCATGAGCAGACTGACGTTGATTCTGTCCCGACGGCCCCGCCGTCCGCCCAGGTCCCTCGGTCTGCCCACCGCCGAAGGCGCCCCCCCCCCGCGGCTCCCACCCCGCCCGTTCACCCGGGCCGACTCTGGGGGCCGCGGGCGGACGCCACAGCCCCTCTCCAGCCCCGCCCCCCGCTACACGCCGGGTTAAGCGGCGCTCCTGAGACGGGCTCCTCGGGGATGGAGCAGACTGAGGTTGACTCTGTCCCGACGGCCCCGCCGTCCGCTCAGGTCCCTCGGTCTGCCTACCGCCGTGGGCGCCCCCCCGCGGCTCCCACCCCGCCCGCTCAGCCGGGCCGGCTCTGGAGGCCGCCGTCGGACGCCAAAACAGTCCTCTCCAGCCCCGCCCCCCGCTACACACCGGGTTAAGCGGCGCTCTTGGGATGGGCTCCTCAGAGATGGGACTCAGTTCTTTCCAGGAGCTGGTAGCAGGACCACTCCTTTCCCCGGGTGAGGGCCGGGGAAGAATCCTTATTCTCCAAAGAACTGACTCTCCCGTCTCTGAGCACAGAGAGTTCGGACGTCACAGAGCGCCGCCCACATGCGGTGCTCTCCTCGTCCCCCTCTGTCCCGGAGGTGGTTGACACGGCGTGCCGTCCACGACCGCTACGCCCCTGTCCCCCTCTGTCGCCAGACCCTTGATAGAGCAGGCCCCCGTGGAACGCTGGTCCTTCCCTGGCCTCCTCTGTCAGGGTGCGGTTTTGACCTTGCCCCCACACCGGGCCGCTATGCCGTCCACGTCTGGGCCGGTCATTCCGCTTCGCTGCACCACCGGGGGGACGTCTGTGGTTCTCGACGCCGCTGGCACAGTTGGGAGCCTGCCTAGAGCTTCCCTTCTGTTCCGCTGGGTCGCGCGAACCATCGGCTCGGCTATGCGATTCAGTTCGCACGGTCTCCTCCCCACTTCTGGGGAGTCCCCTCCACTTTGGTCGATGGCTATGCCCTATCATGAGAGCGGAGGTTGCTACCCTACTGGCGAAGGGTGCGATTGAGACTGTCCCTCCAGCCGAAAGGAGGTCCGGGTGTACAGCCCCTACCTCATTGTCCCGGAGAAGTCTGGTGGGTTACGGCCAATCCTGGTCCGAACCGCTCCCTTCACAGGCTGCCGTTCAAGATGCTCCTGGCCAAACGCACTTCTGGATGTGTGCGGCCACAGGATTGGTTTGCAGCGATCGACCTGAAGGGCGCCTACTTTTATGTCTCCGTTCTCCCTCGACTCAGACCATTCCTACGGTTTGCTGTCAGGGCGCGCGCATATCAGTACGCTGTTTTCCCATTCGGGCTAGCCCTGTCTCTTCGCGCCTTCACAAGGTTGTTGAGGCTGCCTTTGTTCCTCCATGGGAACACGGGGTTCGCGTCCTGAACTATCTCGGTGACTGGCTGTCTTAAGCTCACTCCTGAGACCAGGTTTGCGAATACAGGGACCCAGTGCTCCGGCACCTAGCTCGTCTGGGCCTTCGGGTCAACCGGGGAAGGAGTAAACTTTGCCCCGTGCAGAGGAGCTCTTTTCTCGGTATGGACTTGGTCGCCTTCTCCACTCAGCCATTGCTGACTTGCCTGAGACTATCAAGCGCAAGAGTGCGGTTCCACTGAAGTTTCTTCAGAGGCTCCTGGGGCATATGGCATCTGCAGCCGCGGTTCGCCGCTCAGATTGCTTCATATGAGACCGCTTCAGCTCTGGCTCCGCGACCGAGTCCCGAGGTGGGCATGGCAACACGGCACCCTCCGAGTACCAGTTACTCCGACCTGCCGTCAGACCTTCACCCCGTGGTCAAACCTCAGTTTTCTACGGGCCGGAGTGCCCCTGGAACGAGCTTCGCGGCATGTTGTTGTAACGACAGATGCCTCCTCCACGGGCTGGGGTGCCATGTGCAATGGACGTGCAAACGTCAATTGCCTCGAGTTGCTGGCCGTACGTCTTGCTTTGCGCCGCTTCCGGGCCGTGCTCAAGAACCAACACGTATTAGTCCGTTCAGACAATACCGCCACTGTAGCGTGCATCAACCATCAAGGTGGTCTACGCTCCCGCCGTATGTCGCAACTCGCCCGCCACCTCCTCATATGGAGTCAGAAGCATCTGAGGTCGCATCATGCCATTTATATCCCCGGAGCCCTGAACTGTGCAGCCGACGAGCTCTCACGGCTTCAGCCCCTCCCGGGAGATTGGCGACTCCATCCCCAGTCGGTTCAGCTGATTTGGGACCAGTTCGGGGACGCACAGTTAGATCTGTTTGCCTCTCACGACTCGACCCATTGCGACCTGTATTATTCCCTGACCGAGGGCACGCTCGGCACGGATGACCTGGCGCACAGCTGGCCGCGGGGCCGCAAGTATGCGTTTCCCCCAGTGAGCCTTCTTGCGCAGACCTTGCGCAAGGTCAGGGAGGACGCGGAGCAGGTCATTCTGGTCGCGCCGTACTGGCCCGCCCAGACCTGGTTCTCCGAACTAGTACTCCTCGCGACAGAACCTCCCTGGCCGATCCCTCTGAGGAAGAACCTTCTTCCTCAGGGACGGGGCCACCTATGGCACCCTTGTCCGGATCTCTTGAACCTCCGCGTGTGGCTCCTCGATGGGACGAGGCAGGTTTGAGTACCCTACCACCAGCGGTGGTGGCTACCATCACTTCCGCTAGGGCGTCGTCCACGTGACACGTCTATGCGTTGAAGTGGAACCTCTTCGTCAGCTGGTGCTCTTCTCACCGAGAAGACCCCCGGAGATGCTCGATCAGCGTTGTGCCTTCCTTCCTTCAACTGGGGCTGGAGCGAAGGCTGTCTCCCTCCACCCTGAAGGTCTACGTTGCCGCTATTGCCGCACACCATGACCTCATCGAAGGTAAGTCGGTGGGGAAGCACATCCTGGTTATCAGGTTCCTAGAGGAGCGAGGAGACTAAATCCGTCCCCCTCCTCTCGTTCCCTCTTCGGACCTCTCAGTGGTTCTAACTGCCCTGAAGAGTGCTCCATTTGAGCCCCTGCAATCAGTCGAGCTTAAATTCCTGTCTATGAAGACAGCGCTCCTGGTTGCACTGGCCTCCATCAAGAGGGTACGGGACCTGCACGCATTCTCCATTGACGAAGCGTGCCTGGAGTCCGGGCCGGCTTACTCTCACGTGATCCTGAGACCCCGGCCTGGATACGTGCCCAAGGTTCCTACCACTCCCTTCCGGGACCAGGTGGTGAACCTGCAAGCGCTGCCCCTGGAGGAGGCAGACCCAGCCTTGCACTGCTCTGTCCAGTACGCGCTCTCCGCGCCTATGTAGACAGGACGCAGTGTTTCAGGACCTCAGACCAGCTTTTTGTCTGTTATGGTGGGAAGCTGAAGGGAAGGGCTCTCTCAAAGCAAAGGTTGTCTCACTGGATAGTGGACGCCATTGCTTTGGCATACCAGCAGCAAGGTCGACCGTGCCCCCTTGGTGTGACTGCCCACTCCACCCGGAGTGTGGCATCCTCTTGAGCTCTAGCGCATGGCGCCTCGCTAACAGACATCTGCAGAGCTGCAGGCTGGGCGACACCTAACACATTCGCCAGATTCTATAATCTCCGAGTGGAGCCAGTGTCCTCTCGCGTACTCGCTTCAACCAGCTAGTACCGGACCCGCTCAGGTGTCTTCGCTTGCTCGCCATTCCACTCCACGGACTGGATACGTGCGATATTCTCCTCAGGTGAGCTTCCCCGAAAGCCCTGAGCTCCTCCAGCACTCCTGACATCGGCGCCAGTGTCTATTGCCTGCGTGTCGGCTAGGTGCCTCCCGTGTGCATGGTCCCTCCTCTGAGCGACCCCCACATGTGTATTTCCACTGTAAGCCTCTTTGAGCATGTGTCTTTCCCTTGGCAAGCCACCTTGCCACCCCTGGGGTTGAAATATTCCACCTGCGGCTGGACACCCCAGTGTTCTCCATATGTCTCCTTCGGGTCATATGTGTATTCTCTAAGTCCCCCCCTCTGGGTTGGCAGTAATTGCATATTTCCCCTAAACTTTGGGATATGCTCCCCAGTGTACCTTGGTATTCCTGTGCTAAATAGGAGTCCTTCGTCCGTGCCAGTCTCACGACAGGGATCTCAGATTTACGCAGGGCACTGGAAGACAGCTGAGAAGGTGGCGTGATTAGACTGGTAACCCCATTCGTCGTCATCCGACGTAACTCGGAGTGACAACGAAAGGGAACGTCTCGGTTACGTATGTAACCCTCGTTCCCTGAGTAGGGAACGGAGACGTTACATCTTCCTGCCACTTTCCGCTGTACCGCGGGGATCGCCTGAGCTCAGTCTTGGCTCCTCAGCGAAGACACATATCTGCCTGTTGCCGGCGTCCTCCTTTTATACCCACGAGGTAAGGCGGAGATACGCTATGCAAATTCCGCAGACCCATGGCATTTCTTTGCCATTGGCTCGTTTTGTAATACTCGAAGTCGATAGGTGTTCTAAGCGAAACCCCATTCGTCGTCATCCGACGTAACGTCTCCGTTCCCTACTCAGGGAACGAGGGTTACATACGTAACCGAGACGTTTTCAGGCATTAGATCGAGAATGTTTTTGATAGTCGTACATTTATGGATTACAGATATGTTCACCATATTACTCCAGGCGTCCGATGACTTCCGCACAGCATTCATTTGACACAATAATTTCATTAGACGTATTTCATCCGCAGACTTTCCGGTGTTTGTAGCATGATTTTCATCGATAATCTTGTACAGCAGGGTTGATAATCCACATTTAACACGCAGTTTAAAGAAATATTTGATAATCCAGAATGTGCAGAGGTTCCACATTTTCACATGAGGACAGGTTCAGGGTCTTCAGCAGCAGCAAGCTTCCACTTCTCGACAGCGGAGTAAATAATTTCCTCACAACTTTCATCCACAAGTTTCTGTCTGATAGATCCCAGCTGCTCCACGATATACATCTCATCCTTAAGCTCAAACAAGATTGTCTCGACAGCACCTTGGATTCTTAGCCGATGTGGTGTAGCACCATACAGACTCAACGATTGAGCTAGGATAGTTTTTAGCTCCGGTCTGAGAACCCTTCAGGCTGATCTAGTCAAAACATCCATAAAAATAATATCCAGGTGGCTCGAACAAACACGAGTGCCTCGTTTGGGATGGGTGGTCTACGATACAGCCGTCGCAGCTTTGTTTCATCCGTTTATCGATCAAATATTCCAATATGATTGTAACTACACTTTTAATAATCCAATGTCCAGTATCGCCGAGACACCCGTCTGGCTCATCAGCAGACGTTTCAGCGTTCACAGGGGATGCTGTACCTGCATTTGTAACGGGCCCATTAGCTCCATAGTTCGTGAAGAACCCCAAGTTGTGATATCCAAGATCTGTACAAAATTTATTCATCCAGTCGACGCTTCTTTCCAGTGCATTTGAAAATCCTGATTGCGTGTATCCATCAACAGCTCCGAGAGGAGAGAATCCGGGGTGAATGGTTTCTTGAGACATAATCCAGAATGAGTTGAGTTGTCAAGGGAGGTCTTTTTAATGCTTGTAGAATGTGGGCGGTGCTATATGACCTCCCCTCCTACTGGGTGTGCACCAATCCGGGTGAAAGAGCTTCACTTTAATATCATGGTAGCGCTCGTACGCATCACACCATTTGAAAAAATTATCAATTTTGGCAAAAATGTCTTCCAGCACGGGCATATCCTTCCACTGAAACATGAATTTTAAATCGTAGTATTTAAGGTGGTTATCCTCCGAGATAGGCCATGCCCGTTCGGGTACATCTGACCCAAAATCAGTGCAAAGGATGTAAATGTAATCCTCGGGATGTTTGTTAACGTTGTCCGTCAGCAGCCTGTATTTTGTACCCATCGTTAGACCGTTCCACTCCGCTATAAAGAGGGGTTCGTCACACCCTTCTTTCATATCTTTCCAGACGTAGGTGAAAAATAAGATCCAGTCTCGTTCTGTGAAAAACAGATGCGGATCCTCTGTTGTATTCCTCGTAAATCTCTCATCGTTATCCACATTAATCAATCTGACTTCGCGGTTGGTCTTGTCAAAATTGTACTTGCACGAACGGCCGCCAGACAAATGAAAAACATATTCCACATCGTCCCTCGGTTCATGGAGAAATCTTGTTAAACAAGGACCATGCTTCATCCGCGGAGCTAGAGTCAAATCCTCCATAGCCTTATCAATGTTTCTCTCGGGGGTCTTGGGTTCTGTTGGCATAGCCATTGCTCCTGAATAGATCTAATAATCCACAATCACAACCGTATTTTGCGTTGAAATCGTGGCGTTTTTAAATAGACCGTCACGGAGGGAAATCCCTTAGAGTGCTGTCATCGTAAGTGTCAGTCGTAGCTGACCAATGAGACGTACGTACGTGTGTGTGTGTGTGTGTGTGTGTGTGTGTGTGTGTGTGTGTGTGTGTGTGTGTGTGTGTACTGACATTTATGTCGGTGTGGGTTCCCATCGGTGGGAGCACATCCACCTAAGGAGTTCCAAAATCTATTTCAATTAAAATAAGCTCAGCAGCTTCCCCTGATGCTACCATTGCTTTTTTTCCATCTCTAAAAGTGGCCCGTAAGGTAGCAAAAAGTGGATAAGTGTGTGAAGATGTGTATCGTCGAGCCTTTTTTTTACCGGAAGTCAGGATATACACTTCCCGCGAAATCGAATACACACCGCAGGAATCTGAACCCTTTGGGCAATGAAATTACTGCACTGTACAATCACTGTACAAAAAACTGCGGAAATTGCACAAGAAGAAGAAGTAGACGAAGAAGCAGACTTCAAGGATAGAAGATTGAAGACAGAAGAAGACGGAGTGGTTGGAAATCTGAATATTTTTACAAATACCGACCTCTGCATGCAACAGGTAAGCTAGGCATGGTTTTCATGGTGAGTTTATTTTGGCGTTACAGTATATCATGATTTTTGCTACCTCTTTTGGCTGCAATGTAGCTAACGTTAGCAACATAATATTACTATTAGCAGTTGGCTTAACCTAATAACATGTCACCACGGACATGACAGCGGGGCAGAGACGGGGTGCAGTGAAGTCGTGTCGTTAAAGGTGGAATCGGTTGTGAATTGTGAGCAAGACAGCGCAGGACTCGCTGATGGAGGTTAGCCAGAAGCTAATGCAGGACTGAAGCTACGGTGCCGTTTTGGAGTCACTCATCATACCCGCAGCTGGTTTGTTGGAGCCGGACAGTTGAGAGAAAATAATAGAAAAGACCGCCTTCAAGTTTTTCTAAATTTACTTTGCAATTACAGCAATATAGCTGTAGCAATTCAGTTATGGATGTTTTGGTCACATAATTTTTCAATAAAATTCGCAAAATGCAAAGTATTTAGTGAAAAATCTTTCCTGCTCTCAGTTGTCCATGTCCGTGACAATGTGAAGTGATGCTTGCCATTTTAGCATCTTATCTCAACTTCATTTATATATATATATATATATATATATATATATATATATATATATATATATATGGGTCAATGACGTATAAGGATTTTTTCAATTTTAAAATACAAAAAATAATATCTGTTGCAATTGTTAAAACATTAAGGATGTTGTGTAGAACCTAAATTCATTTTAAAAATGTAATTTAAGTGATTTTAGTGTGTTTTCATCTAGATGAATTGTCTGTAGCCTTAGAAAATGTCATGTGGTGCGACCGTGATTTATCTCAAAATTTATTAATTTGCTTAACATGCTTAAACATTATTTTACAAGTTCTTAGTAAGTAAAGTGTTTAGAAACCAAGTATTTGCATTTCTTTTGAGTTTTTGTAAATAATGATCTAATTTTTTGTTCTATAATTTCTGAGTTGCCTTCTTAAATCTAGTTACCAGACTTATTTTTCCTGTAAATCACATACAACTGATAGAAATCTTTTAAAAATATAATTTAATAGAGCATACTGTTTCTGTGATTCATATTTCAGCCACAGAAATAAAATATTTTATTTTAAATTTAATACAGTGATTGCTTTTATTGGTCGCACTACATAAGTGGTCGCTCCAAATGTCAGGAAGACCTTATATAGTTAAAAATCTATTTAAAGAGATCAATGAACAATACATTTTATACAAAAAAAATTGATTTAAACCAGATTTTATACAAATTTCACAGAGTTTTCCTGAACATAAACATTTAATAAACTTTTTTTTTATAAAAATCACATCACAAACACAAGTGCACCATTTAATTTAACTTGACTTAGAATTACTTTCTAACAAATAATAATGTTATAGATATAAATTATTTAATAAAAGTATTGTATACAGTTAACATTTGGGGTCAATATTTTTTTTGTAAAGTAATTAATACTTTTATTAATCAAGGACACATTCAGTGTCACTTTCAGGCGCAGGCTATAATGTTACGAAAGATTCTATTTCAAATGAATGCTGTTCTTTTGAACTTTCTGTTCATCAAATAATCCTGACATATAAAATGTATCACAGTTTCTACAAAAATATGAACATTGATAATAATCAGAAATGTTTCTTGAGCAGCAAATCATTAGTGACTCGCACAGGGTATTTGTGGCAATAGCAACAATACATTGTATGGGTCAAAATTATCGATTTTTTTCTTTTATTCCAAAAATCATTAGGATTATTAAATAAAGATGTTTTATATTTTGTAAATGTCCAACCAGATTTTCTCAATGTTTCGATTTTGTAGCACCCTCAGATTCCAGATTTTCAGTTGTATCGGCCAAATATTGTACTATCTTAACAAATCATACATCAATAGAAAGCTTATTTATTCAGCTTTCATATGATGTATAAATCTCAATTTCAAAAAATTGACCCATATGACATTGACCCATTGAGTGGTTTTGTGGTCTAGGGTTACATGTTAGAATGATTTCTGAAGGATCATGTGACACTGAAGACTGGAGTAATAATGCTGAAAATTCAGCTTTGATCACAGGAATAAATTACAGTTTACTATATATTCACATAGAAAACAGATATTTTAAACTGTATTAATATTTCACTCTTCTCCTATCAAGGTACTCCGCTCTTGCTGCAGGGTAAGAATTTTTTCGCTTGGCAGGCAGTGGCATCTGGTAAAATAGATTAAAATAGTTTTAAAATAAATAAATACATAGGCAATAATAAATACACTACAAATAAATGCAGTATTACTAAACTGAAATTACATGCTCTATTTTTTTTTGTGTGCATTTTTCTCATATTGTACAAAGAGTGAACATAAACTGTCTGAAATATATTTAAAAAATCCCAAATTGCATAAAAATCTATTCCAAATGATACTAAAGTAAAGTACTTTTTTAATATAAACCGTCGATTGAATATAAAAGCATAAAACTGCCAATCTAGGACATATATCTATCATTGAAAACAGTCTGCAGTGGTCGCACCACATGATATTTGGTCGCACCACATGATATTTTCAAATTCAGTCATAATTTTCAGGCACAGAATTGGCCACCTAAACAAAACAAGCTAGTTTGCCAAAAAAGGTCATATGAAATTTATAATAAAAATATATATTTGTAGAAATAACTTTAATATTACATTTTTTTGAGGTCATACCAACCATTACAAAGGTTTTTTTTTTTTTTCAATTTGAGAGAATTACAAACCTGCTTGCTGCTTCCATAGGTCCTTGGTAAATTGGTTTATGATGTAACTTCCTTGTGTTTGAATAGTTTACAACATATAAGTCCCAAAATGGTAGTTCTTTGATGGTCGCACCACATGATATTTCATAAAATAGACATCATCGGACAAAGTTTGTTTGTATATTATGATGGAAATATAAATGAAAATGCTTTGAATTTTTTTAAAGGATTACAAAACATTTTGGAAATCATGCCAAATTGTGCAGAATATAAATTTGAATAAATTCAGAGTAATTTCAAAGATGTTTTCAAAACAGAAGTTATGGCCGGACGGTAGCACCACATGATGTTTTGACACTTTAAATAACAAAAAAAAAAAAAAAAATAAGTAAAGGTTTACATTAAATAAGTAAAGGAGTACATACATGGGAGAGTTACTACAAATATGCAGTATCTTTTTAGGCATTTAAACCCATTTTTGCCTGAAAAAATGCAGTCGGACAGAAAATTGAGGCGTCACGTCATTGACCCTTTTAACAAATAAAAACACATTCTTAAATTTCAGAGCATCACTGTGACTGATCAACTGATCAACAAATGTAGCAAGATTTGAAACCTTTGCTTGTTTAGACTCAATACTTCTAAGGGAAGTTTTCACCAAACTATTTGTCTGGGTGGTACCAGCCTACCCTGGACCCCCCCATAACCATCCATGCGCGTATGTATGAGGAAAAATGTGATGCTGCATATATCAGTCAATGGTCATGTGGCAACGCCGCCATGCTGCTGTACCAGAAGTTAAGTTTGAAAGCCCTAGTTTAAATTGATTACTGAGTGTCTGTGCAGCACAACATGGTTATCATCTAACAAGTTAACTTCTCGGCCTCAACAGGCTCGGTCAGCTTTCAGTGCGCACATTTCAGAATTTGCATATTTCATTAGCCCGTGTTTGATGTTAAACAATGTGCATCCTGCAATAGCAAAGCTCAGTACACAGCTGTTGCAGCGTCTATGTGTTTGTATGAATGTCTGTTTATTTATTTATTTTACATAATAGATTTTTATTGTGACACTCTATTTTTCAAAAACCTTTTTGTGAGATTTGCCTTGACTAAGTACGAACAACAATTATTTTCACAGAGCCATTATGTCCACAAGGAGGAAGAGGAAAAAGCCTATAGACAAGGATGGGTTTATGCCGAGATTCATTGACCGTTACAAAGGTAAGTTGCAGAAGATTCCTTGACACAACTTGTGCATTTCAAAAGCAAAAAAGTATTATTGTTGACGTAATGGTAGGGTACAGTTTTTGTGTGTTTTCAGGTTATATATTCCTATTTTATTTTTTATTTCTTTGCCTTTGTCAAAGACAGACAGTGATCGAAGTGAGTGTGATATTTTACAGCCCAGGCAAGATTGTCAGAGTGCTTTGTCAGAATATTCTACTGAAGTTTGCAGAGAAGTAGAGCCTATTGCTGTGGTAGACTAGCTGCAGTTTAGAGTTTAAGGCAAATTTTCATCTTGATTGATCCCAAATAAGTGACATGGAAAGGAAAGGGCGAAGTTAATAGGGATAAAACATCTGCATTATAAAACATTAAAAGTAGATGTCATCATTCACATGTATGAATTTCAGTTCTTTTCTTGTTTCCCTTGGCCTGTTGGGTCTTATTTTTCATTTACTGAGCTCCTAAGGTTTTTAAAAAGCATTCGTTTTGATTTTTAAAATGATCCAGGAACAATGAATTAGCACTTTCCTCTTCTCTGTTTCTGCTTCAGCATACAGTTTTTTCCTCACAGTCTCTGGGTGTCAAACCCCAATTATTACAAATTTGTAATTAATAAAGTTATTGCACTTGCGAATCCGAATTTCAATGCACCTTTCGTTCACTGCAACTTAAAGTCCCACTCCGATCATCTTTTGAGCTATTTTAAAAAGTTCTCAGTGGTCTTTAAATTATGATTATGCAGTTTTTAGCCCAAATCAAAAAACATGTGCTCTTTTCCAGGACTTTGCTTCTGCAGAGCGGCAGTAGCATTAGCAATTCGCCTCTGCGTTGTGGGTGGAGCCAGCACTGCGGTAAATTATGAAAGCTAATACCAATATCTCTCTTCTTAGCACTACAACCCACTACAGCACACAGGTGTTGATCCGCCATCGTCTTCTCTACTCCTCAGAACCTGAGCGGAGTGGGGCAGGAGCTTGTGGCCCCCCCCAGAGTTATTACATCACAACTCCAGTCTGTTTTAGGCTGCCTTTTAGTGACTGCCATTGGTTCACAGCCATTTGAATGCAAAAATACTCAAAAATGCAATTTTGAGCTTAATTTTCTAAAGATATGTCCTCTAGCTTTAGAAAGATGTCACAAGAACATGTTAACAACACGAAAAACATGATTATCATTGGAGTGGGTCTTTAAAGCTCATTTGCACAATACATTATTTAACTAGTCTCTCTATTTGTTGTATATACGTTTGTTATATTGCTTTTCTGTGTCCTATATTTATTTTGTAAATCAGGAATACTTCTGTTTTTATATTGCTATTTAATATTTAGTTTCATGCCTTGCTGTGGCTACAATGTATTTTTTCCAGTTTTGGATCAATATAGTACATCTGTCTTTCTGTTTATGTCAAATGTCTGAGTTGCATGATGTTCTTACGCTTCACTGGTGTTACCTGCACTAAATGGTACACGGCACTCTCAGTTTAAAGGAGTCATAACCTAGTATTACCTTGGATACCCACACTCTATTATAGTCTTTCATGCCCTTCTAAAAAAGAAAAGTGGAAAAAAATTAACACAGAGCTCCTCTGACCCTTATTTCTGAAGTCATTATTGTTTCGCGCGATCTGATGCAATATTTTGGCTGTCGTGGACGGTCATTTTAATAATGCAAATGAGGGGCGCGTTGATTGGTGGCAGGAAGGAGGGGGGTTGACACCGCAGGTAACTTCAGCATATCATTCCAAAATGACATCATGGCGCAAGTTGTGAATGAACCCGACCTGGCCGCGACCTACGGAATTCAACCGTCTATGCACGAGCCAGAATATGAACCTGAGCTGGAAAGGGAAGATGTAGAGTCGATGGAAGGACGTCTACATCAAGATGTCTCTGAATGGTAAAGACAATCATTTTGACTTAGACATTCCTTATACCTTTTATTTAATGTAGATTACATTAACGGAGATGTAGTCTACTTTTTTTATCAGCTTACAGTGTTTATTGAGATCAACGTTTGCTATCATGTGGTGTTTTTGCCTTGTTCCACGTTGTGGTTTTTTAGACATTCAAATTTGTGAACGATTCCGGCGTAAAATGATTAGCACAGACACCTAACGTTAAGCCAGTGGGAAGGGTTGTAGGAACCGCGTCATTAAAAATGAATTGAATCCACTGGTCCCTGACAGCTTGGGAGAGAAAACACATTTAAGTTACATGTTGATTCTGGCAGTCAACAACAGAGCAACTCACGTGTGCACTACGTTTCTCCATCTTTCGCGACTGAATATGAGGGGGAGAGGGGCAGGGCGGGCTTCCTGCGGCATAGGTCTGCGGTGGCCATATATGGTATATCCTGCCCCGTCTTGACGTCAAGTCGGGGCAGAAATTAAAATCTTGTATTTGAGTGCGCATGCACGTGGGCTGGTTTACGAACCCAGGGGTAAACAAACGCTTCACTTTTAAATATCGGCTTCCCGGCCAGTGTATAATCGTTAGGCAATCATAACATACAATAGCCGTGTTTCCACTGTCGGGCCAGAGCCGGGCTGTGCTAGTGCGTGTCAGGGCCAGTCGCGTTTCCACTGTCACTTCCGGGGCTTGATCGGGCCACGCCGGGACTTTTTCGGGACCAGCGGCCAGGTTTTCTGGCCCGACGAATACCTTGGTCCAAAGCGGGCCAGCTCGGGCTAGAGGAGTGGTTACGAACAGAGGCGGAGTTTAGCCTACCTGAGACGGTAGCGCCGGATGATTCTGTCAGCATTGAAGACTTAAATAATTTATCTTAAAACTCACTTTCATGTTTGAATGCCTTCTGTTTGTGATCCGATGCGGATTCTGACCGTAGACATATTTATAGGTTACGTGATGCAAAAGACTGCACACTAGTTACCATAGTAAACATGGTAAATGTGAACGGTTGAAGAAATCAGACAAATCGCTATCACAAACATGTTTCTATTTTATCTGTCAGTATAAGCCCGTCTCGTCTCTTACCAGACTATCATAAAATAAAGCAATTTTTTTGATTCTCTGACTGAAAATAGGGTATAATAAACAGAAACAGACGCGACTGAATAAGTAAGTGTATCCTCTTTCTTTTGTGAAATAGACCTAATGGTATAAACCAATTTATTTCTGTGACTAATGTGCAATTTTGACACAAATTAATTAATTATGATCAATGTCACATTTTATTGTAACCTAACGTTAGTGGTAAAACATCGATGGGTTTTAAATAGACCTATTTAAAAAACAAAAATACCAGCAACGGTCGCATTTATCATGTTTGTTTAGCGATCACACTGTTTCTAGTGATTTCTTTCTGATTCGTTTTCTGATAAAAGTAGTAACTTTTATTTGTTGGTAAAATGATGTGTGTGTGACGTTGCTCCAGAGAGGCGTGTTATGGGCGAGTTTTAGTGAAGTGCTGTGGAGCTTCTGGCCCGACAGTGGAAACGCAACAGATTTTGAGCCCTGTGCTCCTGGCCCGAGGCCATTAGCCCGGCTCGGCCCGTTTAAAGCCCTGGCTCGCACTGGCCCGACAGTGGAAACGCGGCTATTGATTCTCGTGGAAAAGTTAAAAATACAGGTAATGACTCCTTTAAGGGAACCGAACAGAGCATAGACAGGACCTCAGTGATGCATTGATGTGGATGGGTCTGCTTCAAAAACATTTTTTGGCCACATAAAGTCTGATCAAAAAAGCACTTTACCAGTAGAGTGTGTATCACAACTGGGAGAGTGCTGAGCATTGTCTGCAGGTTATACACTGACTAGATGCAAGAACCTCAACCTCACTTTGAAAATACTGTAGTATCTCTTTTTGAGTCCAAGAATGAAATGTTTAATTATTATATATTATTGTAGGAGGAGGAGTGTTTGCCACACACCCCATTGAACCCGGGGACTTCCTGTTGGAGTACAGGGGTAAACTCCTCACACAGGAGGAATGCAAGTCAAGAAAATACTCAGAGATTGAAAGCACATTTCTCTTTGACTTTCAGTGGCAGAATCATCACTTATGGTAAACATTGAAAGATGGATGTTTTGTATTAATTTAGAGAAATTACGAGTTAACCCTGAAACAAGGGTTTAATACTTGACGAATGAGTTAAGCACAAATACTCTTAAATTCTTTTGAAAATAACTCTTTCAATAAAACTTTTAAAAAGATGTAAAACTATTACCATTTTTCTGATACTTTTCAGCCTGGATGCATCTGAAGAAGATGGATCTCTCGGAAGATTGGTCAATGACATCCACCAAAATCCAAATTGCTTTATGAAAAAAATCATAGTTTACAACAAACCACATTTGTGCCTTTTTTGGAATCACTATGGTGATTCAAAATGGCCTTGGCGCAGTAAGGTGAGTTGGTTAGATTAAGTATAGAGATTTCTTTTTTTTTTTTTTTTTTTTGCAAAAGCAAATTTTGTATTTCTCCAATATTAACCATGTTTCCAATATTACTCTTGACTGTCTATGGAAATACATTTAATCTTTGATCTGTGATGTGTGTTAAAATGAGTTCTTCTTTATCTGCAATCCAGTTGAAAAAAACCCAAGCTCCAGCCGCAGCAGAAGAGAATGAGACCAGCCCTGTTCCTAAGACGCTTAATGATAGACAAAACCCCGATCAGACCTGCATACAGGTAAAAGTACATTCAAACAGATTCATCTATGCTGACATATATATGGTGGTGTTCTATTACTAAAGTGGACCAATGCTTATGTGGCTTTATATTGGCTGTTAAAGGCCAGGTAATGTCACACACACCTGCATGTTTCCAGTCATGTTCTTATGGGGTCCTTCCATCTTCCAAATACATTTTGTTTCTCTAGTCTCTCCTTTACACACTCATATGTCTGTAGTCAGACCCATGTGGGGCTCTTCCGTCCAGTTCTTACTGTAATTGTTTTTAATGCACTATGGCAACACCTGACATGACAGCAACTGTGATTTTAACATTCGTAATTGTATACTGTATCTGAGCTGTTAGATGTTTTAAAGCAATATTTTCATTTGATCCACTGCAAACTCCTGGAATAGACGTGAGCTGCTTTTTAGTCCATGCTCTCAGTTGAAGTTCAGTGCTGTTTCACCATTAGTTGACCTTATTAGCCTGTGAATGTCTCTTCATACAGTTCTGAGTCTCTTCTTGTCTGTCTATTTCAGGTGAAAAGACTTCAGACTCCTGCTGCAGCAGTAGAGAATGAAACCAGCCCTGTTCCTTAGACGCTTAATGATAGACCAAACCCAGATCAGACCTGCACACAGGTAAAAGTACATTCAAACACATTCATCTATGCTGACATGTATGTGGTGGTGTTCTATTACTAAAGTGGACCAGTGCTTATGTGGCTTTATATTGGCTGTTAAAGGCCAGGTAATGTCACACACACCGGCATGTTTCCAGTCATGTTCTTATGGGGTCCTTCCATCTTCCAAATACATTTTGTTTCTCTAGTCTCTCCTTTACACACTCATATGTCTGTAGTCAGACCCATGTGGGGCCCTTCCGTCCAGTTCTTACTGTAATTGTTTTTAATGCACTATGGCAACACCTGACATGACCTCAACTGTGATTTTAACATTCACAATTGTATACTGTATCTGAGCTGTTAGATGTTTTAAAGCAATATTTTCATTTGATCCACTGCAAACTCCTGGAACAGACGTGAGCTGCTTTTTAGTCCATGCTCTCAGTTGAAGTTCAGTGCTGTTTCACCATTAGATGACCTTATTAGCCTGTGAATGTCTCTTCATACAGTTCTGAGTCTCTTCTTGTCTATTTCAGGTGAAAGGCCTTCAGACTCCTGCTGCAGCAGTAGAGAATGAGACCAGCCCTGTTCCTCAGATGCTTAATGATAGACCAAACCCAGATCAGACCTGCACACAGGTAAAAGTACATTCAAACACATTCATCTATGCTGACATGTATGTGGTGGTGTTCTATTACTAAAGTGGACCAATGCTTATGTGGCTTTTTATTGGCTGTTAAACGCCAGGTAATGTCACACACACCGGCACTGTGTCTGAGCTGTTAGATGATTTGAATTTTGATTTTAAATATTTTGATTTGATGCACTGAAAACCCCTGTAATGGTCAATTGGACCATGGACCAATGGTCATGGGGCTTTAAAGTAGTCAGGTGACCTTATTGGGTTGTAAAGGCCAGGAAATGTAACACACACTGGCATCTTTCCAGTCCCATTCTTGTGGGGCACCTTTTAACGCATTATGGTAACATCTGGGGAGAAAAAAAGAAGAAAATCTGCATACTGGGTTAAAGCTCACAGTTACCTTTTTTATTGACTAAAAAACAAACGTTTCGATCCAAATGGTCTTCCTCAGGCAACTATATGATAGTATTGTAATACTATAGTATAGCTGTACTCTGATTTTAACATTTATAATTGTACACTGTCTAAAAGGGCTGATGTTCACATTTCTGGATATAGATTTTTAGTCAGACCATGCCATGTTTCTTTGGCCAAACTTTCTAATTCCATACTTAATGAATTTTTGTTTATTTTTAGGTATTTACTGTCCAAGGATTTTCACTGGTTGATTATCCAGATAGTGATGAAACTGATGAGGATGGTATGGAAACGAACCTCCCACCCCACACCTGGATGTTATTATAGGGCAGAATGATATTGCCCCAGATGTTTCAGATAATTTGTACGATTCAGATGAAACTGTTGTGAAAGAAACTTGCGATGAGGCTTCTCCAAGCAACCATTCCAACAATCAATCGGATGATGAACTTGTTCCACCACTGAGACGCACAAAAATCATTCTGGTAAGCCCCAAAACACATTTTAACAATATAATTAACTTGTTTATGTGATAAATCTTGTCCCACTAGTAAGCGAATTTGAATTATTTTATATTTGAATGGGAATCATTCACTTTGTACCTGAATCGATTGTTTTGAACAATTGCTTTTAAAATCTGAATTTAAATGGACTCATTTGAAATTGAATCTGTTGGATTGGCATAAACTGTCATGTGGATGGCGGATGAACCCAGGCGCAGACAGTACGCAATCACAGAACGTTTATTGTAGGCAGAAAACAGGAAAACAAAACCCACAAGGGGGCAAAACACGACTAGGACAAGGAATGGATGGCAGACTAGACTAGACAATGACTGTACAATAAACTGACAATACTTCAAATAAACATTCACAAAGACAAGACTCTACACTAAGTACTCACGGGTAAGAAATGGCAAGGTATAGCAACAGACAGATTCGACAACATTCAGCATAAATTAGGCAATGAACCGACACAAGACAGCAAACACAAGGGGACTAAATACCAAGAAACTAACGAGGGGAACAGGTGACGCTAACAAGGTAATCATGACTAAACAAGGATAACAAGGGGGCGGGGTAGCAAGACGAGACAACACAAGCACATGGCCCAAACAACAGACCATGCGCTTGTACATAAAACATGGGTCTGTCATGATCCTGCCACAATACTAGAAGAATACAAGGACATGATGGCAGAATCATGACAGAACCCCCCGCTTAAGGAGCGGCTTCCAGACGCTCATAGGGACACTAAGCACAAGACAAGACGGAACGAGACATAGACAAAAACCAACAAAACATGGAAAACACTAATAACGGCATACATGAATAAACAATTACAGGGTTAGGGTGGAACAATAAAAACATCAAACATGGCAGGGGAGGTGGAGGAATCACAGAGTTCATGGGGGGAGGTCCAGGGAAGATGGGAAGACTGGGGGTCTTGGGTCCACGGGATGAGGGCTGAGGACGAGGACTCTGGGCAGGCTTAGACGGAGACACACGAGGAGAGGTCTTGGGGGAAACAGTCCGGGGCTTAGTGGAGACAGGGAAAACAGTCCGAGAACTAGTGGTGACAGGGACAAACGGGGAAACAGTCCGTGGACTAGTGGAAACAGGGACAAACGGGGAAACAGTCCGGGGGCTGGTGGAGACAGGGACGAACGGGGAAACAGACTGGGATACTGCTTCAATGGTAGCAGCAACAGATTCAGACACAGACATAGCAGGCGAAGGGGCAGGACTGGGTGCAGCGCTCTCCGTGGCAGGCTTGAGTGCAGCGCTCACAGGGACAGTGGGCTCGGGACAAGACCTGACGGGCACATCGAGGATCTTGACAAGCTTGGCAAGGTAGTCTGCTAGAGTCTCGGCAGCAACAATGATAGGCATCCGCTTACGAGCAGACACCGCTTGCAGGACTGCTTCTGCAGCTTGATCGGCCGCAGCTCTCACAGAGGCAGATTCAGTAGCCGGGCAACCAGCTGCTGATTCAGGAATGGCGCTTGCAGGAGCGGGCTCATGGACGGCGCTTGGAGTAGCGGGCTCTGGAACAGCGCTTGCAGTAGCGGGCTCTGGAACAGCGCTTGCAGTAGCGGGCTCTGGAACAGCGCTTGCAGTAGCGGGCTCTGGAACAGCGCTTGCAGTAGCGGGCTCTGGAACAGCGCTTGCAGTAGCGGGCTCTGGAACAGCGCTTGACGAAGGATGGGAGGCTCCCCTCTTCCTCCTCTTTCTCCTAGGTCGGGAAGCAATGCTCACAGCAGGACTCGTGATCGGCTGGACGGGCTCAGCGGAAGACAAAACAGGAACTGGGAAGACCATTTCTGGTAGGGTGAGCTCAGATGACGATGACTCCGAGGGGGAATCCCAAGAAACCCGTCTCCCTCGTTTCCCACGGAGGTCAGCGGGTGTGGAAGACGCCTCTGGAGTCGTGGGGGAACCAGCCTGGTCCCCAAGCGTCGCGACGCCTATCATTCGACCCTCGGGAATGATAGGCAGGTGGGCAGAAGGTGAAGACCTCATGGTGGGAGCCTGCGAATCCTTCCTTGACAAGCAGGCCACCATATCCGGGAACGGGCGGCGAACCAGACTCTCCCGTTCAGCCAGAGAAGGCAGAACGTTTAGGCCCGCGATGAGGTAGCGATTTACTAGAATCTCAGGCAAGAAGAACCGCCTCACCTCCGCGACCCGGGCGTACTGTCTCAAGGTCCGCTCACCCTGGGAAGGAAACGGAAGCTTTCCATTCCTGGAGTTGGAAATCGCCTCTTGCCACCAATGTACAAGATGGTCAGGATGATCGTCAGGCATACTGTCTGCTGGGTTCTGTTTTGGTCGGTTCATTCTGTCATGTGGATGGCGGATGAACCCAGGCGCAGACAGTATGCAATCACAGAACGTTTATTGTAGACAGAAAACAGGAAAACAAAACCCACGAGGGGGCAAAACACGACTAGGACAAGGAATGGATGGCAGACTAGACTAGACAATGACTGTACAATAAACTGACAATACTTCAAATAAACATTCACAAAGACAAGACTCTACACTAAGTACTCACGGGTAAGAAATGGCAAGGTATAGCAACATAGACAGATTCGACAACATTCAGCATAAATTAGGCAATGAACCGACACAAGACAGCAAACACAAGGGGACTAAATACCAAGAAACTAACGAGGGGAACAGGTGACGCTAACAAGGTAATCATGACTAAACAAGGATAACAAGGGGGCGGGGTAGCAAGACGAGACAACACAAGCACATGGCCCAAACAACAGACCATGCGCTTGTACATAAAACATGGGTCTGTCATGATCCTGCCACAATACTAGAAGAATACAAGGACATGATGGCAGAATCATGACCTAAACACCCGCAGGAGTGATGTCCAGTGATCAGCGCTCAGGTGTGTGCTTAAAAAAAAAAAAGATACAACGTGCCCAGTGGTGTAGGCTACTGGTCAGCCAGCATACCGGGACCCCGGTAGGCCGACGCTATCACTCCCGGATGCCGCGGCCGGTCTCTTTTGCCAAAATCCGGTCGAATCCTCCTCCTCGCCTGGTGCATTAATTATAAATTAAATAGAGATCACCAACAATCAATCAGTCATCATTTATTAGAGAAGCTCAACTCTTCTTTTCTGACTGATTGCTGATTTTTAAGTGATATGGAGACAATTGTGAGGTGAGGAAGACACTTCGGAAAATTATTGACTAATCTCTCCCTCTCTCTTGAGTAGTTCCATGTCTACAGGAATGACACTATATCATTATCAGAAATCAGAAATCAGAATCAGAAATCAGAAAGAGCTTTATTGCCAATGTGCTTGCACACACAAGGAATTTGTTTTGGTACTGAGGCTTCCAGTGGACATATACAAATACAAAATGAAACATAATACTACAAATTATAAGAATAATTATAAGAATAAAAAATAAAAATATAAATATATGAGAATAAAACTATCACAGTTGGGTTTAGTCAGAATAGACATTTTCAGATTTACAGATTATGAACCTATTTACAGTGTTTTGAATATTATAAATAAATAAATCTACATATAAGTATCACCTGAGTTGTGGGATATTGCACTTAACAGTGGGAGTATTGCACTTACAGGCATATGCCTTGGGAGGAGTGTTAACTGTTCAGGAGGGAAATGGCCTCTCTCTGTTTAAGTCGTCTTTAACCTCAATAGTAATCTCGTTAATACTGGTTTTATTAAGACGCACGTAGTGTGACTTGTCGTACCTGACACAGGCAGCCTTGTTTGTTTCCCCTTCGATATGTACTGTACCTAGTAAAGGTACATCCGAATCTCCAACTGATTGGTAGTCTATTATATCTGTGTACACATATAGGGTATAAAAACCACCTCTTATATCAGCCTGGAACGGTGCGTATGGGACTGATGTGACGTGTGTGTCTTGATGCTCATCCGAACTGTTTGCAACTTCTATAGGAACACCGGGTTTTAATCCTAGTATAACAGCTACCTTACCATAAAATGTCAACGAAGCCCTCTGGACTGCTTTCAGAAATATCTTATTCTTTAAATGATCGTAGCTGAGCTGCACCCGCGGGGGGAGAGATGCATTTATTTATCTAAGTAATACGGGTATATCCTCAAAATAACCATACTTTAAAGCGTTCCGGCTCGTAGATATTTTTTCCGAAAAGTTTGGATATTAAGGTCACCCTTTAGACTGTGCAGTTCGCCGTTATTCTGTAATTGGCTTTGATCACAATCGATAATAAATACAGCGTCGTCCTCGACCAGTGCCACTTCCCACAGGCCTTTTAAATTTATACTTCTAGCCAACCTAGTTCTGTAATTAGATATACGATTCTCAGGATAGACATTAGTCGAAGCATTGCTGGGGAGTGTAACGTAGAACCCCTCCTCAGAAATTATTTACATAAATGACACCTGTTACGAATTCACTATAACTTTAAGGTGGTTTGCAGATTCATCACCTGTTTTTTAGGAATCCAGCTGTTGAATTTAGAAGGCCATCCCCACCACTTGACTAACACACACATGACTTTCCCACGGCGTTGTTTATCCAGTATTTTTTCAACCTTGAAAGATGCATCATTACTCACGATAATCTTCTGTAGTTCTTGTTCATAAAAACAATCAGCGATAATTTCACCGTCATAGTCGTGTAATCGGTATACGGGAGGTATACGTGGAATGCATGCGGTTATTATGAAATATTCTTCAATATAATTCCTCTGTCATGCTAATTCAGATTAGTACAGTTGGTTTTAAATTAATCTGGTTTATTTTAGTTCAGGACTCCATAGTCCAGGTGTAACTAATCTGTACTTAATCTGTGCTACAGAAAGCCATTTTTTAAGTCACGGTTAACTATTCTAGATTAAGGCCTACTCCTGTCTTAATATAAACCCTGTCCGGGAAACCGCCCCAATATGTTTCCTATTTTAAGGGAATCAGCATTCCCTTTCGTTGTCACTCCGAGTTACGTCGGATGACGACGAATGGGGTTTCGCTTAGAACACCTATCGACTTCGAGTATTACAAAACGAGCCAATGGCAAAGAAATGCCATGGGTCTGCGGAATTTGCATAGCGTATCTCCGCCTTACCTCGTGGGTATAAAAGGAGGACGCCGGCAACAGGCAGATATGTTTTCGCTTCGGAGCCAAGAGTATTTCTTCACTCCACAGTCATCTCTGACTTCGCTCTACGAGACAAGCTTCTCTCTCCGGTGTTGGTGTGACGGCGATCTGCAGCGAGCTCACAGTGCCTGCTGATCTGTGCAGTAATCTGCCAGTGTGTGTGTCTCCCTGTGCGCTTCAACATCGCGGAGTTTTTTCTCTCCTCTCATAAAAGAGCTCGCACGCGGCACGTCTTTTTAAAGACGGCTCGCCCGTGCATTTCTGGTTGCAGCGGACTGGTATCGGACTCTGATGGGCACGAGCGCTGTCTAGTGTGTTTGATCATGCTTGAACAGCGCTCGTGGGTGACTCATGTTCTCGCAAGGGTTCTCGCGTCATATATAGGTCGAGACTCGGTGAACTCCTAAGAGTGAGAGTCCCCTCATCCACCCCCCGATCTTCGGCTGGTGGCCAGGGTGACCTGAGGGTTACGGTCTGGAACAAGGCGCCGACTATGTGTCCGTGACCCCAGCCCCCTTCTTCAATGACGGTGCCCGCTAGTGAACTGCTGATTCCCGCGAGTCTACCCTCTGGTGGCCCGCGTGTTTCAGTTGAAGCTACAGAGGAAGATGCCATGTCTGGCTTGAGTCTTCTGGAAGTGAGGGCTCGTCACAGCTGCCACCTTCCGGTGTGCATACGGCTGTGCCTGAGTCTGATCCGGAGATGACGACCATGCTTTCCTGGGACGATTGGTTTTGGGTAAGGCCGCCAACCCTCGTCCGTGGCAAACCCCAATACCTCTCTTCCCGGACGTGCATGATGAGATCTCGAAGTCCTAGAAGACCCCCTTGTCTTCTCAGGACCGCTCGCTGATCTCATCCGCCTTTCCTCCCCTCGATGGGGCCGCTGCCCTTGGGTACACTGGGGTTCCCCCGGCTGAACGCTCTGTTGCGATGCTATGTGTCCTCAGAGTGCTTCTTCTCGGCGCAATCCTAAGCACCCGCCCGTGGCCTGTAGTTTTTCGTCTACGCTTGTGGCGAGATCCTATAGTGCCACGGGACTGGCAGCCGCCTCACTGCATGCCATGGTCATTCTGCTGGTCCACCTGACCCAGATGCTCATGGACCTGCACTAGGGCGGGACTGACCCAGGGCTCTTCACTGAGCTGCGCGCCGTCACTGACCTTGCTCTCCGAGCGACGAAAGTGGCCGTACGCTCCCTGGGTCAGGTGATGCTCACCATTCTGTGGCTGAACCTGTCTGATGTGCTGGATGTCGCGCGGACCCGTCTGTCCGACATTCCCATATCCCAGGTCGGCCTCTCCGGCGGTGCGGTTGAGGGCTGACCAACAGCTCTCGGCCGCTCATGAGCAGACTGACGTTGATTCTGTCCCGACGGCCCCGCCGTCCGCCCAGGTCCCTCGGTCTGCCCACCGCCGAAGGCGCCCCCCCCCCGCGGCTCCCACCCCGCCCGTTCACCCGGGCCGACTCTGGGGGCCGCGGGCGGACGCCACAGCCCCTCTCCAGCCCCGCCCCCCGCTACACGCCGGGTTAAGCGGCGCTCCTGAGACGGGCTCCTCGGGGATGGAGCAGACTGAGGTTGACTCTGTCCCGACGGCCCCGCCGTCCGCTCAGGTCCCTCGGTCTGCCTACCGCCGTGGGCGCCCCCCCGCGGCTCCCACCCCGCCCGCTCAGCCGGGCCGGCTCTGGAGGCCGCCGTCGGACGCCAAAACAGTCCTCTCCAGCCCCGCCCCCCGCTACACACCGGGTTAAGCGGCGCTCTTGGGATGGGCTCCTCAGAGATGGGACTCAGTTCTTTCCAGGAGCTGGTAGCAGGACCACTCCTTTCCCCGGGTGAGGGCCGGGGAAGAATCCTTATTCTCCAAAGAACTGACTCTCCCGTCTCTGAGCACAGAGAGTTCGGACGTCACAGAGCGCCGCCCACATGCGGTGCTCTCCTCGTCCCCCTCTGTCCCGGAGGTGGTTGACACGGCGTGCCGTCCACGACCGCTTCGCCCCTGTCCCCCTCTGTCGCCAGACCCTTGATAGAGCAGGCCCCCGTGGAACGCTGGTCCTTCCCTGGCCTCCTCTGTCAGGGTGCGGTTTTGACCTTGCCCCCACACCGGGCCGCTATGCCGTCCACGTCTGGGCCGGTCATTCCGCTTCGCTGCACCACCGGGGGGACGTCTGTGGTTCTCGACGCCGCTGGCACAGTTGGGAGCCTGCCTAGAGCTTCCCTTCTGTTCCGCTGGGTCGCGCGAACCATCGGCTCGGCTATGCGATTCAGTTCGCACGGTCTCCTCCCCACTTCTGGGGAGTCCCCTCCACTTTGGTCGATGGCTATGCCCTATCATGAGAGCGGAGGTTGCTACCCTACTGGCGAAGGGTGCGATTGAGACTGTCCCTCCAGCCGAAAGGAGGTCCGGGTGTACAGCCCCTACCTCATTGTCCCGGAGAAGTCTGGTGGGTTACGGCCAATCCTGGTCCGAACCGCTCCCTTCACAGGCTGCCGTTCAAGATGCTCCTGGCCAAACGCACTTCTGGATGTGTGCGGCCACAGGATTGGTTTGCAGCGATCGACCTGAAGGGCGCCTACTTTTATGTCTCCGTTCTCCCTCGACTCAGACCATTCCTACGGTTTGCTGTCAGGGCGCGCGCATATCAGTACGCTGTTTTCCCATTCGGGCTAGCCCTGTCTCTTCGCGCCTTCACAAGGTTGTTGAGGCTGCCTTTGTTCCTCCATGGGAACACGGGGTTCGCGTCCTGAACTATCTCGGTGACTGGCTGTCTTAAGCTCACTCCTGAGACCAGGTTTGCGAATACAGGGACCCAGTGCTCCGGCACCTAGCTCGTCTGGGCCTTCGGGTCAACCGGGGAAGGAGTAAACTTTGCCCCGTGCAGAGGAGCTCTTTTCTCGGTATGGACTTGGTCGCCTTCTCCACTCAGCCATTGCTGACTTGCCTGAGACTATCAAGCGCAAGAGTGCGGTTCCACTGAAGTTTCTTCAGAGGCTCCTGGGGCATATGGCATCTGCAGCCGCGGTTCGCCGCTCAGATTGCTTCATATGAGACCGCTTCAGCTCTGGCTCCGCGACCGAGTCCCGAGGTGGGCATGGCAACACGGCACCCTCCGAGTACCAGTTACTCCGACCTGCCGTCAGACCTTCACCCCGTGGTCAAACCTCAGTTTTCTACGGGCCGGAGTGCCCCTGGAACGAGCTTCGCGGCATGTTGTTGTAACGACAGATGCCTCCTCCACGGGCTGGGGTGCCATGTGCAATGGACGTGCAAACGTCAATTGCCTCGAGTTGCTGGCCGTACGTCTTGCTTTGCGCCGCTTCCGGGCCGTGCTCAAGAACCAACACGTATTAGTCCGTTCAGACAATACCGCCACTGTAGCGTGCATCAACCATCAAGGTGGTCTACGCTCCCGCCGTATGTCGCAACTCGCCCGCCACCTCCTCATATGGAGTCAGAAGCATCTGAGGTCGCATCATGCCATTTATATCCCCGGAGCCCTGAACTGTGCAGCCGACGAGCTCTCACGGCTTCAGCCCCTCCCGGGAGATTGGCGACTCCATCCCCAGTCGGTTCAGCTGATTTGGGACCAGTTCGGGGACGCACAGTTAGATCTGTTTGCCTCTCACGACTCGACCCATTGCGACCTGTATTATTCCCTGACCGAGGGCACGCTCGGCACGGATGACCTGGCGCACAGCTGGCCGCGGGGCCGCAAGTATGCGTTTCCCCCAGTGAGCCTTCTTGCGCAGACCTTGCGCAAGGTCAGGGAGGACGCGGAGCAGGTCATTCTGGTCGCGCCGTACTGGCCCGCCCAGACCTGGTTCTCCGAACTAGTACTCCTCGCGACAGAACCTCCCTGGCCGATCCCTCTGAGGAAGAACCTTCTTCCTCAGGGACGGGGCCACCTATGGCACCCTTGTCCGGATCTCTTGAACCTCCGCGTGTGGCTCCTCGATGGGACGAGGCAGGTTTGAGTACCCTACCACCAGCGGTGGTGGCTACCATCACTTCCGCTAGGGCGTCGTCCACGTGACACGTCTATGCGTTGAAGTGGAACCTCTTCGTCAGCTGGTGCTCTTCTCACCGAGAAGACCCCCGGAGATGCTCGATCAGCGTTGTGCCTTCCTTCCTTCAACTGGGGCTGGAGCGAAGGCTGTCTCCCTCCACCCTGAAGGTCTACGTTGCCGCTATTGCCGCACACCATGACCTCATCGAAGGTAAGTCGGTGGGGAAGCACATCCTGGTTATCAGGTTCCTAGAGGAGCGAGGAGACTAAATCCGTCCCCCTCCTCTCGTTCCCTCTTCGGACCTCTCAGTGGTTCTAACTGCCCTGAAGAGTGCTCCATTTGAGCCCCTGCAATCAGTCGAGCTTAAATTCCTGTCTATGAAGACAGCGCTCCTGGTTGCACTGGCCTCCATCAAGAGGGTACGGGACCTGCACGCATTCTCCATTGACGAAGCGTGCCTGGAGTCCGGGCCGGCTTACTCTCACGTGATCCTGAGACCCCGGCCTGGATACGTGCCCAAGGTTCCTACCACTCCCTTCCGGGACCAGGTGGTGAACCTGCAAGCGCTGCCCCTGGAGGAGGCAGACCCAGCCTTGCACTGCTCTGTCCAGTACGCGCTCTCCGCGCCTATGTAGACAGGACGCAGTGTTTCAGGACCTCAGACCAGCTTTTTGTCTGTTATGGTGGGAAGCTGAAGGGAAGGGCTCTCTCAAAGCAAAGGTTGTCTCACTGGATAGTGGACGCCATTGCTTTGGCATACCAGCAGCAAGGTCGACCGTGCCCCCTTGGTGTGACTGCCCACTCCACCCGGAGTGTGGCATCCTCTTGAGCTCTAGCGCATGGCGCCTCGCTAACAGACATCTGCAGAGCTGCAGGCTGGGCGACACCTAACACATTCGCCAGATTCTATAATCTCCGAGTGGAGCCAGTGTCCTCTCGCGTACTCGCTTCAACCAGCTAGTACCGGACCCGCTCAGGTGTCTTCGCTTGCTCGCCATTCCACTCCACGGACTGGATACGTGCGATATTCTCCTCAGGTGAGCTTCCCCGAAAGCCCTGAGCTCCTCCAGCACTCCTGACATCGGCGCCAGTGTCTATTGCCTGCGTGTCGGCTAGGTGCCTCCCGTGTGCATGGTCCCTCCTCTGAGCGACCCCCACATGTGTATTTCCACTGTAAGCCTCTTTGAGCATGTGTCTTTCCCTTGGCAAGCCACCTTGCCACCCCTGGGGTTGAAATATTCCACCTGCGGCTGGACACCCCAGTGTTCTCCATATGTCTCCTTCGGGTCATATGTGTATTCTCTAAGTCCCCCCCTCTGGGTTGGCAGTAATTGCATATTTCCCCTAAACTTTGGGATATGCTCCCCAGTGTACCTTGGTATTCCTGTGCTAAATAGGAGTCCTTCGTCCGTGCCAGTCTCACGACAGGGATCTCAGATTTACGCAGGGCACTGGAAGACAGCTGAGAAGGTGGCGTGATTAGACTGGTAACCCCATTCGTCGTCATCCGACGTAACTCGGAGTGACAACGAAAGGGAACGTCTCGGTTACGTATGTAACCCTCGTTCCCTGAGTAGGGAACGGAGACGTTACATCTTCCTGCCACTTTCCGCTGTACCGCGGGGATCGCCTGAGCTCAGTCTTGGCTCCTCAGCGAAGACACATATCTGCCTGTTGCCGGCGTCCTCCTTTTATACCCACGAGGTAAGGCGGAGATACGCTATGCAAATTCCGCAGACCCATGGCATTTCTTTGCCATTGGCTCGTTTTGTAATACTCGAAGTCGATAGGTGTTCTAAGCGAAACCCCATTCGTCGTCATCCGACGTAACGTCTCCGTTCCCTACTCAGGGAACGAGGGTTACATACGTAACCGAGACGTTTTCAGGCATTAGATCGAGAATGTTTTTGATAGTCGTACATTTATGGATTACAGATATGTTCACCATATTACTCCAGGCGTCCGATGACTTCCGCACAGCATTCATTTGACAAGATAATTTCATTAGACGTATTTCATCCGCAGACTTTCCGGTGTTTGTAGCATGATTTTCATCGATAATCTTGTACAGCAGGGTTGATAATCCACATTTAACACGCAGTTTAAAGAAATATTTGATAATCCAGAATGTGCAGAGGTTCCACATTTTCACATGAGGACAGGTTCAGGGTCTTCAGCAGCAGCAAGCTTCCACTTCTCGACAGCGGAGTAAATAATTTCCTCACAACTTTCATCCACAAGTTTCTGTCTGATAGATCCCAGCTGCTCCACGATATACATCTCATCCTTAAGCTCAAACAAGATTGTCTCGACAGCACCTTGGATTCTTAGCCGATGTGGTGTAGCACCATACAGACTCAACGATTGAGCTAGGATAGTTTTTAGCTCCGGTCTGAGAACCCTTCAGGCTGATCTAGTCAAAACATCCATAAAAATAATATCCAGGTGGCTCGAACAAACACGAGTGCCTCGTTTGGGATGGGTGGTCTACGATACAGCCGTCGCAGCTTTGTTTCATCCGTTTATCAATCAAATATTCCAATATGATTGTAACTACACTTTTAATAATCCAATGTCCAGTATCGCCGAGACACCCGTCTGGCTCATCAGCAGACGTTTCAGCGTTCACAGGGGATGCTGTACCTGCATTTGTAACGGGCCCATTAGCTCCATAGTTCGTGAAGAACCCCAAGTTGTGATATCCAAGATCTGTACAAAATTTATTCATCCAGTCGACGCTTCTTTCCAGTGCATTTGAAAATCCTGATTGCGTGTATCCATCAACAGCTCCGAGAGGAGAGAATCCGGGGTGAATGGTTTCTTGAGACATAATCCAGAATGAGTTGAGTTGTCAAGGGAGGTCTTTTTAATGCTTGTAGAATGTGGGCGGTGCTATATGACCTCCCCTCCTACTGGGTGTGCACCAATCCGGGTGAAAGAGCTTCACTTTAATATCATGGTAGCGCTCGTACGCATCACACCATTTGAAAAAATTATCAATTTTGGCAAAAATGTCTTCCAGCACGGGCATATCCTTCCACTGAAACATGAATTTTAAATCGTAGTATTTAAGGTGGTTATCCTCCGAGATAGGCCATGCCCGTTCGGGTACATCTGACCCAAAATCAGTGCAAAGGATGTAAATGTAATCCTCGGGATGTTTGTTAACGTTGTCCGTCAGCAGCCTGTATTTTGTACCCATCGTTAGACCGTTCCACTCCGCTATAAAGAGGGGTTCGTCACACCCTTCTTTCATATCTTTCCAGACGTAGGTGAAAAATAAGATCCAGTCTCGTTCTGTGAAAAACAGATGCGGATCCTCTGTTGTATTCCTCGTAAATCTCTCATCGTTATCCACATTAATCAATCTGACTTCGCGGTTGGTCTTGTCAAAATTGTACTTGCACGAACGGCCGCCAGACAAATGAAAAACATATTCCACATCGTCCCTCGGTTCATGGAGAAATCTTGTTAAACAAGGACCATGCTTCATCCGCGGAGCTAGAGTCAAATCCTCCATAGCCTTATCAATGTTTCTCTCGGGGGTCTTGGGTTCTGTTGGCATAGCCATTGCTCCTGAATAGATCTAATAATCCACAATCACAACCGTATTTTGCGTTGAAATCGTGGCGTTTTTAAATAGACCGTCACGGAGGGAAATCCCTTAGAGTGCTGTCATCGTAAGTGTCAGTCGTAGCTGACCAATGAGACGTACGTACGTGTGTGTGTGTGTGTGTGTGTGTGTGTGTGTGTGTGTGTGTGTGTGTGTGTGTGTGTGTACTGACATTTATGTCGGTGTGGGTTCCCATCGGTGGGAGCACATCCACCTAAGGAGTTCCAAAATCTATTTCAATTAAAATAAGCTCAGCAGCTTCCCCTGATGCTACCATTGCTTTTTTTCCATCTCTAAAAGTGGCCCGTAAGGTAGCAAAAAGTGGATAAGTGTGTGAAGATGTGTATCGTCGAGCCTTTTTTTTACCGGAAGTCAGGATATACACTTCCCGCGAAATCGAATACACACCGCAGGAATCTGAACCCTTTGGGCAATGAAATTACTGCACTGTACAATCACTGTACAAAAAACTGCGGAAATTGCACAAGAAGAAGAAGTAGACGAAGAAGCAGACTTCAAGGATAGAAGATTGAAGACAGAAGAAGACGGAGTGGTTGGAAATCTGAATATTTTTACAAATACCGACCTCTGCATGCAACAGGTAAGCTAGGCATGGTTTTCATGGTGAGTTTATTTTGGCGTTACAGTATATCATGATTTTTGCTACCTCTTTTGGCTGCAATGTAGCTAACGTTAGCAACATAATATTACTATTAGCAGTTGGCTTAACCTAATAACATGTCACCACGGACATGACAGCGGGGCAGAGACGGGGTGCAGTGAAGTCGTGTCGTTAAAGGTGGAATCGGTTGTGAATTGTGAGCAAGACAGCGCAGGACTCGCTGATGGAGGTTAGCCAGAAGCTAATGCAGGACTGAAGCTACGGTGCCGTTTTGGAGTCACTCATCATACCCGCAGCTGGTTTGTTGGAGCCGGACAGTTGAGAGAAAATAATAGAAAAGACCGCCTTCAAGTTTTTCTAAATTTACTTTGCAATTACAGCAATATAGCTGTAGCAATTCAGTTATGGATGTTTTGGTCACATAATTTTTCAATAAAATTCGCAAAATGCAAAGTATTTAGTGAAAAATCTTTCCTGCTCTCAGTTGTCCATGTCCGTGACAATGTGAAGTGATGCTTGCCATTTTAGCATCTTATCTCAACTTCATTTATATATATATATATATATATATATATATATATATATATATATATATATATGGGTCAATGACGTATAAGGATTTTTTCAATTTTAAAATACAAAAAATAATATCTGTTGCAATTGTTAAAACATTAAGGATGTTGTGTAGAACCTAAATTCATTTTAAAAATGTAATTTAAGTGATTTTAGTGTGTTTTCATCTAGATGAATTGTCTGTAGCCTTAGAAAATGTCATGTGGTGCGACCGTGATTTATCTCAAAATTTATTAATTTGCTTAACATGCTTAAACATTATTTTACAAGTTCTTAGTAAGTAAAGTGTTTAGAAACCAAGTATTTGCATTTCTTTTGAGTTTTTGTAAATAATGATCTAATTTTTTGTTCTATAATTTCTGAGTTGCCTTCTTAAATCTAGTTACCAGACTTATTTTTCCTGTAAATCACATACAACTGATAGAAATCTTTTAAAAATATAATTTAATAGAGCATACTGTTTCTGTGATTCATATTTCAGCCACAGAAATAAAATATTTTATTTTAAATTTAATACAGTGATTGCTTTTATTGGTCGCACTACATAAGTGGTCGCTCCAAATGTCAGGAAGACCTTATATAGTTAAAAATCTATTTAAAGAGATCAATGAACAATACATTTTATACAAAAAAAATTGATTTAAACCAGATTTTATACAAATTTCACAGAGTTTTCCTGAACATAAACATTTAATAAACTTTTTTTTTATAAAAATCACATCACAAACACAAGTGCACCATTTAATTTAACTTGACTTAGAATTACTTTCTAACAAATAATAATGTTATAGATATAAATTATTTAATAAAAGTATTGTATACAGTTAACATTTGGGGTCAATATTTTTTTTGTAAAGTAATTAATACTTTTATTAATCAAGGACACATTCAGTGTCACTTTCAGGCGCAGGCTATAATGTTACGAAAGATTCTATTTCAAATGAATGCTGTTCTTTTGAACTTTCTGTTCATCAAATAATCCTGACATATAAAATGTATCACAGTTTCTACAAAAATATGAACATTGATAATAATCAGAAATGTTTCTTGAGCAGCAAATCATTAGTGACTCGCACAGGGTATTTGTGGCAATAGCAACAATACATTGTATGGGTCAAAATTATCGATTTTTTTCTTTTATTCCAAAAATCATTAGGATTATTAAATAAAGATGTTTTATATTTTGTAAATGTCCAACCAGATTTTCTCAATGTTTCGATTTTGTAGCACCCTCAGATTCCAGATTTTCAGTTGTATCGGCCAAATATTGTACTATCTTAACAAATCATACATCAATAGAAAGCTTATTTATTCAGCTTTCATATGATGTATAAATCTCAATTTCAAAAAATTGACCCATATGACATTGACCCATTGAGTGGTTTTGTGGTCTAGGGTTACATGTTAGAATGATTTCTGAAGGATCATGTGACACTGAAGACTGGAGTAATAATGCTGAAAATTCAGCTTTGATCACAGGAATAAATTACAGTTTACTATATATTCACATAGAAAACAGATATTTTAAACTGTATTAATATTTCACTCTTCTCCTATCAAGGTACTCCGCTCTTGCTGCAGGGTAAGAATTTTTTCGCTTGGCAGGCAGTGGCATCTGGTAAAATAGATTAAAATAGTTTTAAAATAAATAAATACATAGGCAATAATAAATACACTACAAATAAATGCAGTATTACTAAACTGAAATTACATGCTCTATTTTTTTTTGTGTGCATTTTTCTCATATTGTACAAAGAGTGAACATAAACTGTCTGAAATATATTTAAAAAATCCCAAATTGCATAAAAATCTATTCCAAATGATACTAAAGTAAAGTACTTTTTTAATATAAACCGTCGATTGAATATAAAAGCATAAAACTGCCAATCTAGGACATATATCTATCATTGAAAACAGTCTGCAGTGGTCGCACCACATGATATTTGGTCGCACCACATGATATTTTCAAATTCAGTCATAATTTTCAGGCACAGAATTGGCCACCTAAACAAAACAAGCTAGTTTGCCAAAAAAGGTCATATGAAATTTATAATAAAAATATATATTTGTAGAAATAACTTTAATATTACATTTTTTTGAGGTCATACCAACCATTACAAAGGTTTTTTTTTTTTTTCAATTTGAGAGAATTACAAACCTGCTTGCTGCTTCCATAGGTCCTTGGTAAATTGGTTTATGATGTAACTTCCTTGTGTTTGAATAGTTTACAACATATAAGTCCCAAAATGGTAGTTCTTTGATGGTCGCACCACATGATATTTCATAAAATAGACATCATCGGACAAAGTTTGTTTGTATATTATGATGGAAATATAAATGAAAATGCTTTGAATTTTTTTAAAGGATTACAAAACATTTTGGAAATCATGCCAAATTGTGCAGAATATAAATTTGAATAAATTCAGAGTAATTTCAAAGATGTTTTCAAAACAGAAGTTATGGCCGGACGGTAGCACCACATGATGTTTTGACACTTTAAATAACAAAAAAAAAAAAAATAAGTAAAGGTTTACATTAAATAAGTAAAGGAGTACATACATGGGAGAGTTACTACAAATATGCAGTATCTTTTTAGGCATTTAAACCCATTTTTGCCTGAAAAAATGCAGTCGGACAGAAAATTGAGGCGTCACGTCATTGACCCTTTTAACAAATAAAAACACATTCTTAAATTTCAGAGCATCACTGTGACTGATCAACTGATCAACAAATGTAGCAAGATTTGAAACCTTTGCTTGTTTAGACTCAATACTTCTAAGGGAAGTTTTCACCAAACTATTTGTCTGGGTGGTACCAGCCTACCCTGGACCCCCCCATAACCATCCATGCGCGTATGTATGAGGAAAAATGTGATGCTGCATATATCAGTCAATGGTCATGTGGCAACGCCGCCATGCTGCTGTACCAGAAGTTAAGTTTGAAAGCCCTAGTTTAAATTGATTACTGAGTGTCTGTGCAGCACAACATGGTTATCATCTAACAAGTTAACTTCTCGGCCTCAACAGGCTCGGTCAGCTTTCAGTGCGCACATTTCAGAATTTGCATATTTCATTAGCCCGTGTTTGATGTTAAACAATGTGCATCCTGCAATAGCAAAGCTCAGTACACAGCTGTTGCAGCGTCTATGTGTTTGTATGAATGTCTGTTTATTTATTTATTTTACATAATAGATTTTTATTGTGACACTCTATTTTTCAAAAACCTTTTTGTGAGATTTGCCTTGACTAAGTACGAACAACAATTATTTTCACAGAGCCATTATGTCCACAAGGAGGAGGAGGAAAAAGCCTATAGACAAGGATGGGTTTATGCCGAGATTCATTGACCGTTACAAAGGTAAGTTGCAGAAGATTCCTTGACACAACTTGTGCATTTCAAAAGCAAAAAAGTATTATTGTTGACGTAATGGTAGGGTACAGTTTTTGTGTGTTTTCAGGTTATATATTCCTATTTTATTTTTTATTTCTTTGCCTTTGTCAAAGACAGACAGTGATCGAAGTGAGTGTGATATTTTACAGCCCAGGCAAGATTGTCAGAGTGCTTTGTCAGAATATTCTACTGAAGTTTGCAGAGAAGTAGAGCCTATTGCTGTGGTAGACTAGCTGCAGTTTAGAGTTTAAGGCAAATTTTCATCTTGATTGATCCCAAATAAGTGACATGGAAAGGAAAGGGCGAAGTTAATAGGGATAAAACATCTGCATTATAAAACATTAAAAGTAGATGTCATCATTCACATGTATGAATTTCAGTTCTTTTCTTGTTTCCCTTGGCCTGTTGGGTCTTATTTTTCATTTACTGAGCTCCTAAGGTTTTTAAAAAGCATTCGTTTTGATTTTTAAAATGATCCAGGAACAATGAATTAGCACTTTCCTCTTCTCTGTTTCTGCTTCAGCATACAGTTTTTTCCTCACAGTCTCTGGGTGTCAAACCCCAATTATTACAAATTTGTAATTAATAAAGTTATTGCACTTGCGAATCCGAATTTCAATGCACCTTTCGTTCACTGCAACTTAAAGTCCCACTCCGATCATCTTTTGAGCTATTTTAAAAAGTTCTCAGTGGTCTTTAAATTATGATTATGCAGTTTTTAGCCCAAATCAAAAAACATGTGCTCTTTTCCAGGACTTTGCTTCTGCAGAGCGGCAGTAGCATTAGCAATTCGCCTCTGCGTTGTGGGTGGAGCCAGCACTGCGGTAAATTATGAAAGCTAATACCAATATCTCTCTTCTTAGCACTACAACCCACTACAGCACACAGGTGTTGATCCGCCATCGTCTTCTCTACTCCTCAGAACCTGAGCGGAGTGGGGCAGGAGCTTGTGGCCCCCCCCAGAGTTATTACATCACAACTCCAGTCTGTTTTAGGCTGCCTTTTAGTGACTGCCATTGGTTCACAGCCATTTGAATGCAAAAATACTCAAAAATGCAATTTTGAGCTTAATTTTCTAAAGATATGTCCTCTAGCTTTAGAAAGATGTCACAAGAACATGTTAACAACACGAAAAACATGATTATCATTGGAGTGGGTCTTTAAAGCTCATTTGCACAATACATTATTTAACTAGTCTCTCTATTTGTTGTATATACGTTTGTTATATTGCTTTTCTGTGTCCTATATTTATTTTGTAAATCAGGAATACTTCTGTTTTTATATTGCTATTTAATATTTAGTTTCATGCCTTGCTGTGGCTACAATGTATTTTTTCCAGTTTTGGATCAATATAGTACATCTGTCTGTCTGTTTATGTCAAAAGTCTGAGTTGCATGATGTTCTTACGCTTCACTGGTGTTACCTGCACTAAATGGTACACGGCACTCTCAGTTTAAAGGAGTCATAACCTAGTATTACCTTGGATACCCACACTCTATTATAGTCTTTCATGCCCTTCTAAAAAAGAAAAGTGGAAAAAAATTAACACAGAGCTCCTCTGACCCTTATTTCTGAAGTCATTATTGTTTCGCGCGATCTGATGCAATATTTTGGCTGTCGTGGACGGTCATTTTAATAATGCAAATGAGGGGCGCGTTGATTGGTGGCAGGAAGGAGGGGGGTTGACACCGCAGGTAACTTCAGCATATCATTCCAAAATGACATCATGGCGCAAGTTGTGAATGAACCCGACCTGGCCGCGACCTACGGAATTCAACCGTCTATGCACGAGCCAGAATATGAACCTGAGCTGGAAAGGGAAGATGTAGAGTCGATGGAAGGACGTCTACATCAAGATGTCTCTGAATGGTAAAGACAATCATTTTGACTTAGACATTCCTTATACCTTTTATTTAATGTAGATTACATTAACGGAGATGTAGTCTACTTTTTTTATCAGCTTACAGTGTTTATTGAGATCAACGTTTGCTATCATGTGGTGTTTTTGCCTTGTTCCACGTTGTGGTTTTTTAGACATTCAAATTTGTGAACGATTCCGGCGTAAAATGATTAGCACAGACACCTAACGTTAAGCCAGTGGGAAGGGTTGTAGGAACCGCGTCATTAAAAATGAATTGAATCCACTGGTCCCTGACAGCTTGGTACGTTCATGGGAGAGAAAACACATTTAAGTTACATGTTGATTCTGGCAGTCAACAACAGAGCAACTCACGTGTGCACTACGTTTCTCCATCTTTCGCGACTGAATATGAGGGGGAGAGGGGCAGGGCGGGCTTCCTGCGGCATAGGTCTGCGGTGGCCATATATGGTATATCCTGCCCCGTCTTGACGTCAAGTCGGGGCAGAAATTAAAATCTTGTATTTGAGTGCGCATGCACGTGGGCTGGTTTACGAACCCAGGGGTAAACAAACGCTTCACTTTTAAATATCGGCTTCCCGGCCAGTGTATAATCGTTAGGCAATCATAACATACAATAGCCGTGTTTCCACTGTCGGGCCAGAGCCGGGCTGTGCTAGTGCGTGTCAGGGCCAGTCGCGTTTCCACTGTCACTTCCGGGGCTTGATCGGGCCACGCCGGGACTTTTTCGGGGCCAGCGGCCAGGTTTTCTGGCCCGACGAATACCTTGGTCCAAAGCGGGCCAGCTCGGGCTAGAGGAGTGGTTACGAACAGAGGCGGAGTTTAGCCTACCTGAGACGGTAGCGCCGGATGATTCTGTCAGCATTGAAGACTTAAATAATTTATCTTAAAACTCACTTTCATGTTTGAATGCCTTCTGTTTGTGATCCGATGCGGATTCTGACCGTAGACATATTTATAGGTTACGTGATGCAAAAGACTGCACACTAGTTACCATAGTAAACATGGTAAATGTGAACGGTTGAAGAAATCAGACAAATCGCTATCACAAACATGTTTCTATTTTATCTGTCAGTATAAGCCCGTCTCGTCTCTTACCAGACTATCATAAAATAAAGCAATTTTTTTGATTCTCTGACTGAAAATAGGGTATAATAAACAGAAACAGACGCGACTGAATAAGTAAGTGTATCCTCTTTCTTTTGTGAAATAGACCTAATGGTATAAACCAATTTATTTCTGTGACTAATGTGCAATTTTGACACAAATTAATTAATTATGATCAATGTCACATTTTATTGTAACCTAACGTTAGTGGTAAAACATCGATGGGTTTTAAATAGACCTATTTAAAAAACAAAAATACCAGCAACGGTCGCATTTATCATGTTTGTTTAGCGATCACACTGTTTCTAGTGATTTCTTTCTGATTCGTTTTCTGATAAAAGTAGTAACTTTTATTTGTTGGTAAAATGATGTGTGTGTGACGTTGCTCCAGAGAGGCGTGTTATGGGCGAGTTTTAGTGAAGTGCTGTGGAGCTTCTGGCCCGACAGTGGAAACGCAACAGATTTTGAGCCCTGTGCTCCTGGCCCGAGGCCATTAGCCCGGCTCGGCCCGTTTAAAGCCCTGGCTCGCACTGGCCCGACAGTGGAAACGCGGCTATTGATTCTCGTGGAAAAGTTAAAAATACAGGTAATGACTCCTTTAAGGGAACCGAACAGAGCATAGACAGGACCTCAGTGATGCATTGATGTGGATGGGTCTGCTTCAAAAACATTTTTTGGCCACATAAAGTCTGATCAAAAAAGCACTTTACCAGTAGAGTGTGTATCACAACTGGGAGAGTGCTGAGCATTGTCTGCAGGTTATACACTGACTAGATGCAAGAACCTCAACCTCACTTTGAAAATACTGTAGTATCTCTTTTTGAGTCCAAGAATGAAATGTTTAATTATTATATATTATTGTAGGAGGAGGAGTGTTTGCCACACACCCCATTGAACCCGGGGACTTCCTGTTGGAGTACAGGGGTAAACTCCTCACACAGGAGGAATGCAAGTCAAGAAAATACTCAGAGATTGAAAGCACATTTCTCTTTGACTTTCAGTGGCAGAATCATCACTTATGGTAAACATTGAAAGATGGATGTTTTGTATTAATTTAGAGAAATTACGAGTTAACCCTGAAACAAGGGTTTAATACTTGACGAATGAGTTAAGCACAAATACTCTTAAATTCTTTTGAAAATAACTCTTTCAATAAAACTTTTAAAAAGATGTAAAACTATTACCATTTTTCTGATACTTTTCAGCCTGGATGCATCTGAAGAAGATGGATCTCTCGGAAGATTGGTCAATGACATCCACCAAAATCCAAATTGCTTTATGAAAAAAATCATAGTTTACAACAAACCACATTTGTGCCTTTTTTGGAATCACTATGGTGATTCAAAATGGCCTTGGCGCAGTAAGGTGAGTTGGTTAGATTAAGTATAGAGATTTCTTTTTTTTTTTTTTTTTTTGCAAAAGCAAATTTTGTATTTCTCCAATATTAACCATGTTTCCAATATTACTCTTGACTGTCTATGGAAATACATTTAATCTTTGATCTGTGATGTGTGTTAAAATGAGTTCTTCTTTATCTGCAATCCAGTTGAAAAAAACCCAAGCTCCAGCCGCAGCAGAAGAGAATGAGACCAGCCCTGTTCCTAAGACGCTTAATGATAGACAAAACCCCGATCAGACCTGCATACAGGTAAAAGTACATTCAAACAGATTCATCTATGCTGACATATATATGGTGGTGTTCTATTACTAAAGTGGACCAATGCTTATGTGGCTTTATATTGGCTGTTAAAGGCCAGGTAATGTCACACACACCTGCATGTTTCCAGTCATGTTCTTATGGGGTCCTTCCATCTTCCAAATACATTTTGTTTCTCTAGTCTCTCCTTTACACACTCATATGTCTGTAGTCAGACCCATGTGGGGCTCTTCCGTCCAGTTCTTACTGTAATTGTTTTTAATGCACTATGGCAACACCTGACATGACAGCAACTGTGATTTTAACATTCGTAATTGTATACTGTATCTGAGCTGTTAGATGTTTTAAAGCAATATTTTCATTTGATCCACTGCAAACTCCTGGAATAGACGTGAGCTGCTTTTTAGTCCATGCTCTCAGTTGAAGTTCAGTGCTGTTTCACCATTAGTTGACCTTATTAGCCTGTGAATGTCTCTTCATACAGTTCTGAGTCTCTTCTTGTCTGTCTATTTCAGGTGAAAAGACTTCAGACTCCTGCTGCAGCAGTAGAGAATGAAACCAGCCCTGTTCCTTAGACGCTTAATGATAGACCAAACCCAGATCAGACCTGCACACAGGTAAAAGTACATTCAAACACATTCATCTATGCTGACATGTATGTGGTGGTGTTCTATTACTAAAGTGGACCAGTGCTTATGTGGCTTTATATTGGCTGTTAAAGGCCAGGTAATGTCACACACACCGGCATGTTTCCAGTCATGTTCTTATGGGGTCCTTCCATCTTCCAAATACATTTTGTTTCTCTAGTCTCTCCTTTACACACTCATATGTCTGTAGTCAGACCCATGTGGGGCCCTTCCGTCCAGTTCTTACTGTAATTGTTTTTAATGCACTATGGCAACACCTGACATGACCTCAACTGTGATTTTAACATTCACAATTGTATACTGTATCTGAGCTGTTAGATGTTTTAAAGCAATATTTTCATTTGATCCACTGCAAACTCCTGGAACAGACGTGAGCTGCTTTTTAGTCCATGCTCTCAGTTGAAGTTCAGTGCTGTTTCACCATTAGATGACCTTATTAGCCTGTGAATGTCTCTTCATACAGTTCTGAGTCTCTTCTTGTCTATTTCAGGTGAAAGGCCTTCAGACTCCTGCTGCAGCAGTAGAGAATGAGACCAGCCCTGTTCCTCAGATGCTTAATGATAGACCAAACCCAGATCAGACCTGCACACAGGTAAAAGTACATTCAAACACATTCATCTATGCTGACATGTATGTGGTGGTGTTCTATTACTAAAGTGGACCAATGCTTATGTGGCTTTTTATTGGCTGTTAAACGCCAGGTAATGTCACACACACCGGCATGTTTCCAGTCATGTTCTTATGGGGTCCTTCCATCTTCCAAATACATTTGTTTCTCTAGTCTCTCCTTTACACACTCATATGTCTGTAGTCTGACCCATGTGGGGCCCTTCCGTCCACTTCTTACTGTAATTGTTTTTAATGCACTATGGCAACACCAGACATGACCTCAACTGTGATTTTAACATTCATAATTGTATACTGTGTCTGAGCTGTTAGATGATTTGAATTTTGATTTTAAATATTTTGATTTGATGCACTGAAAACCCCTGTAATGGTCAATTGGACCATGGACCAATGGTCATGGGGCTTTAAAGTAGTCAGGTGACCTTATTGGGTTGTAAAGGCCAGGAAATGTAACACACACTGGCATCTTTCCAGTCCCATTCTTGTGGGGCACCTTTTAACGCATTATGGTAACATCTGGGGAGAAAAAAAGAAGAAAATCTGCATACTGGGTTAAAGCTCACAGTTACCTTTTTTATTGACTAAAAAACAAACGTTTCGATCCAAATGGTCTTCCTCAGGCAACTATATGATAGTATTGTAATACTATAGTATAGCTGTACTCTGATTTTAACATTTATAATTGTACACTGTCTAAAAGGGCTGATGTTCACATTTCTGGATATAGATTTTTAGTCAGACCATGCCATGTTTCTTTGGCCAAACTTTCTAATTCCATACTTAATGAATTTTTGTTTATTTTTAGGTATTTACTGTCCAAGGATTTTCACTGGTTGATTATCCAGATAGTGATGAAACTGATGAGGATGGTATGGAAACGAACCTCCCACCCCACACCTGGATGTTATTATAGGGCAGAATGATATTGCCCCAGATGTTTCAGATAATTTGTACGATTCAGATGAAACTGTTGTGAAAGAAACTTGCGATGAGGCTTCTCCAAGCAACCATTCCAACAATCAATCGGATGATGAACTTGTTCCACCACTGAGACGCACAAAAATCATTCTGGTAAGCCCCAAAACACATTTTAACAATATAATTAACTTGTTTATGTGATAAATCTTGTCCCACTAGTAAGCGAATTTGAATTATTTTATATTTGAATGGGAATCATTCACTTTGTACCTGAATCGATTGTTTTGAACAATTGCTTTTAAAATCTGAATTTAAATGGACTCATTTGAAATTGAATCTGTTGGATTGGCATAAACTGTCATGTGGATGGCGGATGAACCCAGGCGCAGACAGTACGCAATCACAGAACGTTTATTGTAGGCAGAAAACAGGAAAACAAAACCCACAAGGGGGCAAAACACGACTAGGACAAGGAATGGATGGCAGACTAGACTAGACAATGACTGTACAATAAACTGACAATACTTCAAATAAACATTCACAAAGACAAGACTCTACACTAAGTACTCACGGGTAAGAAATGGCAAGGTATAGCAACAGACAGATTCGACAACATTCAGCATAAATTAGGCAATGAACCGACACAAGACAGCAAACACAAGGGGACTAAATACCAAGAAACTAACGAGGGGAACAGGTGACGCTAACAAGGTAATCATGACTAAACAAGGATAACAAGGGGGCGGGGTAGCAAGACGAGACAACACAAGCACATGGCCCAAACAACAGACCATGCGCTTGTACATAAAACATGGGTCTGTCATGATCCTGCCACAATACTAGAAGAATACAAGGACATGATGGCAGAATCATGACAGAACCCCCCGCTTAAGGAGCGGCTTCCAGACGCTCATAGGGACACTAAGCACAAGACAAGACGGAACGAGACATAGACAAAAACCAACAAAACATGGAAAACACTAATAACGGCATACATGAATAAACAATTACAGGGTTAGGGTGGAACAATAAAAACATCAAACATGGCAGGGGAGGTGGAGGAATCACAGAGTTCATGGGGGGAGGTCCAGGGAAGATGGGAAGACTGGGGGTCTTGGGTCCACGGGATGAGGGCTGAGGACGAGGACTCTGGGCAGGCTTAGACGGAGACACACGAGGAGAGGTCTTGGGGGAAACAGTCCGGGGCTTAGTGGAGACAGGGAAAACAGTCCGAGAACTAGTGGTGACAGGGACAAACGGGGAAACAGTCCGTGGACTAGTGGAAACAGGGACAAACGGGGAAACAGTCCGGGGGCTGGTGGAGACAGGGACGAACGGGGAAACAGACTGGGATACTGCTTCAATGGTAGCAGCAACAGATTCAGACACAGACATAGCAGGCGAAGGGGCAGGACTGGGTGCAGCGCTCTCCGTGGCAGGCTTGAGTGCAGCGCTCACAGGGACAGTGGGCTCGGGACAAGACCTGACGGGCACATCGAGGATCTTGACAAGCTTGGCAAGGTAGTCTGCTAGAGTCTCGGCAGCAACAATGATAGGCATCCGCTTACGAGCAGACACCGCTTGCAGGACTGCTTCTGCAGCTTGATCGGCCGCAGCTCTCACAGAGGCAGATTCAGTAGCCGGGCAACCAGCTGCTGATTCAGGAATGGCGCTTGCAGGAGCGGGCTCATGGACGGCGCTTGGAGTAGCGGGCTCTGGAACAGCGCTTGCAGTAGCGGGCTCTGGAACAGCGCTTGCAGTAGCGGGCTCTGGAACAGCGCTTGCAGTAGCGGGCTCTGGAACAGCGCTTGCAGTAGCGGGCTCTGGAACAGCGCTTGCAGTAGCGGGCTCTGGAACAGCGCTTGCAGTAGCGGGCTCTGGAACAGCGCTTGACGAAGGATGGGAGGCTCCCCTCTTCCTCCTCTTTCTCCTAGGTCGGGAAGCAATGCTCACAGCAGGACTCGTGATCGGCTGGACGGGCTCAGCGGAAGACAAAACAGTAACTGGGAAGACCATTTCTGGTAGGGTGAGCTCAGATGACGATGACTCCGAGGGGGAATCCCAAGAAACCCGTCTCCCTCGTTTCCCACGGAGGTCAGCGGGTGTGGAAGACGCCTCTGGAGTCGTGGGGGAACCAGCCTGGTCCCCAAGCGTCGCGACGCCTATCATTCGACCCTCGGGAATGATAGGCAGGTGGGCAGAAGGTGAAGACCTCATGGTGGGAGCCTGCGAATCCTTCCTTGACAAGCAGGCCACCATATCCGGGAACGGGCGGCGAACCAGACTCTCCCGTTCAGCCAGAGAAGGCAGAACGTTTAGGCCCGCGATGAGGTAGCGATTTACTAGAATCTCAGGCAAGAAGAACCGCCTCACCTCCGCGACCCGGGCGTACTGTCTCAAGGTCCGCTCACCCTGGGAAGGAAACGGAAGCTTTCCATTCCTGGAGTTGGAAATCGCCTCTTGCCACCAATGTACAAGATGGTCAGGATGATCGTCAGGCATACTGTCTGCTGGGTTCTGTTTTGGTCGGTTCATTCTGTCATGTGGATGGCGGATGAACCCAGGCGCAGACAGTATGCAATCACAGAACGTTTATTGTAGACAGAAAACAGGAAAACAAAACCCACGAGGGGGCAAAACACGACTAGGACAAGGAATGGATGGCAGACTAGACTAGACAATGACTGTACAATAAACTGACAATACTTCAAATAAACATTCACAAAGACAAGACTCTACACTAAGTACTCACGGGTAAGAAATGGCAAGGTATAGCAACATAGACAGATTCGACAACATTCAGCATAAATTAGGCAATGAACCGACACAAGACAGCAAACACAAGGGGACTAAATACCAAGAAACTAACGAGGGGAACAGGTGACGCTAACAAGGTAATCATGACTAAACAAGGATAACAAGGGGGCGGGGTAGCAAGACGAGACAACACAAGCACATGGCCCAAACAACAGACCATGCGCTTGTACATAAAACATGGGTCTGTCATGATCCTGCCACAATACTAGAAGAATACAAGGACATGATGGCAGAATCATGACCTAAACACCCGCAGGAGTGATGTCCAGTGATCAGCGCTCAGGTGTGTGCTTAAAAAAAAAAAAAGATACAACGTGCCCAGTGGTGTAGGCTACTGGTCAGCCAGCATACCGGGACCCCGGTAGGCCGACGCTATCACTCCCGGATGCCGCGGCCGGTCTCTTTTGCCAAAATCCGGTCGAATCCTCCTCCTCGCCTGGTGCATTAATTATAAATTAAATAGAGATCACCAACAATCAATCAGTCATCATTTATTAGAGAAGCTCAACTCTTCTTTTCTGACTGATTGCTGATTTTTAAGTGATATGGAGACAATTGTGAGGTGAGGAAGACACTTCGGAAAATTATTGACTAATCTCTCCCTCTCTCTTGAGTAGTTCCATGTCTACAGGAATGACACTATATCATTATCAGAAATCAGAAATCAGAATCAGAAATCAGAAAGAGCTTTATTGCCAAGTGTGCTTGCACACACAAGGAATTTGTTTTGGTACTGAGGCTTCCAGTGGACATATACAAATACAAAATGAAACATAATACTACAAATTATAAGAATAAAAAATAAAAATATAAATATATGAGAATAAAACTATCACAGTTGGGTTTAGTCAGAATAGACATTTTCAGATTTACAGATTATGAACCTATTTACAGTGTTTTGAATATTATAAATAAATAAATCTACATATAAGTATCACCTGAGTTGTGGGATATTGCACTTAACAGTGGGAGTATTGCACTTACAGGCATATGCCTTGGGAGGAGTGTTAACTGTTCAGGAGGGAAATGGCCTGTGGGAAGAAACTGTTCCTGTGCCGAGATGTTCTTGTGGCCAGTGATCTGAGTCTCCGTCTTGACGGTAAAAGTTCAAACAGGTGGTGTCCAGGGTGAGTGGAGTCTGTGATGATTTTACCTGCTCTCTTCCTCACTCTGGAAGAGTACAGGTCCTGGAGGTTTGGCAGGGGGGCACCAATAATCCTCTCCGCAGTCCGGACTGTCCGTTGTAGTCTCCTGATGTCTGATTTGGTAGCTGAACCAAACCAGACAGTGATGGAAGCGCACAAGACAGACTCAATGACGGCTGAGTAGAACTGAATCAGCAGATCCTGTGGCAGGTTGAACTTCCTCAGCTGGCGAAGGAAGTACAGTCTCTGCTGGGCCTTTTTCACAGTGGAGTCAATGTGATTGTCCCACTTCAGGTCCTGAGAGATGATAGTGCCCAGGAACCTGAATGACTCCACTGCTTCCACAGTGCTGTTCATGATGGTGAGTGGGAGGAGTGCTGAGCTGTTCCTCCTGAAGTCCACGATCATCTCCACTGTTTTGAGCATGTTCAGCTCAAGGTTGTTATAACTGCACCAGGCAGCCAGCTGTTCAACCTCCAGTCTGTAAGCAGACTCGTCACCGTTTCGGATGAGACCGATGACAGTGGTGTCGTCTGCAAATTTCAGGAGCTTGACAGTGGGGTCTTTAGAAGTGCAGTCATTAGTGTACAGGGAGAAGAGCAGTGGGGAGAGAACGCACCCTTGGGGAGCACCAGTGCTGATTGTGAGTGTCTTGGATGTGTGTTTCCCCAGTCTCACTCGCTGCTGCCGGTCCGTCAGGAAGCTGGTGATCCACTGACAGATCGAGGATGGTATGGAGAGCTGGGTCAGTTTGGCTGTGAGAAGACCAGGCATGATGGTAGTGAAGGCCGAACTGAAGTCCACAAAGAGGATCCTTGCATAAGTCCCTGGTCTGTCGAGATGTTGCAGGATATAATGCAGTCCCATGTTGACTGCATCATCCACAGACCTGTTTGCTCTGTAAGCAAACTGAAAGGGATCCAGCAGGGGTCCAGTGATGTCCTTCAGGTGGGCCAGCACCAGTCTTTCAAACGACTTCATGACCACAGACGTGAGAGCGACAGGTCTGTAGTCATTAAGTCCAGTGATTTTGGGTTTTTTGGGGACAGGAATGATAGTGGAGCGTTTGAAGCAGCAGGGAACTTCACACTGCTCCAATGATCTGTTGAAGATCTGCGTGAAGACCGGGGCCAGTTGGTCAGCGCAGGCTTTTAAACAAGCAGATGAGATGCCGTCTGGGCCTGAGGCTTTCCTAGTCTTCTGTTTTTTGAAGACTCGGCTCACGTCCTCCACACAGACCTTAAGCTCAGGTTGGATGGCAGGAGGGGGGAGTGATAATTGGAGAACAGGAGGTGATGCTGAATGTGTGAAGTGCAGATCAGACCGGGTGTGTGGTGTGAATGAGGGCTTTTCAAACCGGCAGTAAAATGAATTTAAATCGTCAGCCAGGTGTTGATTGTCCACAGATCGAGGGGATGGTGACTTGTAGTTGGTAATGTTCCTCAGGCCATTCCAGACTGATGATGGGTCGTTGGATGAAAACTGGTTTTTCAGTTTATCAGAGTAGTTCCTTTTAGCAACTCTGATCTCCTTTGTCAATCTGTTTCTGGCCTGGTTATACAAGATTTTATCCCCACTTCTGTAAGCATCCTCTTTGGCATGACGAAGGTGTTTGAGTTTCCCAGTAAACCATGGTTTATCATTAGTGAATGATAAGAATGTCCTGGTAGGAATGCATGTATCCTCACAGAAACTTATATATGATGTTACAGTATCTGTGAGCTCATCCAGATCATTGGTCGCAGCTTCAAAAACAGTCCAATCAGTGCAATCAAAGCAGGCCTGTAGATTCTGCTCTGCTTCATTAGTCCATCTTTTCAAAGTCCTTATTCCAGGTTTAGCTGATTTCAGTTTCTGCCTGTAGGTCGGTATGAGATGAACCAAACAGTGATCAGAGAGCCCCAAAGCTGCCCGTGGGACGGAGTGATATGCATTTCTTATTGTGGTGTAAAAGTGGTCCAGTATATTACTGTCTCTGGTGGGACATGTAACGTGCTGTCTGTATTTTGGTAGTTCACGGGAAAGATTTGCTTTGTTAAAATCCCCAAGAATGATTAAAAGAGAGTCTGGGTACCTTTGTTCCGTTTCAGAAATTTGTTCAGCCAGCTGTTGTAGCGCCGCGCTCGCGCACGCGTCTGGAGGGATGTAAACATTCACGAGAATGAAAGAGGAAAATTCCCGAGGCGAGTAGAAGGGTTTACAGTTTATGAAATGTGCCTCTAAATTAGGAGAGCACATCTTCTTCAGTGTTGTTACATCTGAACACCAACTTTCGTTAATGTAGAAACACAATCCACCACCTCTCGTTTTCCCCGTTAGCTCCGCGATGCGATCCGCTCGGAACAGTTGGAAGCCCGGCAGATGTATTGCGTTGTCCGGTATGGCTTCACTCAGCCAGGTTTCAGTGAAGCACAAAGCAGCAGAGTTTAAAAAATCCTTGTTAGTGTGGGTGAGGAGAAGAAGTTCATCCGTTTTGTTAGGAAGGGATCGGAGATTCGCGAGATGAATGCTGGGGAGTGCAGTGCGCAGGCCGCGCTCGCGGAGTTTAACCAGCGCGCCGGCTCGCTTCCCGCGTTTGCGTCTGAACGCGCGTTTGAACAACAACGCTGCCCCTCCGACGAGAATGTCCAGCAAAACGTCTGAATAATCAAAAACTGTAGAAAAGGTTTCTGGTGTGTGTTTCCTAATGTCCAGTAGTTCGTCTTTGGTGAAACTGATAGGAAAAGAATGACTAAACGCAGAACAAACGAACAAAAACAATACAATAGCTGGAGAGCTCCACACCGAGGCAGCCATCCGCGGCGCCATCTTGGATTATGATGAATCATTTGCTGTGAAGTCATTAAATTTAACAATCAAATGCATGAAAACTGAAAGGTTACTCTTTTTTAATAATTTCGTCAACGTTTACTCCACCTGGAAGGCAGTTTGGACATGGGCCTCAGCAGGTGGATGGAGGGGTAATATTGGTCAATAATTTTCATAGGTGTCTAGCTCACCTGACAACCTCTGAATGGTCTCCCTATCAATTAAACATACAGCAATCATACAGCAAAATATCTCCATGTCTCCCTTTTTGCAGATGGATAGAGTACAAGATTTTACCCACAGTCTCTATGATTCAAGTAGTGACAGCGCAGAGGAGACTCCTTTTTCTAAGTGGGGGGGGGGGGGGGGGGGGGGTGGAATTGGGGGTTTTCATGATTGTGAAAATGTCTGTTGCTCTTGCTAGTGAGTCTGATGGGGATTCTTCTAATTTGTAAATTTACTTGTACTGAAAATGGTCCATACAGATTTTTCTTCATTTAGTATCCTGAGCCTGTTCAATCAGTATACTCAGGTTTTTTATATTTAATGTTGCAAAAATAGTTATTAACAGATGTGTGTTTTTTTTTAAAGATTCAGATGAATCTCATTGAATCGGATGACTCAAACTTAGGTAGCGAAGAGGAGTATATTCCAAATCCCATGGATGAAAGCACAGAAAGTGATAGCAGTATGGAATTAACCCTGGAAAAGGAAAAAAAGAACAAAGTTGCATCATCCAGTCAGAGCAAGTTTAAGCTCAGAGAGAGAAGTAGATCCTCCCGAGAGAGTGGAAGCGAGTCCTCCAGACAGAGCAAGTCTAAGCCCAGGGAGAGTGGAAGTAGATCCTCCAGAGAGAGTGGAAGCGAGTCCTCCAGACAGAGTAAGTCTAAGTCCAGGGAGAGTGGAAGTAGATCCTCCAGAGAGAGTGGAAGCAGGTCCTCCAGACAGAGTGGAAGCGAGTCCTCCAGACAGAGCAAGTCTAAGCCCAGGGAGAGTGGAAGTAGATCCTCCAGAGAGAGTGGAAGCGAGTCCTTCAGACAGAGCAAGTCTAAGCCCAGGGAAAGTGGAAGTGAATCCTCTAGTCATAGCCAATTTGACTTTAGCCAGAGAAGACTTTTGGAAAGATGTCATGATCCCACAAAAAGATTTCCAAATAGCAGAGTTATGGGAATGAAAAGGAAATTGCAACATATTCTGAAAACAATGTTTCAGTGCCCCTGGAAGAAGAGCAGTATATCATTGTCAGTCCAACTTTAAAGAAAGATGATGGATCCAGAAGCTATAACAAGAAACATTTCTGCTTTTATTGCAGGAAGTTTGTCCAGAAAATGTCAAGACACTTGTGGCGTTAACACCAAGATGAATTGGATGTTTTGCGAAAGCATTCAGTTTACCAAAAAACTCAAAGGAAAGAATACTACAATTGGACTACATACGAAATATGGGAAACATCGAGCACAACAGTCATGTTTTGGAAACACAAAAAGGAAAACTAATCCCATGTAAACAACTGGGAAAAAAATCAGAGGGACATAAATTTGCACATTGCATTCACTGCTATGGGTTGTTCTCAAGCAGGGCGATGTGGCGGCATTTCAAGGTCTGCAGCTTCAAACCCAAAAGTAATAAACCAGGTAAAAATAGAGTTCAGGCATTGTGTGCTTTCGCTGAACCTTCTCCATCGGAATATACAGACGCGTATTGGAAGTTATTGAGTGTAATGATTCAGGACAAGATTGCAGTTGCAATTAAAGGAGACAACTGCATCCTCAAATATGGGTTCAGGTTGTTCAAAAAGAATGAGAAGATAGTCAGTCAACACCAGCATATACGCCAAAAACTGAGAGAACTTGGCAGGCTTTTATTGGAAGCTAAAAAAATCACACATATGAAGACCATTCAAGAACTCATCAAACCTGAACAGTACTCCCAGGTTGTCAGAGCTGCAAAGAACCTATCTGGATTCAGTGAGGAAACTGGCATATACCAATGTCCCTCTCTTGCACGCAAGGTAGGACACAGCCTGCACTCGTTGGCTATGTTTATCAAGTCCGAAGGACTGAAAAAGAAAGATAAAGAAACCATTAAAGATGCTGAGGAGTTCGCACAGTTGTATTTAGAGAGTTGGAGGTTTGATATTGCAGGCCAGGCATTAACCGAGCTTAACCGGGCCAAATGGAATGCACCGCAACTTTTACCTCTTACACAAGATATCCAAAGGCTACATTACTATCTAGAAGAAAAACAGCAGCAACATCTCATAGATTTAAAAGAACATCGTTCATCCACAAATTGGAAGGAACTTGGAAAAGTAACGCTGACTCAAGTTATGCTTTTTAATCGGCGGAGAGCAGGTGAAGTGTCCCGAATGCGCCTGTCTGCATACTTATCGAACGACACATCAGAGGAACAGGGAGATGTAAATTTGGCCCTCACACAGCTTGAGCAGAAGCTCTGCAGGCATTTTCTGCGAATAGCAATTGTTGGAAAAAGAGGAAGGAAGTTTCCTGTTCTTCTAACCCCATTAATGAGAGAATCACTTGATGCTATTACTGAGAGCAGAGAAGAATGTGGGGTGCTGAAGGTCAATAAATATCTGTTTGCATTGCCACAATCTGCCCATTACCTCAGGGCTTGTGACTGCATGAGGCAATTTGTCAGTGAATGTGCTGACATAAAAAATCCTCAAGCGCTAACATCAATTCAACTGAGGAAACATATTGCTACCCTGTCTACTGTTCTGAGCCTCAAAACCACCGAGCTCAACCAGTTGGCAGATTTCCTTGGTCATAATATCGCTGTTCACAGGAAACACTACAGGCTCCCAGAAAGCACTCTCCAATTAGCCAAAGTAAGTAAAGTCCTCCTGGCAATGGAACAAGGACACCTAGGAGATTACAAAGGAAAGAGCCTCGATGAAATACAAGTCGATGTGAATGGTAATTAACTTTATATTCTTGAAGGCACAATATATGACATTTAGTCTTCCGCATTCAGAAAACAACTATTTACCATGTAAAACATAGGGCAGTAATGGTGACGGGATGAGAGATAATACTGCTGTTGTATACTCTTGCAGATTGCCCATAGTTTCAGCTTTCCAAACTAAATTTTTTATCAATTATCATTTTAGAGACCATTGACATGGAGGGACCTTTAACAGAGGACATTGAAGGTATGTGTATACGATGTTCCTAAATTGATTTCTAAATTATCCGTTTTAGATATTTTGTGTATTGTATTCTTAAGTTATTTCCCTCTCCAGATGTCAGTATGCTAAGAGATGATGGGTCAGACCATCGGGTCAGCATGTCATCCACGCAAGAATGTACCTCCACATCACAAAGTCAAAATCAGGGAGTGTCTGCAACCAGTGAGCTTGAACGCAATTCTTACCTTTAGTGCATTTCACACAGCACGTGGCAAAAATTTGAACATCAACAACTCCACCTCCCTTCTTTGTCCCACCCAACTCTTTCTCCTGCAACTCTGTCAGGAGACCTGTCTGATGCAGAGGTTGCACAATCAGTCAAACACAACCCCAGTTTTAATACTGAGCACTGCGTCAGTACTGGCTGAAATTACAAGTAGCATTAACTTTGAGGTTAGCGTGAACCCACCTATTGCTTATAGGTTGCTCTAATCTCTCGGCACGGACTTCATACAGGGATAGCACAGCTACTCCAACACGTCCCTGTCACTACAGAACATCTGGAATGTGCGCGATAAGGTGATGCAGGACAATTCCCTGAGTAAATTATCCAAGTCTGCTTCATGGCAGCAAACAGACTCCACGGTTGATCGCAGTGACCGCACTTGCACTGCAAAGGGTTGCCGACCCTCTCCTCACTGTCATCTCCGTCCGGAGCCGCTGCACCTCCCTCAACCTCCGCAAAAACGGGTCTCTCAACCCTCATCCTCATCACTGGCTCAAACGCATATGCCATCGGGTTAGATGGCATCAAATAAACTCGTACAGCCTTGTCGTCTTGACATGTTTCCTCCTCATCTGTGTACTCATACTCGACTCGCTGTAACTGTGTACTCGTCTCTCTGTACTCGTAAACAGTTGAGGAGGAAAAATGTTTGAGTAGCCGTGCAATCCCAGCGTGAAGTCTGTGCCGTGAGATTGGAGCAACCTATAAACAGTAGGTGAGGGCACACTAACCTAAACGTTAATTCTACTTGTAATGTCAGTAACAACAGTCGCTTTCTGTCTGATGAAATCAGTTCATCTTATATTGTCCAACATACAATCTTTTCGGCGCACAGCTAATTTAGCACTAGTGGACTGCGTGGGACGGTCTGTCGTCCGTACACTATATGAGGAAATATACTGCTTGAGGGCCATTATCCTTTAGGTCTTAGATGTTTCCCTGCTGCAACACACCTGATTCATTGTGCAGAGCTTGGCAACAATGCTTGAGGGCCACTATCCTTTAGGTCTTAGATGTTTCCCTGCTGCAACACACCTGATTCATTGTGCAGAGCTTGGCAACAAGCTGTTTGATCTATTTAATTTGAATCAGGTGTGTTGAAGCAGGGAAACATCTCAGACCTGCAGAATGGTGGCCGTTGAGGACAGGAGTTGCCCATCCCTGGGCTAACATGACAACTAATATTTTCACGTCACTAGTCACTTGAAAAGAATTTAGGACGATAGGAGACGGGATGAAATAAACTGTGTCTCTCTTTAAGAGACACAAATCCCATATACTGACTTCTTGTTAAGTGCCTTGAGACGACATCTGTTGTGAATAAGCGCTATATAAATAAACTGAATTGAAAATTGAATTGAATATAATAAATTATTTTATAAAATAACACAACCATTGTACTGACGGGTATTACATATTTCATGTAGTGTATACTACAATAAAGTTATTTCTTTGTCCAGATGTCAGTATGCCAAGAGAAGAGGGGTCAGAAGATGAGGTCAGCATGTCATCCCTGCAAGAATGTCCCTCCACATCACAAGTCCAAAACCGGAGTGTGTCTGCAAAAAAGAGAGGTAAGCTTTGGGGCTTGCACTCTCTTTTGGGCCAGAGCTGCCCATTTATTTTTAAGGGCTTTTACGTTGCTTCCTTGACTCAACACTTGAAATATGTCTGTCCCTCCTTACTGTCCGGTGCCACAAGCCTGACAGTGACTTGAAAGAAGCTGTTGCAGGAACAGACCTTGTGAGCCTGCATTGTCGCAGGTTGTAGGGTTGGGGAAAGACTGGCATTATCACCTTTATATCAATAAGAAGTTTGTTGTATTTTAAAAAACCTTTAAAAACCTATAATCACCTTAAATACCTCCTAACTGCTAGTGTTCCTTCATCCAAGTCTCATTAAGCCTCCACATGCAGCTGACTTTATTAAATGACCTTTTAAAATTGCCTTATAAATAGAAAATATCATCATTAGGTGTTCAAGCGCGAAGTGCTGAAAACCTATTGTATTTGTACTGATTTTTATTATTAGGTGTTCAAGCACGAAGTGCTGAAAACCTATTGTAATTGCTATTTGAAAAAATAAAATTCCCCTAAAACGCATTGTGCAGCCCAAACCATAAGGCCCAGAGACTTGAAACTCGGCCAGAGGGTAGGCCATATGTTTGGGGAGAACCTATCAGAGTATGACCCCGATTGGCCCATAGGTGGCGCTACAGCAACCAAAAGTACTAAATTGCTCATAACTCATCAACCGTTGGTCCAAGCCTCAGGCTTTTTACACCACTGTGATCCTTGGCTCAAGACGGACAACATTTATATTCGTATAAGAAAATGTATAATGTATAAGAAAAATTTTCCGCTATGTCGAATTTTGTCCAAAACCTACTTTTGCGAACTAGTCCCTGGTTTTTCGCCCGATCAGAACCAAACCAGCCTAGGCCTATTCTCTGGACTCTGTAGATCAATAATTATCGGAAAAAAAGTTGAAATTTTGCATTTGGGTGGCTGTAACAGGGTCATTTAGAAAAGGGGCGGGGCAAAATACAGTCAAAAGCCTATAAATCCTAAACGAAAAGACAAAACACAAAAATTGATGAGCATATGTGTCATAACATTGTGAAGAAGCATGCAAAGTTTCATGGAGATCGGACCATAGGTGGCGCTATAACTGTCAAAAAGGTCTCATTATTATTAGGTGTTCAAGCGCGAAGTGCTGAAAACCTATTTTAATTGCTATTTGAAAAAAAAAATTCCCCTAAAACGCATCGTGCAGCCCAAACCGTAAGGCCCAGAGACTTGAAACTCGGCCAGATGGTAGGCCACATGTTTGGGGAGAACCTATCAGAGTATGACCCCGATTGGCCCATAGGTGGCGCTACAGCAACCAAAAGTACTAAATTGCTCATAACTCATCGACCGTTGGTCCTAGCCTCAGGCTTTTTACACCACTGTGATCCTTGGCTCAAGACGGACAAAATGTATATCTGTATAAGAAAATGTATAATGTATAAGAAAAAATTTCCGCTATGTCGAATTTTGTCCAAAACCTGCTTTTGCAAACTTTTTTTTTTTTTTTTACTTTTGCAAAGGCCCATAGACTTGAAACGTTTGGGGAGAACTTATCAGAGTATGACCCCGATTGGCCCATAGGTGGCGCTACAGCACCCAAAAGTACTAAATTGCACATAACTCATCGACCGTTGGTCCTAGCCTCAAGCATGTTACACCACTGTGATCCTTGGCTCAAGACGGACAAAATCGAATCCAATTTCGATTTAGGCAAGCAAATTTTTTCCGCTATGTCGAATTTTGTCCAAAACCTACATTTGCAAACTAGTCCCTGGTTTTTCGCCCGATCGGAACCAAACCAGTCTAGGCCTATTCTCTGGACTCGCTAGATCAATTATTATCGAAAAAAAACTTGAACTTTTGCATTTGGGTAGCTGTAACAGGGTCATTTAGAAAATGGGTGTGTCAAAATACACTCAAAAGCCAATAAATCATAAACAAAAAATCAGAACTTCACAAAAATTGATGAGCATATGTGTCATAACAATGAAGTGAACAGTGAACAGTGAAGAAGCCTGCAAAGTTTCATGGAGATAGGACCATAGGTGGCGCTATAACTGTTAAAAAGCTTTAAAACCATATATTTCCTATGGTAAAATGCATGTATTGGCTGTAAATGGTATTTTCCATCTATGATCATATAATTTTCAAATCATAATGTTTAAAACCAGTGCAGTACAATTCTCTGGACTCTCTAGATCAATAATTATCAAAAAATGTATAACTTCTTCATTTGGATGGCTATAATAGGGTGTATAACAGCCAATAAGTAGTATTTTACTGCCCCCTGCTGTCATTTCATCATACTACTCCCTAATATTGTTATATATAATTCATATTTAGACTTTATAAAATCATTATTTTAACATTTACAATCACATTTTGTTAAAATTCATGTATTATTCACAATTGTGTCACAGAAAGGCTGAAAACGAAAGTATAACGTTAGGCCACGCCCTCCCAGTACAAATTCACTCATAACTCGAAAACGAAAACTCCCTGCGCACTCAAATTTGGATGGTAAAGTCCTCTATTGGGCCTTGATCGAACACTATCGTCGCGGGCCTCGGGAGCGCCCCCCTGCGGATCACTAATTTGAGAGACCCCCGAATTTGAACGGCTGTAACTCCCGACCTAGACCACCTAGATTCTTCTGGGATAGCTCGTTGGAAAGGACTCGTCCTGACCTAGCTTCGATTCGAGCTTGGTGCGATTTGGCCTGGGCATTCCCGAGATATAAGCCCCAAAAGATATGCGTTTGAACGGGCATAACTCCCGGTCCCGATCGGCCACTAACACCGGGATGGTCTCGTTCAACAGGGCTCCTCGGACGCTATCTAAGTTCTGAGTTTCAGATTTTTTCACTTTCTCGTTCCCGAGATATAAGTGAAAAACCAATTCATTTCAATTCAATTTCCATTCATTAATTTCAACTCTGTATAGGCTGTAATACCACTGTTGTCCACTAGAGGGAGCAGCATGATTATACTTGTTTAATCATTTTATCAGCTTTCAGCATTGGCTTACAAACAAATGCTTAAAGCTATTTTTTAAAATTAGTTGTATATTATTACATCACAAAGAAATATGTGAAATGCTTATAGACCATTAAAAGAGATTTCAAAAATAACATATCCCACACGTGTGTGTGTGTGTGTGTGTGTGTGTGTGTGTGTGTGTGTGTGTGTGTGTGTGTGTGTGTGTGTGTGTGTGTGTGTGTGTGTGTGTGTGTAAGCATGCATTATGGAGTTAACATGAAAAAAACGGGTTTGCTTTAGACAGAATACTGGTGAAACCAAGTTGTTTCATAATGAAAGTGAGCCAATAAGTGGTCTTCTACTGCCCTCTACTGGCCATTTTACTTCCTAAAGCATTTTTTTATTATTATTATGATGGACTGGTAATATACTTTAATATTATTCAACTATATTACCTAAATATTCAACTAAACTAAATTAGATTTTATCAACTATATTAAACTAAATTAGATTTTCACAATAACATCCCAAAAGTGTGTGTGTGTGTAAGCATGCATTATTGAGTAAACATGAAAATTTGAGAATTTTTTTTTCAATAAAATTATATGATTAAAATGAAAACTAAAAATTGTGTTTTAAATGGGAAACCTGCAATAAGCATTTTTTTTACCTACCATTTATTTCAAATATCTATAGCTATAACAAAATGTGTTTAAGCATTTTTATTACAGTTAATATGGAAAACGTGCCATTAAAAAATACATGGAATCAAACCAAGTCATAGAAAACAAAACTGTATTTTATTGCCAGAATAATACAATGTTTTTTTAAACAATGCATATGAAAATAAGTAACATTAACAATCAATTAATTTATTCAAGTTCAATCATTTGCATATTGAAGAATGTATTCTAAGTGTGTGTGTGTGTGTGTGTGTGTGTGTGTGTGTGTGTGTGTGTGTGTGTGTGTGTGTGTGTGTGTGTGTGTGTGTGTGCATTATGGAGTTAACATGAAAACAATGTTTTGCTTTAGTGCAGAATACTGGTGAAACCAAGTAGTTCAAAATGAAAGTGAGTCAATAAGTGGTCTTCTACTGCCCTATGCTGGCCATTATACTCATTAACAGTCTTTTCACATGTGCTTTGCATTCATATATTTAGACACTTAAAAATCCCTTATATAACAATTACTATTATAACACAATCATTTTGTTAGAGTTTATCACTTAATTTGTTCTGCTGCTTCACATAATTGCAAGCAATGTGGTAAATCATGGTAAATAACAATAGAAATATGGTAAATCATAGTAAATAAGGTAAATCATGCTAGAATCCTGGTAAATTATACTAGAGCTTGGTATATCATGATAAACTATGGTAAATCATGCTAGATTCATGGTAAATCATACTGGAACATGGTAAATCCTGAAAACCCACACTAAAATATGGTATATCATGGTAAATCGTGCTAAAACATGGTCTATTCCATCTATGATGTCAGTGGTTAAATGCTTGCTACATAAAACTTAATGTCTTTTGATGCTTTTGAGCTTAACTGCCTTAACTGCCCTAACTGCTTGAACACCGATAAATGCTGCTTGCAGCTTTAATTATTATTGTTTTTATTATTATTATTATTATTATTATTATTTTGTGAAATGCAAGAAAGAATAAAATTGCTTTAAGTGAGAGAGTGTGTGTTTATACTCGAGTGTAGGGTAAAATCATCCTGTTGCAGTTTCTTTTCCAGAATTATAATGTAATGCTGTCAGAAGTGCAATGAGCCACTACAAACCACTCAGTTTAATAAATACAACACACAAAGAAAAAAAAAATCAAAACAGTTAACTATAAATAAAGTTAAAAAGCAAAACTAAAAGGAATGCATCTGAGCAGGCACTCCTCCGTTGCTTTCTGCCTATCGTTCACCCGTTGCAGCTCTTCCTTCAGCCAGGTGTCGGTTGTTCTCATGGTGGTTTTGGCAAAAGAGGGAGCACGGGGCTTGGAGAAGCTGGCAGCACAGGGGGGCTGGGGTTTTTCCACCGCTTCATGCACTCTTTCAGCAACGAGACCCAAACATCCGGAGACTCGTGATCACTCTGGCCAATCACAAGAGAGTACATCCACGTAGCTGCGTTTGCGTAGCTGCACAGCATGTCAGGTCTGAAGAGGTGCCCATCAAGCTGCATAATTAAGGATTAATTTGCAGTGTTTTTGTTTTGACCATACCAGTGTATAAAATGATTAATAATCTCAGTCATGTTATTATGAAGAGTTGTTTATTCCAACAAATAAGAACTTTATTTATTTACATTGTTAACCATGCAATGTCTGCAGTGTTCTCTCGCTCTCTACTGAAATCTGTGTGCTCAGTGTGAAGTCCACCTTTACCTATAGTGGTAATCCCAGAAACAGTTCCTGTCCTCTGAAAAACAGAGGCGGACATCACACTTGCTGCATTGGGTATTGGTGTACCCTTAACTGCAATGTCTGCAGTGCCCTCTCTTTGTCTTCAGGGGGAAATGTCCAGTTTGGTCCATGCGCACATCCATGGGCGGTGGTTTGCGTGACTTTTTAGAAGAGGGAGCCTTTGGACTTCCATCATCCATGTGTGGTCTCTTTCCACTATTCAGAGGGCTCCTGTCTCTGGGCTCTTGTTGATTGAAGATGGCCGTCCTCTCTTTGGCGTTTTCAGTGTTGTGTCAACCAGATTAGAATATAAAAAACAAATGTATCAATTTATGTACATCTCAAATACCAGTCTGATTTATCACAAACAAGGTAAATAGCACAAATAGATCATTACCGTAATGAGAGAGGAAGCCAGCTGTGCTTGGAACTTTCTCATGTTCAGTATCTCCTTCTTTGGCATCCTGAGAGCATAGGCTGTGCTGCTTGTAGAGGAGCCAGGCGTTGACCACAGCAAGGCTGATTGTGTGCCAGAAGATGTACATGTACCACCGCCAGGATTTCAGTGCATACTTGTGTTTTGCTGTAAATGAGTCCAAAAAATCCACACCTCCCATGTATTTATTGTAGATGCCCACAATGGAAGCCTTTCTAACGTCAATGTAGGTTTTGGCGGCTTTGTCCCAGTGTTGAATCTCCTTAACAGGTTCTGGTCTAGCGAAGGATGACACAAGTGTCACCACCCTGTTGTCGTACCATTTGACAGCACAGATGTTGTTTCCCCTCCACTCTGTGGTCAAAGCTTCCTCTGCCCATCTTCTTCAAGCTCTTCACATGTAAAGATTACAGTTTGGTAGATGCACTTCCCTGGCTGTTCCCACATAATGGACTCCTTGCTCAAGGAGCTTCACTACCAGTGGAACGGAGGTGAAGTAGTTGTCTGCCTAGATCTTGTTGTGTTGACCCTTTGGAAATGTGGAGCCAAGCTTCATTACAACATCACCTGACAATTCAAGTTTAGATTTGACTCGTACTTCATTGTTGCTCCCTTGGTAAACATCAAAGTCAAGCATCATGCTAGAGATTCCAGCTTTCACCCATACTTTAAAGCCCCATGAGCGTAGATTACCTTGCATATTCTTCTTGATGCTGCTGAACTTCCCATTGAAGGGTATCATCATCTTGTCCATGGAATGTGCTCTTCTGGTACCACCTGCAGGCAGTATTCTCTGAGTGAATCAAGCCGTGGTCTGAGTTTCCAGAGTTTTTCCCTCTTTTCAGTCTCTGGCACGGTTAAATTGTTTACAAAATGTAATGTTCCATCCTCAGGTAATGCTGCCTGTATTTCTTTTGTATTAGTGTTGACTGATCTTTCGTCATTTTGAATGCTGTACTCATTCGTATTTGTTGCCAGATCTTGAACCAAATCTTCTGACACAAACTTTTGGAAGTATTGCAGTGGTGTGTGGAGGGAGGTGACATCATCTGTGAGAGCTTGACCAGAAAAATCAGTGACGTCTGTCATGTGGCATGATGTTTTTCTTTGATTGCCCGGGCTCAATATTCACATTAGCTGGACAATCGGTAGGTTCTTGGTTTTCTTTGTCCACAGAGACATCAATATCTGATTCTTCATCACTTGCATCAGTGTCGTCAAAATCTATGTCCACATCACTTTCTCCTTTTTGGATGATAGCAATTACATTGAGCACATTGTACCGAGGATTTCTCCTTGCTGGTGGCATTCTGAAATGAAAAAGATTAAATTGAAACAAATGTACATTGTATATACAAATAGCACACATGCCTCATTATGACGTGTTCACACTTTGGACTGAAGCAGCCTATTCACACATCTCACCAGTCACACCATACCTAATGGCTCACCTATAGTAGACTGTGATTGTAATCCTTAGAGGAATGCATTCAGCGTCCAGTTTACAACAAAATCTAACAGTGATGAACATTTACACCTGTGCCAGAACTAAGCACCAGGAGCATCCCGCACAACTTGGAGGATTGGCCAGGTGTGGCCAGGAGTCTCTTGCAAAAGAGATCTTGGATCTCAATGGGACAGACCTGGTTAAATAAAGGTTATAGGCCTAATGATAATAAGCACTTTGACTGTAAATTGATAAGAACATTTTGTTTATCAGTAGACTAAGAAAGGGCAGATTTGCACAAACAGAATCTCTTTGTTAGAAAGTCCTGCAGAATGTGATAGCACATTTTATAATGTTTAGATATGGCAATATATCTTTCAACTTTAGTCTCTAATACAGTATAGAATATGTAATCCGATATAAAGCTAAAGGGTATAGATATCTATGGAATAGATACATGGATAAAACATCCATTTATAATTAGTTGTGAACATTGTCATTTAAGTTCCCCTCAAGATGTTCCTCTTAAATACAGGGCAATTATGACTGCCACTCTCATCCAACATTGTAATATTGCAACATTTATAAAACAAGCTCTAAACAAAATGTAGGGCATATTTTCAACATTTACTGTATATGTCCTTGTTCTAGACACTGTAATAAACACAGAAAAACATATTCAAAGCATTTTACTTACTTGAACATGAATCCAGTCCAGTAAATCAAAGGGATGTTGCTTGATCAGAAAGTTGTAGGATGTGTCACTTCTTGACTTAAGGGTGGGCTTTGTATACAAATCCTGGATCCAATTACATGGTGGGAATAAAATGTAAGACCCACAGATCATATTGATGTGGTTGTATAAACAAACAAACAATAAAAAAAAAGACAAAAGGGGTTTTGAGAAATAACCACAATTGTTGTAATTCTGAAACAGTGGGTCTTACAGGGTTAAGTAAGATTAAAATTTCTTTATAAAAGAAAACCTACAATTTTTTGTGTTTTTGCTTACATAGGAAAACAAACGGCCGTCAAAAGAAGCTGGACCCCAGACGAGTGTGCTGCAGTGGACACACATTTGAGGAGATTTATTGTAATGAATCAAGTTCCTGGTAAAGAAGACTGTCAGCGCTGTATTACTGCATAACCTCAAGTTCTCAGAAACAGAGACTGGAAAGCAGTTAAATATTATGTTAAAAATCGCATTACAGCCCTGAGAAGAAAAGTCTAGTGTGAAAGTACCTAATGGAACTGAGGTAAAACCAAAACATTAGAGGTAGGATCTTAAAATGTTTTGTCTTTGGTTGTGTTCTGTTGTAACTTTTTTGTTGTTGTTGCTGTTGTAGGGGTTTGCTCAGGTTTTATGGCTGTCCAGTGGCCTACAAATATACACATTTCACAGTTCTTATTTAATTTAATTTTTAATTTGATGGATGTAGGATGGATGTTGGATGTGTGGATGTTGGATGGATATTGAATAGATGTTTGATAGATGGATGGATGTTCGAGAGATGGATGGATGTAGGATAGATAATGGATGTTTGATGGAGGTAGGGTAGATGTTTGATGGATGAATGATGGATGGATGTAGTGTAGATGATGGCTGGATGGATGTTGGATGGATGTAGGGTAGATGTTGGATGGATGGATGTAGGGTAGATGATGGCTGGATGGATGGATGTTGACCAGATGTTGGATATATGGATGGATGGATCTTGAATAGATGTTGAGTATATGGATGGATGGATGTTGACCAGATGTTTGATTGATGGATGGATGGATGGATGTTGACCAGATGTTGGATATATGGATGGATGGATGTTGACCAGATGTTGGATATATGGATGGATGGATCTTGAATAGATGTTGAATATATGGATAGATGGATGTTGAACAGATGTTTAATCGATGGGTGGATGGATGGATGTTGACCAAATGTTGGATATATGGATGGATGGATGTTGACCAGATGTTGGATCGATGGATGTTGAACAGATGTTGGATATATGGATGGATGGATGTTGACCAGATGTTGGGTATATGGATGGATGGATGTTGAACAGATGTTGGATATATGGATGGATGGATGTTGACCAGATGTTGGGTATATGGATGGATGGATGTTGACCAGATGTTGGATATATGGATGGATGGATGTTGACCAGATGTTGGATGGATGTTGCCCAGATGTTGGATGGATGGATGGATGGACGGACGGACGGATGTTGACCAGATGTTGGATATATGGATGGATGGATGTTGACCAGATGTTTAATCGATGGGTGGATGGATGGATGTTGACCAAATGTTGGATATATGGATGGATGGATGTTGACCAGATGTTGGATCGATGGATGTTGAACAGATGTTGGATATATGGATGGATGGATGTTGACCAGATGTTGGGTATATGGATGGATGGATGTTGAACAGATGTTGGATATATGGATGGATGGATGTTGACCAGATGTTGGGTATATGGATGGATGGATGTTGACCAGATGTTGGATATATGGATGGATGGATGTTGACCAGATGTTGGATGGATGTTGCCCAGATGTTGGATGGATGGATGGACGGACGGATGTTGACCAGATGTTGGATATATGGATGGATGGATGTTGACCAGATGTTAGATATATGGATGGATGGATGTTGAACAGATGTTGGATATATGGATAGATGGATGTTGAACAGATGTTGGATATATGGATGGATGTTGGATGTGTGGATGTTGGATGGTATTGATATATTCCTATTTATTTTAATAAATTTTTTTTATTTATTTTAGGGCCTGAACACTGAAAGTGTGTGGGGCATATGTTAAATATTTCAAAGGATTTTTCATTTCTTTAAATATCTCTGTATCATGATTTAAAAATGTGAGGCTTCACTGGAAAGAACAACTTGTGTTAACAAGACATTATGGATGCAGTCCAATTAAACATATAATTTCAATGCCTATATAAGAGAAACTGTTGGGTTTACATAAAAGTTCAGGGTGATGTTGTTCAAACATTGAGTGCAGATTGTACAGACCTAGACATTGAATTAATAATTTGTTTTAATCATTTCATAAAAAGTTTATTAACTGACAACTGTGTGGCATAAACTGTGTCATTACAATAAAATTGGTCATTTCAGTTTTGTCATAAAACTGTCTTTGTAGCCGTATGTCTTGTAATCTGTAAAGGCAGATGGAAAGTTTCACATATATACATAATTACTCATTTCAAAAATAACTATTTTAGTCCAAAATAAGGAAACTGGGAGTAATAATAAAGGCTGGTGTCAGCAGATGCATGCAGATAGTGACCTTGGGCCCCATTAACATATAAAAACTTGGTATGTATGTGTGTATGTGGGCGGACCCCACAAGTCGGGAATCCTAGAAACGGTCCCCACAAGGGGCCAAATACCTTTTTCAAAAAAACTTTAGAAATTTGTCAAATTGAAGTGATACTAATGATTGAGATTTTTTTTTAGATCTAATGTTGTTTTTTACAGCAGTGTAGGACCACTGGAAAGGGTGGATCCCACAACACATAAAAAAACTGGTGGGCCCTGCGCATTAGGGGGCCTGCGCAAGAATGTGTGTGTGTGTGTGTGTGGGGGGGGGGACTGTTCTATTCCCCTCGATCCAGTTGTGGAGTGTGTGTGTGTGGGGGGGGAAAAGGAACTGTTCTATTCCCCTCGATCCAGTTGTGGAGATGTGTGTGTGCGTGGGAACTCTGTGTTCTATCTCCCACGCTCCAGGTGCGGAGGTGTGTTGTGGGAGGAGTCAGCGTGTGGTGCACCGTACCACTCCCGTTCAGCCATTTCTGGTCGGAGCGCTGAAGCGGGCGCAAGTGTTTCACAGCGTGTCTCACAAAACCTTTTATAATGTCTTTGTTCTCCTTCTTTCAGCAATAACGGTGTTTTGTAAAAACGTAAGACCTTTTTTAACTTTATACAACGTTTTTAATACCTTTTAATTGTTTTTTCATAATTTTGAACATTTTTTACATTGAGCCCTAGTGATCGTCGGTGATTTTCCACGCTTAATCTGTTCAGACCTGAAGGAATACAACTTTGTCAAATGTTTAATTTAACTTCTAATACTATCATATATAAACTGAGAAAGTTCTGTAAATTGAATTTAGCATTCAGCTGTAGAGCACGAAAGTCCTGTCTTATTCTGTGTCTCTATATACAGCTGTCAGACGGGTTTTCTTTCTATTGTAAGTTAAATGAAACATGTTAGTGAAACTCTTGGAGACTCTCGCGAGCTTTTGTCTTAGCAAGAGAGAGTCCTGTCACTCCTGTTCTGGAGTCTCAGGGTTTGAATCTCTCTTTTAATACAGGTTCCTAAACTGGTATACGAGTTTCCACCATCACAATGTAATCCCTCCCTCTTATAATGTATATATATTACAATGTTTGACTATAGAAGTCAGACTTGATTGAGATGACTACAGCGACGAAATAAAGAACTTATACCTCAACAATCTCCTGGTCTGCAACTCTATCTTTTCTACACTTGAGAAGAAAAAGTTCACAACAGATAGTGCCGTGACCCGGATCGAATTAACTTCACCTGAATCCAGATTGGAATTCAAGCTCAAAGATCTGACTGCATTCCAGAGAGAATCTTACCTGAATCCAGAACTGAAATCTCAACTCAACAAAGACTGAGTTCCAGAACTGAAATCTCCACTAAACAAAGACTGAGTTCCAGAACTTAATTCTGAAACTTCAAAGCTCAACAAAGAACAAACTTTTTTTGACTGAGTTCCAGACGGAATCCTTTCCGTATAAACAACGATTTGGTGAGTTTCACTCTATTCAAAGAACCACTGAAGACCAGTACAAATCTCTGCGCCATCAGAGAACAGTTATCAGACAGCTGCAGTGTTTGGCTAACAAAGTTACCCTTTAAAAGTTTATTTTAAAGATGAAAGTATAGCCTCTACGTTGCTAGAGAAGGTATCCTCTAAAGTTCGGGAAAGTTAACATTACGTGTTAATATTGGTGAACCTGTTCAAACAGGGATGTTTTTATCCTCTAAAAGTTAAGAAGGTGAAAGATCCTTTGCTTTTTTCTTTTAGGGAAGATTAGCGTAACATGCTAATAGTTTGTGATGTGTTGGTAACACGGAAGTTTAACAATAGTTGATTTGTGTTAACAAATCTGTGATCAGAGAAGTTTAGTGTTTGTTTGTGTGGTAACAAAGAAATCCACAAAATGATTAAGAAAAGTGCTAGACTAATCTCCACAACTAAAAAAGGTGGTCTTGCTACTCCTTTGTGGTCAGATAGTGAATTTAAAACACTGTTAGGAGAACAGATGGATCTAATAGTCACTGAAAAAGTTAGACAAGAACTAACACAGAAATATGAGATTCATCCAGATAAGATTTGGTCTGTAGAAGAGTGTAAAAAGGTTCTAGGAGGAAGTGTTCGCAAGAACAATGTGGAAGCAATTATCTGTTGTCACAGAGAATTTGGTTTTGCACTAGCTACAGAACAGTCTAAACGCAACTCAGAGCTAGAGAAACAGATCAATGAGCTCCGGGATAAAGTTTCCTCTTTAACCAAGAAATTGAACCGCAACAAAGCTATAGGAAAAACTGATGTGGAAGAAGTAAGTCAGCCTGATAACAATTATCCTGATTTAAAAGCTTTCTTTGAAACAGATGTAGCCATCCAATCAGTAACTGATAAGTCTGTAGATTCAGTAAAGGTATGTGTCGCAAGAAGATCTCAGGGAATTGAGGGAACTGAAAGTGTTCCTCCCAACTCTTCTGTTGTCCAAAACCAAACTGTTGCCAAAGTGTTAAGACCTAAGGATATAGAAAAAATATCCCAAAACTTACCTTCAGTATGCACAGATTTTTCTGAATTTAGAAGGGCATTGATCAGTAAAATGCGTCTTTACGACATGTCGTTGGCAGAAATCACACAGCTGATGTCACAAATTCTAACTGAATCTGAATTCAACAGTTTTGAGTCTGCTGTTACTTCTGAACTACAACATGCCAGAAAAGATAAACTGAGAGAAGGAGTTCTGAAAGCGTTGAAAAACATTGTTGGACCAAACATGGACTGGTCAAAGATCACTAGTTGTGTACAGAATAAGCATGAGAATGTTAGTGAGTACACTCAAAGATTTTCTCAGTCAGCAGCAGCATACAGTAGTATAGCTGACACTTCAGAGAAGGTGCTAGAAGATAATGGTCCCCTAGTTCGCACATGGTTTGATGGTCTGTTATCAGAACATAGAAAAGCATTGCCTTTCTTAGACTTAACTTGGTCCACTAGAACCATACAAAACAACTTGGAGAGGTTAGCTACTTGGGAAAGAGATTCTGATGTCAAGGCAAGAGTAAAAATTGCAGCAGCATCCTTTATGGTCAACACAGAGAAGCAACAGAAACGCAAATGTCCTAAGAGAGAGGGCAGCAGTTGTTATTATTGTGGTGAACATGGACATTGGGGAAAAGAGTGTAGAAAAAACAAAAAGAATGTTAGAGAAACTAACAATGTAACTCAGCTTCTGCTCAGCCTGCTGGCTGCTCTGAAGCAGCACCTCCCCTCGTCATTAAGCTCGTTGGGAAGCTGTTTTAGTTGTTAACCAGTTGGGCTGTGAGTGCTTAATTTCCCCACTAAATGCAACAGGGATAAAAGACTTCGGTTTTTGTTTAATAGAACAAAAGGAAAGTGACTATCTCAGTTTTTCCTTTGGGGGACACTTGTTAAAGTAGACTCACAGCCTTAAATGTTATTTTACATCACAGGCCTTTCATCATTAATAGTGTTAGGTCAGACTTTAAACGTAAAAAAAGCCCTCATGCAGTGTCCACAATAATGCCGAATATTGTTTTACAGCGTGCACCAGTCAAGAACCCATCCTCATGTATGATGTCTGCAATGACTGAATTTTTGTTAGAGGATGAAGGAGAAGTGACTCACGATTGTGTTACGCTTACATATACACCTATGAGTGAAGTAAAAGAAACTCCCACAGAGAATTCAGAATTTGAGTTGTTTGTTGACGGTTCAGCTCAAGTAATTGAAGGTAACAGACGAGCAGATTATGCAGTAACGTCCACCACGGAAGAGTTAGCTTCAGGACGTCTTCCAGATCATTTTTCAGCTCAAGCTGCAGAACTAGTAGCCCTAACAAGAGCATGCACGCTAGCTTCAGGATCAGTTGCTAATATCTACACAGATTCCAGATATGCTTTTGGGGTAATTCATGATTCTGGTGTCATTTGGCAAACCAGGCAGTTTCTAACTTCTGCGGGATCCCCCATTAAGCATGCTGAATTAGTGAAAGATCTAATGTTTTCCATGAAACTTCCAAAGAAATTAGCAGTGATCAAAGTGAAAGCACATCTCACAACTAATACTACGGAAGCTAAAGGTAATGCTCTTGCTGATATGGCAGCTAAAAAGGCTTGTTTCTATGCAACTGTACAAGTGTGTTCAGGTAGTGCAGCACAGAAGAAAATGATGCCTCCTGAATCAATAATTGATCTGTACAAAGACGTTTCCTCCATTAGAACCAAAGTGACATGGGCCACATCAAGTGATGTTGATTACAGCAGCTGCAGTATTGTGTCAGGGAAGGAAAACCTGGACTCATGTGTCACACTGTAAGGTTGTTCCTGCTCCAACAGGGATAGGATAGGACACGAACCAGTGAGGAGCCGAGGGAAGAACCGATTGCAACAGGCGTCGGAGGCCAACCCTTCGGTGAAGATTCCCTCATAGGCCCTATCCTAGTCCATCCTTACCTCACTGTTCCTTAGGTGTCAAAGGTTTCAGAAAAAGGGAAAGATGGGATAACAATAGCAGACAATGAAAATTTACCACACTAGTGTTTGAACCAATACTGCAGTACTGTCGAGCAGACTCAGAAAAGTACAACCCTAGAACAAATACTGCTCTCCTGTCTTTTGTTTTCTTTCTTACTCTGTGCAGATACCACTGATGACTTCCCGAGACCCATACGCACTGACCTCGTCATCTGCGTATGAAGCCACAAGAAAACCTCAAGAAACAACTTGACCCACTTCCGAGCCAACTATCACAAAAGGATAAAGAAAAGAAAAAGAAAAAAATACACAACGCAGAGACTCACATACGAAACCTTCAGTCATCCATCAACATGATCAAGATTGTCGTTCTACTAAGCATCATAGACATCGCACAAAGTGTTGACTCCAGAAACAACATATTCTTAGAGCTGATGAATATGTCAAGAAATAACTTGTTTGCTGGGAAGAACGTTTGCATGCCACACGCACCTTCAGTAGGAGCAGGAATCCCATGGGTGGCCCACCCTATCTCCAAATGTGACACGTGTACTTTATTCAATCATCATACCAGTGGATTATACAACAAGGATACATGTCACAACATAACAATTCCTCCCGCTTCTCTGTGTTGCATTCCAGAATTACCATCCTGCAACCTAACTTCAGCAACTCCCATCATGACAGATCTACTCCTGCCAATGATGTTCTATTGGTGCGTGGAAAATTATGCTCCAGCATCGACTCCACTGGGTGAAATTCCTTGTGAACGTTGCAGCTTTGTGATTGAAAGAGGAACAGAATCCCATGTCATCCTCCCCAGCCAATTCAACGGAAGGTGCACCCTGGTTTATGTTCTACCAGCTATCAGAGAAAATACACACTCCACCCCAAGCTCCCCACATCTACAAAATTCAGCTCCTACCACTAACGAAGCAGATGGCTGCATTCCAGGACTCACTTGTGCACAAACATGGTGGTCAAGAACTCTTGGAGCATTAATACCATCTTATGGTGTCATGCAAGCCCTTGATCAAGTCAGAAGCTTATCAAATTCTGTACAGAAATTGGCCAATGATACGGCTTTGGCCCTTGGTAACATCAAGGACACTCTCGCTTCGCACAAGATAATGATCTTACAGAACAGAGTGGCCTTGGATTACATTCTAGCAACTCAAGGAGGAGCCTGCACCATCATCGGACCTGAGTGCTGCACCGGGTCAATGGATCCAACAGAGAACTTGAACAAAATCCAACAAGACATTCTTGATCTTTCAGCAAAATTACACCAGATGACTGAAGATAAGTCTTCATGGTTCGGAAACTTGATTGGTAAACCCTGGCTGTGGATAAAGGAAATAGCAATTATGTTGTTGTTTGTTCTACTGGCGTACTATCTATGCGTCCACAGTATCAAGTGCTTCATTCAACAAATTAATCACGCTTCTCACGAGAAAATCACAGTTCCAACCAGAAAAGACTATTATCCGTAAGAACTTCACAAACCCTGATTGCATGTTTGTTTTCTGTGTCAGCATGCAATTACAGAAAAGCAAACACAGAGCGCATTATGTGCCTGTAACTATCACAAGTTGCAAGAATGAATTTTTTATTGTTTAAATTTGTATATAGTGTGGGAGTTATTTAGAACTCCCAAAGGGGGAATTGAAGGAATACAACTTTGTCAAATGTTTAATTTAACTTCTAATACTATCATATATAAACTGAGAAAGTTCTGTAAATTGAATTTAGCATTCAGCTGTGGAGCACGAAAGTCCTGTCTTATTCTGTGTCTCTATATACAGCTGTCAGACGGGTTTTCTTTCTATTGTAAGTTAAATGAAACATGTTAGTGAAACTCTTGGAGACTCTCGCGAGCTTTTGTCTTAGCAAGAGAGAGTCCTGTCACTCCTTTTCTGGAGTCTCAGGGTTTGAATCTCTCTTTTAATACAGGTTCCTAAACTGGTATACGAGTTTCCACCATCACAATGTAATCCCTCCCTCTTATAATGTATATATATTACAATGTTTGACTCAAGAAGTCAGACTTGATTGAGATGACTACAGCGACGAAATAAAGAACTTATACCTCAACAATCTCCTGGTCTGCAACTCTATCTTTTCTACACTTGAGAAGAAAAAGTTCACAACAGATAGTGCCGTGACCCGGATCGAATTAACTTCACCTGAATCCAGATTGGAATTCAAGCTCAAAGATCTGACTGCATTCCAGAGAGAATCTTACCTGAATCCAGAACTGAAATCTCAACTCAACAAAGACTGAGTTCCAGAACTGAAATCTCCACTAAACAAAGACTGAGTTCCAGAACTTAATTCTGAAACTTCAAAGCTCAACAAAGAACAAACTTTTTTTGACTGAGTTCCAGACGGAATCCTTTCCGTATAAACAACGATTTGGTGAGTTTCACTCTATTCAAAGAACCACTGAAGACCAGTACAAATCTCTGCGCCGTCAGAGAACAGTTATCAGACAGCTGCAGTGTTTGGCTAACAAAGTTACCCTTTAAAAGTTTATTTTAAAGATGAAAGTATAGCCTCTACGTTGCTAGAGAAGGTATCCTCTAAAGTTCGGGAAAGTTAACATTACGTGTTAATATTGGTGAACCTGTTCAAACAGGGATGTTTTTATCCTCTAAAAGTTAAGAAGGTGAAAGATCCTTTGCTTTTTTCTTTTAGGGAAGATTAGCGTAACATGCTAATAGTTTGTGATGTGTTGGTAACACGGAAGTTTAACAATAGTTGATTTGTGTTAACAAATCTGTGATCAGAGAAGTTTAGTGTTTGTTTGTGTGGTAACAAAGAAATCCACAAAATGATTAAGAAAAGTGCTAGACTAATCTCCACAACTAAAAAAGGTGGTCTTGCTACTCCTTTGTGGTCAGATAGTGAATTTAAAACACTGTTAGGAGAACAGATGGATCTAATAGTCACTGAAAAAGTTAGACAAGAACTAACACAGAAATATGAGATTCATCCAGATAAGATTTGGTCTGTAGAAGAGTGTAAAAAGGTTCTAGGAGGAAGTGTTCGCAAGAACAATGTGGAAGCAATTATCTGTTGTCACAGAGAATTTGGTTTTGCACTAGCTACAGAACAGTCTAAACGCAACTCAGAGCTAGAGAAACAGATCAATGAGCTCCGGGATAAAGTTTCCTCTTTAACCAAGAAATTGAACCGCAACAAAGCTATAGGAAAAACTGATGTGGAAGAAGTAAGTCAGCCTGATAACAATTATCCTGATTTAAAAGCTTTCTTTGAAACAGATGTAGCCATCCAATCAGTAACTGATAAGTCTGTAGATTCAGTAAAGGTATGTGTCGCAAGAAGATCTCAGGGAATTGAGGGAACTGAAAGTGTTCCTCCCAACTCTTCTGTTGTCCAAAACCAAACTGTTGCCAAAGTGTTAAGACCTAAGGATATAGAAAAAATATCCCAAAACTTACCTTCAGTATGCACAGATTTTTCTGAATTTAGAAGGGCATTGATCAGTAAAATGCGTCTTTACGACATGTAGTTGGCAGAAATCACACAGCTGATGTCACAAATTCTAACTGAATCTGAATTCAACAGTTTTGAGTCTGCTGTTACTTCTGAACTACAACATGCCAGAAAAGATAAACTGAGAGAAGGAGTTCTGAAAGCGTTGAAAAACATTGTTGGACCAAACATGGACTGGTCAAAGATCACTAGTTGTGTACAGAATAAGCATGAGAATGTTAGTGAGTACACTCAAAGATTTTCTCAATCAGCAGCAGCATACAGTAGTATAGCTGACACTTCAGAGAAGGTGCTAGAAGATAATGGTCCCCTAGTTCGCACATGGTTTGATGGTCTGTTATCAGAACATAGAAAAGCATTGCCTTTCTTAGACTTAACTTGGTCCACTAGAACCATACAAAACAACTTGGAGAGGTTAGCTACTTGGGAAAGAGATTCTGATGTCAAGGCAAGAGTAAAAATTGCAGCAGCATCCTTTATGGTCAACACAGAGAAGCAACAGAAACGCAAATGTCCTAAGAGAGAGGGCAGCAGTTGTTATTATTGTGGTAAACATGGACATTGGGGAAAAGAGTGTAGAAAAAACAAAAAGAATGTTAGAGAAACTAACAATGTAACTCAGCTTCTGCTCAGCCTGCTGGCTGCTCTGAAGCAGCACCTCCCCTCGTCATTAAGCTCGTTGGGAAGCTGTTTTAGTTGTTAACCAGTTGGGCTGTGAGTGCTTAATTTCCCCACTAACTTGCAACAGGGATAAAAGACTTCGGTTTTTGTTTAATAGAACAAAAGGAAAGTGACTATCTCAGTTTTTCCTTTGGGGGACACTTGTTAAAGTAGACTCACAGCCTTAAATGTTATTTTACATCACAGGCCTTTCATCATTAATAGTGTTAGGTCAGACTTTAAACGTAAAAAAAGCCCTCATGCAGTGTCCACAATAATGCCGAATATTGTTTTACAGCGTGCACCAGTCAAGAACCCATCCTCATGTATGATGTCTGCAATGACTGAATTTTTGTTAGAGGATGAAGGAGAAGTGACTCACGATTGTGTTACGCTTACATATACACCTATGAGTGAAGTAAAAGAAACTCCCACAGAGAATTCAGAATTTGAGTTGTTTGTTGACGGTTCAGCTCAAGTAATTGAAGGTAACAGACGAGCAGATTATGCAGTAACGTCCACCACGGAAGAGTTAGCTTCAGGACGTCTTCCAGATCATTTTTCAGCTCAAGCTGCAGAACTAGTAGCCCTAACAAGAGCATGCACGCTAGCTTCAGGATCAGTTGCTAATATCTACACAGATTCCAGATATGCTTTTGGGGTAATTCATGATTCTGGTGTCATTTGGCAAACCAGGCAGTTTCTAACTTCTGCGGGATCCCCCATTAAGCATGCTGAATTAGTGAAAGATCTAATGTTTTCCATGAAACTTCCAAAGAAATTAGCAGTGATCAAAGTGAAAGCACATCTCACAACTAATACTACGGAAGCTAAAGGTAATGCTCTTGCTGATATGGCAGCTAAACAGGCTTGTTTCTATGCAACTGTACAAGTGTGTTCAGGTAGTGCAGCACAGAAGAAAATGATGCCTCCTGAATCAATAATTGATCTGTACAAAGACGTTTCCTCCATTAGAACCAAAGTGACATGGGCCACATCAAGTGATGTTGATTACAGCAGCTGCAGTATTGTGTCAGGGAAGGAAAACCTGGACTCATGTGTCACACTGTAAGGTTGTTCCTGCTCCAACAGGGATAGGATAGGACACGAACCAGTGAGGAGCCGAGGGAAGAACCGATTGCAACAGGCGTCGGAGGCCAACCCTTCGGTGAAGATTCCCTCATAGGCCCTATCCTAGTCCATCCTTACCTCACTGTTCCTTAGGTGTCAAAGGTTTCAGAAAAAGGGAAAGATGGGATAACAATAGCAGACAATGAAAATTTACCACACTAGTGTTTGAACCAATACTGCAGTACTGTCGAGCAGACTCAGAAAAGTACAACCCTAGAACAAATACTGCTCTCCTGTCTTTTGTTTTCTTTCTTACTCTGTGCAGATACCACTGATGACTTCCCGAGACCCATACGCACTGACCTCGTCATCTGCGTATGAAGCCACAAGAAAACCTCAAGAAACAACTTGACCCACTTCCGAGCCAACTATCACAAAAGGATAAAGAAAAGAAAAAGAAAAAAATACACAACGCAGAGACTCACATACGAAACCTTCAGTCATCCATCAACATGATCAAGATTGTCGTTCTACTAAGCATCATAGACATCGCACAAAGTGTTGACTCCAGAAACAACATATTCTTAGAGCTGATGAATATGTCAAGAAATGCCTTGTTTGCTGGGAAGAACGTTTGCATGCCACACGCACCTTCAGTAGGAGCAGGAATCCCATGGGTGGCCCACCCTATCTCCAAATGTGACACGTGTACTTTATTCAATCATCATACCAGTGGATTATACAACAAGGATACATGTCACAACATAACAATTCCTCCCGCTTCTCTGTGTTGCATTCCAGAATTACCATCCTGCAACCTAACTTCAGCAACTCCCATCATGACAGATCTACTCCTGCCAATGATGTTCTATTGGTGCGTGGAAAATTATGCTCCAGCATCGACTCCACTGGGTGAAATTCCTTGTGAACGTTGCAGCTTTGTGATTGAAAGAGGAACAGAATCCCATGTCATCCTCCCCAGCCAATTCAACGGAAGGTGCACCCTGGTTTATGTTCTACCAGCTATCAGAGAAAATACACACTCCACCCCAAGCTCCCCACATCTACAAAATTCAGCTCCTACCACTAACGAAGCAGATGGCTGCATTCCAGGACTCACTTGTGCACAAACATGGTGGTCAAGAACTCTTGGAGCATTAATACCATCTTATGGTGTCATGCAAGCCCTTGATCAAGTCAGAAGCTTATCAAATTCTGTACAGAAATTGGCCAATGATACGGCTTTGGCCCTTGGTAACATCAAGGACACTCTCGCTTCGCACAAGATAATGATCTTACAGAACAGAGTGGCCTTGGATTACATTCTAGCAACTCAAGGAGGAGCCTGCACCATCATCGGACCTGAGTGCTGCACCGGGTCAATGGATCCAACAGAGAACTTGAACAAAATCCAACAAGACATTCTTGATCTTTCAGCAAAGTTACACCAGATGACTGAAGATAAGTCTTCATGGTTCGGAAACTTGATTGGTAAACCCTGGCTGTGGATAAAGGAAATAGCAATTATGTTGTTGTTTGTTCTACTGGCGTACTATCTATGCGTCCACAGTATCAAGTGCTTCATTCAACAAATTAATCACGCTTCTCACGAGAAAATCACAGTTCCAACCAGAAAAGACTATTATCCGTAAGAACTTCACAAACCCTGATTGCATGTTTGTTTTCTGTGTCAGCATGCAATTACAGAAAAGCAAACACAGAGCGCATTATGTGCCTGTAACTATCACAAGTTGCAAGAATGAATTTTTTATTGTTTAAATTTGTATATAGTGTGGGAGTTATTTAGAACTCCCAAAGGGGGAATTGAAGGAATACAACTTTGTCAAATGTTTAATTTAACTTCTAATACTATCATATATAAACTGAGAAAGTTCTGTAAATTGAATTTAGCATTCAGCTGTGGAGCACGAAAGTCCTGTCTTATTCTGTGTCTCTATATACAGCTCTCAGACGGGTTTTCTTTCTATTGTAAGTTAAATGAAACATGTTAGTGAAACTCTTGGAGACTCTCGCGAGCTTTTGTCTTAGCAAGAGAGAGTCCTGTCACTCCTTTTCTGGAGTCTCAGGGTTTGAATCTCTCTTTTAATACAGGTTCCTAAACTGGTATACGAGTTTCCACCATCACAATGTAATCCCTCCCTCTTATAATGTATATATATTACAATGTTTGACTCAAGAAGTCAGACTTGATTGAGATGACTACAGCGACGAAATAAAGAACTTATACCTCAACAATCTCCTGGTCTGCAACTCTATCTTTTCTACACTTGAGAAGAAAAAGTTCACAACAGATAGTGCCGTGACCCGGATCGAATTAACTTCACCTGAATCCAGATTGGAATTCAAGCTCAAAGATCTGACTGCATTCCAGAGAGAATCTTACCTGAATCCAGAACTGAAATCTCAACTCAACAAAGACTGAGTTCCAGAACTGAAATCTCCACTAAACAAAGACTGAGTTCCAGAACTTAATTCTGAAACTTCAAAGCTCAACAAAGAACAAACTTTTTTTGACTGAGTTCCAGACGGAATCCTTTCCGTATAAACAACGATTTGGTGAGTTTCACTCTATTCAAAGAACCACTGAAGACCAGTACAAATCTCTGCGCCGTCAGAGAACAGTTATCAGACAGCTGCAGTGTTTGGCTAACAAAGTTACCCTTTAAAAGTTTATTTTAAAGATGAAAGTATAGCCTCTACGTTGCTAGAGAAGGTATCCTCTAAAGTTCGGGAAAGTTAACATTACGTGTTAATATTGGTGAACCTGTTCAAACAGGGATGTTTTTATCCTCTAAAAGTTAAGAAGGTGAAAGATCCTTTGCTTTTTTCTTTTAGGGAAGATTAGCGTAACATGCTAATAGTTTGTGATGTGTTGGTAACACGGAAGTTTAACAATAGTTGATTTGTGTTAACAAATCTGTGATCAGAGAAGTTTAGTGTTTGTTTGTGTGGTAACAAAGAAATCCACAAAATGATTAAGAAAAGTGCTAGACTAATCTCCACAACTAAAAAAGGTGGTCTTGCTACTCCTTTGTGGTCAGATAGTGAATTTAAAACACTGTTAGGAGAACAGATGGATCTAATAGTCACTGAAAAAGTTAGACAAGAACTAACACAGAAATATGAGATTCATCCAGATAAGATTTGGTCTGTAGAAGAGTGTAAAAAGGTTCTAGGAGGAAGTGTTCGCAAGAACAATGTGGAAGCAATTATCTGTTGTCACAGAGAATTTGGTTTTGCACTAGCTACAGAACAGTCTAAACGCAACTCAGAGCTAGAGAAACAGATCAATGAGCTCCGGGATAAAGTTTCCTCTTTAACCAAGAAATTGAACCGCAACAAAGCTATAGGAAAAACTGATGTGGAAGAAGTAAGTCAGCCTGATAACAATTATCCTGATTTAAAAGCTTTCTTTGAAACAGATGTAGCCATCCAATCAGTAACTGATAAGTCTGTAGATTCAGTAAAGGTATGTGTCGCAAGAAGATCTCAGGGAATTGAGGGAACTGAAAGTGTTCCTCCCAACTCTTCTGTTGTCCAAAACCAAACTGTTGCCAAAGTGTTAAGACCTAAGGATATAGAAAAAATATCCCAAAACTTACCTTCAGTATGCACAGATTTTTCTGAATTTAGAAGGGCATTGATCAGTAAAATGCGTCTTTACGACATGTAGTTGGCAGAAATCACACAGCTGATGTCACAAATTCTAACTGAATCTGAATTCAACAGTTTTGAGTCTGCTGTTACTTCTGAACTACAACATGCCAGAAAAGATAAACTGAGAGAAGGAGTTCTGAAAGCGTTGAAAAACATTGTTGGACCAAACATGGACTGGTCAAAGATCACTAGTTGTGTACAGAATAAGCATGAGAATGTTAGTGAGTACACTCAAAGATTTTCTCAATCAGCAGCAGCATACAGTAGTATAGCTGACACTTCAGAGAAGGTGCTAGAAGATAATGGTCCCCTAGTTCGCACATGGTTTGATGGTCTGTTATCAGAACATAGAAAAGCATTGCCTTTCTTAGACTTAACTTGGTCCACTAGAACCATACAAAACAACTTGGAGAGGTTAGCTACTTGGGAAAGAGATTCTGATGTCAAGGCAAGAGTAAAAATTGCAGCAGCATCCTTTATGGTCAACACAGAGAAGCAACAGAAACGCAAATGTCCTAAGAGAGAGGGCAGCAGTTGTTATTATTGTGGTAAACATGGACATTGGGGAAAAGAGTGTAGAAAAAACAAAAAGAATGTTAGAGAAACTAACAATGTAACTCAGCTTCTGCTCAGCCTGCTGGCTGCTCTGAAGCAGCACCTCCCCTCGTCATTAAGCTCGTTGGGAAGCTGTTTTAGTTGTTAACCAGTTGGGCTGTGAGTGCTTAATTTCCCCACTAACTTGCAACAGGGATAAAAGACTTCGGTTTTTGTTTAATAGAACAAAAGGAAAGTGACTATCTCAGTTTTTCCTTTGGGGGACACTTGTTAAAGTAGACTCACAGCCTTAAATGTTATTTTACATCACAGGCCTTTCATCATTAATAGTGTTAGGTCAGACTTTAAACGTAAAAAAAGCCCTCATGCAGTGTCCACAATAATGCCGAATATTGTTTTACAGCGTGCACCAGTCAAGAACCCATCCTCATGTATGATGTCTGCAATGACTGAATTTTTGTTAGAGGATGAAGGAGAAGTGACTCACGATTGTGTTACGCTTACATATACACCTATGAGTGAAGTAAAAGAAACTCCCACAGAGAATTCAGAATTTGAGTTGTTTGTTGACGGTTCAGCTCAAGTAATTGAAGGTAACAGACGAGCAGATTATGCAGTAACGTCCACCACGGAAGAGTTAGCTTCAGGACGTCTTCCAGATCATTTTTCAGCTCAAGCTGCAGAACTAGTAGCCCTAACAAGAGCATGCACGCTAGCTTCAGGATCAGTTGCTAATATCTACACAGATTCCAGATATGCTTTTGGGGTAATTCATGATTCTGGTGTCATTTGGCAAACCAGGCAGTTTCTAACTTCTGCGGGATCCCCCATTAAGCATGCTGAATTAGTGAAAGATCTAATGTTTTCCATGAAACTTCCAAAGAAATTAGCAGTGATCAAAGTGAAAGCACATCTCACAACTAATACTACGGAAGCTAAAGGTAATGCTCTTGCTGATATGGCAGCTAAACAGGCTTGTTTCTATGCAACTGTACAAGTGTGTTCAGGTAGTGCAGCACAGAAGAAAATGATGCCTCCTGAATCAATAATTGATCTGTACAAAGACGTTTCCTCCATTAGAACCAAAGTGACATGGGCCACATCAAGTGATGTTGATTACAGCAGCTGCAGTATTGTGTCAGGGAAGGAAAACCTGGACTCATGTGTCACACTGTAAGGTTGTTCCTGCTCCAACAGGGATAGGATAGGACACGAACCAGTGAGGAGCCGAGGGAAGAACCGATTGCAACAGGCGTCGGAGGCCAACCCTTCGGTGAAGATTCCCTCATAGGCCCTATCCTAGTCCATCCTTACCTCACTGTTCCTTAGGTGTCAAAGGTTTCAGAAAAAGGGAAAGATGGGATAACAATAGCAGACAATGAAAATTTACCACACTAGTGTTTGAACCAATACTGCAGTACTGTCGAGCAGACTCAGAAAAGTACAACCCTAGAACAAATACTGCTCTCCTGTCTTTTGTTTTCTTTCTTACTCTGTGCAGATACCACTGATGACTTCCCGAGACCCATACGCACTGACCTCGTCATCTGCGTATGAAGCCACAAGAAAACCTCAAGAAACAACTTGACCCACTTCCGAGCCAACTATCACAAAAGGATAAAGAAAAGAAAAAGAAAAAAATACACAACGCAGAGACTCACATACGAAACCTTCAGTCATCCATCAACATGATCAAGATTGTCGTTCTACTAAGCATCATAGACATCGCACAAAGTGTTGACTCCAGAAACAACATATTCTTAGAGCTGATGAATATGTCAAGAAATGCCTTGTTTGCTGGGAAGAACGTTTGCATGCCACACGCACCTTCAGTAGGAGCAGGAATCCCATGGGTGGCCCACCCTATCTCCAAATGTGACACGTGTACTTTATTCAATCATCATACCAGTGGATTATACAACAAGGATACATGTCACAACATAACAATTCCTCCCGCTTCTCTGTGTTGCATTCCAGAATTACCATCCTGCAACCTAACTTCAGCAACTCCCATCATGACAGATCTACTCCTGCCAATGATGTTCTATTGGTGCGTGGAAAATTATGCTCCAGCATCGACTCCACTGGGTGAAATTCCTTGTGAACGTTGCAGCTTTGTGATTGAAAGAGGAACAGAATCCCATGTCATCCTCCCCAGCCAATTCAACGGAAGGTGCACCCTGGTTTATGTTCTACCAGCTATCAGAGAAAATACACACTCCACCCCAAGCTCCCCACATCTACAAAATTCAGCTCCTACCACTAACGAAGCAGATGGCTGCATTCCAGGACTCACTTGTGCACAAACATGGTGGTCAAGAACTCTTGGAGCATTAATACCATCTTATGGTGTCATGCAAGCCCTTGATCAAGTCAGAAGCTTATCAAATTCTGTACAGAAATTGGCCAATGATACGGCTTTGGCCCTTGGTAACATCAAGGACACTCTCGCTTCGCACAAGATAATGATCTTACAGAACAGAGTGGCCTTGGATTACATTCTAGCAACTCAAGGAGGAGCCTGCACCATCATCGGACCTGAGTGCTGCACCGGGTCAATGGATCCAACAGAGAACTTGAACAAAATCCAACAAGACATTCTTGATCTTTCAGCAAAGTTACACCAGATGACTGAAGATAAGTCTTCATGGTTCGGAAACTTGATTGGTAAACCCTGGCTGTGGATAAAGGAAATAGCAATTATGTTGTTGTTTGTTCTACTGGCGTACTATCTATGCGTCCACAGTATCAAGTGCTTCATTCAACAAATTAATCACGCTTCTCACGAGAAAATCACAGTTCCAACCAGAAAAGACTATTATCCGTAAGAACTTCACAAACCCTGATTGCATGTTTGTTTTCTGTGTCAGCATGCAATTACAGAAAAGCAAACACAGAGCGCATTATGTGCCTGTAACTATCACAAGTTGCAAGAATGAATTTTTTATTGTTTAAATTTGTATATAGTGTGGGAGTTATTTAGAACTCCCAAAGGGGGAATTGAAGGAATACAACTTTGTCAAATGTTTAATTTAACTTCTAATACTATCATATATAAACTGAGAAAGTTCTGTAAATTGAATTTAGCATTCAGCTGTGGAGCACGAAAGTCCTGTCTTATTCTGTGTCTCTATATACAGCTCTCAGACGGGTTTTCTTTCTATTGTAAGTTAAATGAAACATGTTAGTGAAACTCTTGGAGACTCTCGCGAGCTTTTGTCTTAGCAAGAGAGAGTCCTGTCACTCCTTTTCTGGAGTCTCAGGGTTTGAATCTCTCTTTTAATACAGGTTCCTAAACTGGTATACGAGTTTCCACCATCACAATGTAATCCCTCCCTCTTATAATGTATATATATTACAATGTTTGACTCAAGAAGTCAGACTTGATTGAGATGACTACAGCGACGAACTAGACTATAAGCACGGCGGCGCGGTCAGACGCAGCGGCTGCTCCGGGTCCCAAATACGGTGCTTTTATGTCTTACAATGTCGTTTGTTTCGTCTCCAAATAGTGTAAAATTACCGCAAACTCACAAGGAACTCACTCCAAAACAAATATATGATCGCCAAAGCCTTTTGGATATCGCCAACGCGTACAAACACCAACTCTCGTCTGCGGTTACTGAAAAGTTACGAGGCCTTTGTTTACTGCTGGAACCGGACCTCGAGACCGCGGCCTCGCCTACTGACGCTACCCGCACAAGGCAGCGTCGCAAGCGGTGTGAGAGAGGACGGAAGCGTGGTAAGCGTGGAGGTATACGAGCTAGGCTAAGGGCCAACCCCACAAGACCGGCTCTTCCAACACTCATGCTCTCAAACGTTCGCTCTTTGGAAAACAAACTGGACTTAATTCAACTCAATCGGTCTACACAGCATGAGGCAAGGGATTGTTGTGTGTTTGTGTTCACCGAAACATGGCTAAACGTCAACATCCCGGACTCCGCCATTCAGCAGCACGGGCTAACTAGCTACCGAGCAGATAGAGATTCATCACTATCTGGTAAGACCCGCGGTGGTGGCTTGTGTGTGTATATCAACAAAGACTGGTGTAACAATGCTGCAGTATTATCTAATCACTGTTCATCGCTGGTGGAGTTTATGGTTGTGAAGTGTCGACCGTTCTATCTGCCGCGGGAGTTCCCGGCCATTGTTATTGTTGCGGTTTACATTCCCCCATGTGCAAACACTAAAGACGCGCTTCGTGAACTGTATAGCGCCATCAGTGAACAACAAACAAATAACCCCGACGGCTTCTTTATCATAGCCGGTGACTTCAACCACGCAAACTTAAAGACAGTTCTGCCAAAGTTCTACCAACACGTGAACTTTGCAACTAGGGGAAACAACACACTGGACTTAGTTTACACAACAGAAAAGAATGCTTACAAGGCTGTACCCCGCCCCCACCTTGGGTACTCGGACCATATTTCTGTTATGCTAATCCCAGCATACAGACCACTTCTCAAACTTGCCAAACCGGTTCAAAAACTCTTGACAATTTGGCCAAATGATGCTCCCTCAATACTACAAGACTGCTTTCAATGCACAGATTGGAACATGTTTAAAGAGGCAGCTACCTATAACAATCACACAGACCTGCATGAGTACACTGAAACTGTGACTGCCTACATCAAAAATTGCACTGATAATGTGACAGTCACCAAGACCATCACCACACGTGCAAACCAGAAACCATGGATGACAACAATGGTTTGTGGGCTGCTAAAGACCAGAGATGAAGCATTCAGATCAGGAGATAAAGCAGCCCTCAAAAGAGCAAGATCCAACTTGTCCTGTGGCATTAAAAATGCAAAACGGTCATATGCTCAAAAAATCAACAAACACTTCTCCGACAGTAGAGACACACGGAGCCTGTGGCATGCCATTAAGACCATCACTGACTACAAGCCTCCGCCACAGGCCTGTGATGATGATACATCCCTCCCCGATGCACTCAACCACTTTTATTCACGGTTTGACATGCAGAATGACATACCTGCACAAAGACTGCCCATACCACCCAACGACCGGGCGCTCTGTCTGTCTCCAGCCGACGTAAGGAAGTCCTTATCTAGGATTAACCCACGCAAGGCTGCAGGTCCCGACAACATACCTGGCCGTGTTCTGAGAGACTGTGCTGCACAGCTGACAGATGTGCTTACAGATATCTTTAACACCTCGCTGCACCAGGCAGTCGTCCCCACATGTCTCAAATCCACAACAATCATTCCGGTACCAAAGAAATCACCTGTGTCCTGCCTAAATGACTACCGTCCCATAGCACTGACTTCAATCATAATGAAGTGCTTTGAGAGGTTAGTCATGCACAATATCAAAGCCTGCCTCTCCAACACACTCGACCCGCTTCAGTTTGCATACCGTCCCAACCGCTCTACGGACGATGCAATTTCCTTCACCCTCCACCTGGCTCTAACCCACCTAGAAAATAAAGACTCCTATGTTAGAATGCTGTTCATTGACTTCAGCTCGGCATTCAACACAATTATTCCACAACAGCTCATAAATAAACTAAACCTGCTGGGCTTCAACAATTCCCTTTGTAATTGGATCCTGGACTTTCTTACCGGAAGACCTCAGTCAGTCCGTGTCGGCCACAACACCTCGAGCACTACCACACTTAGCACAGGTGCCCCACAAGGCTGTGTGCTCAGCCCGCTGCTCTTCATACTGCTGACCCACGACTGTACTGCCAAGTTCAGCTCCAACCACATCATCAAGTTTGCTGATGACACAACAGTGGTAGGTCTCATCAGCAACAATGATGAAACGCCCTACAGAGAGGAAGTGGCACAGCTGGCTGAATGGTGTGGCACTAACAATCTGTCCCTCAATATAGGAAAGACAAATGAGGTCGTGATAGACTTCAGGAGAAACTCGGTTGACCACCCCCATTGACCATCGACAGCTCGACTGTGGAGAGAGTCAGCAGCACTAAATTTCTGGGGGTGCATATCACAGAGGATCTTACCTGGACCACCAACACCATGTCACTCTCCAAAAAGGCACAACAGCGCCTACACTTTCTCCGCCGGCTGAAAAGAGCAAGCCTCCCTCCACCTATTCTCACCACATTCTACAGGGGCACCATTGAGAGTGTGCTGACTAGCTGCATCACTGTTTGGTACGGAAACTGCAGTGCTGCTGACCATAAGACCCTCCAGCGGACAGTGAACACGGCTGCAAAGATCATCGGTGCCCCTCTCGCTTCCATCCTGGACATTTTCCTTACACGATGCTCCAGCAAAACCAACAGTATCGTTAAGGACTCCACCCATCCCTCCCACAGTCTCTTCCAGCTCCTACCATCAGGAAGACGGTTTCGGAGCATCAGAGCCCGCTCCGCCAGATTGCTCAACAGCTTTTTCCCCCAGGCCGTGAGGGCCCTGAACTCAAACTACACCCTCTGAAACCCTATGCAAACCCCTACCTCCTGAAACATACTAAGACACTTTACAAACTATGCACTAGACACTTTACACACACTGCTGCGTGTATAAAAATAGACTCAGCTATTATTATATTTATGTACATTTTCATGCACTACTGTACTGTTCCCCAACTAGTTGCTTGACAAACAATGTTTATGTCTGTTACATTTTTGTATGTTTGTACTTATGTAGCACCGTGGTCCTGTGAGGCACGACATTTCGTCCCACTGTATGTTCCCACATGTAGTGGAATGACAATAAACCTCAACTTGAAATAAAGAACTTATACCTCAACAATCTCCTGGTCTGCAACTCTATCTTTTCTACACTTGAGAAGAAAAAGTTCACAACAGACCAAACGAGGAGGAAGGGGAGGAGTTAGCGTGGGAAGAAATTCCAAACACAGGTGTACAGGCCGGAAGTGGGAGGGAGGGGAGGGGAGGGCTGAGTATCTCGGGGAATTCCCACGGTCACTTGACCAATCCGGAAGGGGGGTGGTCTAGCGTCCCACGGCGTCATAAACGGGGAGGGGCAGGGCTTTATGGGGGGCAATAAAACTGTCAGTTTGACGAAAGCCGCCCTTATAACTCTCTCTTCCCAACACCTCTTGCCGGTCAGAGACATCCCCTCCTCTATGTAACACTACAGAACGGGCGTTCAACTTGACCAGATCTTCTCTTTGAGGTGTTGACTTGTTCTGCAGTGAAGGGTTATCTTTAATTCTTTTTGCCTCTTCTGATGGGTCCTGGCGTAAATGGTCCGATGGGCCTTTCCTGAAAGACACTTTGACTTTCCCGGGGAAAAACACTGCTTTCTTCATGATACTGTTCTGAAATCAGAATGTATTCATTAGCGCCTCAGCATAAGCATGGAAATACAAAAAGTGTAATAAGACAGTTAATACTAAAGCATCAGTAATATATATAAAAGAGTTATTTTAAAATGCTATAATATTCCATAATATTACTGTTTCTTAACTGAATAAATGCAGCACAAGAGATTTAGAAAAATTGAAACTAGTGTTTATAAAATTTGCATTATTTAATATTTATTATTTAAATTGTTTAATATTTGTGTAAAACATTTTATATAAAAATGAATATGTACAAATGTATGTATAACTGTTTTTAGCAAGTTTAATATAATTTTTTTTAAATTGTACCATTAAATTGTACACACACACAAATAAATAAAGGATTAAATGGATTTATAAAATAAATATGATTTATTCTTAATCAAAGAATAAATTGTAGTTTTTTTCCTTAATTTATTTTCTTTTATACATTTTCACATACAAAATATTTTTTTACTTTTATTTATTCTGTAATTCATTTTTATATTTGGTAAGCAAGACCAACCCACATAATTATCATGCACGGCAAAGAAATGTAAGAATAAATATAAAAAGAAAGAAAGAAAATGTCAATAAATAAAGGTTAAAAATGAATAAATGTGGAAATAAAAACATATTGGAATAAATACATATAAAAATAAACGAATGCATAAATAAATATAAGAATAAATGGAAAAAATTTATTAAAAAAAATTAAAAGAATAAATACATTAAATAAATACATTAAAATATAAAAGCAAATAATAATTAATTAGGGGACAAATAATATAAAAATACATTTGATTAAAAATTAATCATATTATTTTTATTATAGTCGTTTATTCCTTTATTTATTTTCCTATTATCATATTTATTTATTTACCTATTTATTCATTTATTTATTCATTTTTAAATTCTGCAGGTTTGGTCCTCCATACTACTGCACATTAAATCTTACTTCACTTTTAACATATTTTAAACATATTTTATTTGAGTGCATAGTAGATCAATTATGAAACATTCACCTTTACAAACAAGATACCCTTATAAAATAACAGTTGTATTTACACCCAGGAGTTTGGTTTACTGTTTCTTAACGTCACAAACCATTCAACACGATAACAATAAGATTACATGATAATATACATGCAATTTAAATGATAAAATATTTGAATAATAATGTAAATGCGTTTACCTGAGTTAAAATCTGTCTGCAGGTAGTTTAGACAGTAACAAAACAAAACAAGTTTACTGACAAGTTGGTAAACAAATATCTCTCCGATCGTAAAACGGGTCTCCCCCCTCCACTGCGAATTATTGATTGACAGATGACACTACGCTTTTTTAAATTCCCCGCCACAGAAAAGCGAAACAGCGCCAGGAAGTCTACGTGTGGCCAAAGCTATATTGCATCCGTAGTGTTAAGCACTACCATAGAGAATGAATGGGAAAAGTTAAGGGAAGTTAAGGTTAACCAGTTTCAGCTCCCGCGCGGAAGGTCCTCGGTTTGAAACCGAGCAGAAACAGCTGTTGGATTCTGACAGAAAATGTAAACTGTTTGCCAAGCTAGGCAGGTGTAGCGCTCTTTTCCTTTATAAACGTTTTAACAACCGTGCACCTAAACATTTAAGTCTGCTACCTGAAGTAAAATTTCCGTAGTGTAGTGGTTATCACGTTCGCCTCACACGTGAAAGATCCCCAATTCGAAACTGGATGGAAAGTCTGAGTGGTTTTTGAACAGATTATGGGAAGGAGCCATCTTCAAAAAAGCACATGCATCTCAACAAGAGATGCATTTTCTGTTGAGCAGGTCAGTACACTTGCAGGGCTATTTGTCGTTAAAAATAGCAGCTTTTTGCCATGTTAAAAACACTGGGCAGTCTATAGTTTCAGTCACTTTCGAACAAGCGTACCCTAGAAAGGGTGAGTTGGAAACTGGGCGGATACTGTCGGTGGTTTTTGCAAAAATTTCGGATGCGATTTTCTGTTGAGCAGGTCAGTACACTTGCAAGGCTATTTGTGGTTTAATCTCATTAGAAAAGGACAAAAATAAAACAAATGACCATTGAGGTTTCCTGTACAGTAATAAAAAATGTTTGGTCTGCCAACAAAAATAGCAGCTTTTTGCCATTTTAAAAACACTGGGCAGTCTATAGTTTCAGTCGCTTTTGAACAAGCGTACCCTAGAAGAGGTGGGACTGACGTCCAAATCAAGTTTCCGTAGTGTAGTGGTTATCGTTCTCGCTTTATACGAGAAAGGACCTTAGTTCAAAACTGGGCAGAACCAAGTTGAGGCATTTTAAATATAAATGCTGCAATTCGCTACAAAATCCTTACTTTTGAGACAGGTGAAGGCCATCGTACCAAGGACCTTTAGGCAGACTGGCATGCCGAATGACCTCTGTTCTGTTGTTTGAGACAGGTGAATGCCATCGTACCAAGGAGCTGTAGGCAGACTGCCATGCCGAATGACCTCTGTTCTGTTGTTTGTGGAATTTACAGACTGTCACACTGCTTGCAGGGCAGATTATGGGAAGGCCAGATTATGAGAAGCCATCTTCTAAAAAGCACATGCAGTTCATCAATAGGTTCCTGCAGTGTAGTGGTCATCACTTTGACCTGAGAAAGGATGACACGCAAATCCGTGAAGCGCTCCATATCTTTGCAGCTGTGATCAAAGCCTGCGGTTCGTTTCCAGTTAAACCGAGTGCATGCAACGGTGGTGCAAACCGCTAAGCACTTTCCGTTTTTCTGCCAATTCGATTTTTTCTCGAAAACCTAACGAAGTGCTTATTTTGACCCCTAACCACCTATTTTCTTCTTCATTGCCACGAAGTGCCTATGGGGTCCCCTAACCACCTAAACTTCACCATAGTCTTCCTCAGTACCACGAAGTGCCTATTTTGACCCCTAACCACCTATTTTCTTCTTCATTGCCACGAAGTGCCTATGGGGTCCCCTAACCACCTAAACTTCACCATAGTCTTCCTCAGTACCACGAAGTGCCTATTTTGACCCCTAACCACCTATTTTCTTCTTCATTGCCACGAAGTGCCTATGGGGTCCCCTAACCACCTAAACCTCACCATAGTCTTCCTCAGTACCACAAAGTGCCTATTTTGACCCCTAACCACCTATTTTCTTCTTCATTGCCACGAAGTGCCTATGGGGTCCCCTAACCACCTAAACTTCACCATAGTCTTCCTCAGTACCACGAAGTGCCTATTTTGACCCTTAACCACCTATTTTCTTCTCCATTGCCACGAAGTGCCAATGGGGTCCCCTAACCACCTAAACTTCACCGTAGTCTTCCTCAGTACCACGAAGTGCCTATTTTGACCCTTAACCACCTATTTTCTTCTCCATTGCCACGAAGTGCCAATGGGGTCCCCTAACCACCTAAACTTCACCGTAGTCTTCCTCAGTACCACGAAGTGCCTATTTTGACCCCTAACCACCTATTTTCTTCTCCATTGCCACGAAGTGCCTATGGGGTCCCCTAACCACCTAAACTTGACCGTAGTCTTCCTCAGTACCACGAAGTGCCTATTCTGACCCCTAACCACCTATTTTCTTCTCCATTGCCACAAAGTGCCTATGGGGTCCCTCGACCACCTAAACTTCACCATAGTCTTCCTCAGTACCACGAAGTGCCTATTTTGACCCCTAACCACCTGTTTTTTGTCTCAAGTCACTGTGTCTCTAACTCTGAGCCGAAAAGTCACAGGGCCTCGAAATTCGGCGTGAGGGTAGCCCAGCGGGCCCCGGGGCGAGATCCTTAGTTTCAAGGTTCTACGTGGTTCCCAAGTGTGCGTTTCGGCGGTTCGGCCTGATCCACACATGGTTCAGCTTTCTCCATCCCCCAGGGTCTTTCTTGGCCCCAGTGACAGCAGGCAGATCAAGTTTGGGGCCGCCAGGGCCCCCGGGGGCCAAACGGCAAAGCGTCCCACGTACAACTTATCCCATTGATTTTCATAGGTGTTCTGTGGACATGGGGCAACAAGTGGTTTTTTTGTGTGAGTAGACGTTCCCCTCTCTGTGTGCTTTCCAGGGCCGAGTGACGCAGCTTTCCAAGAAGTTTCGGGCCCCTAGCACCACCAGGGGCCGAACGAGGTTCAGTGACACGTGCAACTTATTCAATGCGATTTCACAGGTACTTGGTGGACGGTGGTCCGATTGGCCCGAAATTGACACATACGTCCCGTCACGGGCCCCTGGGACGGGTTCTAGAGTTCCGCGTCCCTCTGACCTTTTTTCGTGCTAATTGGCCACCAACAGCCACATGGAACAAGTTGCACGTGGGACGTCAAAAAAACAGGGGCCAAAAGGGGTCGAAAGGTCGCAGTGGCCCCAAATTCGGCACGGCGGTGGTCCGGGGGCCCCCGGTTCTAGATCACGGGTAGTGTGGTTCTAGATCGGTTCCAAGTATGTGTTTCAGCAAAACGGTTAGAAGGAAACGCCCGATCAGCCAGAAACTGACGTATGCGTCCCGTCACGGGCCCCTGGGACGGGTTCTAGAGTTCCGGGTCCAAAGCTGCTCGCTTGGCCAAAAAACACCCCCTTGACCTGGAAGCGCCTGTCAAGTTTGAACTGAACAAGTTGCACGTGGGCGGCCGGAAATACAGGGGTCGAAAGGTTGCACCGCCTCCAAATTCGCCGCCCTGGTAGTTGAGGGGCCCCCGGTTCTAGATCCCAGATCACAGGGTTCTAGATCGGTTCCAAGTGTATCATTTTTTTGTGCAAAAATCTCCTCACTTTTGGTTCTACTGAGCATATGTATTTCTGTGTGTGCAAGAGGGCTGCCATTAATTGGACCATGTGCTCGGTGAAGGGTGGACAGAAAGGTCCGATCGGCCCGAAACTGACGTATGCATCCCGTCACGGGCCCATGGGACTGGTTCTAGAGTTCCGCGTCCCTCTGACCTTTTTTTGCGCTAATTGGCCACCAACAGGCCCATGGAATAAGTTGCACGTGGGACGTAAAAAAAAACAGGGGCCAAAACGGGTCGAAAGGTCGCAGCAGCCCTAAATTCGGCACGGCGGTGGTCCGGGGGCCCCCGGTTCTAGATCACGGGTTTGGTGGTTCTAGATCGGTTCTAAGTATGTGTTTCAGCCAAACGCTTTGAAGGAAACGCCCGATCGGCCCGAAACCGACACGCGGGTCTTGTCACGGGCCCCGGGGACGGGTTCTAGAGTTCCGCGTCCCTCTGACCTTTTTTCGCGCTAATTGGCCACCAACAGCCCCATGGAATAAGTTGCACGTGGGACGTCAAAAAAACAGAGCCTCGAACGAAAAAACAACGCTTCGAAGGAAACGCCCGATCGGCCCGAAACCGACACGCGGGTCTTGTCACGGGCCCCAGGGACGGGTTCTAGAGTTCCGCGTCCCTCTGACCTTTTTTCGCGCTAATTGGCCACCAACAGCCCCATGGAATAAGTTGCACGTGGGATGTCAAATAAACAGTCGCCCTAAGGGGTCAAAAGGTCGCAGGACCTCGAGATTGGTCACGGACGACCGCCACGGGCCCCCGAATCGGGCCCCAGAGTATCGTGGCTCTAGATGCTTCCTGAGCCTAGTAGGCCGTCTAATCCTAACTGCTGAATTAACCCTTGCAGACACATGCTCCCATAGAGATCAATGGGAGACAGAGAGGTGCATAAAAAAAGCTAAAAATAAACTTGGCATGTCTCGACCTAGCATGTCTCGACCTAGCCCGCTCTGTCTGTCGCAGAGGGCCACGTGACGCAACTTTTTGTAGAGTTTGGGGCCCCTCGGACCCCCGGGGGCCGCGCGGGAGCCACTGACACGTGCAACTTATCCCATTCATTTTCATAGGCGTTTGGTGGACATCCCCACGCAACGGCCCCAATAGCTCCGAATGGCTCCGATTTGAAATCTGTGGCCCCTCAGGGTCCCCTCAGACGGTCCGCAAAGACTGGGGTCCGTAGTACCCCGTTAAGTGCGTTACAGTCAAAAACAGCATCCCATCTGTAACCTATTTGACGGGTGCCCTAAATGCTGTCCGTGGACAGTCCATTTTTAGGCTAATTATGCATAATTATTAGCTTTAATGTACATCAGTGTGTTGTATTGTGTCCCCTGTGTGGTGTACAGTAGGTTTCACCTCATAAAACCACTGTAATTATGAAATATGACCTGTTAATGCATTGACCACGGACAGCCTATTTGGACCCCGTCAAATAAGTTGCAGGTGGGACTTCACCACATGTGATGAAATCGCCTAATCATTACGGGGATTCATCCGCTGAAAATGTCTAAGTTAAAAACAGCATCCCACCTGTAGCTTATTCGACAGGGTCCAAATAGGCTGTTCATGGACAGTCCATATTTAGGCTAATTATGCATAATTAATAGCTTTAATGTACATCAGTGTGCTGTATTGTGTCCCCAGTGTGGTTTACAGTAGGTTTGACCACATAAAACCATTGTAATTATGAGATATGACCTATTAATGCATTGACCACGGACAGCCTATTTGGACCCCGTCAAATAAGTTACAGGTGGGCCCTTACTTTGCCCACCTGTAACTTATTTGACAGGGTCCAAATAGGCTGTTCATGGACAGTCCATTTTTAGGCTACAGTGGGCCCTTAATTTGCCCACCTGTAACTTATTTGACAGTGTCCAAATATGCTGTTCGTGGACAGTAAATTTTTAGGCTAATTATGCATAATTAATAGCTTTAATGTACATCAGTGTGTTGTATTGTGTCCCCAGTGTGGTGTACAGTAGGTTTCACCTAATAAAACCACTGTAATTATGAAATATGACCTATTAATGCATTGGCCACGGACAGCCTATTTGGACCCCGTCAAATAATTTACAGGTGGGCCCTTACTTTGCCCACCTGTAACTTATTCAACAGGGTCCAAATAGGCAGTCCGTGGTCAATGCATTTTTAGGCTACAGTGGGCCCTTAATTTGCCCACCTGTAACTTATTTGACAGGGTCCAAATAGGCTGTTCGTGGACAGTAAATTTTTAGGCTAATTATGCATAATTAATAGCTTTAATGTACATCAGTGTGTTGTATTGTGTCCCCAGTGTGGTGTACAGTAGGTTTCACCTAATAAAACCACTGTAATTATCAAATATGACCTATTAATGCATTGACCACGGACAGCCTATTTGGACCCCGTCAAATAAGTTACAGGTGGGCCCTTACTTTGCCCACCTGTAACTTATTCAACAGGGTCCAAATAGGCAGTCCGTGGTCAATGCATTTTTAGGCTACAGTGGGCCCTTAATTTGCCCACCTGTAACTTATTTGACAGGGTCCAAATAGGCTGTTCGTGGACAGTCAATTTTTAGGCTACAGTGGGCCCTTAATTTGCCCACCTGTAACTTATTTGACAGTGTCCAAATAGGCTGTTTGTGGACAGTACATTTTTAGGCTAATTATGCATAATTGATAGCTTTAATGTACATCAGTGTGTAGTATTGTGGCCCTTGTGTGGTGTACAGTAGGTTTCACCTAATAAAACCACTGTAATTATGAAATATGACCTATTAATGCATTGACCACGGACAGCCTATTTGGACCCCGTCAAATAAGTTACAGGTGGCCCCTTACTTTGCCCACCTGTAACTTATTTGACAGGGTCCAAATAGGCTGTTCATGGACAGTCAATTTTTAGGCTACAGTGGGCCCTTAATTTGCCCACCTGTAACTTATTTGACAGGGTCCAAATAGGCTGTCTGTGGACAGTCCATTTTTAGGCTACAGTGGGCCCTTAATTTGCCCACCTGTAACTTATTTGACAGGGTCCAAATAGGCTGTTCGTGGACAGTCCATTTTTAGGCTACAGTGGGCCCTTAATTTGCCCACCTGTAACTTATTTGACAGGGTCCAAATAGGCTGTCTGTGGACAGTCCATTTTTAGGCTAATTATGCATAATTAATAGCTTTAATGTACATCAGTGTGTTGTATTGTGTCCCCAGTGTGGTGTACAGTAGGTTTCACCTAATAAAACCACTGTAATTATGAAATATGACCTATTAATGCATTGACCACGGACAGCCTATTTGGACCCCGTCAAATAAGTTACAGGTGGGCCCTTACTTTGCCCACCTGTAACTTATTTGACAGGGTCCAAATAGGCTGTCTGTGGACAGTCCATTTTTAGGCTACAGTGGGCCCTTAATTTGCCCACCTGTAACTTATTTGACAGGGTCCAAATAGGCTGTCTGTGGACAGTCCATATTTAGGCTAATTATGCATAATTAATAGCTTTAATGTACATCAGTGTGTTGTATTGTGTCCCCAGTGTGGTGTACAGTAGGTTTCACCTAATAAAACCACTGTAATTATCAAATATGACCTATTAATGCATTGACCACGGACAGCCTATTTGGACCCCGTCAAATAAGTTACAGGTGGGCCCTTACTTTGCCCACCTGTAACTTATTCAACAGGGTCCAAATAGGCAGTCCGTGGTCAATGCATTTTTAGGCTACAGTGGGCCCTTAATTTGCCCACCTGTAACTTATTTGACAGGGTCCAAATAGGCTGTTCGTGGACAGTCAATTTTTAGGCTACAGTGGGCCCTTAATTTGCCCACCTGTAACTTATTTGACAGTGTCCAAATAGGCTGTTTGTGGACAGTACATTTTTAGGCTAATTATGCATAATTGATAGCTTTAATGTACATCAGTGTGTAGTATTGTGGCCCTTGTGTGGTGTACAGTAGGTTTCACCTAATAAAACCACTGTAATTATGAAATATGACCTATTAATGCATTGACCACGGACAGCCTATTTGGACCCCGTCAAATAAGTTACAGGTGGCCCCTTACTTTGCCCACCTGTAACTTATTTGACAGGGTCCAAATAGGCTGTTCATGGACAGTCAATTTTTAGGCTACAGTGGGCCCTTAATTTGCCCACCTGTAACTTATTTGACAGGGTCCAAATAGGCTGTCTGTGGACAGTCCATTTTTAGGCTACAGTGGGCCCTTAATTTGCCCACCTGTAACTTATTTGACAGGGTCCAAATAGGCTGTTCGTGGACAGTCCAATTTTAGGCTACAGTGGGCCCTTAATTTGCCCACCTGTAACTTATTTGACAGGGTCCAAATAGGCTGTCTGTGGACAGTCCATTTTTAGGCTAATTATGCATAATTAATAGCTTTAATGTACATCAGTGTGTTGTATTGTGTCCCCAGTGTGGTGTACAGTAGGTTTCACCTAATAAAACCACTGTAATTATGAAATATGACCTATTAATGCATTGACCACGGACAGCCTATTTGGACCCCGTCAAATAAGTTACAGGTGGGCCCTTACTTTGCCCACCTGTAACTTATTTGAAAGGGTCCAAATAGGCTGTCTGTGGACAGTCCATTTTTAGGCTACAGTGGGCCCTTAATTTGCCCACCTGTAACTTATTTGACAGGGTCCAAATAGGCTGTCTGTGGACAGTCCATATTTAGGCTAATTATGTATAATTAATAGCTTTAATGTACATCAGTGTGTTGTATTGTGTCCCAAGTGTGGTGTATAGTAGGTTTCACCTAATAAAACCACTGTAATTATGAAATATGACCTATTAATGCATTGACCATGGACAGCCTATTTGGACCCCGTCAAATAAGTTACAGGTGGGCCCTTACTTTGCCCACCTGTAACTTATTTGACAGAGTCCCTGTAAGCTGTCCATGGACATGCCATTTTAAGTCTAATAATGCATAGTTCTTCTGATGGGACACATAGGCCATTCGTGGCCACACAGGCGGTCAGTGGGATGAATAGGCCGTTCGTGGTCACATAGGTGCACAGTGGGATGAATAGGCTGTTCGTGGTCACACAGGCGGTTAGGGGGATGAATAGGCTGTCCGTGGTCACTGGGCGGGGCCACGGGCCCTTACTTAGATTGGCCGTGGACAGACGGGCTGTTCGTGGTCAAACAGGCTGTCAGTGGGACGAATAGGCTGTCCGTGGTCACTGGGCGGGGCCACGGGCCGTCACTTAGATTGGCCGTGGACGGACGGGCCGTTCGTGGTCAAACAGGCTGTCAGTGGGACGAACAGGCTGTCCGTGGCCAGACAGGCGGTCAGTGGGATGAATAGGCCGTTCGTGGTCAAACAGGCTGTCAGTGGGACGAATAGGCTGTCCGTGGTCACTGGGCGGGGCCACGGGCAGTCGCTTAGATTGGCCGTGGACAGACGGGCCGTTCGTGGTCAAACAGGCTGTCAGTGGGACGAATAGGCTGTCCGTGGTCACTGGGCGGGGCCAAGGGCCGTCACTTAGATTGGCCTTGGACGGACGGGCCGTTCGTGGTCAAACAGGCTGTCAGTGGGACGAATAGGCTGTCCGTGGTCACTGGGCGGGGCCACGGGCCGTCACTTAGATTGGCCGTGGACGGACGGGCCGTTCGTGGTCACATAGGCTGTCAGTGGGACGAATAGGCTGTCCGTGGTCACTGGGCGGTCGGTGGGATGAATAGGCCGTTCGTGGTCACATAGGTGGTCAGTGGGATGAATAGGCTGTTCGTGGTCACACAGGCAGTTAGGGGGACGAATAGGCTGTTCGTGTCAGTGGCCGGGGCCAGGGGCCGTCACTTAGGCTGGCCGTGGGCGAAAAGGCCGGCACAGGTGGGACGGACGGGCGCTCCGTGGTCGGTGGGTGCGGTCAGGGAATTTCGCGAAAGGGCGGTCAGGGGGATGCGCGTGCGCTCCGTGGACGCCCGCCCGCAACCTGTTCGCCGCGCGTCGAATCGACTGAGGGCGGTCGGCGAGTCGCCCCCCTGTGGCCGATGCCCGGATCGCGGGCGAGGGGGCCGGATTTCGTCGGGATCCCGTCGGCCGGTCCCCGAAAAATCACCTAGGGGGCGTCGCGCGGGGGTCCGCTAACCTCCTACCACGGACTACCTTTTAAGCTGTCCGCGGACCCCTTCCCTAACCCGGTGGCCTAAAGTGAGTTACGTTATATTGGAGACCTAGCTGGCAAAAATGGTTAACTATTGTGTTTGTGCGGGGTGTACGAATACATCAAAAACGGGGGAGAGGCTCCACAAGTTCCCAAAGGACAAATGGCTGATTCGTGCCTGTAAGTGTTTGCATAACTTTACCCGAGGCAGAGCTTAGATCGGGCCCAAAAAAGAAAGACTTTTTTTCTGTACCTCCAAATACTTTCAGGTTAGCCTACGTCGCCACCATACACATCAGCATAAATGCTCCTGATAAATTATTTGTTATTAAAGCATTAACACACAAACCACTGTTATAACATAAAGCAAGCAGCTACTGCGCGCATGGTTTGACCTGACTGAATAATTCCCTTCTTAATTCCTGTAAAGCTGACATCAGTTCATCGCGATCTCACACATCTCTGTTATTATCAATGAAGCTGACTGCACAATGAATCTTTCATAATATATACACTTTGTTTGTTATAATTAGAGGATTTGCCAGCATACAGAATTCAGCAACACTGAACAAAAAGTCAATTTTGAGCGGTGAATGGAGTCTATCTTAAATGCTTCTGATTGGCCATTGTGTTGAAGAAATCAACACATATGTCTGTGATTGGCTACATCGCTCAGTGCTGCAAACATGTTATAAATAGAAACTCTGGCTTGTAAATCGTTTATATTTTGTTTTAGTTGTTCTTATTGCTTTTCTGCAACAGATGAATAAAAAAGTATTAGTTAGTTTTTATGTTTTATTCATTTATATTTATATTTATTTTTATATTTATATTTATACATTTATATTTATATTATATTCATATTTCTAATTTGCAGGAGTCCCGCGAATCGTTTAATTCTCCCTCAACCCGCACACACAGAGTGAGTGCTTTACCGCCCACGCTCCCTCTTATGACGTCATCACCCAGTTACTGTTAAAAACATGCTACCTTTGAAGAAAGCCCAATAAATGTTATTTTAATGCATTTTAAGACAGAAATTTTTATATATATATATATATATATATATATATATATATATATATATATATATATATATATATATATTGAGCACTTTAATTTACACTTTAATTGGTTGTGGTGGTTAACCTGCAATTTACACTTTAAAGCCATTTATTGATGATTTAGCTGATGTTCTTATGGGTGGTATTGTTTACAATGGTCAAAACATATTGGTAGAAGTAAGCTCTTTTGTGTGTGATGCCCCTGCCAGAGCCTTTGTTAAAAATATAATATCTCACAATGGCTGCTCAGGCTGTGACAAATGTGTTCAAGTGGGTACGTGGCAAAATAAAATGACATACCCAGAAACTGATGCAAAGTTGAGGACGGATTCTGATTTTAATGATATGGTTGATGAAGACCACCACTTGAACCAAAAACTTTCTCCTTTAGCTAGCTTGGTAAAAACCGTTACCATGTTTCCATTAGATTATATGCACTGGTGTTGTCTAGGCGTCACTAGGAAACTTTTGAACTTATGGATCAGAGGTAAAGCACATACTACTAGGTTGTCCACTCAAACTGTAGCTGAAATTTCTGAAAAGTTAAAGCTGCTGATTTCCAACTCGCCGGTTGAAATATAGTCGGAAATCAAGAGGGTTATCAGAAATTGACCGCTGGAAAGCGACTGAGCTGCGCTCTTTTATGTTATACACAGGCCCTGTTGTGCTTCAGAATAGCATTCAAATGCCGATGTATGAGAACTTTATGCTGTTTTCTGTTGCAAAGCATTTGCTTTTATCCTCTGGAACCCCAGAGGCGATGATTGATTGTGCTCATGAATTGCTTGTCTCATTTGTATGCCACTTTGGACAACTGTATGGTAAACATAAAATAGTCTACAATATACACCAACTCACTCATCTGGCTGAAGAGTATCGTCTCTTTGGACCTTTGGATAATGTGTCAGCATTTCCTTTTGAGAATTATTTAGGACAAATAAAACGTCTTTTGCGCAAGCCTCACTTACCCTTACAGCAAGTTGTGAAAAGGTTATCTGAGATGCCAAGGCCAGAGTCACCAAAGCCTCACAAGTGCAACTTAAGTCAGGCACATCTTGACTGTCCAGTGCACCATAGGCTAAGTCTTGGAAAACAGTTCAGAAAAGCTGTCACTGAAAAGTACACTGTCAATAGTGCAAGGAGATAATTGTGTGCAAATAGTTGGCCACATAGCTATTTTAAGAAATATCATTAAGGTAGATGGAGAAGGGGTTTTTGTCCTGTTTCAGAAGTTTCACAATCAAGAGTCATTCTTCTCCTACCCATTTGAGTCAACCAGCTTAGGTTGTTATAAAGTTTGGGAGTTGCATGACATCTTGATATGGCCAGGCTCCAAGATATTAAGCTGAAATATTTCCTCTGTCCTGACAATAATGTTTTTATTGCCATGCCACTCATCCATATGACATAATTAATTGTTTGTAGATTAAAACATAATTTTGCTGTTGTAAGAAAAGCTTGTACTTAACATAATTAGTTCCTGATTTTACATCTCCAAGGGAAAGTTTACATTATGTATCTTGTATCTTAGGGGAGTTATTTTGTTTAAAAAAATGAAGCAGTGGTGCATCGTTCAATTTCAAAATGGTGGCACAGAAATTGTGCCACACAGCTGGCTGATTGAAAATAAGCTTCTTTGGCCACCATATCCACCCAAAGACACAGCCAAGATACGGGCTGCGGTGAAAAAATATGAGCTACCTACTGAGGAATGGTTGTCCTATGAACCTGTTAGACACCTTGCAAGTCGGGGTAAGTGTATAAATTATTGAGTTGGAATTTGAATTATTGTGGACTTTGTTATTACACTCACAACATATAACTTGCAGCCACATATGAAGAAGCTGAGAAGGGTTTGAAAAGATATCTTAAGATAACTGCGACACAAGTGACATTCGTTCTGAATTAGAAACTGAGAAGTTTGAAAAAAGAAAATCCAGGTAACAAAATTAATGATTAGCAAGGGAAAAGAATAATCATAAAATGAAATTCCTAGATGTATCTGAAGTTTTATTTCTCTATTAGACCCAATCCCATTTACAACACAAAATCTGATACAGAAGAGGAAGTTAAAAAAAGAAAGCTCCTAGCTCCTAGAATTCTATTTCCAGGTATAACAGTGATGTTATGTTACCAAGACTGAGAGGCACAGTATATGCAATTGTTCCATTTAGGTGGACGTCCCAAAATGTAATTTTGCTAATGTGTAAAATCTGTTTCACTGCAGTCTCCAATAAAATGCAGGCTCCTGTTCAATCAGCTTCCAGAGTCCAGACCTTTGTCTAGCCCTCTATTCAAATTCTGCATAACCATCCCTCTGAGTCCTCTCACCAGATGTGCAGCAGTTCTCCATACTTGACTGAGTACTCATCAGCCCTGCAAGAAATATGTATTGTGATTGAACAGTCATGTAAACAACATGAATCAGATTTCAAAAATAAAACAATAAAATGTGTATACCAAAAGAAATAATAATTCTCAGTGTCGTCTTTGGTTTTCGTGTCTTATTCTCTTTGAGTTGTATTCCCTTTTTTTCTTTTACAATTTAATATTATTTACTTTATCTATGTTCAGATATGGATTATAGCGCAGTTCTTATTTGATTTCGCCTTAATTTGGAAAGCTCCTAAGATTTACTAATCTTTAATTTAGTTTAGGGTTTCATTCTATTTAGTTTTAGTGTTAAACCTTCTATACTGTTTTGACAGACCAAATAATTTCTCAAACAAAAGGTACAATATCATGTAACCACAATTCAATTTCAATTTAAACTTAGATCACATGAAATAATTAAAACAGAAGAAAAAAAAAATTCCAAATTTCACATCTGAGTCACATTCAATAATATTCAATGAACAATACTCTTATTAGAACTCCTTTTATGAATTGTCTTCTGAATATCATCCAGAAAAGTCCTTTAATAAAGTCCAGTGGGTGAGTGAAATCAGTTCAATCCTACCAGTTCAAAGTCGAAAAGAACGCCTTCCCACTTGCAAAAGGGTGATGTCTATAGTGCAACGAAAAGGTCCTGGTATACAGCCAAAAGGTCTCTTCCCAGGCTCAGATATCAGCATTCAATGGTATGGGTGGCTCGCCATCTCAAATCCATGAGAAAAATTTCCAACTCAAGCAATAAACCTGACCTGTTTTACCAAAACAGTGTAATTGACATTCAATAATATTTCTTAATAACTTTTTAATCTTTAAACCTCTATCTCAACTTTTATGACAACATGTATTACCTTGACATTTTGAGAAGGTGAAAATTAATATTCATCCATGGTTAAGCAGAATATATCACTTTACATTTCAAATAAATCACATTAACATTCAGAAAATATGTAAACGATCTTTACAGCATACATAATATGCATAGTAACATAAAATACATCTTTCAAAGAAAAGAGAATACAAATAAACTCACCAAATCCCGAGTTTCACAGTTTGTTAAACACTTCAGATTCCGAGAAGCTTCGTCTAATCGTCTAACCGCAATTAAATCATCAATCATGACTCTAAAACGATTTATCATCATTAACCATTAAGTATTATAAGGTTGCTTATAATAAATTTAAATGATTTTCAACAATATAAACCTTTTAAATCCCGTCTGCATCAGTTTCATCTCGTGTTCAGCGCGTCTGTTTTTTTTTAATTTTTTTAATTTAATTTTTTTATTGAATACAAAAAAATACATACAACCAAGGCAAATGCATTCTTTCTACAGTGTGTAAGAATATCGCATGAAAGGCTCAACACAATATAGCAAAAATAAATACAAACTTGGAAATCATATCTTTCATTAACTTAGTGTTCAGCGCGTCTGTCACACTTCCGCGAATCATCAGCTTACGTCATACACAACGTGCGCACGTGTAATACGTCACATGTTCTGTGCTCAATTATCATACTTATTATTTTTATTTATGAATAGTCAATTCACAATGTTTATTAATAGATTGTAATATAAAATATAATTTGGTTGCTAATGTACGAGTCTGTTTACTAGCAATAGTTTTTCTTGTTGCAGATGCAAGGGATTCTGCAAGACAGTTAATGAAAGGCAAGTGCAGATAAGTTTTCCCATTTTCCTTATATAGTATACATGTTAAATATGTTTTGACCTGTAATGTCTTTTATTCTCCACAAGATGTTGCTTTACAAAAGTTGATCGGAACTGTAACTGAACTTCTAAAAGAAGTCGAGGAACTGCGTGAGGAATGTCAGGAATTCTTCAGACAGTCCTTGTCCTCAAAGAAACCACTGCAACCATTGCCTGTCTCAGTCCCTCTGCACAATAGAGATGAGCTTGAGAGTGCAGAGGAGATATTAGCATCCAGTGAAGCAAGGACAATAATGGTTCGTGAGATTTTCAATCTATGAAGACCATTCCCAGCCGGCATTTCAACGTTGATTCACCGGTGAATCAACGTCAGGGACCAAGGTTGAATCAACGTTGGATTATGATTCGATTTTGCAAAACGATTCACCGTTGATTTCGTGACATTGTTTCACCGTCTTGCAGCGACGTCGAGGTTGAAAAATGATTTTGCAAAATGAAACAACGTTGAAAATGCAACCTTATATCTTATTTTTTAACATTGAATAAACTATAGATTGAGTTTCCTTTTCACTGTACTCTCTGAAGACATGACATTTGTACAGAAAATCAAAGGAACTGTAATTATGTAACTTGCTATGCATAATTTGCAATACTACCCTGTGGCATCTGGGAAAACATTTGGTTCAAACTGTGTACAGATCGGTAGTTCAGGGGTGAGATGTTACACATTGTATAGGGGGAAAAAATGTTGGCACTATGCCAGATTTTAAAATAAAAAACCATTTTGTTAGAATACATATATTTATATATGCTTTTTTATTTGTCTTGTTCAACAGCAAAACTATAATGAAATAAATTGAATTCATCAATTAAAAGCATCATTAAACATCAAAAATTTGGTCTTTAAAAAGGTTCTTACAGCACTACAAGCCAGAATAATAATACATATAATGTCATTGAGTTCAACAGGTCTTTAAAAACGGTCTTACAGTACAAGCCAGAATAATAATAATAAATATATAATTTCAAGTAACATCAACAGATCTTTAAAAAAGGCATTACAGTACAAGCCAGAATAATAATAAACTAGAGTAATATTGTTCAACAGCAAAACTATAATGAAACTATAATTTTAGAAGCCTCATTAAACCCATTATCATTCAAACTTTTTTTTATGTGGGTTTCAAGTAAGTTCTTATAAAACTACATGCCAGAATTATCATCAAGTAACATCTTTCAACATCAGTAAATCACTAATGAACCAAAAACATTTTATTCATTCTTGAATTATATATTGATCTAGAAACAATAATTAAACTTTTTTTTTTTTTTAAGTGAATTGAGTCTTCATGGAAGAGTCGTCTTACGGCCACCACCACCCATCCTCTCTGGTGCATATTTTAAGTATTTTGACATCGTCTCCAATATTTGTGTACATGTTGTGTTGTATGCACTGATGACAGCGTCTAAAGAGAAAAATAAAGACAGTTTAGATCAACATAACTGCTGTATATTTCAGCCCATGAAACATCCTGTGTTTTACTTTTTCACAAAGATAGAATAGAATCACATGTAGGTGCATGTTAAGAAATATTTGCAAACATTCTTGATGCGTGAAGCCAGAAAACCACTTTGTTGGTGCTAACTTTTGACTATTGGAAGTAAAAGAGGCACAAACAATTAAAAGACTGCCATTAACTTGTTAAATGATCGATAAGAATTACAATTTGTAACTACTGTAACTAATTTAATTTAATTACATTTGGATAAGCACAACCAAAATGATCACAAAAAACCCAAAACAATCAAACACAAATGTCCCACAAATGAGTTGTTCTGCACCCGTTTTCTTTTTCTTTTTTTACTTACCACAGATGATCTGACATAGCAGAGACTGAGAAAATGGCAGCTTCCCACGTTTCCCCTTTAAATTCATCTGTGCCATCAAGGCATTTGAGAGAGTTCTAAAAAACAAACATGCATGTAAATATATATTAAGTACTCATTTATAAAAGGTATCTTTTCCATGTTAAATACATGACAATACATTTGCAACGTCTTTTGCATAGAGCAGAGACATTGCAACGACAGCAAGAAACTAGAGCTTAATGTGTGGCGTAATTATTTATTTTAAATAAATGCAGCAATGTGTGGCATAAATGGTACTTACGCAGACATTGATTTTTTCACCATGTCTACCTCATCAACACCTCCCAGTCTTTTCAAATATGCTTGCTGTAAAGGAGTAAAACAGAACAACAAAAATTACTTGTCTGTAAGATGAACTTGACAATAGAAATCTGACTAAATAAAAGGGTCTACCCCTTCACCCTGGGTTAGCATAATTTCTAACTGGGGTGTAAATTGGACAGTTCATCACGATACGATATCGATTCTCTCAGCCAGCAATACGATATCTGTCGATACCTCAACAAATTCTGATACAATTCAGGGATATATTGATAGATTTATCGATATTTAGATATTATGTGCCAAGTTTACACTCACAAATGCAACAAAAAAATATATAACATGTCTTTTTGTTTGTGCATTTGAAGTAATATCAAACTGCAGCTGGGTTGTTTTTATTAAGTAATAAGAATCCAAAAACATACAGGTAACTTACCAAATAAAAAGTTAATTGAAAGTATGTTTTATATTTGTTTTACCAAAAGCTAAACTGAGTTTCAGGGTTAAACAAAACCAAGTAATTGCTATGATACATAAAAAAAAAAAAAACACTTGGTTAATCTCCTCAGCTGACATAGACGCCTGTCAAACTTTGTTGTTGTGATCACATCCAGCGAGCTTTTCCCTCACCACTGTAACATGCTGCTTTAGCAAGCCTCTGTGAAAAAGTTTCAGCTTTTATTTTCCTTTTACGTAAAAATAATAATTTAATTAATTATAGAACACATAGAATTATCAATTAACATTTGGGAATAGTCACTTTGAGGCTAGAACTGTGATTGATTGCGTATTTCATCTGAAACTTACCAAGGCTGCTCTTTCCATTTTGTCTTCTAAACGACTCTCCAGTTCTTGGAATTCGATCTTACTGTTTGCTTGCTTCAGATTAAATGTAGTCCCACCAGAGGTTCCAATAGCAATTTTTATTGAATCTCTTATGTCAATAAGCATTTGAAGCACTTTCTTCTGGAATTCTAGGATTTAGGGAAGTGAGAACATGAGTTAATAGGGTTGGGCAATAACCTCTATAGGTACTATGTGGTTTACAGCAGTTAACATAACTTCAATACCCATTACAGATCATGTGTCCAAGCTTATTCTTCATAGTCTGACAAATTATTAACTTAAAAAATAAATTATACTGCCCAGCACTAATACAAATCACTATGAAAAGTCAGTAAAATTAAAAGTGACTACTTACTTTCCTCTGATAGAGGAAAGTTTGATGCCTTCAATTTTGGAGTTGAGGTCTGTTGGCACACTTCAGAGAAAGCAGGTTCTGATCTTTCCCTGTCCTCATTGTTGTATGGAACACAATATCTTTTTCCCTCACTTGACAGTTCTGCACTCATGGACCTTACTCTCTTCTTGTTGGATTTAAGTGGTGGGTGACTACTCGGATGCTGGCTCAAGCTTCTCTGTAAACCTCTTATTCTCTGGCTGTCACTTTTGAGGGGGACATCAATATACCAACAAATGTTAAATAGGTTGTGGTCTTAGTGTTAAAATGAAATTAAAGTTTAGACACTGTCTAACAAAACAATACTTAACACCAAAGATAGTTTATTCTTCTACTTATCTATTATGGTATAAATCCATAATTATAAATTCAGGTAGGTCGTCAATGGTATTTTTTAGTGAGAGGCTCACCTCTTACTGCCATTTCGGCATTTGTCACGGGAGGCTGATTTAGAGGGTCTCCTTTTGCTGTGTGACTGGGTGTCTATGGATCTATCTGACAGACTCCAGTTGCTGTGTGACTCTGAAGAAATACTTCTCAAGCTGTGCGAGAGGGATTTACTTGGGCCTCTTCTGTGGCCGTGTGAGAGGGACTCACTGGACTGATCTCTCCTGTGATTCTGTGAGAGGGACTCTATGGGGCTTCTGTGGCCGTGTGAGAGGGACTCACTGGACCGATCTCTCCTGTGATTCCGTGAGAGGGATTTACTTGGGCCTCTTCTCTGGTCGTGTGAGAGGGACTCACTGGACTGATCTCTCCTGTGATTCCGCGAGAGGGATTTACTTGGGCCTCTTCTCTGGTCGTGTGAGAGGGACTCACTGGACTGATCTCTCCTGTGATTCCGCGAGAGGGATTTACTTGGGCCTCTTCTCTGGTCGTGTGAGAGGGACTCACTGGACTGATCTCTCCTGTGATTCCGCGAGAGGGATTTACTTGGGCCTCTTCTCTGGTCGTGTGAGAGGGACTCACTGGACTGATCTCTCCTGTGATTCTGTGAGAGGGATTTACTTGGGCCTCTTCTCTGGTCGTGTGAGAGGGACTCACTGGACTGATCTCTCCTGTGATTCTGTGGAAAACTTCATCCATATATCGTCAGGCTCTTTGCAGGTTTTCATGGCTTTTTTCACTCCTTGATCAGGCCAAAACACACAACCATTTTTAACCCAACATGATGGTATGACTCCCTCCATCTCTCCATTGCATTCTCTCCATACAGCTTTGGCCCACATTGTTCTTGTCTTCCACTATACATAAACAAACATAAAAACAATAACAGTTTAAAAGCTATGACATCTTGTGACAATTGTGCAGATGGTTAAACGGAAAAGGATACTGGTGAAATGTTATTGCCATAACATTTAGTACAAAACATATAGTACAAAACATTAGTAGGATTGGGGTTACCTATTACAAATACTAAATTTGTCCAGTTTTGAAAACATGGATTTTAAGTTAGTCTCCACTCCAGAAACCACTTGTCTTCAGATTTCCTCCCCTCTTATTTTGTAAAAACCTTATCAATTATGCGAGCACCATTTTATACCTGTCTTAAGCACAGACCACTTGTGATCTGATCTTAAAAATGAATCACAATACCAGGTGTAAACGGTGTCAATATTTTTACAGGTGTACACACATTTAAAGTATGAACACATTCACAGTGAGATATCTGTGTTTGAAATTTGCTTTTTTGTTATAATACAACAAAAAATGAGTGACATCCCTTGAAACAGAACATTTGTGTGAAAAAAATTACCATGTCTTTAACACCTCTTGCACACACTTGGACAGTTCTTAATGCTTTTCACTGCCATGAAGCATTGGTATCAGAACAAATCCATTTCCATATGGAAGACAGACAGCTTTCTTTCTCAGGTCTTTCAGTTCAATGAGCTTTCGTTTTCCAGGTCTTCTTTTATCCCTTAGAAGCGCAATGTTTATAAGTTTGGAGTTGCATGGAGTGTCAAAGAAAACTGTCTAAATGGTCAAGGTTGTACACCTCACACACACACACTTTATCCATTGTCTTTTCCTTTACAAAGGCAAAACCATCTCCAACAAGAAAACAGGAGTCCTTCTTTTTGGTGGACACAAATGTCCGGTGGAGTGCTGGTGTAATGCATACTTTGGCATTATCCATTTCAGTTATCCTCTTGTAAAGTTGTGTAATGGGTTTTTTTGCATTCCTGACACTTTTCTTCAGCTTTTGCAGATGGTTCTCGAATGAAAAAGCACTTATCTCATTTAGTGAAGTTCCAAAATTCCTAACATCTTCTGCTAAGTGGGTAAGAGAGTGAACATTGTATGAAGGAAAGATGGGACTGTATAGCTTAGTAGATGCTTTATAAAAATACATCAGTACTTCTTCAGCATAGGCAGTATATGCACTCCTAGTGTAGTCATCAGAGTCCAACAGTATGGACATGGCAACAGTCAGTGTCAGGAAGTGGTGGTAGAAGCTCTCAGGCAGCACTGCACGAAGAGCAACAGGTCCAGTGTACAGTAAGAACTGTCGGAATTCAGTTGCTTTCCATCTGTCCAGAAGAGCAAGAGACCGCGGCTGTCTGGCAAATTCCCTTGGCAATGTTCCATTGAGGGACTCAAGTTTGGATGAAATTTCACCAATTTGTCTCTGAGAAAGTTTACACTCTCTTGGACCCTGTCTGAGGAAATTCAGTAAGCGTCTAACCACCCCTAGGCAGACAAGATGCATGTAGTCTAAGACAAATGACTGTATGCATGGAAAGCCTACATCTACGAGGGGTGAGTGTCCACTTTGGTGAGAAGAGTAGGACTGCCTGTTGAATTCCTCTTCTGTTCTTGATGAAACATTCTCTTGTGATTGGTGATTAAACACAACCCTGTGGTTCACATATTGTCCTTTAATAGTGCATCGCTCGCAACTATTGTATCCAGTGTGTCCCTTTATGCATTTTAAGAAGGCTCTTGCTGGAGCATCACAAATGAAAGCATTAACTTTCACATTTAAGGTTTCATCTTTGAAAGCAATTCCATCTTGTTGGAGCCTAGTAAGCTCTTCAAGAAATTCTGACATGAAATCACTCACAGAATTGGGTTTTTCATTGCCACAAAATACAGCTACAATAAAAGGCTGAAACCTTTTGACACTGCAAAGGATTGGCCAAATCTGGACATTTGATGACTTGAACAATGGCAAACCGTCTATGTTAAAATTCAGGAGTACATGATTTTCTCTGGAGAAGTCATCAGGGTATTGTGAACATATTTTCAAAATTTCTGACTCAAGACCAAAATACAGATATTGTCCACCACATAATTCCCGTTCTTCTACTTGGCGAGGAGTTCCTAACAGTGTTCTTGCATCTTTAGGCAGACGATGTCCATGTTTTCTTAACACAGAGAGGAGCTCATCAACAGATGTTCGTGTTGCTTTGTTCTGAACAGCCCATTTAGCCAAATCACTCCTCAAATCACTTAATTCATCTGAGGTGGTGTCGGTTTCAGTACCATGATCACTTTCACTGTAACTATCATACGGCTGGCCATCATGATCATAAGCAAGATCATCGATGTCTGCAGCACTCTCTGCACCATTTTCTCTCTGAAAGCTGTTACTGGTTGCACCCAGGTCAGACCCAGAAGCAAAAGAAGAATGATCCTCCTCTGTGTCACTGCTAGACAGCGCTATTGCATGCAATTCAGCATTCTGCCTCCTCCATTTTTTATGGTACGGCATCTATGAAAAAAGTATGTATTTTTACTGTCATAACAGAAGGGAAAGACAAAGGTAAAATGTGTTTAGGTAACAGTCTGTCAGAACAAGAATTATTTTCAGTATGATTAATCTTTTCTGCAAGTTATAGTTTAAATGAGTGTATTAGTATTTATATTATTATAATAACATTAGATAAAAAGTTACATTTTAATCTAATAGTATACTGTTAGCATGTTAATATATTCATAATTTAATTTTACTATAGGCCTATGCATTGTAATTTTATGTAATAATATGCTATATAGCTCACCACAGGTATAATATTTATTCCAGTCGGACAAAACAGCTGTTTCATATTTGTGAGTTGTTTTCATTTATTAAATCCCTGTTCAAGAAAAATGGCCTACATTGGTCTCTAATTTGTTAATGCTACCATCTCATCAATAATCAGAACTATTCATGCAGGAGGAGATCAACATTTGAAAGTTTATTGTAGCACGTCAAACTTTTTTTTTTGCTGTGCACTTTACTACCTGTGGTCCTTTAAGTGTATTAGAAAAACTGTTGGCTGACTGACTCAAAACATTATTTTGGCTATAGCCTTTTTTGTAGTAGTTTTTAGTTTAAAGTAGTCTAAAGCTAAATTTAAAGACTCAGATGTTCTGTCTTTTATCTTTTTTTTATTTTATATTCTACAGGAAAGTTGTATTTGTCAAGCCCTAAGCTGTTCCCAATAACCAAGCACAGGCTGCTAATTTAATATGCTGGAAATGTTGCTTGCAAATAAATACACAGGTGTCAATTCATGATACGTTGTCTTCTCTCAATTGGGTAACACTTTACGGTAAGGGTACATGAATTATCATGAATTCATGCATTCATGCATGCATTAATATCTCATGAATCATCAGGAACTAACACGAGTTCAACGTTTTTCATTCATGACTTCATGGATGAACAACACCTTAATTAAAACATTTACTAAGATGAGTACATCATCATGAATTATGATTTATTACGCATGATCATGATGTTTTCTTTGTTCACAGTTAATGCCACTAGCACATTGTTCATCAGTGTTTCAAAGGACCTAGTCACCACTTTAGTTGAGGGGCCACACACATGATGAAGTCCTTGATAGATAATGCTTAGTTCATGATGACTACTGTGTTTGAATGTCAACAGAATTTGTGTGCTATGAGCTGTGATTGGTCTATTTTGGGGTCTGTCAAATACAGTAGTCATCATGCCAAAAAGCCAGATTCAGACATATCCCTGCCTTTTGATTCCACTAAAACAAAAATATGGATAATATGATGCTTTGAGTGACAGCATGAGCTCCGCTGTTTGCAGTAACAGTTAAAACAGATAAATAATGCAATTTTCATTGTCTTTTTAAAGGGGTCATATAATGGTACATGCACTTTTACAAGTTGATTGTACTGAAATGTGTGTTGGCAGTGCCTGTACACAACCATCATATAATGATAAAAATCCATCCAGTGATTTTGTTTTAATCTCCTTATATGTTTTCCCCTGCCTCAAATTGAGCCGTTCAATTTTGAAGGTTGGATTTTTCCTCATTTTTCCAATTAAGCCATTAAGATCAATTTCCAAAAGATGATTTTTTATTCCTCTTTTTAGGCAACTTTAGCATGGGGGGCCTAACTTATTCACATCACTGTAGATGCAGAAGCCTCTAAATGCCAATTGTAATTTTCTTGTATAATTAGTATTTGTATCAGTGTAGGTTCAGTTATTTAACTTTTAAATAGGTTATTTTCTGGAATTTACCACTGCCTCTGATGTCTCTATAATTGTTAAAGATGATACAATTCTGACGATAGGATGTTATGAAAGCATATCGCCCAACATTAGTCTAATTAAACTATTATTTGCTCAGACAACTTGCAAAACAGTAACTAACATGAAAAAGAATCGTGATAATATTGTGAATCAGAGGGTTTTCACGACGCGTCATCAATCCGGAAGTCTAAACATTTAGAGTTCTATATGATACTCTGTGTATCGCAACTGTTCAGATCCGAGTTGTGTGATCATGCAGGTCTTTGGCTATATGTCAATGACATTGCGTTGATGGAGGGTTTGCGTTTGCAATAGAGATCTTGTCTTATTTAAATTTTACAACATGGGAATGTGTATCCGCCACGACTCCTGCATCTCGAGCTGCAGAACTGGAGGAGGCTGGGATGCACAGCTTTTTTTCAGCGCCGGTTTCAAAAATAATAAATCTTCTGCTTGTCCGGCACTTTGCAACAACACAACCTTGTTTCGGCAGCCACTTTCAGCATGTTCCCTATAACAACGTCTGGCGTGTATCTTGAAACGGATTTCATGTGCTTTTTTTGGACTGACAATCTGAACGTAAGCCTACGTCTGGATTAGAAATAGAAGGAATGAGAAGCTAGCTCGTTCGGATCTTTACCACATATTAACTTTAGTTCGTCAAAATTCTGCGCTCTTTCCTGCTTAAGTCCCTCTCTATATGATTTTGCAGCTTTCATGTGTTTTTTTCCCGTGGTTTAGACATCATTAGTGTAACAATGTGTTACGTAGTACATAAACAGTGCAATCCATGCTGTTGTTTACATCCGAGTCCCTCCGAAATGGCCGCACATCCGGGTAACTGACCAAATCGTGACATAGGTGAAAACCCTCATGCTCTTTCCCTTGGCCAGTCTCGCTTCGAATCTCGCGATACTACCGTGAATGGACATTATGACGACGACTGTTAAACGAAAAAATTAGCTTATCGAACGTTACACTTTTGTTTCCTGAAATGTTTTATCTGTGTGCACACGTATAATGCCTTCTCCCTGAAAATTGACGTAGCAACCACAAAAGCACTAAACGACACTGAAGCGGCACGAGTAACGTTAGACCTCAATCGACATCTGTAAAAGTAGGCCTCCGCGACACAAATGTGGAAAAGCATTCCCTGAATATCGAGTTAGTAAATTCATTCAACAAACTGTGCATTTACAATTCTCCAAGCACTGACATATGCGTTTAACTCATGACCTTGCGTATATTTGTGAAATCAGACCTTTTTGATCCCGCGCCCTCGCAGTTTCGTGCTCTTCCCTTGGCCAGTCTCGCGATCTAAAAGACGGTCAGGATAACGGTCATATTTTCAAACTTAAAATGGCGCGCACAGTTTCATTGGCCAGTTTCATGAATGACAGACAGATTAACCAATAATGATCAAAGCAAATAAGGTTAAATAACCAATAGGAATTGTTTCAGTGTGGTAAAGCGGCGCAATGTTTTATAATATTTATATCAGATAAAAATGTAAAATGATAATATAATAAAATAATAATGATCTTAATAATAACTTAAAAGGCAGAAATTATTTATTCTGTACATACATTGATTCAACATATATCTTGTAAAAAAAAAATCAAAGTTGATTTATAAGTGTTTTTTTTACCCTTTTTCAACCATTTAGCATTAAACATTATTTCAACGTAGTTTCAACATTGAAACAACAACTGTCATTATTTCAACCATATTTCAACGTTGAAGGTTGGTCATGTACCGGTTGGTTAACATTAAACGTTATTTCAACGTTGTTTCAACGTTGAAACGACAACTGACATTATTTCAACCATATTTCAACGTTGAAGGTCGGTCATGTGCCGGCTGGGTTTTGTTGTTAACCCAGGATTTTTTTTTTGTTTTTTTGTTTTTTTACATGTTCTCTGTGCTTGGTGTACACATTTTGTATGTTTTGTACACATCCAATATTTCCCTGTTCCAGTTCCTCCATTAATGTACTCACATGCATACATTTCATATCCTGTTGTTTTTCTTTTGTTAGATGCTATGACTTTGCAGATGGGTGTGGGAAAAGTTTCCCAGTATGAATATACTCAGGCAGTCCAGAAATGGCTCCGATATGCACCGTACCGTGTGGGTGGAACTGCACTTCAAACAAGTGCGACTGTTCCGTCGGTGCCTCCAGATACAAATTAATTTGTTTTTTTGTTCATTGATTTTTTTTGTTTATTGGTTTACTTTTGAGTCTGTATGATGTTTTTTTTTTTTTTCTTGACATGGAATTGAGTGCTTTGAGTTGAATGAATTAAAAGGACAAAGACTGGAAAATAAAGAAAAATGTGATTAAACCGTGTTTTTAATTTTTTTATTAATATAGTTGGTTGAATATTGATTCAATGTTATGAGCATGTTTTTGTCTTCAATATTAATAATGTTTCAACAAATGTGGGTGCAAAAGTGACGTTGAAACAACATCACTTTGTAATGTTGAAGCAATATTAACACCATTGATTTGTAATTGAAATCTCAACATTATTTCAACATTAACTGTGGGTGCAAAAGTGACGTTGAAACAACATCACTTTGTAATGTTGAATCAATACTATTACCGTTGATTTTTGGTTGAAATCCCAACATTATTTCAACATTAACTGAGGGGGCAAAAGTGATGTTGAAACAACATCACTTTGTAATGTTGAATCAATACTATTACCATAGATTTTTGGTTGAATTCTCAAAATTATTTCAATATTAACTGAGGGTGCAAGAGTGATGCTAAACCAACATCACTTTCTAACGTCATTTCAATGTAATCAGCGTTGACGCATCAACACTGACTCAACATTGTTTCAATGGTTACATGCTATCTGGGAACTGCCAGTATCAGACTCCTTAGAGAACAGCAAAACAGATTCAAGAATAAAATAATCTAAAGCTCCAGTGTCTCTTAAGATCTTAATTGAAACATTTTGGTTGTCATCACCTGGGACACTACACCGTCTGAAATAAAGGCTGAAAAATCACAGTAGGAAGACTGAGAACAAAACTCAACTAGTGGCTGTAAAAGCTCACCCTGGTGGTCAGAGGCTGTAACAGGAGCGGCTATAACAGCAGGTTTAACTTGACCTGACTTTTTTGATTTAAGTATAGGACAATCTTTCTTCCAGAAAAGATAGTAGGAATAGTAGGTCACAAAAAAGGTGACCTACTATTCCTAGGAGTAAAATTATTTTTATGGTGCATGTTACTGTTTGACTCAAACTGGCTTTTATGTGTTAGCCTGTACTCATCTGCAAGGACTGCTACATCACTTGGAGACTTAACTTTAAGTTCATTTATGTATGTAGCAACCTGGTCAGACACAGAATTTTTGAACTGTTCTAAACCAAATCAAGTTAGACAGACCCTCAAAAGTGCTAACTTCAGAAGCTTTACACCAACGATTAAATGCAGAAGTCAAATCACGAACAAACTCAGAATAGGTTTGTGAATCTAGCTTTTTCCTGTAACGAAAGTGGTGACGATATGCCTCCGGCACAAGCTCGTAGACCTTCAGAACTGCTGATTTAACTTTATCATAAACGTTACTGACAGCTACACTTAGTGCTGAAAAAGCCTCACGTGCTTTACCTGTCATTACACATTGCAACAACATAGTCCTGTCCAAATCTGACCAAGCTCTAGCTCCCACAATACGCTCAAATAAAGTAAAGTATGTATCTGGATCGGACTCATCAAATTTAGGCAACAAACGAAGATTCTGTGAAACATCAAAGTGTGGCAGTCCTTCTTCTGGTCTATTGGCATTTCGCAATTGCGCTATCTCTAACTGCATTTGCAACAGCTCCCTCTGCTGCTCAAAAGTTAATGTAGGGCTATACTGAAAACTTGCACCCTCACTACTAACAGACCACACAACTCACCTGCTGCCAGTCTGGGTTTAAGGACAGGAGCCATACCCCACTATCCTCCAAAGACAACTAACAAAAGCCCCTTTCACACAGCGCGTTGATCCCGGGAAATTGCCGGGATATTGCCAGAACGCCTTCTGTGTGAACGCAAACACGACCCGGGATTGATGCCGGGTTGGGGACCTAGTAACATTGCCGGAATCAGTCCCAGAACGCGCGCTGTGTGAACAAAAGCCAGGACCAATGCCGTAAGGGGTGTGTCATAGTGATGACGCTCGTGCCATCGCGCGACTCTGTTGCTCTTAGAAGAAAGTTTTTGACTGTCATCAACAAAGAAAGGACGAACAAATGTCTGCAAACAGGAACGAAGCAGAGACCAGGAGCTCCTCACTATCCGCGCTGAAGCTGAGATCGTTCGCCAGCTTTGTGGAACGGTGTGCGTGTATACATGTTTTCGACGCGTACGTTACACGTCTCATCCTGACGTCATGTGTCTTTACGGGATCTTTACGCACTCACAGATCCCGGCAAATCACTGCAGTGTGAATGAACCGAAATCAAACAATCCAGGGACAAATGCTGGGTCACATTATCCGTGTATTTTCCGGAATCTCTGTGTGAAAGGGGCTTAACTGGCCCCTGGTCTTCATGCAGTCACATGTGGTGGGGTTTTATGCACATAAAACCAGTGGAGTGGAAAAGACAACCAGAAACTGGCGGCTCCCCCCATATCCCAGATGAGCTCTGTTGGCATCGGAACAGGCCGGCTCATAGCCTATGGCAAAAATGAGGGGACACGAACAATATTAGTTAAAAATGTTAGTTAACTCTTCGGGGTCGCCGATCACGCCGGCGTGATCAAGTTACATGACCAGTTTAAGACGTCGAAGCATAAAAACAAAGTCACGTTGAGCGCTGCCGTCCACTTCTGTCGAAAGTGCTGGCTTGAAATTCTATTTTACTTTTTGTTTTATGTTGATAGACCAAGTAAAAACGGAGATATGATCATTTAAACTTTATATAAAAAAATACTGACGCGTTCGTAAAAGAACGCAAGATGGGATGCGACAGGCGTTGCATTTATTCTAATTACTTCGTCGGTTTTTGTCATAAAACAAAACGGAGAAAAATGTGTGAATCTGCTGACTCTGCTCTTCAGGCTGCACATTTTAGGGAATGGAGGAGGAGCCAACTGAGCTAAGACACAAAATTGAAAGGCAGAGGATTTACGGAGTTGATAAAGAGAGACATATATACGTTATATATAGAGAGAGAGATTATTGCTAGTTTTTGGAAGAGTTTGAGTAGATTTTGAGAGTAGTTTAGGAGTAGTGTAGATAGTTTAGGTAGTTTAGGAGTAGTTTAGGTAGTTTAGGAGTAGATTTAGCTAAACTGTTTTGAGGAGAGGCACAGATAAAAAATAAAAAAACACCTGATATTTGCTGTAAATAGTTGCATGTATAATTTGATTTTGTGTTCATTTTACCTTTTGTATGGTATATTTGCACTTTTGAGGAACCCCTCTTACTCAAGGAATGAAATCCCTGTAATGTAGCTATCTGTGTAATTGTACATGAATTGTTTTGTAGAGTTTCTAAGCAAAAAAGAAAAGAAAAAACGCCTATTGCCACACCTGCTTTTTGCTGCATATAGTTTAATTTTATCTCAATTTTAAATTTTTTATGTTGTATTTGCACTATTTGCGAACCCTCATACTCTGGGAATGCAAGGCCTTAAATATAGCTCTCTGAATAATTGTGTGCACAACATTTTTTTAAAAGTGGCTGAGCTAAAAAGAAAGACAAAAAGCCTATGGCTACACCCGCTTTTTTTTGTAAATCATATTTTTTTTGTATATAGGTTGATTATATCTGAATTGTACCTGTATATGTTGACATTTACAACTTGTGTTTACATTTTAAACCTTTTAAAATGCTTCATTGAGCATGTTTGTGTTTTTTGTAGTAGAAAAGCTATAATTTTTCTATTCGGATTTTGTGTTTTTTGTGTGATTTTGGGTCCAGTATGTTGATAGAGTACATCAAAGTGAAAAACTAATTGTCTGATCATATAGGTGATGTTGTGCAGAAAAAAATTATACCAAACATTGGTATGGTAAACATTTTTTTATGTTGCAAAATTTAAAAAAAATAAAAGTACTCAAAAATGGCCAAAATAGCCCAAGACTCCGAAGGGTTAATGGCGCAGTCCATTTCAGTTGCCTCAAAATAGCGACTTGCCAACAATCCGCCTGAACACAACTCGTTTTCAGACCAGCATGACCATGGGTGCACAAATGGGGGCAAATGCATTTGCTATTTAAACATTATAACTGAGTCGGGCTGAAACAAGCAAACATCATTTGCGTTGCGCCTGGCGCCGCATTGCGCCAGGTGTATGATAGTGCCCATTATCTCAAATATTTGTATCTGTTTTTCACTCATATTTAGTTAAATATGTAAATATGTTGCTTTAGATTTTGTCTTAGAATGCAAATTAACTTGTCCCAGAAGTTATTTCCTCAGGGGAATGCGCCAGGGAGGGGTTGTAGTGAAAAGCATCAGGTCCAAAAAACAGGTCCGGGTGGGCCAGTAAGGTGTAAACATCAAGACCTGCTCCTCATACTCCCTGACATTGAACAGTGTCTGTGCAAGTAGACTCACTGGGAGAAACGCATATTTGCACAGGCCCTGGGGCCAGCTGTCAGAGAGTAAAAGAGCTGGCAGTGGGAGGACTCCTGGGAGGCAAACAAGTCTACCTGTGCATCCGCAAATCGACTCCAGATCAGCTGGACAACCTGGGGATGGAGTCTCCATCCTCCCATGAGCTGTTTTAAGAGCTTGTCGGCCGTACGTTTGAGCTCGTCCAGAATGTAAATGGTGCGGAGCGACCTGAGCCACTGTTGACTATAGTGGAGGAGATGGCGGGTGAGTTGAGACATGCGACGTGAGCGTGCAATGCCTTGGCAGTTGATATACGCAACCGCCACAGTGTTGTCTGTCCAGACCAACACATGCTTGCCCAGAAGCAATGTTCAAAATCAGAGTGAGGCGAGCAGCACTGCCACCAACTTTAGGCAATTGATAAGTCACCGCAGTCAAGGTCCTGTCCAGGAACCTGAAGCTGTGTGCCCTTTGCATACAACACATCAATGCATTTTAGAGGCATCTACTGTCACAACAACTTGACTGGACACTTGTTCTATTGGAATTCCGGCCCGTAGAAAGGCAAGGTTTAATAAGGGCTGAAAGTTCGGCAACAGATCAATGTGATGATCACACGGAATGTCCTGCAACGCAATGGTCATGTACACTCTGATGTGTAGCCGGTGCTATAGTGGTCTCATATGCATCAATCCGAGCGGTGTGACCACGGCTGCGTATGCCATATGCCCCAGGGGCATCCGAAAACCGCTGTTTTGTCCCTTAACATATTCAGGCAGTTCAGTACTAACTGTGCATGCTCGTTGGTGAGACGCGCCATTCCGAGAAAAGAGATGATCTGCACAGGGGAGAGCTTGCTCTTCTCCCAGGACCCAAAACCCCAGATGGCTGAGGTGGCTGAGCACCAGGTCCCTGTGTTCGCACAACAGATCTCCCTGTGAGAGAATGAGCCAGTCAAGTCAAGTCAAGTCATCCTCATTTATATAGCGCTTTTAACAATGTAGATTGTTTCAAAGCAGCTTTACAGAGATAAACATATAATTTAAGGTAACAGAGATTGGTTTGGTTTTATAGTGGTTCTTGAAAAATGTTTTTTCCAGCTAAAGTTAGTTTTGATTGATTCACTTCCGTCTAAATGATCATTTGTTATTAAATTAGGGGCCGCTAAGACGACACCGTTCTCTCTAAACAGACTTTAAACGTGAACCTGTGATAGACGCTGATGGCGTTCGCATGCGCATTAAGAATTGATTCTGTAGTTATGTTTGTTTGAATATATGTGCGCAGGTTTGTAATTCTTACAAACCATGCCTAAACAAACTACTTGTCTTGTCTATAAATTTTGATGCAGAATTTTATTTTATCTTATCACTTCGGGTAGGTACGCAAACCAAAAAATTCCACAACGCTTTATCTGTACAGTGGTATAGGGATCCTCCATAGGGTCATTGAGATAGTTGAGAATGTGAATGCCCACTTTCCTTAGCAGGGCAAGGGCACCTTTCGCAACTTTGGTAAAGACGTCAAAAACTGAGGTCTTGACTCTCTGTGGTCATTACAAATCCCATTAGGTCCTTCAAAAAAAGACTAGGGGTGTAACCCTTGGATCCTGACCAAATTTGCCCAGTGGCCTCTGTCCATCATGGCCTCCTTATCATCCCCATATATACTGACTGGCTTCATCACTCTCCTCTCCACCAATACACTGGTGTGTGGTGGGCGTTCTGGCCCACACCATTTATAAATAGATAAAACCATTCACCATTCTGACCACACACCATTTATTTATAAATAGATAAAAACTATTTATAAATGTAACAAAGTATTATTATTATTAAAGACGTGGGGAGACAGAGACATCCCAAAGTGGAGGAAGTTGTACTGGTATGCCTGACCCTTGAAAGCAAACCAAAGAAATGGTCTGTGACAAGGTAAAATCGAGACATGCACAACTATGTTCCTTTTTAGAAAGGAAATGGTATCTGCAAGGATTTTGCAGATCAAGTGCAAGTGACCGTTCCGAGTGCGTCTTCTGTGAACTATTGCCATTTGTTTCCTGCCGCACGCCACTGTGACCGTTTCGAGCAGACAATTGTTTGATGCTGCGACCTATTGTGTCCCACTATAAACGTGGTTTTGGAATCCGCCGGATTGTTGTTGTGCTCTTCAGGTGCGGGTATGAAAAGTTTTTATTGATTGTTATAAAAGTGTAGCAACTGGTCAGGTAGCAACTCTCCTGCGTTGTCTTTTTAGTTTGAGATTCGATGTGTGAATGATGACTGCGGTGAACCATTAAAAGGATGTCCTTTTGGGTACCTGAGCCCACATCTATGGTAGGTCACAATCTATTTGTTAATGTATAGTGTAACGGATGTGATAAAAGATGTTACCAGATAATTAATGGAACCCCCCCCCCCCCCCCCCCCCCTATTTTTGGAATAAGAACACTAACAGTTAGGAATCAGTTCGCCGCCACACCAGCGAATGGTGCTGGAGCGCTCCTGTGAAGTATACCATTGAGACTAGCTTCCTCCCGGATGCGATCTCAGAAGTAAAGCTGACGCGCCAAGGGAAAGACGCTTATCCTGTCTGTCTCTTTATTATTTCACAGGTAAATAAAATACACTTTAGACATACTTCTAACTGTTCGTGAGATAAACGGGAAGGTTTAAGGAAGTCACTGTGAAGTGTTTGAAGTAACTTCTTCGTGTTTTAATGTGTTTATATAGATTTGATGAACTCATTTGATAACTCGACGGTTATACATATAAACAGATTAATTGGTTAGTAAATTCACTTAAAAGCGTTTCAAGACAGATGACATTGTTGTAATGTTTAATCGCATTAGTAATGCGAGGGTATTTGTTATATTTGGGTTTAAACTGAGTAGTTAAGTATGTGTGACACAGTTATAATTCGATCGCCATTTTGAGTGGTTTACGGTTACACGTGTCGTGGAAATGTGTGACACGAGGTAATGAGAGTGAAATGGTGTATAGAACATGGCGTTTGGGTTTCAGAGGTATTATTGATTTATGTATTTTTCCGACTGGGTAAATTTAAGCTATACCCATTTGTGAGTGGGAATATTTTGCTTATGTGTGTAACCTAAAAGTGACATTTATGTGAATCTTTATTGGTTTATTTTCTACTTATTCTTCTATGCATATAGTATGTAACGTGTAAATATATATACATTATATTGCTTTGGTGAAATTGGTTATGGATCACAGGAGTGTATTCAGGTACTGAGAGTATGTATGAGTCATATTACATATCAGTGAGTGTGCAGATGAAGTTATTTCTTTGTATGTAACTCAAAAAAATGCTTACAGTTACTAAAGTTTTGCGATCTCAGAAGTAAAGCTGACGCGCCAAGGGAAAGGCGCTTATCCTGTCTGTCTTTTTATTATTTCACAGTGTTTCTCCAGGTACACAGTGCTTCACTGCCTGTGTACCCTTGCTGCCAGCCCAGATTTCCCATAGGTCTGTGGCCGGTAACAATATGTAGATCTAGATTGACTTTTAATAATTTTTGTGAATTTCAGTAGAACTACAGTTCGTGCAGTGTCACCGCTGTTTTGTTATAGGTCGTTTTGACGAATTTTGGATACTGTTGTGCTCAAATGATATCTTATTTTCTCTGCTTACACGCACTCATTGGATGCCTTGCTCACATTTAAGATTTTGAAATCTTGTGCTTTGCCGAGTTTGTTCGGATTTTTCTTGCTTTCTTTTGTGTTTTGTAGAAGGATTTATTTTTTATTTTGTTTCTTTCTTTGTATAAATGTCTTTTTGGTAAATACAATATTTGTAAATTGATTTATTTTGTATATCGTTTATTCTATTGAAGTGTCTTGATTTGTGTATAACATTTCTTTATTTGTTTTGTTGATTTTGGTTAAAGACTACTGAAATTGGTTATTTTGCATTATTAATTGTTTTCTTTATTGGATTGGGCCTATTAGGTTCAATATTAAGGCCTGTTGGTGGACGAACTTTCTTCTATCCACCTGCTAGCTTGTATAACCATTTTTTCTCTTTTCTTTGTGGCATGTGTGTGGTGTGGAGAGTGTGTATTTTCTTTTAGGAGCTGCAGCCCTTTTTCGATTGGGGAATATACCATTCCTCTCCCTGTTTTGGTGGTGGTGTTTACACAGTGTGCCGTAACTGATCACTTCACTGGGGCTCTTGTGCTGTGAGTGTGTAGTGCATTAGAGGGGAACGTATCTTTTGCGAGGGCACCTATAAATAGAGGCGGCAGCTTTCTTTCTGTGAATTTTGTATTTGATTGTTTGAGGCTTGTCGACTTTCTGTGTCTGGATTTTTATTAAAAATTATAATAAACTTTTTTGTACTTATAAATAATAAATAAATTTATAAATATCAGTGTCTCTATGTCTTCCTATCTCTAGTGGGGAACCTGTGCGCAAATAATAATCTCTGGGTGAAATCCCCAGGGTGGCGTAGTCTAGATCAAAACATATAGTGTTCTTTGTCCTTGTGGTTGCCACATTGGCATTAGTGGAATTGCACTAGCATGGTTTAAATCATACTTATCTGACCGTTATCATTTTGTAGCAGTAAATAAAGAGATGTCTTATCGTTCAAAAGTTCAGTATGGTGTACCACAAGGCTCAGTACTAGGACCGTTGCTGTTCACTCTGTACATGCTACCCTTAGGAGATATCATTAGGAAGCATGGCATTAGTTTTCACTGTTATGCTGATGATACTCAGCTCTATATTTCTTCACTCCCTGACGAAACTTACCAATCCACAAAATTAACGGAATGCATAGCTGATATAAAAAAAAACTGGATGACTAGTGATTTCCAACTACTTAATTCTGATAAAACAGATATTCTAATTATTGGACAAAAAACTTCATCACGTAATAACCTAGAATACTGTCTAACACTTGATGGCTGCTCTGTCAAGTCTTCGTCGTTGGTTAGGAACCTGGTGTGCTCTTTAATACCAATCTTTCATTTGAAAGTCACGTGACTAGTATCTGTAAAACATATCTAAGCTAAATTATTAGATAGTGAGTTTTCACTAGTTTCGAACAGTACATTTGGTTCAAATGTTAGAATGTTAGGATACCTAAAAGGGGAAGTCAGGTAAGAGTTAGTCATAATAGTAGACCAAAAGGGGAAGTCAGGTAAAAGTTTATCACAAGGTTAGATAATCTAAAGATCTGGGGCCGTATTCACAAAGAATTTTAAGGCTAAAAGTAGCTCCTAACTGGCGAATTTAGTAGCAACTCCTAAAAATAATGGGCGTGTCACTCCTAACTTTAGGACTCCTAATTTTTTTCACTAAAAGTAATTCACGAAGCATTTTAGCCCTAAAAGTAGCACCTAAGTCTGGGACAGCTTAAAAGAAGTCGAGAGGACTCCTAACTCACTAAGACCTATTCACAAAGGATTGTAGCGCATATCACCGCCTCGCAGTCGTCCGGGGTCCGCCACACAAGCGGGAATGCTGCATAGATCTGCAAACAAATCTTCTCCTATGTCTCACGCTTAGTTTTACTTGATATCCCAGTGTCGAATTTCCCTTTTATTTTTATTTTTTTATTTTTTCAGCACCAACTGGGCCAGCAGCAGTAACTGATCCTGCGTCCAGTTGGGCTTTCTTTTTCGTTTTGGCGAGTTCATAATCCACCGTCATTCAACTATTACATTACTTCAATAGGAGCAACATTTACTTGCTTTAAGTAGTCTATTTAGGCTATGGAAGCTTGTTTCCGCCACAGAATGAAAAATAAAAAAGCTAATTGCGACTTTTTATCTCACAACTGCGACTTTATTTCTCACAATTCTGACTTCATATCTCGCAATGAGATAAAAAAGTCGCAATTATTTTAATTTATTTTTATTCAGTGGCGGAAACAAGCTTCTATACTAATAGGATGTCAATTAACCAAGCAAGTGTTAATGCAAGTGTCGTTTTTCATTATTAGGCAAGTGGCGGTTTCATTAGGGTATTAGGCTACCTTAATTTAATTGAATTGAATTCACCACTTTTCTCTCTCTTTCTGCCTTTTTAGAATTACACTTCACTGGGGCCTGCACAAACATGTCATTATATATGCATTTCGATGACATTACTATTATTATTTTGTGTAGGACACAGACATATTTAGATGTCGTAATTCCATGATTTGTTGCGTCTGTGTTATGTTCCGCATGATGGCCCTGTCATCTAACAACCAATCACCGTGATCATTGCGAGGAAACTCGTGCATGAGAATTGACGTCATCCATAGCAACGAAGACTCACTCTTAGTTTAGGAGTTGTCATTTTTCCTTACTAAGAGTAGGTCTGAAAGGCGTTGTGAATAACTTTTAAGAGAAAACTCCTAGCTAAAATATTTTAATGGGATTTAGGAGTACTCCTAGTGGTAAAATAAAATTCTTTGTGAATACGGCCCCAGGGGCCGTATTCACAACACATTTTAAGGCTAAAAGTAGCTCCTAACTGGCGAATTTAGGAGCAACTCCTAAAAATAATGGGCGTGTCACTCGTAACTTTAGGACTCCTAATTTTTTTGACTAAGAGTAATTCACGAAGCATTTTAGCCCTAAAAGTAGCACCTAAGTCTGGGACAGCTTAAAAGAAGTCGAGAGGACTCCTAACTCACTAAGACCTATTCACAAACCGCTTTTTGTGGCATTTCACGTTGCGATGTTTTGAAATGCGTATGCGGCGGCTACAGGAGCTTCCAATCACGAGGGAACAATTTTGCATTGTAGGCATAACTAGGGATGCAACAACGCCACCAACAACAACCAAAACTACTCACTGCATGTAAACTAATTGTAACATTTCATTGTGAATCAAATTAAAATGTTCTTCTCTTTGCAAACGTAGGCAGAGGCATAGTGACAGATTAATTCAATAATGTTGCAAAGATATTGCATCAATCCATATGTTTCATTAGGCTACTAGGCTATTTATTTTTCCTTACTCTTTATTCATTTAGGCTATTTATTCAGTTATTCATCATCTTCCGTCCTTCGCACTACTTGTGTAGCGCACGCATTCTCAGACCTGTCACCTGTCACTCATCATCATAGGGGAGGTGTTTGGAATCATTCCCGCGTTACAATCATCAGCCAATCAAGGTGGTCACTTCAGTCAAGCTCGTGCATGAGTAATGACGTCATCCATAGCAACGAAGACTCACTCTTAGTTTAGGAGTTGTCATTTTTCTTTACTAAGAGTAGGTCTGAAAGGCGTTGTGAATAACTTTTAAGAGAAAACTCCTAGCTAAAATATTTTAGTGCGATTTAGGAGCACTCCTATTGGTAAGATAAAATTCTTTGTGAATACGGCCCCAGATTTTTAGAGTCAGAAACATGATTACTTCTAAAAGACAGTTTACTATCTTATCTATTAAAAAACAATCACACCATGCATAAATGTTATTCTCTCAAAAGTACAAACATGTACATCAGAATCAGAATCAGAAAGAGCTTTATTGTCAAGTGTGCTTGCACACACAAGGAATTTTCCTTGGTACTGAGGCTTCCAGTGCACATATACAAATACAGATACAACATGTAATTGTAATACAAATAGTAATACAAATTCTACAAATAAAATTATAAAAAATATGAAAATACTATAAAAATATATGGTCACGTTTGGGTTTTGTCAGAATAAACATTTACAGATAATGAACATATTTACAGTATTTTGTATAGTATGAATAAATATAAATATCACCTGAATTTTTAAGATATTGCACTAAACAGTGGGAGTATTGAATTACAGGCATATGCCTTTGGAGATATGTTAACTGTTCAGAAGGGAGATGGCCTGTGGGAAGAAACTGTTCCTGTGCCGAGATGTTCTAGTGGCCAGTGATCTGAGTCTCGGTCTTGACGGTAACAGTTCAAACAGGTGGTGTCCAGGGTGAGTGGAGTCTGTGATGATTTTACCTGCTTTCTTCCTCACTCTGGAAGAGTACAGGTCCTGGAGGGATGGCAGGGGGGCACCAATAATCCTCTCCGCAGTCCGGACTGTCCGTTGTAGTCTCCTGATGTCTGATTTGGTAGCTGAATCAATAACGGCGGAGTAGAACTGAATCAGCAGCTCCTGGGGCAAGTTGAAGTTCCTCAACTGGGGAGAGAACGCACGCTTGGGGGCGCCAGTGCTGATTGTGAGTGTCTTGGATATGTGTTTCCCCAGTCTCACTCGCTGCTGCCGGTCCGTCAGGAAGATGGTGATCCACTGACTGATCGAGGGTGGCATGGAAAGCTGGGTCAGTTTGACTGTGAGAAGACCAGGCATGATGGTATTGAAGGCCGAACTGAAGTCCACAAGGAGGATCCTTGCATAAGTCCCTGGTCTGCCGAGACGTTGCAGGATATAATGCAGTCCCATGTTGACTGCATCATCCACAGACCTGTTTGCTCTGTAAGCAAACTGAAAGGGATCCAGCAGGGGTCCAATGATGTCCTTCAGGTGGGCCAGCACCAGTCTTTCAAATGACTTCATGACCACAGACGTGAGAGCGACACGTCTGTAGTCATTAAGTCCAGTGATTTTGGGTTTTTTGGGGACAGGAATGATAGTGGAGCGTTTGAAGCAGCAGGGAACTTCACACTGCTCCAATGATCTATTGAAGATCTGCATGAAGTTGGTCAGCGCAGGCTTTTAAACAAGCAGATGAGATGCTGTCTGGCCCTGAGGCTTTCCTAGTCTTCTGTTTTTTGAAGACTCTGCTCACGTCCTCCACACAGACCGTAAGCTCAGGTTGGATGGCAGGAGGGGGGAGTAACGGGAGAGCAGGAGGTGATGGTGAATGTGTGAAGTGCAGATCAGACCGGGTGTGTGGTGTGAATGAGGGCTTTTCAAACCGGCAGTAAAATTAATTTAAATCATCAGCCAGGTGTTGATTGTCCACAGATCGGGGAGATGGTGACTTGTAGTTGGTGATGTTCCTCAGGCCATTCCAGACTGATGATGGGTCGTTGGATGAAAACTGTTTTTTCAGTTTATCAGAGTAGTTCCTTTTAGCAACTCTGATCTCCTTTGTCAATCTGTTTCTGGCCTGGTTACACAATATTTTATCCCCACTTCTGTAAGCATCCTCTTTGGCATGACGAAGGTGTTTGAGTTTCCCAGTAAACCATGGTTTATCATTAGTGAATGATAAGAATGTCCTGGTAGGAATGCATGTATCCTCACAGAAACTTATATATGATGTTACAGTATCTGTGAGCTCATCCAGATCGTTGGTAGCAGCTTCAAAAACAGTCCAATCAGTGCAATCAAAGCAGGCCTGTAGATTCTGCTCTGCTTCATTAGTCCATCTTTTTACAGTCCTTATTAAAGGTTTAGCTGATTTCAGTTTCTGCCTGTAGGTCGGTATGAGATGAACCAAACAGTAATCAGAGAGCCACAAAGCTGCCCGTGGGACTGAGTGATACGCATTTCTTATTGTGGTGTAACAGTGGTCCAGTATGTTACTGTCTCTGGTGGGACATGTAACGTGCTGTCTGTATTTTGGTAGTTCACGGGAAGGATTTGCTTTGTTAAAATCCCCAAGAATGATTAAAAGAGAGTCTGGGTACCTTTGTTCCGTTTCAGCTATTTGTTCAGCCAGCTTTTGTAGCGCCGCGCTCACACACGCGTCTGGAGGGATGTAAACATTCACAGGAATGAAAGAGGAAAATTCCCGAGGCGAGTAGAAGGGTTTACAGTTTATGAAATGTGCCTCTAATTTAGGAGAGCACATCTTCTTCAGTGTTGTTACATCTGAACACCAACTTTCGTTAATGTAGAAACACAATCCACCACCTCTCGTTTTCCCCGTTAGCTCCGCGATGCGATCCGCTCGGAACAGCTGGAAGCCCGCAAGATGTATTGCGTTGTCTGTTATGGCTTCACTCAGCCAGGTTTCAGTGAAGCAGCAGAGTTTAAAAAATCCTTGTTAGTGTGGGTGAGGAGAAGAAGTTCATCCGTTTTGTTAGGAAGGGATCGGAGATTCGCGAGATGAATACTGGGGAGGGCAGGTGCGCAGGCCGCGCTCGCGGAGTTTAACCAGCGTGCCGGCACGCTTCCCGCGTTTGCGTCTGAACGCACGTTTGAACAACACTGCTGCCGCTCCAACGAGAATGTCCAGAAAAACGTCTGAATAATCAAAAACTGTAGAAAAGGTTTCTGGTGTGTGTTTCCTAATGTCCAGTAGTTTGTCTTTGGTGAAACTGATAGGAAAAGAATGAATAAACGCAAAACAAACGAACAAAAACAACACAATAGCTGGAGAGCTCCACACCGAGGCAGCCATCCGCGGCGCATCCTTAATCTTACTTGAGATAAAGAACGTTTAAAGAAAACATTTAAAAAACGTTTAAAACGTTTAGAATAACGTTTAAAAAAAAATTACATACATATTCAGGGCTCTCAAGTTTTATCAAAAGTTTGGAGTGAGATCTGTTAGGGGTGGAGCCACCCGAATATCTGCAGCAACGGCCCCTCGGCCCCACCAAATTCGCTTAAATTTTTTGCTGGCAGTTCAATTTTGCCTATTGTTCATAATTGACCAGCTTAAATGGAAATTATAACAATTGGTAAATCTCATAAAAGACAGACAAATTCATCCAAATAAAATAGTTATATTTCAAAAATACAAATTTATCAAAAAATAAAAAGAAATTTGGCCCCAAACGAGCCAACTGAACAGCAGTACTCAATGTACATACATCAGATCTACTCTTCCAACTTCCACTCCGTGTGTGTGCGCGTGTTGCCTAGTAACGAACATGCTCGCAGCGGGAACACGTATTTACCCAGAAACAACTTATTCTAATTTCTGATTGGCTTGTAGCATGCATTTAACTCTGTATAACTCGAGACAGTTGCTATAAACTCGGCAGAGAACTTCCCTCCGTTTGCCTGCGCCTCATCCATTAATTGTATAGCGAGGGACAAGTTATCCCTTACTCCTCAGCATGAGAAATGCAAGGTGTGGTGTGTGAGCGTTTGAACTGGTTGAAATGCGTGTCTCACGGTGAATGCGTGAGACTTGAGAGCCCTGCATGTTGCTCACATATTAGCCCTGTTTGTGCTGAATAGAGTGTAATGACACTTTTGCCATTAATATGTTTATAAGCAACTGAAAAAAGCACAAATATCAGGGCATGTCAAAACATCTCAAGGGCCCCAAAAACACATTAGAACCCTGAGGATTAAATATCTGGAATGTACCAATTGTTTTTTTGTTTATTTTCAGTTTTTATTTTCCTTTTACAAATGTATTGTTTAAGAAAACATTTAAAACGATTATTTAATAATTGTATATTCAGTCTCTGTTATTTGCTGTTACCATAGATGTCCAGTTCTACCATAAAGATTTGGCGTAGGCCTCGTCCTCCGTCAGGGTCTGAAGGTTAGCTTGTAGGTCCTGCCTGATGTTAGAGGCAGGGGCGGAGCCTACCCCCCGACGAGTGGACGGGAGACATTCTGGTGGTGGTGGGGACCGCCACATCACCGCAGTCGACTAATTGCCGATCAACTGCTGGCGAAGGAAGCATTAGAGCAGCTAAATTAATATCCTTGCCTGCAACTATATCTGACCTCATTTTAGGAGACACTGTAACTGCAGCAGGAGGAACGAAACGCCTACCGAAATTTTGGGCTTGTGTAGCCGTCGAGAGGTTGAAGACCGGCATAGGTGCTGACGTGGCAGCGTTCAGAGCTTGTGCAGCCGTAGAGAGGTTGAAGACCAGTGTTGAAGCTGACGTGGCAGCGTTCAGGAATGGCGCCTGATCTGAAATGGAACAAAAACCGAAGCGGCGGACGTAGAGGGACCCGTAAACTGATCAGCCACTCCGGGAAGGTTGGAAAAGACAGAGCGTAAATCAGGAGATGAAGATTGCATAGGTAATCCAGTTGTTTTTGAGGCAAAAGCGGAAGGTTGGAAAAGACAGAGCGTAAATCAGGAGATGAAGTTTGCATAGGTAATCCTGTTGTTTTTGAGGCAAAAGCAGACTCAAACACTCCTAGCCTACTTTCGAAGCCTTTGACCGTATCGGTTAGACCTTGGATAGCTTTGACGAGCTGCGTGTTAAATCCGTCTGTTTTGACCGTGCGAGCTGCACACCGTGCAAGCTGCACACAATCGTAAAAGCCGAATCGTAGGCATAGAGAAAAGGCTAGGGAAGTTAGGATTATGTAAGCGTCCGTAAAATTGAATGCCGGCCAGTAATTTACGTATTGTTGCAATCTTCAGAGAACGAGAATCAGAGCAATGAACTAAAAATGCACAAACTGTCGATATTAAGATGGGCAGTAGGGGGATACTGAACGAAAGACAAAAAATGAGAAACCTGGACCAAGCGGAACTGTAGGATTTGAGTGTAGATGGTGAGACTCCTTGAGTCATATAAAACTTGGCAGAATTTAGTAAGGTATTAAATTGAGAGCTTAATCGAGGATTAACTCAGCTAGGTTCGGGCATGGGTTTGGATTCTGGTTTGCTGCTGGGCAAAGACGTCTGAAAGCCTGAAAACGAGAGCGAGAGAGAGCATCAGCAATGCCGTTAGAATGACCTGGTATATGCATTGCTTTAAGAATAAAATTGTGTGTAACGGACTGCCAAGTTAATCCTCGAAGTAGAGACATGATTACCGGGCATTTCGAACGTCCTTTATTTATGATATCGACTGTAGCTTGATTATCGCAGAACATATCGATACGTTTACGAGACCAAGCGGAGCCCCAGAGAACGCAGGCTACAACGATAGGGTATAATTCATAAAGAGCGACTGAGGATGAATCTGCAATTAGGGAAAGAAATGCATCCGACCATTTCTCTGCAAACCATTGTCCTTGAAAGAAACCCCCAAAACCATTCGAAGGAGCTGCGTCGGTAAATAGCTTGAGTGTGACTGATGATTCGGAAACATCATTATAGAAAAAAGAGATACCGTTCCAGTTATTGAGCAGGTGTGACCAAAACCTAAGGTCTGAACGGCACCCATCGTCTAGGAGGATCGAGTCGAGCAGGCTGTCAACTGAAATGACGAGAAATGAAGGAGCGACCTTGGGGAATTATTCTCATGGCGAAATTGAGATGCCCGAGTAGAGAGAGCATGTCGCGTTTTGAAACCATGTGAGTTACGAGAAAAGATTCTAGGACCGACCTAATCCTGAGAAGTTTGTCGTTAGGAAGAGAAGCTTGCATTTGAACTGAATCGAGAACGATGCCTAGAAATTCGGGGGAGGTAGAAGGACCTATAGTTTTCTCGATTGAAAGGGGAACACCCACGTCGTTAAATAGTGATCTAAGCGAGTCCAGTACCGTGCTTTGTGGTGAGGGAAAATCAATTAGCAGAAAATCATAGAGTAAATGTAGAACGAACGGGAGCTTGCAAACGTTCAACAGGATCCAACACAGAGCCTCAGATAAGCAATTGAAAATATTCCGACTACTTCTACACCCGAAAGTGAGTCTCACTGCGAAGTAAAGCAATGATTCCCTTTTGACGCCAAAAAGGTGCCAGTCAGAAGGGTGAATAGGCACGATTTTGAAGGCATCAGTAATGCTGCTGCTTTGGCAAGCCAAGCACCGTAACCTGCTATTTTAATTAGCTGTATGGCATCGTCTACTGAAGCGTAGTACAGTGAAAAAGGCTCTGAAGGAATGCATTCGTTGACGCTTGCGAGGATATTAAAATAGGGAGAAGACATATCAAAGATCAAACGCTTTTTCCCTGAATATTTGCGTGTAGCTACTCCTAAAGAATTAATTCGATACAAAGAAAAAGGAGATGAATTAAAAGGGCCAATTATGTAACCTTTATTTAACTCCCTATCTAGAAGACTTGAGACTGTGTCAGGTTCAGCTAGCGCAGATGTAGATTTTTAGCTACATACGAGGTAGAGACGGGGGAACAAACTCCGACCCGAAATCCTTGAGTGAGCCCAGTAATTAAATAGTCAACAAAAAAAGAAGCAGGGTGGGAGGAAAGGTAGCTAGAGAGTGTAGCTGTGTTGATAGGAGTAGATGGGTGCCCGTTTAGAATTTTTTCTGGGCCGGCGCTTTCCCTCTGGACGCTGGTCTGAAGCGTCTGGGGCAGACAGATTTTGGATGCGGGTCTCTGCAGAAGCTGCAAATATGCGAAAACTTACACTTAGCGTAGTTTCAAACAGATTCGTTAAAGTTATTATATAGGGGAGTGCCATTAAAAGCGATTATAGGTCTGCCTTTTACATCGAGTGGGGCATGTGAAGGATCAGCACCATGGATAGCGGTCGACTCCCGTGTTGCGAGTCCTTTGGGGCAAAAACCAGCTGCCCCATCATTTGTGCTGTTAAAAGCAAATTTACTTTGTTATTTGTAAAGTAGAAAGTGTGCACTGAGTAAAGTGTTGGTAAATATTATTATTTATTTATTTTTAATTTCTTTATCCGTATTCACTGTATTCATAATAATAATAATAATAATAATAATAATTTGTTACATTTATATTAATATTTTTCTGGCTACTCAAAGCGCTTTACATAGAAGGGGGAATCTCCTCAACCACCACCAATGTGCATCATCCATCTGGATGATGTGACGGCAGCCATATTGCGCCAGAACGCCCACCACACACCAGCTTACTGCTGGAAAGGAGACAGTGATGAAGCCAATCAGTATAATTGTAATTTGACTTGTAATTTGTACCCCAATTCTTGCTATTTGATTAATAAAATTCACTGTTTTTGTATTATCCTGGTTTACCCCATCCCTTCCTATCACCTCCCTTGGTCCCTAACTGCATACATTACAACACATGGTGGCAGTGGACACTCCAGTCCAGTAGAGGCAAGGTGTTGACATCAGGATGAGACCCAAGAGACAGACAGTGCCAAGGACATGTGATGAGGCTCACGATAGGGCCAGACCAAAGGGGCGCTTGCTTGTCTCCACAGAAAGAGCAGGAAAAGAGCATAGAAGAGCTGACTACGATGCTACATTCATTTATGCAGACACAACAAGCTAGAGAGGATCATCTGGAAAAATAAGTCCAATGACAGGAGCACAGATGGCGCGCCTTGCAACATCAGTTTACACAGTTGCAAACTGAGATCCAGGTACATTGAGCATTACTTGATCACCTTTGAGCGGATTACTCAAGCCTGGAGGTGGCCAAGAGAGGATGACATTGCTGACATTTTGGATTACAACCTGGTTAAAATAGCTGTGCTGATCAAGAATGAAATTAACTCGGAGGCATACAGACAGCAGTTCAAAACTAACTTCATCCAAGATTGTGAGACACCTAGAGAACTCCAAGCGAGATTAAAACATTTGGTCCCACTTTATATTAAAAGGCGTGGTATCTTTTAAATCTCTTTTAAAAACTTATCTTTTTTCTCTAGCTTTTCTATCTAACTCTAACTGCTGATATGTTGGTAGCCTGTTTGCTTTGTTAGAGTTGTTAGATATATGTATTGCACTGTATAAATGTTCTATACATTCACTCTTGCATGTTTTCTACAAATTGTACAGCACATTGGTCAACTACTCATTTTTTTTAATTGTGCTTTATAAATAAATTGCCTTACCTTACCTTATATTAAGTGGCTTTAACTACTATGTACTAACATTGAAATTAATAATTTGATACAATGGACTTGTGTACATACATGTTTTTACATTGTACTTCTATTTTGAAAATACCTGCAAGTAATTACAGCTGTAATTAATGTAATTAAATTTGTAATTAAACTGTTGACCATTCCCTTACACCTTAACCTACCCTTAAAACTCCTCGTACCACCTCACCTGACCCTAACCTTACCTGTATCACACCTCAATAGCAGCTAAAGTGTTTTACAATGCAACATGAAAACAATAAGTACATTGTATTTATTTTTCAAAGGAAGTACATAGTACTTAAAGCCACTTTATATGTATATGAAAAATGTTTGTCACCTGGACAAAAAGAGGATAAAAAGAGGATATCCACCTAAATATCCACCTAAAGAGGATATTGGGGATGTTATTGTGCTGGAACAGTTCCTCAAGATCCTCAATCCCGAGATCAGGACATGGATTAAGAAGCATAACCCGGCATCCTCAAGGCAGTGTTATGACATTGACATTCCTTAAAGGGCCAGCGTAACATTTCATCAATGGATGAGAAAATACTTGACTTGGCAAACTTTCCACCTGGTTACATATGTTTCTAGAACAGTAAAATTAAAATGTTGAAAATTGGCTGGAATATATTTTTGAATATGTGAATTGAACTCTTGAATCACTTCGGAATCATAAATCATTTAGGAAAGTTTTATGTTTGTAGGTTAAGAATAAAACTGTTGTATACTGAACTTAGTACTGTGATAAAGTTTAGAGAAATTGTCACAAATGAAAATGAAATCTGGTGACGCAGGATTTAAAATGAAAACTATTTATATGTGAAATATGCAACTGTACACTGTTAGACCTTACCAGGTTTTTTTACAGTAAAATACTGGCAACACTGTTGCTAGTAATTTACTGTTAATTGTACAGTTCTTTACTGTAATCTACAGTATGTTACTGTAAAAATGCACTAAAACTCGAGTTAACTAATTTCACTTGCAGAAACCGACTGACTAAAACTAACTAAAATTTATAATGCATTAATAATGCATTATAACTCTTCAGCACAATGGTGACCCAAAATACAAGATTTTACAGTAAACTACTGGCAACAGTGTTGCCAGTATACACCTGGTTTATAACTTACAGTTTATTGCTCTTAAAATACATTTTGTGGGTTTGTCTTCTTAATCTTAAAAAGTGTTGCAGTGAGATAATTATGGGAATTTTTAAGTGATTGTTGAGCATTAGTGATGAACACCTGCTGTTAACAAGCAGAATCACTGAAGGAAAGAGGAACAACAAGAACAGAAAATAGAGAAACACAAGACCTACAACTGACTTCCAGCCATTACATATTATCGTCGCTGCCCGATGAAACTCACGTATGTCCAAAACGGTTACTTTTCAGGAAGTGAAAAAAACACCGTAATTTCACAGCAGTTGAACGTAGCGTTGTCATACTTCGTACGGCATCTTTAAATGTAACCATATTCTTGCCAGTGTAATGATATAATCCACATTTGACCAAAATCGAGTTTAAATGGACATACGTGTATATTTTACAGTAACGGTGGTCGATACGCGCTCTTCCGATCATTAATTAGAATGACCAAGTCACGTTTCATAATGACAGATGAATAGGCTACGCTCAGTTTATTAAATAGCCTACGTCTCAGTTTATTAAATACGCCCAGTTTATTAAATGTCTCTTGCAAACTATAAAGGGACAATGAATCAATACACTGAAATGGCAATGCTAAACTGATACTTTGTTTGCAGTCATACCGTAATTTTGTCACTCCTCTCCACTCCAATACGTATGTCTGGCGTCAGGGGGAACCTCGATAAAGGTTCCTACTGTACCTCGATAAAGTTAGACCTACTGTAAAGGAAAGTCATTGTCTCACCAGGCTGTGTTTATTTGGCACTGTATTGCAGAAAATAAAAGTGAAAGTGAAAATGAAGTTGCAGTTCCAGTAAACTCTAGTTAACCAGTTCATGTTTATTCTTCAGGTGATTCAAGCAGTAACGACTAATTAGACTCAATACTGCTACTACAACTACAGGTGGAATTATAAAATAGCAACAGGCTTTAATGCAATATTTTAATCATGTCTTTCCGGTCAGAATTGGCTGTTAGGAATTCACAGAGTTCAACAGACCAAGTCATTTTAAAACATGTACATAAACAATTACATGCCAATACACAATAAATAGAACATTTAATTAAATTAATCAGTAAGTCAGGACAGCCCATTCATCCAGGTAGTGAAATAGTGCATCACTCATGGTCAAGTGCATTGTAAAATGGATGAAAGTCCTTGGGTAAAACATGTTTCAGTTCTTGAAGGTGCTTGAACTTCAGGGCTTTATTTTTTGGTTGGGATGTATAGAGTGGGGCCACGATGACACACATCTTCCTCAGGGATGGGATGTGAAGGGTTGCCAGTTGTCAGAGTGAAGTAGTTTATACTCCATACTGCCATCCACATTGTATCTAATAGATAGATTAAAGAAAAGAAGGGGGAGGGGTGTCGGGGAACATAGGACAGAGAGATAAGAGGGAACCAAAAGCATGTGTAAATTAATGAAACAAAATATTTTAATATGATATGGATAATGTTTCATGTATTTGTGAATAAAGAGTTAAAAAAATTAACAAAAAATAAAACACCTGACTGCTCGAAGGTCATGCAGCGTAGGATCTCCAACTTTGCTACCAGGTCGGACTGACTTGCAGATGTTGACTTTGCTGAAGTCTTGGAAAAAGCTGTAACCAACATACTTCACCTCGTATGGTTTTGGACTGGAACGAGCTCCTCGAATAACTGCAGCATACTCAGCTGGAACATGTATATCACGGTTTCTCAATTTCCTCTCAATCACACTGTGCACGGAGTCACATTCCATTTGTGTGTGACCTCTTTCTAGGTACTTCTGTGTCACACGTTTCTTTTTCTCTGAGCAAACTAGTAGCAAACTTTAAGAGGGCATTGCTCAGGACCAGATTTCTGTTTTGATAACCACACCCATCACTCCAAAGGATGAATTCATTGTAAGTGGGCCGTGCTTCAAGGTAATCCACAATGCAGGAGGTGAACTCGTTGGCAGAGACCCCACCTTCAGCCTCATGCCAAAAGTAATTTTTTGCTTCATGTGATGCCATATTGTAGATGGTAAAATTATGGACACCAAGCTTCATTTTGTAGTAGAGGGCAGACGCTTGAAGCTTTGGAGAAGGCCCTGCAGATCCATGCATGCAACCAAGGTCGTGTTGTTTGCAAGTTGTTTATCCTTTACCTTTTCTGCTCGTGCATCGTCCTTTTTACTAACACAGTGTTCCTCCCACACGGCAGCCTCGATGTTCCCGGCTTTGAAGGCACAGCAAGTGTCACATTGATCTTTCTTCGGATGGAACAGAGAAAGATTTAAATCGTTGAAGGTGTTAGTGAATACTTGCCGTGACAGAGGCTGGATGCTGTGGTCTGCACATGATCGCTTATACTGTGTGTGGAGATGACTGATGGACCTGAAGAGAGGCTCCAGGTACATCTTTGATGAGGAGGACCTGCAGTAGTGCGATGGAACTTTTGGCAGATCCAGAAGGAAGGTCTTTAGGAAGTCCTGCTCCTCTGTCATTACCCTCACTCTCGCCATCTTCTCAGGACTTTCCCCTCTTCGCCCAACCCACTTTAAAAAAGTCCACTGCTTGATGCCAAGTGTAGACAGGAACATCCTTTGACAAACTCTGAGCATTTTACCATCTACACATAAACAACAACAAAAGAGAGATGATAACCTCCGAGATTGAACCATTTCTGTCCGGCGCTGCTTGACATCACTCACTTCCACCGATGTTTTTACATACATTCTCCTCTCTTTCCATTCCAATTTCTCCCAAAAATACTTCAAAAAAATTCCTCCCTTTTCCCTTCATCAATTTCGGAGCAGTGTAGTTTCCTTGATTTCTGGCAGGACACAGCCTGGCACCGCCCCCCCATTTTTCTTTCTTCTTTGATGACAAATTCATTTTTTTTCCGTCCAAGATAAGATTGGCCCCTCATTCTTTTCCTTTTCTGGATGTTACCCTTCCAAGTGTCTGGGTTGGCCCTCTTCCTTGACCTTGATTTTCAATGGCACCTTCATATGATAAAAAAAAAAAAAAAAAAATTCTACAAATACACATTTCTCTTACATGTTTTCTTAGCATGTGGATATATGTGTGTGTGTGTGTGTGTGTGTGTGTGTGTGTGTGTGTGTGTGTGTGTGTGTGTGTGTGTGTGTGTGTGTCAGTGTGTAGGCATTCATTTAAGTTTGGCATTGCTTTGGCATTAGATTGCTTTGTGTGTGTGTGTGTGTGTGTGTGTGTGTGTGTGTGTGTGTGTGTGTGTGTGTGTGTGTGTGTGTGTGTGTGTGTGTGTGTGTGTGTGTGTGTCAGTGTGTAGGCATGCATTTAAGTTTGGCATTGGATTGCTTTGTGTGTGTGTGTGTGTGTGTGTGTGTGTGTGTGTGTGTGTGTGTGTGTGTGTGTGTGTGTGTGTGTGTGTGTGTGTGTGTGTGTGTGTGTGCGTGCGTGCGGCTGAGCCCACTAGTAGCAAACAGAAATATAATAGTAAGGACAATAAGTTACTCACCTTCATTGACAGGTGTGTAATCCGGGTCATTTTCTGGATTGTGTTCAAGTGAGTCTTAGAATAATAAAGAGGAACACATTTAGTACAACAAATGCACTGTTTACATCATTCAGGTATAAGATTGCATTCATTTTGACTGGTAATCGATTAAATACACTAGATTTGTTATTAGTAATGGGCTTTAGTTTTTAAGTCCTACTCAAAACTAATGTGAGGTGGAGGCTGTAGTATAGTCTAATCTGAGAAGAAGAAGAAGACTTACGCTCACTGGCAGCTATTTCGGAATTATTTTCATTATCACTTTCCAGAGAATCTAACAACAATAAAGAAAAAAATGCATTTAGCACACTGAATAGCCTACAATGTTTGAATAACTCAGAACTGAGCTTGCATCAGTAGCTTTGACCAGCAAATGTACAGTAACTATACATTTTGAATTCTCTATGATTAAAATGTTTTAATTTAGCCACATACAATTTGATGGGTTAGTACTTGGAAATGCTGTATAGGTATAGCTGCTACTGGGAGAAAATAATTGAAGCCTAAAGTACCTACCCTCATTGGCAGCTGTCTGAGAACGTCCTGGTTGCGTATGCAACCCACCGTTCCCTGAAGGAGGGAACGGAGGACGTAGTCGACGCGACTGAAATGGGATCTCGCTAGAGAGCCTGTCTTCTTCGAGTACTATTGAACGAGCCAATGTAATTGGCGTGCGTGATTCGCATCACACACTCCGCCCCCGCGGCGCGGGTATAAATACGGAAATGCACGCACTAGTTGCTTTTCGCTGAGGAGCCGAGAGTAACCCGGGGTCAGCGGTGGTCCAGCGGTAGTGGCAAGGGGACTACGTCCTCCGTTCCCTCCTTCAGGGAACGGTGGGTTGCATACGCAACCAGGACGTTCCCTTTCAGTCGATAACGTCGGACGTAGTCGACGCCGACTGAAATGGGATCAACCATTGAACACGCCACTAACGCTGCCACCTTCCAGTGCCTAAACCAAAGCCTCCTGATGCCCCCGCAAACTTAAGGCAGGGAAGGACAGGGCTTAGGCCAGGGAAGTCACTGCTGTTCCTACAGGACCACTGGGAAAGCGTTCCCCATATGTTGGAAGGAAGGGACGCTGCGGAAGCCACATCCAACCCAGAGGGAGGTAATGTGGAGAATACACATATGAACTGGGCGGAAACCGGGCAGTCTAACATATGGAATGTCACTGGGGTGGCTCCAGCCTAAGACGGGGGGAGACACACCGGACAGTGACGGCAGAGAAACTCTGCCGAGGGAAGACACGGGCTCACCGCAGGGAGCCGTATCGTGGAAGAATACACATATGGGGTCACCGAAGGGACCGCAACATATGGACCCAGCCTAACACAGGTTCCACACTGCTTACGAGTGGTAGGCCTAACACCAGACGTTCCGCACGTCCGGCGTCGGAGGGGTGTGGAGGAACTCAACAGGGTTCAATTTTAAGGGAACTCAACTGGAGTAGAAAGGCGCACGTATCCAGTCCATAGGAGGGGAATGGCGCAGCAAGCCGACACTTGAACCGGGCTCACGGTGAAACTGGCTTCATGAGAAGGGAGCCCACGGGAAGCAGCGGTTCAACTAGGTGTCGTCCAGCCCCCAACTCTAGAATCTGTTTAGCAAAGTATATCGTCAACGCCCAGGCGGAGCACTTTACACTCATCATAGCGGAGCTCAACACCTAAGTGGACATGTTGCATCTCGGATCTTTGCCGAAATGAAGGCAAGCACTAAGTGCAACTTTGCATGGAAACAGCCTTCCCTCTCTGCTGAATTCCAACAGATATTTGAAGAGCTGGTCTGAGGTCTATGACTTGCATTCTGTACACGTCCAAGCGAACGGACAGAGAAGCCAGGGCTGGATCTGCCTCCTCTAGGCAGCGCTTGCAGGCTCACCACCTGCTCCTATTACGGGAGAGGTAGGAACCTTGGGCACAATCCGAGCCGGGGTCTCAGCTTGTGAGAGTTAGCCGGCCCAGACTCCAGGCACAATATGTTGACCGAAAGCGAGCAAGTCCCTACCCTCTAGTAGAGACCACGCGAGCAGGAGAACTGATATAACAGAATTTTTAACTCACTACCTGCAGTGGGTCAGGGGCGGTCTCTGCAGTGCAGTCGCACCAGGGACAAGGCCCAAGAGGATAAAGAGGGACACAAGGATCTACAAGACCTTGCTCCTCAGGAACCTGACGATCAGAACGTGCTTCTGCATACTTCTGCAACACGATGAGCGTCGTTTAAACACCGAGGCAACATCATTTTGAGGGTGATTTAGGAAAACAGCCTACTGCAACCCATTTTGCAGGAAAGAGAGCACTGAAGTGATCGAAAGCTTTCAGGATCTCCTCTGGAGAGAAGACGCACTCAACGACTAGGTTCCACTTCTAAAGGCGTAAGCACGCTACCCCATTCCAGGGGGTGCTCGCAGAAGTGATGGTAACATTCTTGTGATAGCCACCTGAACCTCCGCGTTCAGATGTAAGACCGCCCGGAATCCCCGGGGGAAGAACGCGTGTGCCATCGTGCCCCGCCCCCGAAGAGTTTTCCGGGGAAGTCAGGAAGGCTGTTGATGGGAGCCAGGTCTAGTTGGGCCAATAAGGGGCAACTATGAAGACCTGTTCCTCTCCTGACTTGGCACGTAGGTGCAAGTGACGGGCGCAAAAGACAGGAGCATTACTCAACACAACATGTGAAGATCACTGGGCTTCAGGAGCATTTTCTGCTCAGCACTTGGGTGTGACAAGTTCACTGAGCTTCAGGAGCATTCCTGCTCAACACCTGAGTGTGATAAACTCACCGAGCTTCAGGAGCATTTCTGCTCAACACTTGAGTACGAAGAACCTCACTGAGCGACAGGAGCATTTCTGCTCAGCACTTGAGTGTGACAAGTTCACTGAACTTCAGGAGCATTCCTGCTCAACACCTGAGTGTGATAAACTCACTGAGCTTCAGGAGCATTTCTGCTCAACACTTGAGTGCGAAGAATTTCACTGAACGACAGGAGCATTTCTGCTCAGCACTTGAGTGTGACAAGTTCACTGAGCTTCAGGAGCATTACTGCTCAACACCTGAGTGTGATAAACTCACTGAGCTTCAGGAGCATTTCTGCTCAACACTTGAGTGCGAGGAACTTCACTGAGCACCAGGAGCATTTCTGCTCAGCACTGCGTGTGATGAATTCACTGAGCTACCTGTGATGGACTCACTGAGCTACAGGAGCATTGCTGCTCAACACCTGAGTGCGATGAACTTCACTGAGTTTCAGGAGCAACTCTGCTCAACATGAAGTGTGATGATCTCACTGACTTGAGCAGACGCAAGGCGACCCTGAGTCGCAGTCACTTCTTAGAAGGCTCACTGGGGTTAAACGTATTCTGCGGGCCCCCGGGGCAGCTGAGACCCAGTGTTTGTCCAAGGGTAGTCCGCTCGGTTTACCCAAACACTGGCGGAAAAATAAAACCGGGGGGGCAATTGAGCGGCCCCGGAATGGTCAAGACCCAGCGGACCCAGGGGATGGAGTCTCCACTTGCCCTGGCTATAACTGTCGTGAGGCTCGATGGCGGCACAATTGAGTAAGCGGGAGGAGTGGAACAAGGCGCCCTCAGAAGCGTCTGACTCCAAGGAGGAGGTGACGGGAGAGTTTGTGACACCCGCAATGTCTAACAACTCGAGGCACGAATGCCCGTGTAGTCGGGGGTCGCCCAGGCCCCCGTTAAAACACGCCCTTTGTACATGGCCCCTCTGCTGAGGAGGGTTTGGCAGCAGACCGGGATGAACTATAGTCACACAGGGTGAGCTGCTCTGCCACGGTCACCTCAGGACTCGATCGTAAAGCTAGCGCTGAAGCGGTCACATACGGAGGAAGCCAAAGGCTGCGGCTATCGTATACCCCAGGAGCCTCTGAATCTTTTCAGTGGGACCCTTTCTCACTTCAACACCAGCTGGACACATTCTCACTGGAGAGACGTGTTGGACCGAGTACCTCTCCAAAACTGAAAAAGAGATACTCAGCCCGTGGGCGAGATTACTCTCTTCCAGTTGACCTGAAGACCCAACGGGCTCTGGAGCACTCGAGGGGAAGGACACTACGTGTCTTTCAGGTCAAAGCTGCAGACCAATCTTGGGCCCAGATGGTCACGACCCACCACCTAGTAGCACGAAGAACGAGTTTACAACTGGCCTTCGTACCGGCTGGAGGAGCGGCTATATCAAATCCTTCGCCAGCAGGATAAGATAAGCACGCACAAGTCAGGAGCACTGCTCAACACTCGGTGTGATGAATATCACTGAATTTTCAGGAGCACGTCTGCTCAACACCTAATGTGATGACTATCACTGACTTGAGCGGGGTAGCCGAGCCTGAGGTGGGGCAGCAAAGTAGAGAGAGTGGTGTTAGTGTGCTGTGCAACACTTACCTGTCTCCACAAGCGGCAGGGGGCGCGTGAGAAGGCGGATGACCGGGTCCTCGAACGCACCAAGCTGCCTGCTGGCGACCAAGGGGGAGCTGAGGGGTGTAAGGCTATACAGGGTCACACCCGCCAGACTGGCCCTCTTGGGACCCAGGAACAGATGAAATTGCTCTCTCTTTGAAGTGTGGGTACCGCTTGCTCCGCTTTTTTTTTTTTTTTTTTTCAGGGAGCCAGCGGCGGAACAGACACACACACAAACAAAGGCTCCACCCGGCCCTCACCCGGGGGGAGGGAGTGATCGTGCCACTCCAAGAGCATCTCATCCATTCCTGGGCGGCCCGCTCCGGAATGCTTTCGCTGTCGCTTGCCACCTGGCTTGGCAGCGCCTGGAGCGGGCTGGGCGTCTCTACTGCGGCCGGCTCCATGCTGAGGCCTGGGTGGAGGCTGCTGCGGAGGGCCAGCAGGAGCGGCGGCCGGAGAACGCCCACGGCGACGAGCAGGCGGAGGAGCTGCCACCGGCGGCGGGTGGAGGCAGCAGCTGGCCGACGGGGCAGGATGTGCCGGATGACCTCCGTCTGCGCTTGAGCGGCAGAGAACTGTTTGATGCAGTTCTCCACCGCGTCGCCGACCAGCCCAACCTGGGAAATTGGGGAGACCAGGAACCGAACCTTGTCCGCATCCGCCATACCAACCAGGCTGAGCCAACGAAGGCGCTACTGGACCACCAAGGTGGACATCGCCAAACCGATCACGCACGCTACGACACCCGTACCCCGGAGGGTGAGGTCGGATGCAGTGCGGTGCTCACCTATGAGCGCACGGTCTGGATTACCCTCGTGCATGCCATGGGTGCCCTAGCCTGCAGCAACGCCATGGCACGCAAGAGGAAGAGGCTTGCCCACAGGCTTTGTAAGCTCTGCCCGTCGGAACAGACGAAACTCACAGGCCTTAGGGGGGAGACGAGGATCCCCCCAAAAGGCAGCGGCCGCCGGACACAGGTGCACCTGTGTCGACAGACCGCTCCAATGGAGGGACACCTCGCAACCCTTCACCGTTCCTCCATCAAGGGTAATGAGGGGGAAAAGCTATTCAGGCAGTTTCTGGCAGAGAAAGATGCTGTTCACCACCTGATAAGCTCTCCATGCATTTCGGGAAAGAAAGGCACTGGGGCGGCGAGCTGAGAACCAGCGCGGCCCGCCCCAAGATACCAAACTCCAGATTCCAACCGAGACTGAACGGGACACGGTGGAGGTTCCACTCGAGCCCGGCAGCCTCGGCGGCCCGTTTCAGCATAGCTGATAATTCTGGATCCGGCTCGGGCAACATTGAACTCCCGGAGGGAGACAATGCAGCCGAGTCATCATCTCTAGAAGTCAGCTCACCCTCCGATGCTGCAATCGGCGTCCTGTCCTCCAGGGGAGCCCCGAGTGAAACCGCTGGCCCACCCATTACAGATGGACCAGCAGACAACACAGGAGGCGCCAGTGGTTGCAGTGGAAGGGAGGAGTGAGGAGCCCACAGGGAATGGTTACCGGGCGGGACATCTAACACTATCCTCCGGTCACCCATCCCACACAGCACCCGAGGGTGGGGCATGGTAATGGGGACTCGCTCTCCGCGAACGAAGGCGAGTCTCGCCCTCAACACTGCGACAGTCATGTTCCCACAGTGAAAACATGAGCTGTCCACAAAAGCTGTCTCAGCGTGCTGTAAGCCAAACACGTGACACAACAGTTGTGACCATCAGAGAGAGAAAGGGAACGACCGCACCCAGAAACGCACGGGCGGAATGACATCTTGAAAAAGACGCAAACGCACCCGTGTTGCTCTTTCAGAAAATAGGACCGTCACCAGTGCCGGAGCACACAGGGGAATGACCGCGGCAACACTGAACAGAGAACTGAAACAGTGAACCACTCACTTTTCCGCCCTCTAACCAGCCATCAACACACACAAACATTTAGAAATTTGTTGCTGTTAAAACAGCAGTTGAGAGCTCAAAGCTCGCGATCACCGCTGCACTCGCGCTGTAGAACACCAGCACTGGGAGAGTCTTCCTGAAGAACACCGACACACTCGCTCGTTGTAGACAACAGCACTCTCAGAGACATCAAACGATCGGCTCCGAAGCGAAAGGCAACTAGTGCGTGCATCCACTTCCGTATTTATACCCGCGCCGCGGGGGCGGAGTGTGTGATGCGAATCACGCACGCCAATTACATTGGCTCGTTCAATAGTACTCGAAGAAGACAGGCTCTCTAGCGAGATCCCATTTCAGTCGGCGTCGACTACGTCCGACGTTATCGATTGAAAGGGAACTGTAACTTTCAAGTGAATCTAAGAATGACAGAGAAGAAAACCAGTTAACATTTGAGTAATGAATACAATGTAGACTTAACTGTTTGGCTGACTTAATTCTATTTTCCTACAAACCTTCCTCCTCATTGCTGACCCCCGCAATCGCCTCAACAACAGCCCTATCATAGCTAACATTCATCAATTCACACAGCTCCTTTACAGAGACAGACATCCTGAAGGAAGGGAGAAAAACAGAGCCGAAAAAACATCCAAAAACATCTTCACTTCGGAAATCCGTGCGTTAACATCTCCACAATAAAAACGTAGCAAGATAACTCTAGTGCTGGAAATTATCAGCCTCTGGCAAGCTGTGATAGCACAGTATGAGTGAGGCATGTGTCTAGTGACATTCATGACAGTAGCATTACAGGCTATAATTTGATCAGTTTGACCAAAAAAAAAAAAATTTATTATAAATCTTATCAATCAGACCAAGTTTATTTACATACTAGCAAGCAAGCTAATCTGTGAAGAACCTGTGGACAATTACTTCATCTCTAGACCATTTACCGGTAAATAACAGTTGTGAATATATAATAAACGTGAGAACAGTTGTCAAAAACAAACGTTTGCTGATACTTTACCTCACAGTGTTATTCGGCTATCCAATGCCGAGCTTCCAAAGACGCTTAAGATGAAACTTAACGAGACCGGCGAGGCGCCTCCACAGGGCGGGAGATACGCGGCGTGATTGACAGCTTTGACAGCAAATGGATATACGTGGAAATCAGATGACATGATTTCACAACTTTTCATTGGTCATTTAGATAATGTGAAGCATACTGTATACGGAAATGAACCTGGACTTTCTATCCGTCGAAAAATCTCAAAATCGGCAAAATGGACATACGCGGTTTTCATCGGACAGCGACGTTATTACACTTATTATTAACCAGTATGGCTTTATTTCTGTCATACATCTACAGAAGTTGTTGTTGAGATGTTTAATTGAAAATGTTTGGTTTGAAGTTACCATTATAGAAATCAGTGTTTGCTTTAGTTGGTATGCTGATGCTATAACATAAGATCTTTTTTTTTTTTGCTGCTTGAGCCTTGTTTTTGCAAGTCACACTTGTGCACACACACAGTTTACGAATGATTGCGGTTATAGTGATTTTGATGACAAAATCATCATATTGCCTGTTCATTCACTAAGAATTTCAATTTCACTCATTCAGCTTTTAATCCACAACCGAAAGTGTTACATTATCACCATCGTGAAACCACAGCAATAGTGATGTTACGTTCGTGAACGAATCGTTCTTTTTGAACAAGTCTTTTAGGTGAACGAATCATTCTCGTTCACGTTATCCATTGACTCATATTTCTCGTTCACTGAAATTCCTCCCTCCACCACTGCGCGCCGCAATTGCGCGCATGCGCAGCTCAATGAACCGTGTAGCTCTATGGACCGTTTCATCTGTCAAAGACAAAGAGTGACTAAACCTCGAGCCAATAGCCTTCGAGTATGATACGAGGACGGAGCATGTGATTTGTTGAATCTAGTGAACGAATACGCCCTTTATTGAGTTGCTTTGAGTTTGAACGAGTCAAATGAACTGTTACACACATCTCGTACGTGAATGAAAGAACCAGTTGTTCGAACGTCAAGATAATAATGACGACGAAGTTAACAGTGCAAGCTGATGGTTTAATTTAATAAAAGACAGCTTAAAATTTTCGTTTTTCCTAAAATCTACAAACTACATCAGGTAATCTGCTAACTTCAAAATGAGTGGCACCAGAAAGAGAAGTGTATTGTGGAATTATTTTAATGAGGTGTCTCCAACACAGGCTTTGTGTACAATTTGTAAAACACAGTTGTCCTTTAAAGGAGGATCTACAGCTAACCTTAACAGGATTCTAAAGGTAAAGCATCCAACTGTGCAGCTGACACAAAGGGAAACTGAACAATCTGAGGATCCTGGAACATCCATCAGTACCAGTACTGCTCAACCTCCTCCTACCTCATCCTGCCACTACCAGCACACCTCAAACTGTCCCACACAGACGACAGGCAGGACAGACCACCCTGACACATTTTGTGGCTCGGCCAATTGACCCACTAAGACAAAAGAAAGTGGATGAGGACCTGGCAAGGATGATTGCATTGGATCTACAACCTTTTTCCATTGTGGAGGACAGAGGTTTCAAAGCATTTACAAAGGCCTTAAACCCCTCCTATATATTGCCCAGCAGGCAGACCCTGTCAAAAACAATCATTCCAGAAATGTTTTCAAAGGTTCGTGAACAAATTATGGACAAAGTTGGCAAGGCACGGCTGTCTGCCTCACAACCGACTGCTGGACATCTAGGGCCACATGTGGTTTCATGTCAGTTACATGCCACTTCATTGACAATTTTAAAATGGAGACATGTCTGTTAGATTGTTTTGAATTTACTGAAAGACACACTGCAGATAATCTGGCCGGCAATCTTTTAAGAATTGCCAGAGAGTGGAACATAACAGACAAAATAGTAGCTTGTGTCTCTGACAATGCTCACAACATAACCCTAGCCATTCACAAAACCTCATGGAAGCATCTTCCATGTTTTGCCCACACAATTAATTTGATTGTGAGGGGTGGACTCCATGTAATCCAAAATACACTGTATAAGGTTAAAGCAATTGTGGAGTACATGCACCGAAGCACAGTGGCAGCTGAAAAACTCAAGGCAACTCAGCAGCAGATGGGCTTGCCAGAGTTAAAACTGAAACAGGACTGCCCAACACGATGGAACTCCACATTTTATATGTTACAGAGATTTCTTGATAACAAGGATGCCATCATCACCACACTTGCACTAGTAAATTCTCAACTGGAAACTCTGACACAGGATGAGTGGAAAGAAATGGAAGAGGCCTGTGAGGTTTTAAAACCATTTGAAGAAGTCACAATTGAAATCAGTGGTGAGAGGTATGTAACAATACTCTTAGAACAATCATTATTATAACAAATTTAATTTAATAATTTAATTTAATTTGACTCTTATTAGCATAACATTAAAAAAAACTATGTTTTGCAAGCAGCTTTTGCAGACTGTAAAATGTAAAGATAAATTATAAGTGGCATTGTTATTGCCACAGTAATGCAGGGAAATTAATATTATTCATTAATGATTATTATACTGTATTTATTCAATTCAAATGTTGTTTTTGCTCCCTATAGCTATGTGACTGCCTCAAAGGTGATCCTGCTTTCACGAAGTGTCCAAAAAATAAGCACAAGATACCTGAGATCGGGAGGGTTCAGAAAACCTATAATGGACATGCTTGAAGCAATTACCAAAGAAATGGCTACCAGGTTGCACAAGGTGGAATTTCACTATCTGCTCTCAGAAGCGTCTGCACTGGACCCAAGATTTAAAAAAAAGGCCTTTTCAGATGATCATGCAGCAAATGAAGCCATCCAGAGACTCAAAAATGCCGCTGGGAGAGTGAGATCTTCCTCAGCACATCAACCAGAGCAGCAACAGGCAGCAGCAGCAGCAGCACCGCAAGAAAGCTTAGTGTGGGGTGATTTCGATGAACAAGTTGCAGGTCTTGTAACAAATAGAAGTTCTTCAGCAGAGGCTGTTTTGGAAGTTCGGTCATATTCAGAGGAGCCCCTTCAACCAAGGTCCTCCAACCCACTACTCTGGTGGCAAAACCGGGCACTGATTTACCCCAGACTGACCCAAGTTATGCTGGGAAGGCTTTGCATTGTGGCAACATCTGTTCCATCAGAAAGAGTTTTCAGCAAGATGGGACAGATAATCTTTGAAAAAAGAAGCAGAATCAGCCCCGCTAAGGCCAGACAGCTGATGTTTTTGAATGCCAACTTTGAATAATCCTGTTGTTGTTATACCTGCTTATATGGCAGGGTCTTTTATTCATGCTGCTCTGTTTTTTTGTTTGTTTGTTTTTTGCACTTTATACAGGGATAAGCTACTGTTTATATTTGCAATAATGTTTACTAAGTAAACTTTACTTGCTGTTTAGTGCAAATTATATTTGCACTACTGTGTTTTAGCTTGATTTAACTTTACACTACTTTTACCTGTTTTTATATTTTATACTGTTTAAAAAAAGAACTTTTGTAGTTTTGCACTACCTGTTTTGTATTATACATTGCACTTTACCTGACTATTTATATAGTATATAGTGTAAGCACTGGTGTTTTGTGTGCATTTTGTATTGTTTATTTTTATTATTGTTGTTTTATGTTTCAATAGTGTGATGTAGCTCAGGGTTCGTGTGTGGGTGATGGAAGGAGACTCGGGGTCGGCAAGTAGTGGAGCTCGTGCACTTTATTAAAGATCCTCTTTGCACAGCGCTTTCTTGCGCTCTCAAAATTAACTCAAAACAAAACACTCAATTTTCACATGTAAGGCAATACTCTTCCCGCTGACTACAGCTTCTCAGATCACCAACGAGGCAGCACTCTTTCCACTGTTCACAGCTTCATGAACATTTCGTCCCGATCGTCAGCGTGCACGAGCTTCCAGTCTCTCTCTCTCCACCGTTATCAGCACAGCCCGCTTATATGCGGTCTCCTCACGCCAATTACTGAAATCACAAACAGGTGTTCGTCATTTGAACTTGACCCACTTACTCACCGCTCGGCTCCGCCCTCGCTCTCCTGCTACAGACTCCGCTGAACCACGCCCCCCTCGCCACATACCCCCACCGCCCGTCTCAGGCCCCCCCCCCCGGGAGAGGAAGTCGGCCACAGCCATCTGTGCACCCGGCCTGTGGATCACCTTGAATTTAAAAGGCTGTAAAGCTAGATACCAACGGGTGATCCGCGCGTTGGTATCTTTCATGCGGTGAAGCCACTGCAGAGGAGCGTGGTCCGAACAGAGGGTGAACTCTCGCCCCAGGAGATAATAGCGGAGAGTGAGGACGGCCCATTTGATGGCAAGGGCTTCTTTCTCAATGGTGCTGTACATAGTCTCTCTCTTTGAGAGCTTACGACTGATGTACAGCACCGGCCGTTCCTCACCCTCCATCTCCTGGGACAAGACGGCTCCCAGCCCCCTGTCCGACGCGTCAGTCTGCAGGGAAAAAGGGAGAGAAAAGTTAGGAGCCTGTAATAGCGGCCCGCCACACAGGGCAGCCTTTATCTGGGTGAAAGCCTGCTGACACTGCTCCGTCCACTGGACGGTATCTGGTGCCTCCTTTTTAGTTAGATCAGTCAGCGGGCTAGCAAGGTCCGAATAATTAGGTACAAACCTTCTGTAATATCCTGCTAGCCCCAGGAACTGTCTAACCTCCTTTTTGGTCTTAGGTCTTGGACAGGTCGCAACTGCTGCCGTCTTATCAATTTGGGGACGCACCTGCCCATGACCCAAGTGAAAGCCCAGATACCTGACTTCCACGCGCCCAATCGCACACTTCTTTGGGTTGGCCGTGAGCCCCGCCTCTCGCAGCGTCCTGAGGATAGCTCGCAAGTGCTGCATATGCCGCTGCCAGTCATTACTATAGATGATAATATCATCCAAGTACGCCGCGGCATATGCAGCATGCGGCCGGAGGATTCTATCTCTCTATCCAATCTCTCTATCCATCAGGCGCTGAAAGGTGGCAGGTGCCCCGAACAAGCCGAAAGGAAGGGTGACAAATTGGTGTAATCCAAACGGCGTCGTGAAAGCGGTTTTTTCTTTAGTCATTGGAGTCAAGGGGATCTGCCAATAACCCTTTGTTAAATCCAGTGTCGAGTAAAATCGAGCCGTGCCGAGCCGATCAAGCAATTCGTCCACCCGTGGCATTGGATATGCATCGAACTTCGATACAGCATTCACCTTACGATAATCCACACAGAACCGCACTGAGCCGTCAGTTTTAGGCACTAAAACTATCGGGCTCGCCCAGTCACTGTTGGATTCTTCTATTACTCCCATATCCAGCATAGCCTCTAATTCAGCCTGAACTACTTTCTTTTTATGCTCAGGCAATCTATATGGCCGGCTGCGTACCACCACACCCGGTTCGGTCTCAACATGGTGCTGTATGAGGTTTGTTCGACCAGGGAGGGGCGAGAACACATCAGCAAACTCTGTTTGTAAGTTTCGAATGTCAGCGATCTGGGACGGTGAGAGGTGATCTCCGCAAATGGCCAGAGCGGAGGATTGAGACTTTAAATTCGCCTCTGGCCCGAGATCCTCCTCCCCACTCACTACCGTCGCCAGCATCGCTGACTCCGCCTCATTCCACTTTTTTAACAGGTTGAGGTGGTAAATCTGATGTGCTCCGTCCCTATCTGATCGAAGGACCTCATAGTTGAGATCCCCGACTCGCCGTGTGACCACAAACGGTCCTTGCCACTTGGCGAGTAATTTAGAGCTGGATGTGGGAAGCAATACAAGCACTTTATCTCCCGGTGCAAATTTACGTAGTTTAGCCCCCCTGTTGTACAGCCGACTTTGTTTGTCCTGGGCCTGTAACAAATTCTCCATAGAGAGCCACCCCAACGTGTGGAGTTTTGTTCTCAGGTCCAGGACGTATTGAATTTCGTTTTTGCTATCCGAAGGTCCGTCCTCCCAAGCTTCCCTAAGTACATCCAGCACCCCGCGGGGCTGGCGACCAAAGAGCAGCTCGAAAGGGGAAAACCCCGTGGAGGCTTGGGGGACCTCGCGTACAGCGAACAAGAGGGGTTCTAACCACTTATCCCAATTTTTGGCGTCTTCCTGTACGAACTTACGAATCATGGACTTCAACGTGCGATTAAATCGTTCTACCAAGCCGTCCGTTTGTGGGTGATAGACGCTGGTACGAATCGATTTAATACCCAATAATTCGTACAGTTCGCGAATTGTGCGTGACATAAACGCCGTGCCCTGATCGGTGAGAATCTCTTTCGGGATTCCCACCCGGGAGATTAATTGAAACAGTGCACCCGCAACACTTTTAGCGGAAATGTTGCGAAGCGGCACTGCTTCGGGGTATCGCGTTGCATAATCCACCAGAACTAATGCAAAGCGATGCCCCCGTGCGGATCGTTCTAACGGCCCGATGAGGTCCATGGCAATTCTCTCAAAGGGGACCTCTATTAATGGAAGGGGGCACAAAGGTGCTTTTCGGTTGGCCGGTGGATTCACCAACTGACATTCACGACAAGACGCGCACCACCTGCGCACATTCTCGTGAATGCCTGGCCAGAAAAATCGGGTCATTAGACGATTCAGTGTAGCTGCTTGCCCTAAATGCCCAGCCATCGGATTACAGTGAGCCGTCTGAAAAAGCATTTCCCGGCGGCTCTTTGGAACTAACAACTGAGTTGTATCTTGTTTTGTCTGGGTATCCTGGGTCACCCGATACAACTTATCTTTTATCACGGCAAAATAAGGATACGAGAGCGGTTGGTCTGGGTGGACAGGCTGACCGTCGATCACGCGGACCTGATCAAACGCATTTTTAAGCGTATCATCTCGGTACTGTTCCAGAGGAAAATCATCACGTTCAAAAAGGATTTCCCTTTCTGAAGCGCTCCGTTCCTCTGAGACAGACCCCGAGGGTCCCGGCACAGCCTCTCCAACCTGAATCACCGCTCTCTTCTCCTGCCTTCTTTTAATCCCAGAAACACCCGTACATAAATAAGCCAATAATGTTTTAAACCCCGGCCAATTGGTTCCCAAAATCAACGGGTGCTGGAGGTGCTGGTTAACTGCCACCTGTACACTATGCTTTTTCCCCCGAAATTGGATAGTGACTGGCACTAAGGGGTAACCCACCACCTCACCGTGCACACACCGCACCTTAACCACGCGGCTCCTATCCAATGCCACTGGATGAATCAAACTTTGATGGATGGAGGTCTGGTTACAACCTGAATCCACCAAAGCTTGATAGGTACCCCCCTTTACACTTACTGGTATCTGGTACAACCCAGCTTGATCGGGGGCAACCTGTGGCGCGTCGGGGACCCTGACCAGCGTTCCGACCTCCATCACCGGGCACTTATCCACGAAGTGCCCAGGGTCCCCGCAACGCCAGCAGGCCGGCCCAGGCCTCCCCGCCATCCCAGTGGCGGGAAGTGGGTCAGGTGATTGACGTGAGAAGACCGCAGGGGCCGGGGTTGGCGGACCGCCAACCATCGATGGGGTTCCCCGGGGCGGCGCACGTGGTGCAGGGGCCGGATCAGCTGCAGGGCTGGTCCTCCAGCGGGGCGCCGGGCGTGGTGGAAAGCCACCTCGGGACCTGGGAGCAGGGACAGGGCGAGAGAGAGATGGAGAAGGGAGAGAGAGAGAGAGAGATGTCGGTAGGGGCTCGCCGACCCCTGGGCACGCCACCAGCTGGTCCTCTGCCAATTGGATGGCCTGGTCCAGCGACGTCGGGCGGTGGCACTGGACCCACTGTGCGGTCTTCTTTGGCAGACGGGCGATGAACTGTTCCAGTACCACCACCTCGATGACTCCATCGACGCCGCGGGCCTCGGCCATCAGCGGCACGCGTCCCGGAGCTGTTGCGCAAAGATAAAGGGCCGGCCGGATTCCCCGAACTCCATGGAGCGGAACTGCTGACGACTCTGCTCCGGGGACCGGCCGACCCGCTGAAGAATGGCGCGTTTCAGGTCTTCATAGACCAGGAGGTTGCGGACTGGCAGCTGCTGGGCGGCGATCTGCGCTTCGCCCGAGAGCAGCGGGATCAGACGCATGGGCCAGTCCGCGGGCGGCCAGCACCCGGCCTCGGCCGACTTCTCAAAGAGGTCCAGGAACGCCTCCGGGTCATCCTGGGGACCCATCTTGTGGAGGGGAAGGGCCGTGGCCGGGGCCGACGAATTAGACGCCCGAGCCTCCCGGTCTAGCCAGCTCCGGAACTGCTCGCGGTCCTCATGCTGGGTCTGGAGGAGTGCCTCGAAACGCCGCTGTTGCTGATCCTCCATCTTCAGCAGAGCCTCCTGGTGTTGTTGGTGGAGTCCCGCGAGCGCGTGGATGATGTCCGCAAATGGCGATGACAGAGCGGTTCTGGCGGCGGCCTCTCCTTCCATCCCGGGTTTTCGGCACCAGTGTGATGTAGCTCAGGGTTTGTGTATGGGTGATGGAAGGAGACTCGGGGTCGGCAAGTAGTGGAGCTCGTGCACTTTATTAAAGATCCTCTTTGCACAGCGCTTTCTTGCGCTCTCAAAATTAACTCAAAACAAAACACTCAATTTTCACATGTAAGGCAATACTCTTCCCGCTGACTACAGCTTCTCAGATCACCAACGAGGCAGCACTCTTTCCACTGTTCACAGCTTCGTGAACATTTCGTCCCGATCGTCAGCGTGCACGAGCTTCCAGTCTCTCTCTCTCCACCGTTATCAGCACAGCCCGCTTATATGCGGTCTCCTCACGCCAATTACTGAAATCACAAACAGGTGTTCGTCATTTGAACTTGACCCACTTACTCACCGCTCGGCTCCGCCCTCGCTCTCCTGCTACAGACTCCGCTGAACCACGCCCCCCTCGCCACAAATAGTTTTATACTTTAAAAAATAAATATATATGTTTGAGTCATGTCATGCACTTTTGTTTGTTTAAAAACTGTAAAACATTAAAAAAAATTAGAGTATTGATTATTTGCGTCACGTCATTCCATCTCATTTGCGTCACGTGACTCATGTCAGCTAATAGCATTTCAGCTCGGGCTTAGAAGGGGCATGTAATTGGTTGGATTGGTTGGATCTACTATGCTGAATGAATATCATATTGCTCTGTTTTGAGTCTGAACGAGAGAGAGATCTCCCGTTCGTGAACGAATTGAACGAACTGGTTGCTATACCCAGTTCGTGTACCAGGTCGGCCATTCGGTCAATCTAGTTCATCAATCAGCAGAAAGTGAATGCAAAGCGCAGCTATCCGTACTGTGCACGCGCAATTCATATCTTACATACAGAACATAACTCCTCGTTTAACTCGTTCTGACCAAACAATAAAATGTTAACTAGCCTGCCTAGTATGCAAACAAATTAAAAAACACTTGTGATTTGGTCATCCGAAAAGAGTGTAATTTAAAAGATAAAAAGAGTGTAAAGACTTTGGTCGCTTATTTAGACTTATTTTATCCATTTAATCAGTAGAGCACCATTTTTAATAAAGTCAAATCAGTTTTTATTTTGTAACAAGTAAATCCGTTAGTTGAACAACACATTTTGCCGCACTTGCTGCTGACGTATTTGTGTAATATGGAAAAAAAAAAAAGAACAAATCAGTGAACGAATCTGAACGAATCCTTTTGGTGAACGAACTAAAAATGAACGAGTCTCTGGAAAGAATCAAAATTTCCACCACTACACAGCAATAAATTACAATGACTCATTTTTTTTAACACATCATGCATAAACCAAAAAAACAGATTCAAGCTGTCTTGTAGAAACACAGAGATATCACAATGTAGCACATGAATCTCAACAATGGTGGCAATATTTTTTTTATATTCATGCAGCAGTCCATGCTGGGAGTTTTATACTATCCTGGAACCCAGCATGCATTGCGACATGAAACTTTTGATTGTCACCATTGTTGAGATTCATATGATGATTGTTGATGTCTTTGTGTTTCTAAGTCAAGCAGGAGTTACAAATGTTTTAATGCACGATATATTACAATATTCTTCAGAAGACCTTGTTTCAGAAAGTTTGATTTCATGTTGTAGATTCACAGATATATGCTGAATATGAAAAACCCATAAACTCAAAGTATATATACAGGACAGATCTTAAAATCCGACATGTCCAGCATGATTGTTACATCCTCACAAAAGCCAAAAACACCAGATCAATTTTCTCTTGACTATTTCTTGCCACAACAAATGTGCTTTTTAAACTCACTGTTACAGCAGTCAGAGAGAGATGAATGGTAAGAAGTCCAGGGACAAGAGACCAACTAAAGCAAATACTGATCTCCATTGTGGTGACAACAAACTTTATTATTAACTAAATCTCTGTTAATTCTCAACAAGAACTTTGGTACATGTATTTAAGAAATAGTCGTAAACTGGTTTGTTAACTGTTTCCACATTCAGTTGCTGGAAGTCAGTTGTAGTTTTTGTGTTTCTCTTTTTCAGTACTTGTTTCTCTGTCCTTCAGTGATTCTGCTTATCAGGTGTTCATCAGTGTCTCAATTCACTCACTTCTTTTCATTCAAGTGGACCATATTAGAGAATTAATGTAGGGAATAGTGAATGAGGGTATAGGGTGTGATTGTGAAAACAGCCTCTGAGTGTCGACTTTGAAAGCTGTTAATTCACAGTATATTCCTGTAGGCTAGTTTTGTTTTCTATGGTATATTACTGCTTTAATGGAAAATGATATGATATTGGCCTTTTTTTACAGCAAGGGTTAACAGTGTATCTTGTAGAATTTTGTAATTAAAATGTGTGCTTGTGTGTGTAGTTTAAATGTTGTTTTTCATCTAAGGTTGATTATATAGTATATGACCATGATTGACTATAAGCATAGTGCTCCACTTAGGACGAGATAAGAGCAAGAGCATGAGTGAAGTACAGCCTTATAATGATTAGTAAACTGCAATGGGTTTTATACACATTTTAAGAGATATGCTGGACATTCATATTAAATTAGCATTATTTTCCTATGTTTTTACATCATGAAAATCTATTTGGCTTTAGTTGTATGTAGGGCATATATGACATATATGATTAAAAATACATAAATATTATACAATTTATATATGTGGTTTTTGCAGCATATATGTCCCCTACAATATTCTGTTGGAACATATAAGAATCACAGGTGTTTTTAGCAAAACTTTTCCATATGGGCACACAACAAAGGACAAAAAAAGCACATGCTCTGCTTTTGTGTGGCATGGTGTGAGGAGCTGGATTTAGATGTTTGGGACTGCTCCCGTTCAGCCGCCCCGAAGACATGAGAGCGACGGGGGAGAAGTTTCTGAAATACAGCCACCTGTTTGGCTGCCTCCTGGAACCTCTCGACGTTAACAGGGTGTCATCGAAGAGGCCAGAAGGTGACTGGGGGGCATCCATAAGGAAGTTCTTATCTTTCTCCTTTATATTGCCCAGGTTGAGCCATAGATGCCTCTCAGTGTCCAAGGCTGCCATAGAGCGGCTGATGGATTTAGCCATCTCCTTAGTGGCCCTGAGAGATAGATCTGTGGCCAGACGCAGTTCGTAAACCACGTCAGGCCCAAAACCCCTGTCCTCATCCATATCTCCTAACAAACTCAGCCTGGTAGGCCTGCAGCAGCGACATAGTGTGTAGGCATGCTGCAGCCTGACCAGCGGCTGAGTAAGCATTACCTACTAAGGATAAAGTTGTTCTATCTGGCTTAGTGGGTAATTCCAGAGCCTTTAGGGAAGATGCTGATTCAGGGGAGAGATAGCTCGCGAGCATCTCTTCCACCTTTGGTATCTCCCCATAACCAGGTTCTTTATAGTTTCGATATAGAGGAATAGTTGGATGTTTGTGCACTATATACTCTATAGGAAACTGGGGTAACATTTTACTTGAAGGGGTGTGCATAAGACTAACATGACACCTTCATAATCATGACATGACACATGTTATGAATATGAAGGAGGTTTCATGCATGTTTATGACAACTGTCATTAAGTGTCATTCGCTCAATTATGACATTTTTAATGCAAATATGACATTGTTTGAGATGTCTTTGTTATGACAGCTTGACATAAACCAATACATCATAACCTGTCAGTGTCTTTGTCATGACAACTTGACATTACTAAGACAACACAACCTGCCATAAACATGACATAGCAGATTAATTATCAAACTTAAGAAACAACTTAGCTTTATTGGTTAACATTACATTAAACTGTCAGGTGGTTGGTTTTGACATTGGCTGTCATGAGGCCATTATAACTGTTTAATGACAAATTCAATTTGTACCACTGTAGTTGAGGTCACGAAAAATATTCATGACACAGTTATAATGGCCTCATGACAGCCAATGTCAAAACCAACCACATGCCAGTTTAACTTAATTTAATGTCAAGTTGTCATGACAAAAACACTGACAGGTTATGATGTTATGGTTTATGTCAAGGTGTCATAACAAAGACATCTTAAACAATGTCATATGTGCATTCAAAATGTCATTATTGAGCGAAAGACACTTAATGACAGTTGTCATAAACATGCATAAACCCTACTTCATATTCATGACATATGTTATGTCATGGTTATGAAGGTGTCATGTCAGTCTTATGTACACCCCTTCAAGTAAAGTGTTACCGAAACTGGTTTCGAAAGGTCTCGGCATTGAGGTTGTGAGCGAGATGGCAGGAAGCTAGATTACTCTTTGTACGAACGTCCTGCTTATCAGCTGGCCAGTCGAGACATCATCTTTCCACAGCTCTCGTCACAACCTCAACTAGCTCCTCAAAAGCATGAGACTGAGGTGGCGAATCCTCAGTATCTCCTGCTACAACACTGACAACATCGAGTTCCTTAGAACTGCAGTGTTGGTGCCTCAATCGGGGCACATGCTTTCAAACCCTGAAAGAAGGCACTGGATCTATTTGGTGAAGGTAGAGATAAGGCTGGGCCCGTCTCTAACCCCGCTGATTGATCCATTTGCAAACCCCAAGTCTGAAGCCCGCTGTGCCTCGGCAGCTGGGGGACTTGACCCCTGGGGAACACGAGCGAGAGCATCCTCACGAAAGAACGGCAGGCAGGATCGGAGTGTCGGCATGGGAAGCACATCACAGTGCTCAAAGCCAGTGCCGTCGAGCGCTGACTGTGCATGCTCCTCACCCAAACAAGCAACACAAAGGATGTGTGTGTCCACCCGTTAAATATGCGGGCAGGGGTGCACATACAATCTAAATTGCTGCTTGCTTGCCATAGTCTGTGATATAGCTGATATATATACACCAAATAGACAGAGACAGTTTCACACTGAGCGCTTACTGAAGACACAGAAGCTAGCGCTGCTTTGTTTTGGGCAGGCTTTATAGTTCCCTTACGAAGGGAACTCAACGATGCGTCCATCGACGCCATGGGAACGCCCCCAGCGTGACTGCGTCTGAAGCATCTATGTCAACTAGTCCAATGGAAAGAATGAGCGTCACGGGCGGGTGACGTCATGACCAGGAATTGATAAAAGCACATCCGGTGCAAACCGGCATTAGCTTCTGTTGCCTCAGCAAGCGATCTGTGTTATACTGTCTCTGTCTATTTATTGTTGTCTGTTGCAATTTATTCGGAAACGTTATGGCGAAACAAGTGTACAAGCAGTGTGTTCCTCCCTGCCCGCGTTATTTAACGGGTGGGGACACACACGAGCTTTGTGTCATTTGTTTGGGAGTGGAGCATGCGGTCTCAGCCTTCGAGGGGGCTGAGTGTCAACACTGTGAAATGCTACCGCTCCGCATGCTCCGCTCTCGCCTGTCACTCTTTGATGTAAAGAGTGGGCAGGCTCGCGATCCTCAGGGATCAGGACCCGCGTCTGCCGAGGCGGCGCGGAGAATGCATTCCTGGGGATCGCAAAAGGATCTTTCGGAGGGGTTGGAGACGGGTCCGCGGGCCTTTTCTCCTTCCTTACCCGGAAGATCCAGCGCTCTCCCCCCGGTGTCGGAAGCACGCACTGCGGTTTCTTCCGCCCGGGGAGAGAGCCCTCCATTACTTCAATGCTCTTCCTCCGAGGAGGTCGATGTTATGAGTATGGAGAGTGAAAGCACACACATGGGGGAAAGAGATTCACAATTTATTTCCCCAGCATATGATGAGCTGGTGGATGTTATGTCACGGGCTGTAGAGAAATTAAATATTGAATGGCCATCTGAGAATAAAGGCGCTCGTCCTAAAAGTAAATTAGATGAGCGCTTTTTATCTTCCACGACATTATCTCCACCACGAGGGCTTCCCTTTTTTCCCGATCTTCATAATGAAATATCGAAATCGTGGAATAAACCTTACTCTTCACGACTTTTTAGCCCTCAAGTTAACACTTATTCGAGAATAAGAGGGCTAAAAGAGTATGGTTATGAGGCGATGCCCCAGGCGGAACAGAATTTAGCCAGCTATCTTTCGCCTGGTCCCGCATCGTCCCTGAAAGCCTCGGCTTTGCCCACTAGACCGCTTAAAGCCACCTCGGTTTTAGTGGGCAAAGCTTATACGGCAGCAGGTCAAGCTGGAGCATGTCTGCACACAATGGCAGTGCTTCAGGCTTATCAAGCTGACCTGCTGGGGGATCTGGATAGTAGTGAGGGAATTTCTCATGACGATATTCGAGAACTTCGTCGGGCTACCGATCTTTCTCTCAGGGCTACTAAGGAGACCGCCAGAGCAATTGGGCGGTCTATGGCAGCCTTGGTAGCTACTGAGAGACATTTATGGTTAAATCTGTCAGAGATTAAAGAAAAAGATCGAGCTTTTTTATTAGATGCTCCGCTTGAACCTTCTGGTCTCTTCGGCGACGCAGTCCACGCGGTCGTCGAGAGATTTCAGGAGTCTAAAAAACAAGCTGACGCTTTTAAAAAGTTTATCCCTCGCCGTGTCCAGCCCCCTGGGGCTGCTGGGCGTGAGCAGCCCCAGCCGTCGAGCTCATCATATCGTGTGCATCAGAAAGAGAGTGTTGCATCTCGTGCACCTCCACGTAGAGACTGGAGACAGACGCAACCCTCTCAACCGAAGTCTTCTAAGTCGAAGCCGGATCTGAGGACCGTTCTTCAGGCGAAGAAGACTTCGGTTAAAAAAAAAAGGTCCTGATGTTCACGCATCAAGCGGTGTACACCTCATTTTACGGTGCCCGTTCCATTTCGGGGTCCTCACGAGACCGTTCTGCCAACCCTGCCACCCTCGGTGCTTCAGGGCGCAGCGGTCTCCAGCGAGTCGCTGATGCTATGCTGCGGCACAGCATCGGTTTCGCGCCCTCTGAGGGGGGCCTTAGAGCGGCCAGTTAAGGTAGTTCCTGCCATTATGTTTCAGGCTCCGGAATTGGCTGTCTCGATAACACCAGAGACCAGCCTCGAGAGGCTGGTTCCCTTAGTAAATTTTCTGGCAGCGTGGAAGCTTCTGCCGAATATTTCTCATTGGGTCCTGCAGATTGTAGAGAAAGGATACAGAATCCAGTTTGGTTCTCGTCCTCCTCGTTACAACGGGGTGCTGCCCACAGTGGTGCATCCCGAGCAGGCTCTGGTAATGGAGCAAGAGGTAAAGGCCCTGTTAGCAAAGGAAGCTATAGAACAGGTGTACTCACCCGACAGAGAGTCGGGTTTTTACAGCCGTTATTTCATTGTTCCAAAAAAGGATGGGGGGTTGCGTCCCATTTTAGATCTTCGTCTGTTGAATCGTTCAGTACAGAAACTCAAGTTCAAGATGCTGACACTCAAACAGATCACGACTCAAATCAGATCCGAGGACTGGTTTGTCACGATAGATCTGAAGGACGCCTACTTCCATATCTCCATCCTCCCTCAGCACAGGAAGTTCCTAAGGTTTTCTTTCGGGGGCAAAGAATACCAATATCGGGTTCTTCCTTTCGGTCTAGCTTTATCACCCCGCACGTTCACGAAATGCGTGGATGCAGCTCTAGCCCCTCTCAGGCTTCAGGGCATACGTATTCTGAACTACATCGACGACTGGCTGGTTCTGGCGGAATCAGAGCAGTCGGCGGTTCGGCACCGAGGTGTCGTTCTCGCTCATATGCAGATGTTGGGGTTGAGGCTCAACGCCAAGAAGAGTGTTCTTTCTCCAGTACAGAGAACCACTTTCCTTGGTGTGGTATGGGATTCAGTGACGATGCGGGCCACTCTATCGCCCGTTCGTGTAGCTGCTATCCTGACAGCCACCAAAGAGCTAAAGCTAGGCCAGTCACGCACTGTGAAACAGTTCGAGAGACTGTTGGGTCTCTTGGCGGCAGCGTCCAACGTGATTCCTTTTGGCCTGCTGTACATGAGACCTTTACAGTGGTGGCTAAGGACCAGAGGGTTCTCCCCGAGGGGAAACCCACTTCGTATGATCAAGGTCACGCGGCGGTGCCTTCGTGCCTTAATTATATGGAGGAAACATTGGTTCTTAACCCAGGGTCCGGTATTGGGAGCTCTTTGCCATCGTGTTACGATCTCGACAGATGCTTGCCTCACCGGCTGGGGAGCGGTAATGGAAGGCCGCTCGGTTCAGGGTCTGTGGAAAAGTCATCATCTTTCGTGGCACATCAATTGCCTGGAGATGATGGCTGTCTTCAATGCGTTGAGACAGTTTCTCCCAGACCTGAGGGGCCATCATATGCTTGTACGAACAGACAACACATCAGTGGTCTCTTATCTGAACCGTCAGGGGGGTCTGCGGTCGCGTCCGCTCTGCAAACTGGCGCACCAGATCCTCCTGTGGTCTCTGGGGAAGGTACTCTCCCTGAGGGCAGTGTATATTCCTGGGGACCAGAATGTGGGGGCAGACATCCTGTCGAGGCAGGAGCTGAGGCCAGGGGATTGGAGACTCCACCCCGAGGCGGTGGAGAAAATTTGGGAGTTTTACGGCCAAGCAGAGGTGGATCTGTTTGCGTCTCAGCACACGACGCACTGTCCACTTTGGTTCTCCCTTACTCACCCAGCCCCCCTGGGGCTGGATGCTATGGTGCAGACGTGGCCGAGGCTACGTCTGTACGCATTTCCCCCTGTTGCTCTGCTCCCAGGAGTTCTGGAACGAGTCCGCCAGTACGGAATAAGCCTACTGCTTGTAGCACCACGCTGGCCGAGTCGGATCTGGTTTGCGGACCTGATCCATCTCTTAGACGGTCCTCCCTTGGAGATCCCGATCAGGAGAGACCTTCTGTCTCAGGCCGGGGGCACAATATTTCACCCTCGGCCAGAGATTTGGAACCTGTGGGTTTGGCCTCTGAGGGGGCCCAACTCATAGAGAGTGGTCTCTCAGCTGAGGCTGCTGAGACCATCCTAAGCTCCAGAGCTCCAGCTACTAGGAAACTATATGCGCTGAAATGGAAAGTTTTTTCTGTATGGTGTCACCGACATCAGTGGGATCCGGTTAACTGTTCTGTGAACACAGTACTCGAGTTCTTGCAGGAGCGCTTTACGTCAGGTTTATGTCCTTCCACACTTAAGGTTTACGTGGCGGCCATTGCGGCTTACCACGCCCTGGTTGGGGGTACATCGTTGGGTCGAGACCCCCTGATTACACGTTTCCTTCGTGGCACACTGAGGCTGAGGCCTGCAACTCGCACTAGGGTGCCAGCTTGGGATTTGGCATTAGTACTAGAAGGCCTGTCTAGGGCTCCATTCGAGCCCTTAGATTCGGTTTCAGAGAAATTTCTTACCCTTAAGACTATATTTCTGCTAGCTATTTCGTCCCTTAAGAGAGTTGGAGACCTTCAGGCCCTTTCGGTTTCCCCCACGTGCCTTGAGTTTGCACCGGGGATGGTCAAGGCATTCTTATATCCAAAACAGGGATACGTCCCTAAGGTGCCGACCTTGATTCCGAGGCCTATCGTGCTGCAGGCTTTCTGTCCTCCTCCTTTTACATCTGCGGACCAGGAAAGGCTGAACCTCTTGTGTCCAGTGCGAGCACTGGATACTTATGTTCATCGGACATCTTCTATGAGGAAGTCCGACCAGTTATTTATTTGCTTTGGATCACCTAAGAAGGGTCTTCCTGCTTCTAAACAGACGGTTAGCAAGTGGATAGTCGAGGCTATTTCACTTGCATACGAGTACTCTGACCATCCGTGTCCCTTGGTGGTCAGAGCTCACTCAACGAGGGGTATGGCGGCCTCTAAAGCCTTGTTATTTGGGGTTTCCCTCCAAGACGTTTGTGATGCGGCTGGTCCTCACCGCTCACATTCGTCAGGTTTTACAGTTTGGACCTGGATGCTGCCCCAGGTTCTCAGGTGCTTAGTGCTTAGTTACAACAGACTGACACTCAGGTACTTGGAATTCTGGCGCTTTGGGTATTCTCGTTCCCATGGCGTCGATGGACGCATCGTTGAGTTCCCTTCGTAAGGGAACGTCTCAGGTTACTATTGTAACCATAGTTCCCTGAGAACAGGGAACGAGACGATGCGTCACCCTGCCATACTTCCTGCATCCCTGTGATCGGCTTGCTTCGGCAATTTTCGAAGCTAATGCCGGTTTGCACCGGATGTGCTTTTATCAATTCCTGGTCATGACGTCACCCGCCCGTGGCGCTCATTCTTTCCATTGGACTAGTTGACATAGATGCTTCAGACGCAGTCACGCTGGGGGCGTTCCCATGGCGTCGATGGACGCATCGTCTCGTTCCCTGTTCTCAGGGAACTATGGTTACAATAGTAACCTGAGACGTTTCCTGGTTCATGTCGTCACCCGCCTCTGACGTTCCACCACACCATTGGACTGATTTCACATGTGCTTCAAGACAGCATCACGCAAAGCGTTCCCTCAGCGTCAGTCGCTTGAAAGTGATCTGTCACTATCCTTACAATATAATCCTTACAATAAAAAAAATCATAAATAAATACATGTATTTTTAAATGTATTAATTGAACACACTTATATTATTTGTATTACACATATTATGTAATAAATAGTAGAGCTGCTTTACAGCAGAATTTGAATTTGTCTTATATTTGCTCAAGTTAGCATCATTGATCATTATTTTCCGGTTTATTAGGCTTTGAAGCTGCTTTGAAACAGTCTGTATTTTTTGAAGCAAAACAGAAATAAACTCTTTACTTGACTAAATAACAAATAACTCCACTACTTAAACATGTTATTTTTATTCTATTTTTTTTAGATGAGTTTTTTTTAGCTATTAAGGCACACTTTTCTGTGAAGCTGCTTTAAAACAACATCAATTGTGCTATTAAAATGAAAAAATATTAAAGAGCCTTCAGCCAGTATGCAGTTTCTGGGTTGGTATTGGGTGGTTACTAGGACATTGCTGGTCAAATAACCATTTTTTATTGAGGGTTTTTACAAAATACCTAACCTAACTATGAACACCATTAATTAATTTCTTTCTAGTTATAATATACTTAATTAACTTTCAGCCTTGTTTTAAAAAGGGTTACCTCTTTCTTGACTTTTACTTGTTTATTTTCTGGACATTATATTGTTACTAATGGATTTATTAACTGGATTGGTGACAAAAGAAAAAAAAAAGGTTTCAGTGATGGTGCTAATTCAGATCAGTAATGTCCACATTTAAAATTCATCTAGAACTACTTTAAACTAAGTAATTTGGCCTTATAGCCATTAGATGGCAGCACACGCCTGGCAAGTGCACTAGTTAGAAGACTGCCGCCACACTCACCAAAGGATGATGCTAGATGATGAGAGAGAGAGAGAGAGAGAGAGAGAGAGAGAGAGAGAGAGAGAGAGAGAGAGAGAGAGAGAGAGAGAGAGAGAGCACACATTTATTTGGTTAATATACAGAATTAGACTTCAACGCAGACATACATTCTTAGGAAATGCAGTTTTATAACAGTTTGGGGAATTTATAATTCAATCATTTGTAATAATTCCATAACAGACATAAGCCTATATAGACCCTTTGGCCTCTTAATGAAAAAGAGATCCTGAGACCCTGCCAATTTTCTTCTTTAATCACTTCAATATCAACAGTACATATGAACAAACATGCATTTTCAGAGATACACACAATGATCAAAACATTTAAACACGCCTCTCTGTTCAGTCGCTGTCACCCACATTAAACCAAACTTAGACACATACAACCCCGGTTTCACAGACAAGGCTTAAGCCTAGTCCCAGACTAAAATCCATGTTTGCTGTTTTAACTGAAAGCAACTTGCACTTAAGCAACTTGATCTTAAAATATGTCAGTGCCATTGTTTTGTCTCAAGATGCACAACAGTAATGTTTTTTTTTTCTTCTTCTAAGGCACGTTTATAAAAGCTAATTAGGTGTTCTAATTAAACAAAGGCCTAATCCTGGCTTAATCTAAGCCCTGTCTGTGAAACCAGGCTGCAAAGTTTTGCTCTTTGTTTGCTACAGCATTGGAATTTGGCAAAGTTAAATCTGCTATTTGATTTTATTGTTTTCGCAAAACAGTCACAGACAAAAGAGCTCATGATGAAGGAATGAACAAAACAAAATAAAAAAACCTAAAGAACAACACGCCACAATAATACCTTTTACTCCATCTGCACCCTCCGACGCTCAAAGTTCCCGCCTCAGGTATCATCTGCCTGATGAGCATATATACCTAACAACAAAGCTGCACAAACAACAGGACTCCTGTGTTAATACTCATGAAGGCTCTTGGGTAGACGCCGAGAACGCCTCGCCTCCATAATCAGGACCCCCACATGAAGAGCAGCACACCTCTGGTTTCAGCATAATTACAGACAGGCGATAATCAGGTCACCCCAGCGGGGCCAAGTGAGCCGGCGGAGGTGTTAATAAACATTCCTCCCCACTTTTTTTTTTGTTCTTTTTCCTGCGGTAAGAAAGAGAGACGAAAAGAGAGAAGCCTGCCCGCCTGGGCACAGTGGTATTGAATAGATACCCTGGGGCATGACACCCCCTGAAAGGTTACTCTCTATCTAACACAACAGAGAAAAAAGAGAACGAGGGAGATATAAGGAGAATGGGGTGAACTCAGACCCATTTTCCCTGGGAGTTTAAGGGGGAACAAAGATCTTAACATTTTAAAATAATTCAAATGTTAACATTTCACAGATTAGCATAAGGATTGCTTGCAGTCACAGGGCTGTGAAATAAAATATCTATCAGCATAATGTTCTTTTTTAGGAAAGAAATAAAACTCAAAGATAGACATAACCCAAGGTGCAGAGTCTGATTCTCAGAAAGCAGACCTGTAAAGAAAGGAATTATATAAGAACTTCTAATAAAAGGATTCAAATTAGTTGATTTTTTTCACTGTTGGTTGCTACTTTTCAAAGTTGTTGAAAGTTACACTGCACACTTTTGGTAATTCATTAAGCCATGCAAAAAGTTGGCAAAGTTTGAATGTAGCATTCAGGTAAAAATCAAAATGGAATGACTCACATATGTACGTGAAAAGTGTTTACTGGCTTTTTAAACAATATTTTGTCAAGAAAGTGCTTTAGTGGAGTCCCAGATATCTTGCTAATATTTATAAATAGTATGCTTTAATTTTAATTTATTAGAAAAAAAAATAGATTGCCCTGGGATTACATGATGATAGTGAAGTTGGCTTTGTTTATTCAAATCTTACAGTGTTCTGAAACTGATTGTTTGACAGAACGTTCAAATAATTTAATTTGTTTTATAAGAATAAAGTTAAAAATCATTTTAATTTACGACTGTTTATATACTCAAATTTAATTCTCTCTGGTTTCCCTTGTGTTCATAATGTTTATACTGTACCATACAAGTATTTTTCATAGGCAATGTTAAATAATAACCCAAAATTAGTACATTATTTGGTTTATGTAAAGCATCCACACCAATGTTTCATGGTAAGGCCTGTTCTAGACATTGCACTTAGTACAATTAGGTTCTGCGCACAAAATGTGCTGTTTGTCATTAGCTGTATTTCCACGGTCGGGCCAAAAGCGAGCAGGCTTGTGCGTGCCAGGGTCAGTTGCATTTCCACTGTCACTTCTGGAGCTTGATCGAGCCTTATCGCATCATGTCATTATATCAGGCTACCAGTTAACTTCAACATTTAAGACATTTTTTTAAAATTTCAGCTCAAAACTTACTTTCAGACACCAGCGAGTGTTTAAAATAACTTCCTTGTGATCTGATGGGGATTATGATCACTGTTTGAGGCAGAAATACACATTTCTGTCATAAAACTCTAGATGGCATAGGCTCATAGGTCTTTAACTCAAGCTGCTTGCAATCATATCATTCTCTATAGGGCACAGCTGATTGGTTCCCTCTGTATCAATAGCCAATGAGCTCACTGCTCATCCTTCAAATACTTGGTCAGCATTTGTCTCAGAAATCCTCTGAAATTCAACATCTAAGATTGGTGAACGGTCTTTCTTATGCCATATCATTATGCGTTTACATGGTTTGCTTTATCAATTCCTTATGAAGTAACCATATACAAGGTGTACTCGGTTCATGTTAACAGTCCTGTTTTAATGCTTAGAGTGAATTACTAAGTATATTAGCAGCTAGTGAATATGCAATATTGCGTTTATGCAGCAGCAAGCAGACAATATATTTATGGTGATGATACAGAGACAAAAAGCATGGCTGGCAAGTGAACTCTTTAAAGTGAAATAGGCTTTCACATATCAAAAGGACCTACATCAATTTGTGGTACTTTTTGTACTGCAGAAGCATGTAAAACAAATTCAGATTGCAATGTTAGCTAATATTATCAACAGGACCAGTCCTGCTGGAATCCTGAATTATTTTTGATCGCCGATTTTTTTTATTAGCCTGGAATTGTCTTGCAAATAGCTCTGGAGCCCTTTAGAAATGTTTAAGTGGGTGGGCAAAGCGTAGAGTATGAAAACTGCACGCCAAATGACCAATTAATTAAGGGAGGGAATCCACTACATTGGCTATGTTTATGTCACGGGGTGACCTGAAACAAGCGGGATTAAAATTTCGCGGCAAATGGTTCCCCATCGGAACGGCCCCGGTGTAACACCAGGCTGGTTCCGGCCGCTTGCGAGTCATCGGGAGAGCGGCCATTGATGAGGAAATACACAACAGGTGTGCACGAGAGCCCCGCGATCAATGATTGGGACACGTATGAGGAATCCGGCTGATGAAAAGGGATCGCTGAGACTGAAGAGGGTGTTCAATTCAGCTGGAGAGACAGGACGATACGGTCGGAGTTGTTGTTCACGGGTTGGCTTTTGGACTTTTTATTCATCGCCTCCAAGGAAGATTATTGAGGAGTGTTGTTTCAACTGGAGGGAGAGGAATTGGGTGAACTGGAAAACATTGTTGCACTCTAGAAAGATAAGTACTCATTGACTTTATCCAAGCCTTCAGTACTGCTGTTATATGGATATGGGGAATGGAAGATGTGTTAATGGAGAAAGAAATACTGCGTAAAATCCAGTCTTGAGGATAACTGGCTCATGATCTTTTGCTCTCTTCTCCCAGTATTTATGTGTGTGCATCACATCTATCCCAGGCCGCTGTCCCAGTGTGGTTGGACAAAGTGCTGAAAATTAAACCGTAATTGTGTGTCTCCTGGGTCTCCAGTTCACCCCTCTGACACCCAGACCCCGTTCCGGATTGTGGCAGAGGATTCAGGTTAGAGTGTGAGCGATGGCCTTATTTCACCCAGTGTGCGGAGTGCAGTATTGAAGTTGATGTGTGTCATGGAAGTTTTTTTGAAGTGAAGAGTTATTGAGTGTGGAACATAACCTTGCTGTTGCTCACAATTCTGACCCTCACGGTGCTGTCCAGTCAAAGGGGAATGGAGAAGACCAGCCCAGCTTGGGGGTGTGTCTGCTGAGGATCAATGTAAAACCCACCTTTCATTGACCGGAGCAGTTCCATTCAATTGTAAGTCTTTGTCCCATGTTATCTTGAAGTTCGTCTAAAGAGGAACCATACCGGTCTACTCACCTCATCTGGCTTGAGTGTGTCCATCCAGCTGTACGCCCCGTTCTGTCACTTGAAGTTCGTCTGAAGAGGAACCGTACCGGCCTACTCACCTCGTCTGGCTTGAGTGTGTCCATCCAGCTGTACGCCCCTGTCCTGTCACTTGAAGTTCGTCTATAGAGGAACCATACCGGCCTACACACCTCGTCTGGCTTGGGTGTGTCCATCCAGCTGTACGCCCCTGTCTTGTCACTTGAAGTTCGTCTGAAGAGGACCTATACCGGCCTACCCACCTCGTCTGGCTTGAGTGTGTCCATCCAGCTACGCCCCTGTCCTGTCACTTGAAGTTCGTCTGAAGAGGAACCATACCGGCTTACTCACCTCGTCTGATTTGAGAGTGTCCATCCAGCTGTACGCCCCTGTCCTGTCACTTGAAGTTCGTCTAAAGAGGAACCATACCGGCCTACTTACCTCGTCTGGCTTGAGTGTGTCCATCCAGCTGTACGCCCCGTTCTGTCACTTGAAGTTCGTCTGAAGAGGAACCATACCGGCCTACTCGCCTCGTCTGGCTTGAGTGTGTCCATCCAGCTGTACACCCCTGTCTCGTCACTTGAAGTTCGTCTGAAGAGGGACCATATCGGCCTACTCACCTCGTCTGGTTTGAGTGTGTCCATCCAGCTGTACGCCCCTGTCCGGTCACTTGAAGTTCGTCTGAAGAGGAACCATACCGGCCTACTCACCTCGTCTGGCTTGAGTGTGTCCACCCAGCTGTACGCCCCGTTCTGTCACTTGAAGTTCGTCTGAAGAGGAACCATACCGGCCTACTCACCTCGTCTGGCTTGAGTGTGTCCATCCAGTTGTACGCCCCTGTCCTTCACATGAAGTTCGTCTGAAGAGGAACCATACCGGCCTACCCACCTCGTCTGGCTTGAGTGTACTCACCCAGCTGCAAGTTCTTGTCTCTGGTCACTTGAGAGTTATTCTGGAAGGGAAATATACCAACCTACTTGCCTGATGTGGCGGAATCCAGCTGTAAGCCCCAGCTCCCTATTACCTGGAATTATTCCAACGAGGGATCTCACCTGTCTCTGTCCCTTGCTACTCGAAGTTGACCCGAGGAGTGACCGTACTGACCTACCTACCTTGTCTGGCCGAAGTAGGCCCATCCAGTCGTAAGCCCCGTCTACCATTATTTGGAATTACTCCAACGAGGGGCTGACCCTTCCCCCTTATCTTGATGGGCCAAGAAGAGCCCTGGTGCGAGCTGGAGCTCGACCCTACTTTTTTCCGCTGCTGGTCAGGAGACCTGGAAGACCCAAGAGTATTTTAGCTAGGACCTTTCTCTTTTTTAATAAATAAAAGATTACTTTGCACCTCACTCGGTCTGTTGCCTCGTCTGTCTGGTCTCTGTCAGCTCCTTGAGGTGGTCCTGGGTCCTAGGGGTGGGCGCGGTCTCAGTCGACCCCCCCGACCTGTGACATTTACATGCACAACTTTTGTTTCAATCGGACTGAATTCATTGCGATTGTTGAAACTGAATGTACTGTTTACATGAACGCTAAACAAGTGATTGGGTTGATGTGCACTTTTATATGTGTTGTAATGTCTGTCTGTGTTCCCCCGGTCTTTGTGCTTTTGGTTCAGTCCTGTTCAGTTTTCCCGCTCCTCGTTTGTGTTCATGTATACCACGCCCCCTTGTTATCTTGTTTAGCTTGTTTGGCCTTGTATTTAAGCCCTGTGTTTCAGTCCAGTCTTTGTGAGTTCTTGTTGTTGTACCTTGATGTTGTTGGTTCTGTTCCTGAGTCTTGTGCCCTAGCCAGAGTCTTTATGTAGTTTGAGTTTATTAAATAAAGTGTGCTGCAATTGGATCCTGCTTCCTCCTTGCTTCCACCTCATCGTGACAGAAGAACTCACCGCCAATGGATCCAGCAGTTGTTAGCAACCAGGCCTTAAGGAAATTCCTATCATCTCTGTCTCAAGATGGCCAGCCCTTGGAGAGGTATGTGAGGGACTTTTTGGCGTGTTGTCATCTGGGAGCGCTAAATGACGCCCAGCTCGTGGACCTGTTTTGTAGCGGGCTGGATTGGCACATCGCTCAAGTGATGCCGGAGGATCATACTGGCTGGACCCTGAAAGGGTTTGTTGATCTGGCCCTTTCCTTGGGCGGTTCGGCACTTGCAGAGCCTGAGTTTCCCCGCGTCACGCCAGTCAGCGGGTCTGACACCGGATCGGTCTATGGGCGTTCAGGGCTGATGTCCAGCTTGGCAGATTCCCCGCTAAGGTCCGTACGGTCTGCAAGGATCACCGTCCTGCCTGAATCTCGTCCCGTCAAACCAGTTCCAGAGCCCGTCCAGCCAGAGCCCGTCCAGCCAGAGACCGTCCAGCCAGAGACCGTCCAGCCAGAGACCGTCCAGCCAGAGACCGTCCAGCCAGAGACCGTCCAGCCAGAGACCGTCCAGCCAGAGACCGTCCAGAGAGAGACCGTCCAGAGAGAGACCGTCCAGAGAGAGACCGTCCAGCCAGAGACCGTCCAGCCAGGGACCGTCCAGCCAGGGACCGTCCAGCCAGGGACCGTCCAGCCAGGGACCGTCCAGCCAGAGACTGTTCTCGTCACGTCTTCCCAGTCAGAGACTGATCACGCCACGCATGCGCCGCCTGAGCCCTCAGTGACCGCAACACTAGCCATTATGGCCACAGCCATGTGGTGTGTGTGGGCTACGCACACACTTGAGCCGGTGTCCGCTGATCCTGCGCCAGAGCCCGCTGATCCTGCGCCAGAGCCCGCTGATCCTGCGCCAGAGCCCGCTGATCCTGCGCCAGAGCCCGCTGATCCTGCGCCAGAGCCCGCTGATCCTGCGCCAGAGCCCGCTGATCCTGCGCCAGTCCTGTTCAGCCCAGAGTTTCCTTCACCGCTGGTCCTGCCCAGCCTAAAGCCCTCTTCACCGCTGGTTCTGCCTCTTTCTCCTGAGCCGGTGCCTTCTCCAGGCTACGACCCCGTAGCTACCCCCAAGAATTTTTTGGGGGGGGGCAGTAGGCCACCACCATGGCCACCCGAAGGGTCCTCTCCAGCATGGCCGCCCGAAGGGTCTTCACCGCCGTGGCCGCCCGAAGGGTCTTCACCGCCGTGGCCGCCCGAAGGGTCTTCACCGCCGTGGCCGCCCGAAGGGTCTTCACCGCCGTGGCCGCCCGAAAGGTCTTCACCGCCGTGGCCGCCCGAAGGGTCTTCACCGCCGTGGCCGCCCGAGGGGTCTTCACCGCCGTGGCCGCCCAAAGGGTCTTCACCGCCGTGGCCGCCCGAGGGGTCTTCACCGCCGTGGCCGCCCGAGGGGTCTTCACCGCCCTGGACGCCCGAGGGTCCGACAGCTCCGCCCTGGACGCCCGAAGGGTCTGCTCCGCCCAGGACGCCCGAGGGTCCGACAGCTCCGCCCTGGACGCCCGAGGGTCCGACAGCTCCGCCCTGGACGCCCGAGGGTCCGACAGCTCCGCACTGGACGCCCGAGGGTCCGACAGCTCCGCCCTGGACGCCCGAGGGTCCGACAGCTCCGCCCTGGACGCCCGAGGGTCCGACAGCTCCGCCCTGGACGCCCGAGGGTCCGACAGCTTCGCCCTGGATGCCCGAGGGTCCACAGCCTGCTCCGCCCTGGTCACGCCCTCAGCCTGCTCCGCCGTGGCCTCGCCCTCAGCCTGCTCCGTCGTGGACACGCCCACAGCCTGCTCCGCCCTGGCAGTCTGTTCGTCCAGCTCCGCCCATGTTCCATGGCCCAGGTCCGCCATCGCAAGACCCCGGTCCCGTTCCCTGCACGGACCTGGCCCGCCATCCCTCCCCCGGGACCGCCTCCGCTCCACCACCCTCCCGAACTATGTCTCTAGTTTTGATGGGCGTCGGGAGCCGCCCATAGAGGGGGGGCTATGTTGTAATGTCTGTCTGTGTTCCCCCGGTCTTTGTGCTTTTGGTTCAGTCCTGTTCAGTTTTCCCGCTCCTCGTTTGTGTTCATGTATACCACGCCCCCTTGTTATCTTGTTTAGCTTGTTTGGCCTTGTATTTAAGCCCTGTGTTTCAGTCCAGTCTTTGTGAGTTCTTGTTGTTGTACCTTGATGTTGGTGGTTCTGTTCCTGAGTCTTGTGCCCTAGCCAGAGTCTTTATGTAGTTTGAGTTTATTAAATAAAGTGTGCTGCAATTGGATCCTGCTTCCTCCTTGCTTCCACCTCATCGTGACAATATGTCACAAGATTCAAATCGGAATAGATATTTTGACATGCGCACACTCCACGAATATACAGAATTTCCCGCTGTTTGCGCATAATAACCATTCTCCTACATTGGTTCTTTATTTGTTTTGAACAGCAGACTTAATATTTATCCATTTCTGGTCATAATTTGGAGACAATGAGCATACGAACCGTTGTGCCGTGCTGCTTATATTTATCACCCAGTAAAAATGCCCCTCCCCACGCCCAAAAACAGGTGGGACTGGTGGGACGTTGTCCTGCTCCACTTCACAGACGCTGAGTGAAAGGAGAATTTTAGAATGACGGGACACTCATTTATATGACACTTTATTCAACGGGAAGAACAGCTCATTTCGCATATCATATGTCATTACGTTATTTCAATGTCATTGCATATGCGCTGTAGGGTATGGACCAATCAGACACATACTAATTATTCATTATATACAAAGGTTTATGAAACTCCTCACACAGCCCAAATGAACAAACACAAGGGCAGAAACAGTGTCATGTTAAAGGGCATGATAAGGAGATTTTACGACCTCCGAGGAATGTGGCCACATACTCAAGAGAGAGACTATGAAACAGAAACCTCTTTAAAACAGACTTTGCTGCATTAATCATAGACTAACTGATCTATAAATGAACATGCATAAAACTGTGAAAGAAACAGTGTAAATGGTTTACTGTCTCGTGTACTATTAGGTATATATTATGGTATGTATCCTGGTATACAACCAACTAACGATCAATGTAACCTCACCTGTATCATGCCTCCTACCTAATTAATGCTCATTTAATGACTCACACTTTGATGTACATCACCTTCTTCTAGAATGCAGTGTGGATGTGTTATAGCTATCTGAACATTAATGAAGGTATAATCATGCTAGGGACAAAGATCCGTAAATCAACTAAGAGCCACTTTCCCTCTCAGACATGTCACCTTTCTGATTGGTCGAGTTCAACCCTTAGGGGAGGATCTTTTCCAGGCCTTATTAGAGACAGTCCACATGTGACCTCCCTCTCTTAGTTCTTTCATCCAGCCGCAACACTGTTCTGGTGATACTGGGGAGCCCCCTCCCCCTCCACGGGGGCCCCAGGGCCCAGCAGGCCTCGATTCCAACCAGATAAGGGGTCAGGCAGGAGAGAGATGACTCTCTCACAAAGAACCAAGGACAATCTCAAGAGTTTTGGAACAAAGACTCCAACCAACAACGACTCCAATCACCCATCCTTCCGACTTCCCCAAGGACAATCTCAAGAGTTTTGGAACAAAGACTCCAACCAACAACGACTCCAATCACCCATCCTTCCGACTTCCTCACTTCTCCTGGGTGCTCGGCGTGGCCTCAACAGAGTCCCAGGCCTTGCCCAAACCAGCCATGTGTTCCTGGAGAAAGAGAACGCTCAACCAACTTCCACTTGACACTGCCGGAACCATCAACGACTTCAATTTTCAACAACTTCAAGAATTGTTCCCATTACAAATGCAAGTATTCAATTCAATGAAATGTGAAAATGAAATTCTGATGGTTCTTCTCATAGACCCTCTTCCGGTTTCCAATTTCATCCTATCACTAACCTATTTATGTATTCATTTGTGTATGTTGTTTAGTTTATTTATATTCATATAAATATCTATATTTAGTTAATAAAACTTGTACATAATATGTATTTGGTTCTGTTTTGTTTGCAATACAAGTCACTTTACGATCACGGTTTTTGCTACTGGCTCAAAGTACTGTACAGGCGAAGAAATAATTATTATTCGGTGGCCATGGAAGATACCCTTTTCTTAGAATAAATTAATAATCAAAAGAGTTTGTTGGAAGAACTGATTAATTGATTGTAATATTAATTCAGCCACATAAAGTTAATCCAATTAACTGACCCAAATAATTATAATTAATAATAACAAGATATTATTGATTATTAATATTTCCAAAAAGCTGAGTTCCTTACAGCGCATTCCTTTCAGTTTCGGATTTCAATCCGATCAAGTGTTTACATCTCGATTGTAGGAATAAAAGGAATAAACCACCCTTTTCAATTGGATCGAAATTTCATTCGGATCGAGCTCAATTGGATTGATTAAGGTGTTTACATGAAGGCTTTTCAGCTGATTGAGCTGTCAATCCGATTACTAACAAATTATTTGGTTGTATATAAACGTAGCCATTGTTCCGTGAGTCGCTCTTGAAATTGCTATGGTTGACAGTGATAACTGTAACAAGGGACAGGACAGAACATTTTTAAAACTAGACCTGTGCATTACGTGCTGAAGTGTAAATGCAGACTAATAGGCCTGCAGCAACATAAACGAGAATAAGAAAACAAGTCTGGGTTGGCTAAATACTTGTAGCTGCATAAAATATATATTTTTAAAGCACTCTTTTTTTTCCACATGTCTTTTTTAAATCAAAGCTTAAAAATAGGAAATAATGAGATAAAAAAAAACAAATCTAAATAATATTTGAAAGTATTTTAATGCATTACTTACTAGTTAGTTTACTTATTATAATTCAACGTTATAGCTATTTTGTAATAAATCCAAAAGAAAAATGTGAAAAGAACTACATTAGAAAGTGGTAATGGCAAATAAACTAATGAGTGACCTCTGCTGCCATTATAGTGGAAATTTTCATAATGCAGCTAAACACCACCTCCGTCAAAAATGATATTGAGAAAAAGCTCTACTCAATAACTATACATGTAACATTGTGATGTGCTTGATTGCATACGTTGCATGAGTGGCCACTACTGGCGGAACCCTTGCAATGTGTTTAAATGGAATGCACTAAGCCCTTGATCACTTGGAATTCGATAAGGAGCTGATTTATTAGGGGTTCAAGCACGAAGTGCTGAAACCCTATTGTAATTGTTAATTTTCCCATGATGCAACATTCTCCATCTAAAACTGATCGGGCAGACCGAAACCGTAAGTCGTAGACACTTGAAACTGTGGGGGCTGGTAGTACTCACACCGCCTACAACGTCACCAAGGCCCGCCCCGATCGGCCTGATGGGGTCGCTACAGCGACCAAAAGTACAAAATGGATCATAACTCCTCAACCTTTGGGCTTAGGCTCAAGATGGACCAGATGCATGCCTCGGATTGGCTCGCCCTTTGGGCGCCGATTTCAAGTAAATTGGCACCAAAGTGGCACCAGAGCCACTTTTACTAAAACGGTTATAACTTGTGAACGAAAAGAGATATTTTCGCTAAACTTGGGATACGTGTTCATAAGCTCAATCTGAGATCACATGAAAGAAAATCGCGACGATTGGCCACTTGGTGGCGCTATAACAGGGAAAAATATCACAAAAATTGCTACAACAGCACCCAACCGCTGGTCTAATGAAAATTGGCATGCAATGGTTTTGTCCAGGGTACCTTGATAGTTTATGAAAACATTGGTGTATCCTTGCCGAGTACAACGATACCAAACATGCCAGGTTTTTCCTTATGGTTTGCCTTATGACACTTGTAACAGTGTCAATTAGAGCTTAAAAAAATGCTTTTATCTTCAAAGCCGTTAGTCCGATCGAGACAAAAAAAAAAAAAAAATACACTGGCAATTTGAAACCATAGGTAAATAGCTAAACAATAATGCCCAAATGTCAAAATTATGATAGGAATTGAAATCCAATCAATGTCACCCATGGATCATTTTTATGCTCATAAATATAAGTGTCTTATATTGAAATGAGATATTTACACCAAATTTGACACATATATATATATATATATATATATATATATATATATATATATATATATATATATATATATATATATATATATATATATATATATATATATATATTGGCAAACTTTGAGGAAAAAGTGGTGGAGTTCAGGCATGACAAGGTGCTATAACTGTCAAAAAAACTTTAAAAACATATTTTTCCTAAGTAAATTTCCTGTATTGGCTGTAAATGGTCCTTCCTATGATCTAAGTTCATTTGTTTATTTGGATCCCCATTAGCCACTACATAGGCAGAGGCTTCTGTACCTGGGGTCCCAACAATTAAATACAAATACTACATTTAATCAAACACAATAAAAAGTTAAGTCAATGAACCTAACATTCATTCCAAATATCAAAATCAACAATTTACTATACTGTATATAGTGCTATTAAATGTGTCCTTAAAATATTTTTTTAAACTAATTTTTCTTGTTAGAAAATGGTTTTCAAATATCAATGGTAAATCCTTCCATATTTTCATTATTCTATACATTACAGTCCATTGTTTTGCAGTGGTTTTCGAAACAGGAAATACAAAAAAACATCCCTTTTATGCATGCCTGGTGTTAAAATCATGACTAGCACTACTATACAAAAATCGAGAGTACAGGAAATTAGGAATTCTAGACACAGAAATTTTTCTTATAAAACAAAGCAGAGACAATCTTTCACCAGGACATTCTTATTCTTACATTTTTTGTCTTTATGCACTCAACCAAACCACTGGGCAATAATCTAAGCTAGAACCATTGTTGGCACAATTTTAGAAATACATTTGTATCACGGGTAACCCAGGCCACCAGTAAATGACTTGAGAGTTGGAAAAAGTTAAGAAAAAGAAAGAATTAAAATGTTCTACAAAGAAACGAGATTCATCCAATCACTGATTGTGCTGCAGTGACTGACACCCCTGAGAGCCAACAGTAGCGGCATATTTATTAGGCCCGCCCACAGTTCGCGCCCGCGACTGTCAGTCAGCATGAATAGACGAGAGAATCAGATGAGAACAGGTCAGACGAGGCAGAAGCAGAACACGGAGCATTTCTCCACAAACTCCTTTCACTTAATCATAATCGAACGGGAACTGGGATTGAGTGCACTTGGGATCTTTGGATGCGTCATTCTGGCGCTTTGTCATCAGAGAGAGAAAAGTTGAGTGGAATCCCAGAGTCAAAATCTGTAAGTTATTGAATAATCTTCTTTAAGTGAATATCTCATGCAATCTCGTTTTGGTCAGTGGTTTTTATTATATGAAATTAATATAAAAAGAAATATGAAAGATATAGATATGTTAATTACAGAAATGATTTGATATGAGTTGAGTTGAGTTAACGTTAGTTAACCAAAGCTAAAGCTACCACATACAATGCTTATTGTATTAGCTGAGTTGAGACAATGAGTGATTTATGAGTGACGATTTGTTCTATAAATGTCAAAAAGTTAGATTGTGTCATTTGAAATGCGCATGTAGGGCCTATATTGTTATGGAAAAGATTAATCAGATATTCATTCTTGTACGTTTGTCTTGTGTTTTGCAAGGCTGGGTTCTCTTACGAGAGGATCTCTCGTATTGCGTTAGTTAGCTTACGCTACGGGTAAAGTCATCTTTGCTCGAGATATTGAAGCCAAAAATTATCCTTAATTTTGTATTGTCAGCGCAGTGCAGCAGCCAGCAGACTAGAGCAGGCCATCTTGCGTGCTCATTGGCTGCCCTGCGGCAACTGCTGCAGCCTACCACTGAGCCTCGCGCGTGACGTCACGTCCAATGAGGGCGCTTCGCACCCTTACGCGTCATAGCCCGCCAAAATTGGGGTGGCTTAGCGTATAAAAGCCAGGCTCGTAGGCTGTGTCACTGATTTCATCATCTTCAGCGAAGCTCTCCGCATCGCTGCACTCTGATAGAAACCGCCATTGTTGAAACCAGCAACTAGCAAGCAGAGGAAAGAGCCTGAGGAAGCCGGCCGTCTTCGCCGCCTTCAGCCTTCCGTGCCTGCTATGCCATCCGGCGACGAATATCCTTTTAACCAAAGGCTCTACTCTTCAGCACAATGGTAACCTCAAAGACTCTCACACCAGCAACCCTTTTAAAAATTCCAAATTAATACAACTTAAAATCTCCACCTATATTAATATTGGTCAAAACACGTGAAACAACACAACATTTTAACATTTAACATCTTTTAACATTCTGAAGCAAAGCATGCCGGGAACTAGAAATCTGCTGTAACTTATTCCGTGAATGTACTTGTCAGGGTTTGAGGATGAGGAGATGAGACAAGGACTCAGTTGCAGAGTTGATGGGCTTTTAATGATAATAAAATAAAACAGACAACAAAAAATACCCCGAGGGGGAAAACAAGACAGACTTAAACGACTTGACTAGAAAAAAGCATACTGCAGGGAAACACACAGTGTACTTGCGACGACAAAACAGCACAGGACTGCAAACACAAAGAGAATGAATAGGGAGAGCAAACAAAGGAGGTAACGAGGGAGGACAGGTGGGGCAAATTAATCAATAATCAGGTAACAAGATGGGAAGGACTAGACAATCGACAGGAGAGCTTGTGTTTATAACTGGCTGCGTGCTTTCATATTGTCATGTTTTGTGTGAACACGTGGGTTATGAGTGTTCTCATTGGCTCATGTTTATGTCTCGTTTTGTGTTAGCACATGGCTTGTGATTTGTTTTACTGGCCATGTGCTTGTGTTCAAGTCATGTTTGGTGTGACCACATGGCTTGTCACGTATGTTTCCTTGTGCCATGTGCTCACACCAAACATGACTTGAACACAAGCACATGGCCAGTAAAACAAATTACCAGCCATGTGCCAAAACAGAGCCAGCATGACAGTCCAGAGGTTTTTAGCAGAGACCAGGTAGGGACGGGAGCGTTGAGCCAGGGAGGCTCAGGTGGGTCTGGATTCCTGGCTGAGGGCCAGGGCGAAACCGGAGAGACTGACCAGGCGGGCTCAGGCGAATCTTGAATCCTGGCTGAGGACCAGGGCAGTGCTGGAGGGACAGACCAGGGAGTCTCTGGCGAGTCTGGAGTCCTGGCTAAGGCCTCGGCTGAGCAGGCGGCCAGGGCAGAGCAGGCCAGGCAGGCTTTTAGGGCGGAGCATGAGTCCGGGGTGGCGGACGCTTCAGGGACAGAGACATCTTGTCCGAAGACACAGGCACGGCTGACCTGGCGTGCACGGTCTCTGGCTCGGCAGGCATGACGTGAAGAAGCTCTGGCTCGGCAGACCTGACGTGAAGATACCCAGGCTTGGCAGGCATGACGTGAAGAGGCTCTGGATGGGCGGCCACGATGAGACAAAATCTGGAAGGGCGGCCTCCAGGATTTTGAGCGGAGCCGGCATGACAGGCAGCATGCAAAGCCGGCAGGACAAGGAGCTTGGGCATGTCCTCCAGGCCTTCTGGGACGGAGGAAGCCTTCCACCTCCTCCTCCGTTTACAAAACCTTGTTTCATGTGCTTTCATCTCTTGTTTTGTCTTGTGCTGTGTTGCATGCAGCTTGTGTTTATCACTGGCTGTGTGCTTTCATGTTGTCATGTTTTGTGTGAACACGTGCCTTATGAGTGTTCTCATTGGCTGCGTGTTCATGTCTCGTTTTGTGTTAACACGTGGCTTGTGATTTGTTTTACTGGTCATGTGCTTGTTTTCAAGTCATGTTTGTTGTGAGCACATGGCTTGTCATGTATGTTTCCTTGTGCCAAGTGCTCTCCTGTCGATTATCTAGTCCAGGGGTCGGACACCCCCCATAAACATAAACACAAACTCATAAACATATTTTAAATATTAATAATGCTACCACAGAAATAGTACAGAAATGTAAATATTTCTCATGAAATTTGTTTTAGATTTGTCATCTTTGTTTTCAGGCCAGATTGGGCCTGGTCATTCGTGTTTTTACTGACGACTTTCAGTTTTGTTAAAAGTGTTACACTTAGCAACATAACTGCATCTCCGCAAATCTAATATAAATTGAATATTTATTTCCCACGCTGTATGCAAATTCACTTTCACGTCAATGAAAACAAGATATGAGCTGCATTTTATTTATCATTAGCTAATTTCAAGAGTGGTATATCAACACTGGTAAGATAATTTAGTGTCACTACTTTTAATGAAGACAACTGTGTGTTGAGCTTCAGAATGTAAGCTGAACTTTCAGTTTCATTTGCAGCAGTTTGCACGTCGGCTGGCTAAATAGATGCTCAGCCATATCTGAGGTGATGCATGTTGCAGCAGCGCTGTCATATCTGTAAACTGGGAGCCGTTATGGCACTCTCTCGCATGTATTTTTTAACAATTTTGGGAGGAGTAAAATTTACATTTGTGACTTCAACAAGCAGATGCATTTTGTTCAGTTTCATCTGGAATATAAAAAAGTGTCCTCTCTGTCGGAGGGCATTTGTCTCACGATTGGATAGCTTTCTAATCAGAGAAAACACATGAAGTGACCAGGTAGTTTCCACATGCATCACAGTCATTTAAATATGTATGGAATGTTTAATAAGGACTCTATACACTTGGTTGAAATTTACAGCATTAACTATTTACAGCGGAACGAGCTAAGCTGTCAGTTGGATAACTTGTTTGCACTGGTGCGCCGTGGTCGCGCTAATGGTTTGTTAGAGCTGCACGCTTCTATTGACTTGTGCAGTTTAATTCTCACACTTTAATAACTCCTAACTTAATAAAACAAGCTGTTACTACTAGGAATTATTTCATCAAAATGTAGATCTGTATGCAGGTGGGAAGTAGGATACTTTATCTGAATGAAATGCATACACCTCTCTCTCGCTTGCTTGCGTGTCAGTGATTAACCCTGGCACGCGTGCCTTAGGCCATGTCCACACGGACACGGGTATTTTTATAACCGGAGTTTTTCCTACAGCGTTTTTAAAAAAAATCCCGTCCACACATGCTCGGTCTCCGTCTACATGAAAACGTAAAAACACGCAATCAAGCGCGGTCAAGAGCATGCCACGCCAGCAGGCGGTGATATAAACCTTAACCCTAAAGCCACGTTGGCCAATCAGAAGCGCAAATCTGATGTCAAACACAGCTGATAACGGCGCACACTCTGACGTCGCAAGGCAAAAACCCCGGTTTCACTGTCTACACGACAACACTGTAACCGGCGTTTCTGAAAATCCTCACCCTGGCAGGGGTTTTCAAAAATGTTCGGTTTCAGTGCGTTTTCGTGTGGACGAACGGCCGAACCGCGTAAAAAAAGTCACGGTTATAAAAATACCCGTGTCCGTGTGGACAGGGCCTTAGATTGCCGACCCCTGGTCTAGTCCCTCCCATCTTGTTACCTGATTATTGATTCATTTGCCCCACCTGTCCTCCCTCGTTACCTCCTTTGTTTGCGCTCCCTATTTATTCTCCTTGTGTTTGCAGTCCTGTGCTGGTTCGTCGTCGTATGTACACTGTGTCTTTCCCTGCAAACAAGTCAAGTGAAGTCTTGTTTTTCCCCCTCGGGGTAGTTTTTGTTTGTATTTTGTTTTATTTTTATTATTAAAAAAGCCCATCATCTCTGCACCTGAGTCCTCGCTCCTTTCTCCACCCCCACACCTGACAACAGTTGTAGTGACTGAGACCAATCAGACACAGTTATTTGTTATGGTTAACAAATAATCTTTAAATTTGTGACCTGTGGCCCCATCCCCTTAGTGGGTGCAAGAGGGGCCTTTGGGTTACCATGCATACGATCAGATAAGTTGGTTTTATTGCTGTCAAAGGAATGTGGCCACATGCGCAAGAGAGAGACAATGGGAAGACAGAAACAATCTTTAATACAGAGTTTGCTGCATTAATCATAGACTAACTGATCTATAAATGAACATGCATCCCAGAAACTGTGTGAATGATTTACTGTCTTGTGTACCATTATGTTTATACTATGGTATGAATTTTATTATACAACCAACCACTGGTCAATGTAACCTCACCTGTATCATGTCTCCTACCTAATTAATCCTCATTTAATGACTCATACTTCGATGTACATCACCTTCTCTTAGAATGTGATCATATAACACCTATTTTATCATCTCTACACTGGTTACCTATTAACTTCCGTATCAATTTCAAAGTATTACTACTGACCTATAAAGCCCTAAATGGTTTAGCTCCTGTGTATTTAATGGACCTTCTATCGCCCTACAATCCATCGCGTTCTTTAAGATCACTAAATTCGAGGCTTCTGGTCATTCCTAGTATATCTAAGTCCACTAAAGGAGGGAGATTGTTCTCACATTTAGCTCCTAAACTCTGGAATAGCCTTCCTGATATTGTTCGAGGCTCAGACTCGCTGTCCCAGTTTAAAACTAGATTAAAGACGCTTCTGTTTAGCCAAGCATTCACATAATGCTTACCTTTTATACTACTGTTGAATCAGATCGAATGCATTAATATTATGAACAGCAGCTATGCTAATTATTTCCCATCTGCTTTTCTGCTGTTATCTCGGGACGCTAGTCTTGAGGTAAATAGCATTCGTCAGCTCCAGTTTGTATCCAGCCTCTCACGGAGACTTCAGATGTCCCAACACCTGGGATGAGATGACTAAACGCCTGTGAAGAGACGACTCAACGGCGGTGATATGTTAAGGCCTAAATTAAATTAATACATGATTAACTAACTGTATTTTTCTATGTACATTTCTGAAATGCACTTTCTGGAAAGCTGCTTTGAAACAATATGTATTGTGAAAAGCGCTATACAAATAAATTTGAATTGAATTGAATATCTATCTGAGCATTAATGAACAGAAACAGGGTAAGGCAGAGGTCTAACCACACTTAGGACAAAGGCTCATAAATCTTGCCCACAGAGGAAACTCCCGCCAGAAAGTCCACCCTTCTCATTGGTAAAGCAAACTCGGAGAGGTGTGACTTTTCTCAGGGTTATTAGAGACATTTCACAGTGAGCTCCCTCTCTTAGACCTCCCTCTCTTAGACCCCATCCCTCAGTCAGACTGCCTTTTCTTCAATCCAGAAGACTGCAACCTTACCATCACTGAACGGGCAACGATCAGCTCTTGCTTTGCTGGACCTTGGCTGCTTACTTTGGTTAGGTGTCTGAGACCCCCTCCCCCAAACGGCTCATGGCCCCTGCAGGCTATGACCACAGCCAACCAGGCCTTGACTCAACCAGCCATGTGCTCATGGAGAGAGAGAAAACCTCCAACCAGAACAGAGTCAACCTACCAATGCAAGTTCATCATCTTCTTCATCCAACGGAGAAGAAAACGATTGCAACTTCAACATTTGACACTGCAAAGCCATGCAAGTATCAATTTAAGAAGGTGCTTTGAAAGTGATAATATTGATGGTTCTTTTCATAGTTCCCTTTCCGGTTTCCAGTTCCATGCTATCATTCACCCTTTTACCTATACATGTATTCATGTATGTATGTTTGTTTAGTTTAGTTATGTTCGTGATTTAGTTAATAAAACTTGTGCACAATATGTATTTGGCTCTGATTCACTGCTTGCAGACAACGTCTCTTTTACAATTTTGATCTTGTTACATGCTCAATGCGCTGTACATGCTAAGAAACAATTCTTTTCCGTAGCCATGGAGATACCCCTTTTCTTAGAATAAATGAATAATCAAAAGAGTTTGTTGGACGGACTGATTTATTGATTGTAATATTAAGTTAGCTACATCAAGTTAATACCATTAACTGACCCAAATTTTCGTAATTAATCATAACCAGTTATTATTGATTATTAATATTTCTCCTCTGAGCTGACTCGTTACAAAGTTGTAATCAAAATTATAGAAATCCCCATTGCAAATCAGTTTTATTGGCAGAATGTACAGACTTTCAACTGTTTGCAATTAACAAATCAAACAAAAGTAATTGAAATAGCTCAACATTACCGTTTCAAGTGATTTCCCCAAAATCAGCTAAAAATGCAACATTTAATGACTACTGCAGTCTTTTTTTCTCTCAAAATTATCCCCTAAATAGAGGACCTCACAACAGCACAAATCTGCAAAACAGTAATCGTCTCATGCACACCTGATGCAACTAATCAAGGGCTTCATTAGTTGCACCAGGTGTGCTTGAACTAGAACACATGACATATGTGAACTGGCTATGTTTCTTGAGTGTCACGTTTGACTGCATGTTAGAAATATGGCAAAGAGTGATAGTGAAGGTACTAAATATTCATAGAGACACCATTGGAACGATAGTTCGCAAGTCAAAGATCGAGTCTTTATCTTTCCTTTATCTTTGCAAGTCGCAAAGATAAAGGAACAAGTGATTACACTACCTGGACGGCAGGTTCAGAAAAACCCTTGAGTGACTGCAAAAGACCTCCAGCAAGACAGCCACAGTTTCCATGCTAGAACTCCACTACTGACCCAAAAACACAAGAAAAGTTGGCTCCAATTTGCTCAATCATATAAATAAGCCACAGAAGTTTTGGGATTCTTTTCTGCGTTCCATGAAATGGAACTTTTCGTCCCTATGGATCAGGGGTATTTCTGGAGAAAAAAGAATGAAGCATATGCTGAAAAAAACCCACCGAGTACAGTTAAGCTTGGAGGTGGCTCGGTGATGCTCTGGGGCTACTTTGCATCCTCTGGCACTTAAAACCTGCAGCGTGGGGAAGGTGAGATGGATTCATTGAATCTTAGGAGAAAATGTAATGCCATCATTGAGGAACCTGAAGCTTGAGCATAATTGAATCTTCCAACAGGACAATGATCCCAAGCATACCTCAAATTCCACCAAGGCTTGGTAGCAGAAGATGTTCTGTAAGATTCAAGAGTGGCCATCACAATCACCTGACTTGAATCCCATTGAAAATGGTGGGATTTGAAGAAGCCGGTTGCAGCACACACACCCTAGAATATTACTGAACTGGAGGCCATTGTTTATGAGGAATAGGCTAAGGTTCCTCAGAAACGCTGCCAGAAGCTGGTGTCTGGTTATACATCTTGTTTACAGCAGGTCATAACAGCAAAAGGGTGTTCTACTAAAGATGCTTACCATGAAGTGGTTGAATAATTTTGAGACTGCAAAAGTCATTTAAAGTTCCATTTTCAGTTGAATTTGGGGAAACCACTTGAAACATTTGTTGTGTTGAGCTATTTCACTTACTTTTGTTTGATTTGTTCATTGCAAACAGCTGAAAGTCTGTAAATTTTGCCAATAAACCTGATTTGCAATGGGGGTTGAATAATTGTGATTACAACTATAGATGTGTACATATATTCACATTTACATGGGAACATGTATGTGCAATATATTATAATGATAATAATACATTTTATTTAAAGGTGACACCGAACAGGGATACATAAAACATTTAAAAGTAACAATAGATAATGAATAAAACAACATTCAATTGACATCAAGTAGAATAGGCAGTTTTAAAACAATGTGTTTTGAGTTGCAATTTGAAATGGGGGAATGAATCAATATTTCTGAGTTGGGGTGGTAATGAATTCCAGAGACAAGGAGCAGAACGGCTGAATGCTCTGCTCCCCATGATGGTGATACGGGCGGAGGGAACAAACCGGTGTATAGAGGAAGAGGATCTGAGGGAGTGGTAGGGAGTGGAACCCTGAAAAAGATCAGACAGATATGGGGGACCAAGGTTGTGGATGGCCTTGAATGTAAACAGGAGGACTTAGAATTGGATGCGTAACTGGACTAGTAGATTTAGTGCCAATGAGGAGAACCCTGGGGCACACCTAAAGTGACGGAGGAGAGAGTGGGTTTAAAAGACTTGAATCGAATTAACTGAGTGCGGCAAGAGAGTGTAGATGTGAACCAGTCTAACGGTTTATGGGTGATACTCATTTTCGCGCGAAGAAGAAAGCGACATAGTAAACAACAACAATGGATGGCATACAGCAGATCTTGTCCTTCCTTCTCGGCATGTTTGTCAAAAGAAGACAAGCGCTGACATTAGGCGTACCTCTATACCAAGTACGCAAAGTTCGGACTTGCCAGATCCGACTCAGGAGAAAGACTCCAGAAGACGGAAGTCCGGTAAATCTCTGAATGGAACAGAGCGTTCTTGAAAGCGTCACTCAGCTCGCTCTTCTACTCCGGTTATCTCTGTATGTACATTTTAGGCAACAATAAAACGAAATATGTTATAACGCATCACTCTGCCTCTTTTCGTTTTCATTTAAATAAATTTTAAACATAGGCACACAAATGTGCTTTATGCGTAGGCCTATTGATTATTATTCACTGCATGTATAACGTTTGCCTATTTATTACAAAACGAAATATAAAACCCTGCATCTTTTCGTTTAAATTTCAATAATATTAAACATATTCCAGGCAATATGTGCATTTGTACAAATGTTGCAATAAACAACATTGCAGTGATAATCTTGTAATAAAATAAAAAATGACAAAACTCAACCTTATCTCTTTTTGTTACATTTCAGTTTTATCAATAATAGCCAATATAAAAGTATAAGTAAAAGGTGCAAGAAGCTATACAATAAGAAATAAAGCAAACAATTCAGTCAAATATACAAATTCAACGCAAGTCTAATGTTATCACGGTAAAGTTAAATAGCCTAAATATATGAAACTTCACTTAGCCCTCAGCCAAAACGATTGGTCAGGGAATGAATTATAGATTCAGGAGACCAAAGATCGCCCGTTAGGTCTAGACGAGACGAATTACCACTACAGAGACGTCAGAGTTAGCGGCAAACATCAGAACGACTAGCCGAGGAAAGGCTGCTCCAGGCGGGGAACATGAGTGCAGAGCGCCCGGTGATCGCCTGGAATAGATCTCATAGGATCAAATTATCATAAAACTTTATAAATAAACCACAGATTTGAGCTTTAAACGACAACATTCTCACCTGAAAAAACTCTTAAAACTACTTTACATCACAATAACAGTAGTATTATATTTTAACTCTTGTAAGGAACCTAGCTATATGAAATATTAATAATCAATAATAACTTGTTATGATTAATTATGAATATTTGGGTCAGTTAATTGGATTAACTTGACATGGCTAAATCAATATTACAATCAATTAATCAGTTCGACCAAAGAACCCTGTTGATTATTAATTTATTCTAAGAAAAGGGTATCTTCCCTGGCCACAGAAGAATAATTATTTCTTAGCATGTACAGCGTTTTGAGCATGTAGCAAGAACAAACCGTAAAGGGACTTCATATTGCAAGAGAATCAGAACCAAATACATAGTGCATAAGTTTTATTAACTAAATCATAAACATAAATAAACTTAACACACATATATACAGAAATTCAGAAATAGGTTAGTGATAGGATTAAATTGGAAACCGGAAAAAGGGACTATGAGAAGAACCATCAGAATTTCATTTTAACATTTCATTGAATTGAATACTTGCATTTGTAGTGGGAACAATTCTTGAAGTTGTTGAAAACTTAAGTCGTTGATGGTTCCGGCAGTGTCAAGTGGAAGTTGGTTGAGAGTTCTCTTTCTCCAGGAACGCATGGCTGGTTTGTTCAAGGCCTGAGGCCCTGTTGAGGCCACGCCGAGCACCCAGGAGAAGTGAGGAAGTCGGAAGAGTGGGTGATTGGAGTCGTTGTTGGTTGGAGTCTTTGTTCCAAAACTCCTGATATTGTCCTTGGTTCTTTGTGAGAGAGTCGTCTCTCTCCTGCCTAAGCCCATATCTGGTTGGATTGAGGCCTGCTGGGCCCTGGGGCCCCCGTGGAGGGGGTTCCCCAGTATCACCAGAACAGTGTTGCGGCTGGATGAAAGAACTAAGAGAGGGAGGTCACATGTGGACCGTCTCTAATAAAGGCTGGAAAGAATCCACCCCCAAGGGTTGAACGTGACCAATAAGATCGGTGACATGTCTGAGAGGGAAAAGTGGCTCTTAGTTGATTTACGAGTCTTTGTCTCGAGCATGGTTATACTTTCATTAATGCTCAGATAGCTATAACACATCCACACTGCATTCTAGAAGAAGGTGATGTAGATCAAAGTGTGAGTCATTAAATGAGGATTAATTAGGTAGGAGGCATGATACAGGTGAGGTTACATTGATCGTTAGTTGGTGGTATACCAGGGTACATACCATACATAATAGTCACAAAATAGTCATAATAGTCATCATAGATTTATGCATGTTCATTTATAGATCAGTTAGTCTATGATTAATGCAGCAAAGTCTGTTTTAAAGAGGGTTTCTGTGTTCTGTGTTTCTTCGTTCATTTGAGCTGTTAGTTTTGGAGTTTCATAAACCTTTGTATATAATGAATAATTAGTGTGTGTCTGATTGGTCCATACCCTACACTCTATATTAAAGGGTAACCAAACACTAAAACAACTTTTTTTAGTTAGTGATCTGTAAGAATGGAGCTTCATAAATGCTGTTCATTGATTTGAGTATATTTTTTGACATTTGGGTTTAAAGTGTTTTAATTTTACAATATATGGTGTACAAACATCTGAGTGCTGCCCTCTTCTGGTTGAACGGTGGCTACTGCAGATGAATTTTCCTATTGGAAGTTGTGGTACCCTCTGATGTCAGATAACCACGCCCTTGCCTACAGAGAGATGTGTCTCAGGTGCAAGCCCCCCTCCGCTGGGCTCTGCCCACTTTTTTCCCCGCATTTTTCAAATATTGCCAGTGGGTGGAGTCAGGCTCTGACCAGGGGTTTAGTTACCCTTTAAAAAATGGTGCTAATGTAGTCATTCCCCTTGTAGCACGTGCAAGTGACGATACTCTGTCAACCAATCAACGTCCTGCAGTGAGTCTAGCTCCACCCATTAGGGAACCCAAAAAGTGGTACGGTACGGTTCGGCATTTTGGCAAAATCTGCAAAATTCACAACTTTTGACAGTGGAAACGCAAATAATAGCGTACCGTACTGTACTGTACCGTACCGCTCAGTAGAAACGAGCCATAAGAGTAGATCTGTTTCAGTGCAAGCAATCTGGTGCTGATTCATCTATAAGACATTAGCATTCTGTTACAATTATTCTGTTTTATTTTATTAATGCAGGCATTGTCCTATAACTGACACTAGTTTCTCACAGTATATTACACACATACAAATATAGAAAAATTAAAGTAAGTAAACATTAACCATGTTTAATGTTTATTAACATTAAAATGAAAAAAAAAATCTAATTGTAACCTGGAAAAAACAAAAATAATACAATTAATGTTTATTGTGCTTGTTATTTTTCATATTAGTTGATATGTACAAAAAAAACCTATTATAATCAGCACACACATTCTGTTATCACAGATTCAGCAGTAAGGATGTGGTATGAGGAGGGTGGGGTGGGGTGGGGTGGGAACAGCTGCCATGTCAGAGGCACCTGCCAGCGGCCAAACCTAACCCAACTTCCAAGTCTCTCCCAGGTTACCCTATATCGCCCCCCTCTCGCTCTCTCTCTCTCTCTCTCTCTCTCTCTCTCTCTCTCTCTCTCTCTCTCTCTCTCTCTCTCTCTCTCTTCTCCTGCTCCTCACCCCACTCCCCCTGCTCAGGGAAAAAGTTTACCAGACAGCCCTGAGGACTCCCATCTCCTTGACTCCTTGAAACCCCGTCAACACCCCCGCCCCCCAAAACCAAAACACGCACATACTTTTAGCACAACAATTAATAATACATCACTGACTGTGGCCAAATGCAGCTTTTTGGCGAGGTCCTCATACAGAAACCACATCTGTCTGTGTGATAGATGTTAGATGTGAAGGCATATAAACTACATGCACCCAAACACTCACTTTGCATGACAGGTGACAGTGTGGATTCTCTTCTCTTCCTGTTTGGTGTAGTGATTGGTACTCAAGTCACAGATGATGAAGTGATCACTTCTGTGATCTGTTATTAAAGTTATTAACTGTTATTAAAGAGTATCTGATCCTCAGAACATCATATAATAAATTTGCCCTAAACATTATGAGAACAATACAAAGGGGCTGTTCAGTAATTATAATTAATGTAAATTGGAAGGAGCTTATTAACAGATTTATTTGAAGGATTTGTAAGAATTTAGATAATAGTAGAGCCTCTGATCATCAACACAAGGAAGACACAGTTGTAAAAATAATGATTGATATTTATTAACAATACATATGCAAGAGTAAATACAACTACTAATGATACGAATGGATGACTATGCTCCATTCAGTTGTGCCAAAAGGGTTCTTCGAATACAGCTGGATCAGATAAATTGTCACAGGATCCATTTCTTACTGACTCTGTTACTAAGAAGCTGTGTGGGTCAGGCAAGATCTGCCGATGCAGGGCTCCTTTATGGACTAGGCTGTGCTGCTGGTGGAGCTGTTGCAGCCAGAAGCTCTCAGTGAATGCTGGAGTCTTTTGCAGCTAGAATGCAGACTAAGGCAATATGCAAGTCAAGTCAAGTCACCTTCATTTATATAGCGCCTTTAACAATATGGACTTTTTCAAAGCAGCTTTACAGTGATAATAGGAAATTAAAGTAACAGAGATTGTTTTGTCTTTACAGCAACTCTAGAATAAAGTTATTGTCCAGCTAAAGTTAGTTTTGAGTGATTCACTTACGTCGCAACGATCATTACTTATTAACTTTGGGGCCGCTAACACGACACCGTTCTAACAGAAATTTTTTTAATGCGATCTGGCCGATCATTTGCATAAAACAGTGCCTGGTGGCTCTGAGAATTTTTTATCGCTTCCGCGTAGCCTCGTGAATTGGAATTATCCCGACAACGTTTTATCTGTACAGAGGTAAAGGGAAGGAGGCCTTCACAAGGGAGAGAGACTAGTTGACACTTCAGGACTGAGTTGTCGTTGTGTCCAGGCTCAAGTCCTTCATCAGATCCGGATACGGCCTGGATCCGGATACGGCCTGGATCCGGCGGACGGCGGACTGCGGTAAACCTCTGGATAAACAGAAAGACAAATATTAGCGTAGACGCCATCCTTCTAAACTATGCAGCCTAACATTGAATTATAGAAGTCTATAATATGTTATGTGTATGCTAAGCCAAAGAGATGTGTTTTTAGTCTAGCTTTGAACTGACAGACTGTGTCTGCTTCCCAGACAATGTTAGGAAGATTGTTCCAAAGTTTTGGTGCTAATAGGAAAAGGATCTACCGCCAGCAGTGGATTTTGATATTCTAGGTATTATCAACTGGCCAGAATTTTGAGATCGCAATAGACTTGAAGGACTATTATGGGGGTAGAATTGTTGCATTATACCAAATAAATAGATTATGATCCACAAATAAATGTAAATACATTCACAAAAATATATCAAATTCACAAATAAATAGATTAAGATTCACAAATAAATGTAAAGAGTTTCACAAAGAATTATAAAACTCACAAATAAATAGAATGAGATTTGCAAATAAAAAATATATTTACAAATGTTGTTTATACCACAAACACAACTCTGCCTGGCATTTATTTGTGAACCGTTTTTTGTGCATTTGTGAATCGGTTCCTGTGCATTTGTAGATCCCCTCACGCATTTGTGAATCGGTTCCTGTGCATTTGTAAATCCCCTCACGTATTTGTGGATTTTGAAACACTTCTAGCGTCGACGTGCAGATAAATCCACAAATAAGTGGACTCCACCCACTTTATCTAAGCCAATCAGATAACGGCCACATTGAGCTGACCAATCGTAGCACGTTCTCGCTACAACCAATCACGTTAGCCTTTACACTCCGGCGAGAACTGGATCTGATTAATTTTGCAGATATTGACACCCCTGAAAGCATCTGTAATGGGAGCTTCTTTCAAATCAGCTGTTTGTGTGGTTAAAACACCCCGTTTCCAAAAGATTGTTGGAGTTTAAGGCTTCTTTATATTTATTATTCTTTATTATTAACTCAGGATTACACACAAATGATCATCACAGATCCCGAGCATCATAACCCCCTCTTTACCGGAGTCAACTGGCACGTCAAAAGCAAAGCCGATTATCTTCCCTGCCGTAGCAGTTTCACATCATGTAAAACTAACATGTTTGCAATGTTAACACATTTTGCCCATGACATCTGTTTTCTTACCTGAAGATATATGACGTATAATCTTCTTTATTGACTATGCTGGCTACATGAAAATTCATAATTCGTGATAGTGTCTACTGGACGCTGCGCAGCTCGACACGATGATTCACTGATAGTAAACGGATGCACATTCTTCTTCTGAAGTAGCGGCTACTACACGCAACTACGGAGGACACATCATTTGCGGATTTGCTCCATTGTCCAATGTAGAAAGCCTTGACACGATGTAATAAATTACAAAACGGATTATTTTCGTTGTGACAAATAGCTAGCAATAGGACATAAATATTATGTAGAAGACAAAATATCAGCCCAAATTACCATCATTGAAGATGTAACAGCGTGTAGGCTAATGGGGTTTTGAGTGGATAATGCAATGCTGAAAAAATACATATTTGCATTTATATTGGATGCTGTAAGTAACTTTTACAATACAATATTATTAAGTCTGATTCATATGAAATATTATTTATGTGATCAAGCGTTTTAATGGATAAATTCAAATCGCTTGTCCGCTGGGCATTTCACTAAATGCATGTTATATATTTACAGTTTTTTTCAATTGCTAACAACCTTTTGTCCAATCTGTAATCACATTTTCAAAACTCTAAACACAATTAGCACAACATCGGTCTGTTGTGACCATACCATTAACACAATTCATGTTGTTTTCACACAAAATGCAGTCAATTAACACATTTCTAGAATGCCTACATTTTCTTTACATATAAGCATACCCAATACCAAAATCATGGATCTTTATAGTCTTTTTTACAAATGCTTAAACGCAGCATGCCAGAAATTAAGACCTATTGTTCCAAACCATAGATACAGTATAAAGCCTCTACTTCTGCAACAATATCAGCTCAAAATTATTGAAACAAATATTTAAAAAATATATTCAAACAGCTGATAAGCATTTTTAAATTACTGATAATTAGAGTAAGAAATAGCTGATTCCAATCTCAATCAGAGACATAGCCAGGTGTTGAAGACTTTCCATTACATGAACATACACAATAAAAAGGCCGTCTTTGGATTGGTTTTGTTCAAAGCAACACATAACAACACAGAGGAGCAGAAAAAGAAAGAAAATGTCTGCACGAGGGAGAGGACTAGTTAGACGAGGGAGAGGAATAGATGGTCGAGGGAGAGGACAAGTTAGACGAGGGAGAGGACTAGATGGACCAGGGAGAGGACTATATGGACCAGGGAGAGGACTAGATGGTCGAGGGAGAGGACTAGTTGGACCAGGGAGAGGACTAGTTGGACCAGGGAGAGGACTAGTTGGACCAGGGAGAGGACTAGTTGGACCAGGGAGAGGACTAGTTGGACCAGAACAAGGGAGAAGGGAGATGTAGGGGAAGAGGAGTAAGAATGCGTGGTGCTGTTCAAAGGAGAGTAAGAGCTGTTGTCACGGATGAAATCAGAGCCACCATCATAGACCATGTGATAAACCATGGTCTATCATTGAGAGAGGCTGGTGAAAGAGTCCAGCCTAATCTCAGACGGTCAACCGTTGCTTCCATTATCCGGATTTTTCAACAAACCAACAGGTAAGTCATGCATTTCATTAGGGCTATCAATGCGGTTGCTATTTACTGTACAGTAACTGCTGGACACCACTAGTTACAAATGCAAATATTGTATTTTTGTTCTTCTAAAGGACACAACGACTTCCTCGCTCTGGGGGAAGAAGAAAGCTTCTTAGTGAAGACCAAGAACATGCCATTGTAGGATGGGTCATTGCTGACAATGCAATAAAACTGAGAGAAATTCAGACCAGAATTGTAGAGGACAACCTGGTATTCCAAAATGTGGAAAGCATCAGCCTAGCTACCATTGCTCGGACTCTGACCAAACACAGAATTAGAATGAAACAGTTGTACACGGTTCCATTTGAGAGAAACCGTGATCGGGTCAAGGAACTCCGGCACCAATACGTCCAGGTATGGTGTCTATACACCATGTCTGATTCTACAGTAACTATTCCATACTTCCTTTTTTCACTATTCTCTATTGCTACTCTAAAACATTTATGTAAAAATTGTGTTTGTTTTTTATTTCAGAGAATTATGGAGTTGGAGGCTAATCAGACACTACATGAATTCATTTATGTAGACGAGGCAGGGTTTAACCTGGCAAAATCACGTAGACGAGGAAGAAATGTAATTGGGAAAAGGGCCACCGTTGATGTACGGGGTCAGAGAGGAGCAAACATCACAATGTGTGCTGCAATCTCAAGTGCTGGTTTGGTCCTGCAGAAAAGCCAGATTGGTCCCTACAACACAGAGCGCCTTCTTTTGTTTTTAGATGATCTCCACCAACAACTGGTCCCAGAAGCAGAACCGGTGGGAGGAAACATGAGGACATTTGTGATTACATGGGACAATGTAGCATTCCACCATTCACATGCAATCACAAACTGGTTTGCAGCACATCCAAGAGTGATTTCCCTTTTTCTTCCTCCGTACTCTGCTTTCCTCAACCCCATTGAGGAATTTTTTTCTGCTTGGAGGTGGAAAGTTTATGATCATCGGCCTCAAGACCAAATGTCCCTCCTGGATGCCATGGATGCTGGCTGCAGAGACATCTCAGTTGAAGACTGTCAGGGGTGGATAAGGCATGCCAAGTGTTTCTTTCCAAGGTGTATAGCGAGAGACAACATACGATGTGATGTAGATGAGAACATGTGGCCAAATGCTGAAGATCGTATAGATTAGAACAGGACTTTTTTTTTTCTGGGCCTTTTTTTCCCTGTCATTTTGTTTTATTTTTGCACACTTTAAATCAAAGGCCATGTATGTTTGTCCTTGTTTCGTTTTGATCACTGACGGCAATTTCATATTGCTATTAAAGTCTTTACTGCAGCAATTCTGTCACTTACTGTTTTTTTCCCAGTTGTACATTCTATTACTGTAAGTATTGATGACTCCTTTACATTTAGATATTATGTTGTACACATCTAAGTCACCATGAATTCTCTCTCTCACACACACAGCTGAATGAATAATTTAAAAAAAAATGATTTCATACTGTATGTTCTATACAGATAGAACTGAAACATGACAAGTAATGCAGTTTTTGTAATGCCACGAACTGTTATTATTTTGACAGTCATTACGCTATGATTGACTATGTGTTCATGTTGGATAGAAAACGAGTGCTAAAGTTTTGACCGAATGATTCGATTTTGAAACGAGTTTGCAGTGTTTTGATAGAGTTAGTGTATATTGAAAAGGTTTTTTAGCGTTTTGAAATGTAGAGTTTGTATTTATTTAACAAACTCTGGTTTTGGTCAGAAAATTAACTATTTGGCTAATTGTGTGATGTTGGTGTGTTGCTGTGTTAAGAGTTTAGAAAAAGTATTTTAAGAATTGGCAAACGCTTCTTAGCGTTTGAAAAAAACTGTAATCATTAGATCCACGGACCTGCTATTTAAAACTTGACTGAAGAAGTGGGAAAAGCTGTTGTGACAGTAATTTCCCCAATATTACACAAACTCGCGTATTTATCACGAGGTTGAATCCAGTTATTCATTAGTCAGCAACGCATTGATGCTTTTCTGTTTTATCATGAATAACGTGACGCTTCCATAACGCGTTTTTCCCATATCGTAAGCGCTGTTTCTCTGCCATTTTCAAAGGCTCATAAAAATGTGTCTTGGCTTGATACACAGTCTAATGGTCTAACTCTAACAAAATCCAAATTCTAAACATATTTTACTGAAGCAATATTATGGGCCTTATATCCTTAAATTTCTTATTTGAGCCAATGCAGATGAGTGAGCAAAATTATTTCAAGGCAAGACCACTCTGATTGTAAAGCCTAACGTGATTGGTTGTATCGAGAACGTGCTACGATTGGTCAGCTCAATGTGGCCGTTATCTGATTGGCTTAGGTAAAGGGTGGGTGGAGTCCACTTATTTGTGGATTTGTCTGCGTGTCGACGCTAGAAGTGTTTCAAAATCCACAAATGTGTGAGGGGATTTACAAATGCACAGGAACCGATTCACAAATGCGTGAGGGGATCTACAAATACACAGGAACCGATTCACAAATGCACAAACAACGGTTCAAAAACAAATGCCAGGCAGAGTTGTGTTTGTGGTATAAACAACATTTGTAAATATATTATTTATTTGCAAATATCATTCTATTAATTTGTGAGTTTTATAATTCTTTGTGAAACTCTTTACATTTATTTGTGGATCTTAATCTATTTATTTGTGAATTTGATATATTTTTGTGAATCTCTTTACATTTATTTGTGGATCATAATCTATTTATTTGGAATAATGCAACAATTCTACCCCCATAGACTATAATGCGTTAAGAGCTCGCTCAAGTACTGGGGAGTGGAACCATTTAGAGCTTTGTAAGTAATCAGCAATATTTAAAAATTGATATGATGTTTAATAGGGAGCCAATGCAGTGTTGACAGAACCTGGGTAATATGGTCATACTTCCTGGTTCTGGTAAGAACTCTAGCGGCTGCGTTTTGGACCAGCTGTAATTTGTTTATTAAGTGTGCAGGGCAACCACCCATAATAGCATTACAATAATCTAGCCTTGATGTCATGAACGCATTAACTAATTGTTCTACATTTGTCATTGAGAGCATATGACGTAATTTAGATATATATATTTTTAGATGGAAAAATGCGGTTTTACAGATACTATTCACGTGACTTTCAAATGAAAGATTGCTATCAAAGAGCACACCCAGGTTCCTAACCGACGACGAAGACTTGACAGAGCAGCCATCAAGTGTTAGACAGTATTCTAGGTTATTACGTGAGGACGTTTTTTTGTCCAATAATTAGAATCTGTGTTTTCTTCAGAATTAAGTAGTAGGAAATTACTAGTCGTCCAAATTTTTTATATCAGCTATGCATTCCATTAATTTGGTGAATTGGTAAGTTTCGTCTAGGCTTGAAGAAATATAGAGCTGAGTATCATCAGCATAACAGTGAAAACTAATGCCATGCTTCCTAATGATATCTCCTAAGGGTGGCATGTACAGACTGCACAGCAACGGTCCTAGTACTCAGCCTTGTGGTACACCATACTCAACTTTTGATCGATAAGACATCTCTTCATTTACTGCTACAAACTGATAACGGTCAGATAAGTATGATTTAAACCATGCTAATGCAATTCCACTAATGCCAACATAATGTTCGAGTCTTTAAAAGAATGTTGTGGTCAATAGTATCAAATGCAGCACTAAGATCAAGTAACACCAATAGTGAGATTTAACCACGATCGGATGATAAGAGCAAATCATTTGTGACTCTAAGAGAGCTGTCTCAGTTCTATGGTACGGTCTAAATCCTGATTGAAAATCAGATACCATTTCTTTCTAAAAAGGAACATAGTTGTGAGGATACTGCCTTTTCTAGTATCTTTGACATAAAAGGTAGATTTTAGATCGGCCTGTGATTGACTAATTCTGTAGGATCAAGTTGCGTTTTTTTAACAAGTTGTTTAATAATAGCCAGCTTAAAAGTTTTTGGTACGTATCCTAGTGACAAAGATGAATTAATGATGTTGAGAAGAGGACCCATGACCTCTGGAAGCATCTTTTTCAATAATTTAGTCGGTATAGGGTCTAACATACATGTTGTCGATTTAGATGATTTAACGAGTTTAGAAAATTCTTCCTCTCCAATAGCAATTAATGAATTGAATTTATTGTCAGTGAGACTACAATGCACTGTCTGATGCGATACTGTAGAAGTCAGCTGCATAGTTATAATTTTTTCCCTGATATTATCAATCTTATAAGTGAAGAAGGTCATAAAGTCATTACTGTTTTGCTGCTTGCAAACTTCTGGGCTTGAAACTTTATTTTTCGTCAGTTTAGCAACTGTTTCGAATAAATACCTAGGGTTTTGTTTATTTTCTTCTAATAGGGTTGAAAAATAAGCAGATCTAGCAGTTGTTAAGGCCTCTCTGTATGCAATAGAGCTCTCCTTCCATGAAATGCGAAATACCTCTCGTTTTGTTTTCTTCCAGTTGCGCTTCATTTTTCTGGCTGCTCCTTAAGGGCCTGAGTGTGCTCATTGTACCACGGCGTAGGACTATTTTGTTTGATCTTCTTTAAGCGCAATGGAGCAACTGTGTCTAAAGTGCTGGAAAAGAGATAGTTAAAAGTTTCTGTCGCAATATCGAGTTCAGCTAAGCTATCTGGGATGCTGAGATGATAAAACTTATCAGGAAGATTATTAATAAAGCAATTTTTAGTAGCAGAAGTGATAGGTCTAACATATTTGTAACACGGAGTCGGCTTTGCAGCCTTGGATAAATTAAGTTTACACAAGACTAGATAGTGATCTGAGATGTCATCGCTCTGCTGCAGAATTTCAACAGCATCAACATTGATTCCATGTGATAATATTAGATCTAGAGTATGATTACGACAATGAGTAGGTCCTGACACGTGTTGTATAACTCCAATAGAGTTAAGAATGTCTTTAAATGCAATCCCAATGCATCTTTTTCATTATCTACATGTATATTAAAATCACCAACAATTAGGACTTTATCTGCAGCCAGTACTAATTCTGATAGAAAGTCAGCAAATTCTTTGATGGAGTCTGTATGGTGCCCTGGTGGCCTGTATACAGTAGCCAGCACAAATCTTAACCGTGATTTATCATTTGCACTATATATTGTTACATTAAGCACCCACACTTCAAAATAATTATGTTTGAAACTAGACTTCTTAGTAATTTTGAAAATATTACTATAAATTACAGCAACACCTCCCCCTTTGCCTTTCAGACGAGGTTCATATTTATAACAGTAATCTTGCAGGGTGCACTCATTTAAAGTAATGTAATTGTTTGGTTTTAGCTAGATTTCTGTCAAACACAGCACATCAAGGTTATAGTCTGTAATCATATCATTAACAATAAGTACTTTTGAAGTAAGGGATCAAATATTCAGCAACCCAAGCTTTATCATTTGTTCATTTGTATTATTTCTGTTTTTTATTTGTTGAACATCAATTAAATTTTTACCCTTCGATGGGTTTGGAAGTTTTTTGTATTTCCTAATTCGGGGAACAGACACAGTCTCTATATGATGATATCCAGGTGAAAGACCCTCTATGTGATGGGATTTATCTGACCTCAGTGACGTGAGACAGCTGGCAGACGGTCGGTTTAGCCAGTTTGTCTGCTTCCTGACCCGAGCCCCAGATTGTCATGTTTGAGCTCTAAGACTATGTACCATATTACTAGAGAGAAGAGCAGCACCATCCCAGGAGGGATGAATACCATCTCTTTTCAACAGGTCAGGTCTGACCCAAAAACTTTTCCAATTGTCTATGAATTCTATATTATTTTGCGGACACCACTTAGACAACCAGCCATTGAGTGATGACAATCTGCTAACTATCTCATCACTCCTTCGAACAGGAAGGGGGCCAGAGCAAATTACAGTGCCTGACATCTTACTTGTGAGTTCACACACCTCTTTAACAATAATTTTAGTGATCTCCGACTGGCAAAGTCGAACATCATTAGTGCCGATGTGAATAATAATCTTAGAGAATTTACGATTAGCATTAGCCAGCACTTTTAAATTTGCTTTGATGTCAGGCGCTCTGGCTCCCGGCAAACATCTGACTATGGTGACTGGTGTCTCTATTTTTACGTTCCATGTAATAGAATCGCCAATAACTAGGGCACATTCAACAGGATTCTCAGTGGGTGTTTTACTGAGAGGGGAGAATCTCTTTAATGTTGTAATAGGGAACGGAAGAGCGGTGTTTTGTCCCGCGACTACAGCGCCTCACCGTCACCCAATTGCCCTGCTACTTCAGCCGGAACCAAACAATGTACAGTCTTCTCTAAGCTAGTCGCATCCAAAGCAGTATCTAAAGCCCTTGCACTCTTACAATTAACCTCAATGAAAGTTTGGATGCGTGTATCTAGTTCTGAAATCTTCTCTGTCAGCCTGACTATCTCCCTGCATTTATCACATGTAAATTCTGTGATGATGGAGAAGGCTATACTATACATGCTACATGAAGTGCAAGTCACAATAAGAGGAGAAGATGACATGACTCACCATGTTTGTTATCTGATTCTACTTACCACAGCGTTGATGGATTTGTAAAAGGCACGAGTCCGCAAGATAAATAAATAAAGAGTGCACGGATGGCATGCTAACAGGCTAGCGAATTAGTAGCTTGTTGTGCTTGCAACAATTTAGATTGAAGCTAGCGATGTCAGGTTAATATGTGATTTTGAGTAAGTTGTATTTAGCAGTATAAACAACAGGGAATGGTAGTAAATAATGATTCAAAACAGAAAGATATACAAACAGGGATGCAAACAGCGTGCTTTTCGGTGCCTCCCGCTTTTTTCACGTCAGTTTGGGTGACTTGGGTCTGAGACTGAGAGGGTCTTATTATAATCTTATTATAATTTCACAAAGTCATCTGAAGCCATCCATAGCTTAAAGTGAGGGACAGAAGTCTATTTACATCATTAAATTAAAGTTGACGGAAACTCGTTTTCCCTCCTCTGCGGCTGTCAATCATTATCCATTCAGTATTCAAACCGCGCGCGTGCCTCGTCCGGTTACAGCAGGATGCACGGTAAAACTCTCTCCAATATGATATATTCACATTATAGTGCTTGATCTGTAGATAAAAGGCTGTGGATTTACATAAAATTACTTTATTTTGTGTATTTGTATATTATGTTTGTTGCTGTTTTTAAACGACTCGCTACCGTGCCTGTTAGCACAAGGACTATGAATCGGCATGAAACACACAATGACTGGAATTTGAAACTGTGAAGAAACAAATGATCAATAAACTTTTGGACAGATATACACTAGGATGTGTGCGCTCGACATTTCTTCGCTTTGTGCCGTGAACTTTTAAATGCGCACTTGTGCAGCACAGCGCTGCACACTGTGACTCCATGTTGCTTTGAGCACATCATTTTGCACCTGCGATGCATATACGCGCTTTGTGCGCTCTGTTTTGAAGCGTTCATGGTTTTGCGCACTGAAAGATTATTAAAAGTCTATATATTTTGTTATACGTATCCTGCACCATACATTTAAAATAAGTATAATTTAATTGTATATTATTTCTGTGTAGTGTAGTGTAGGCTATATAAATATATACACTTCTGAATTCTTGACATTCATATATAAATATAAAATTGTGAAATGTATGATTGCATGATTGAATATTATAAGAGTACTAATAGTAATTTGTTTTTATTAACATGTTTAGTTTTTATAAAATTACTGTGCAGCAGATTTTTTCAAGAATTACTTTTTGCTGCTGATTTATACACTCATTAAGTTTAATAAAAATACATAATACATTTATGTAATATTAAAAAGTGTTAACTGTAATCTTACACTGCAAAATGATAACTTACAAAGGATTAAATTCATCACAATTATGGATATTTGCAGCGGGGCGAGGGCTTCGATAACCTCTCTCTTTTTTGACCATACATGTGTTTGCATCCCTGTACAAAGCTACAGACACAAACCAACAGCAAGGCAGCAAGGCAGACAGGAGCAATCGAGCAAGAGCAATCGAGCACAAGAGCTTAACCTTACTGTACTGCAGTGTCTTCTCTCATCAGTCAGAAACTCAGAATGTGGTGATTCTGTTAATGCCACCTTCCCCATTGGGATAGAAACTTAGAATGAAGATGCATCCACCTGGTGGATACACTTATCTTTTTCCGATGAGGAGATTGAAATCTGGCGCCTTTTCATTCCAACAACGTGACTGCTTACTGGTGTGAAAAGTCATTTGCTTAGTGTAAAGTTCACAGTTATAGCAGGATCTGTAACATTTTACCCTTGCATTGTTCCATTACCAAACCTATTTCAACTTATTACAGGCATTGTGTTGAGCCAAACAAGAAACATTGGCATGAAGTACACGTGTTGCAAATTTGGATGGATCTTTATGGCTTCGTTTTATTTCAGCCACTGCTGCATCTCTACGTTCTAAGGAACTTGTATGGCAGTCTCAGCCTAAACCTTAGGAATGAGTGGCTGGTTGAGGTCAACATGATGAGAAGCTCCTTTTTATTCATATGTGGATGCAAGGGGTCTCCTTTCCTCCACTGTAAGAGGTGTCTGGCAGTTGCTTAGCAGCTTATCTGATGTTGCTAAGCATTTTTTACCCTGGTATTCTGATACAGTTTCAATGTATCATGTATTATTGATATTATAAAAAGCATTACCATTGACACCTGGTATTAGTTGAATATATCTTCTGTGACCAGGCCTGCTTCCAGAATCAAATCACTGAGGGTGCTTCTGAAATTTACTAAGGGTGCTCTAGTAAAGTGCAGATGTAGGCTAAGCAACAGCTCCACCATAGCTGCCACGTGCACTGTGGACTACACTTTTAGAATTTCAAAAATATTTTGCTGTGAATATTTTCTTAGTAATGTTTACATTGCTTTTAATGCGTTATTATTTTAACGTCATATTTCTGTACTGTGCAGCGTGAATCCAGCATTTATATGTACAGTAGATGTCACCTCTGAACATTTGCAGCATGCAATTGGCCATCGTTCCTCTTAATAATTCACAATACTTATTGTTTCAAAGCAGCTTTACAGAATGTGCATTTCAGAAATGTACATAGAAAAAAAATACAGTTAGTTAATCATGTAGTAATTTTGGGCATAACATATCGCCGGCGTTTAGTCGTCTCTTCACAGGCGTCGAGTCGTCTCTTCACAGGCGTTTAGTCATCTTATCGCAGGTGTTGGGGCATCTGAGGTTTCCGTGAGAGGCTGGATACAAACCGGAGCTGATGAACGCTATTTACCTCGGGACTAGCGTCCCGAGATAACAGCAGAAAAGCAGATGGGAGATAATTAGCATAGCTGCTGTTCATAATATTAATGCATTCGATCTGATTCAACAGTGGTATAAAAGGTAAGCATTATGTAAATGCTTGGCTAAAGAGATGCGTCTTTAATCTAGTTTTAAACTGGGACAGCGAGTCTGAGCCTCGAACAATATCAGGAAGGCTATTCCAGAGTTTAGGAGCTAAATGCGAGAACGCCCTCCCTCCTCTAGTGGACTTAGATATCCTAGGAATGACCAGAAGCCTCGAATTTAGTGATCTTAAAGAACGCGATGGATTGTAGGGCGATAGAAGGTCCATTAAATACACAGCAGCTAAACCATTTAGGGCTTTATAGGTCAGTAATAGTACTTTGTAATTGATACGGAACTTAATAAGTAACCAGTGTAGAGATGATAAAATAGGTGTTATATGATCATATTTTCTTGATCTAGTAAGAACTCTAGCCGCTGCATTTTGCACTAACTGTAGCTTGTTTATTGAGGATGCAGGACAGCCAGCTAATAAAGCATTACAGTAATCTAGTCTCGAGGTCATGAATGCATGAACTAACTTTTCTGCATCAGAAACAGATAGCATGTAACGTAGCTTAGCAATGTTTCTAAGGTGGAAAAAGGCTGTTCTTGTAACATATGAAATATGATTTTCGAAAGACAAGTTGCGGTCTAGTATAACACCCAGGTCTTTTACTGTAGTGGATAAAGTAACAGGACATCCTTCTTAATTAAAGTTGTATTGTACAAGGTTTTGTGGGTAGTTTTTTGGACCAATAAGTAATACCTCCGTTTTATCTGAATTTAATAGCAGGAAATTACACGTCATCCAGCATTTTATATCTTTGAGACACTCTATCAATTTTGATGAGTTAGTGTTTTCATCTGGTCGTGATGAAATATATAATTGAGTGTCATCAGCATAACAGTGGAAATTAATTCCATGTTTTCTTATAATATTACAAAGTGGCAGCATATATATTGAGAATAGCAGAGGGCCTAACACGGATCCTTGCGGCACTCCATAGTCTTCTGACGTTATCTTCGATTTTTCCCCATTTAAACAGATAAAATGATAACAGTCTGATAAGTACGATCTAAACCAGCTTAATGCCTGTCCCTGAACTCCAGTGTAGTTTTGTAGTCGATCCAAGAGTATTTTATGATCTATAGTGTCGAACGCAGCGCTAAGATCGGGTAGAACTAGTATTGAGATGCAGCCTTGGTCAGAAGCTAAAAGTAAATCATTTGTAATTTTAACTAGCGCAGTTTCTGTGCTATGATGCGGTCTGAATCCTGACTGAAATTTTTCATAGATATCATTTTCTTGCAAGAAAGAGCACAATTGAGCGGACACAACTTTTTCTAGTATTTTAGACATAAATGGAAGATTTGAAATGGGTCTGTAATTTGCTAGGTTATTTGGATCTAATTGCGGTTTCTTATGGAGAGGTTTTGTTACTGCCAGTTTGAATATTTTTGGAACATGACCTAAAGATAAAGACGAGTTAATAATATTAAGAAGAGGCTCTTCCACTACAGGTAACACTTCTTTCAGTAGTTTAGTGGGTATTGGATCTAATAAACATGTTGTTGGTTTAGATGCAATGATAAGTTTATTTAACTCTTCCTGTCCTATATTTGTAAAGCGCTGTAGTTGTTCTTGAGTGGCGACAATTGAGGCTGAATCATAAGACACCATAAAAGATTGTACATTTACAATTGTGTTTCTGATGCTTTCTATTTTCTCATTGAAGAAATTCATAAAATCATTACTACTATACTGTAACGGAATATTTTGCTCTGGTGATGTTTGTTTATTTGTTAGTCTAGCAACGGTGTTGAATAAAAACCTTGGATTATTTTGGTTATTTTCTATTAGTTTGCGGAGATGCTCAGCCCTGGCTGCTTTTAGAGCCTTTTTATAACGTGACATACTGTCTTTCCACGCGATTCTAAAGACCTCTAAATTAGTTTGTTTCCATTTACGCTCTAAGTTACGAGTTTCTCTCTTGATAACATGGGTAGCACTGTTGTACCATGGTGCTTTAGTTTTCTCTCTAACCTTTTTTAATCTAATTGGTGCAACAATTTCTAATGTACTAGAGAAAATGGTGCTCAAACTGCTAGTCATTTCCTCTAGTTCATCTGCTTGTTTGGGTTCACTGAGCAGCTGAGATAGATCAGGTAAGCTATTTGAGAATCTATCTATAGTGGTTGGAAGGATTGTTCTGCCTGGTCGATAACGTGGCGCAACATGACAAATTTCAGCAGTACGTATTATGCAAGTTATCATGTAATGATCAGTGACATCATCACTTTGCGGTACAATATCTATATCGGTTGGTTTGGTTCCATATGATATAATTAAATCTAGTGTATGATTTAGACGATGAGTGGGACCACTGAAGTTTTGCTTGACCCCAAAGGAGTTTAATAAATCTGTAAACGCAGCCCGTAACGCATCATTTGTGTTTTCTACGTGTATGTTAAAATCTCCAACAACTATTGCTTTATTGACATTGACCAATAGATCTGAGAGAAAGTCTGCAAACTCTTTTAGGAAATCAGCATATGGCCCTGGAGGTCTATATAGAGTAGCCAAGGCTAGAGATAATAGGGATTTCTTTCTTACATCTAAGAGCTTAACATTTAGCACAAGTACTTCAAACGAATTAAAACTGTGACCTGTTTTCTGAGTAACATTTAGAATATCTCTATAGATTGTCGCAACACCGCCACCACGACCGATCAGACGGGGCTCATGCTTATAACAGTATCCTGGTGGAGTAGACTCATTTAGACCGAAATAATCATTTGGTTTAAGCCAGGTTTCAGTAAGGCAAAATACATCGAAACTATTATCTGTGACCATTTCTTTTACAATAACCGCCTTAGGTGTGAGTGATCTAATGTTTAGAAGACCTAGCTTTAGAAATTGTTTTTGTTCACTGATATTGAGATTTTCTTGTTTAATTACAATAAGATTTTTCCTAGATACTACAGTAGATTTATTGTTTGGCCTCACTAAACGAGGAATAGACACAGTTTCTATATAATGTTCTACACTACTTATATCAATTAAGTTGGGACAGCAAAGACTGTGATTTGGACTTTGACTTACTAGTCATATGGTGTGTAACGTCTTGGAGATGTTGTCCGACAGAACAGCCTCTCCGATTCTGCTGGGGTGCAGGCCATCAGCACGGTAGAGCCTAGGTCGCTCCCAGAACAGATTCCAATTATTTACAAAGAGCAGTTTCTGTTCATTATACAATGACATTAACCATTCATTTAGTGCAAATAATCTACTAAACCTTTCCTGTCCTTGTCGGTACGTGGGAAGCGTTCCAGACACGATGATCGTTGCTTCAGGCGATGTGCTGCGTACCGTCTCGATCAGGCTCCTGTAGTCCTTCTTCAGAACCTCCGTCTGGCGCAGCCTGATGTCGTTCACTCCCGCGTGCAGCACAACAGCTCCGACGCGCTCGTCACCGTTCAGGATCTCGGGAACATGTGCAGCGACATCTAGAACACGAGCACCAGGAAAGCAGTGAGTGCGCACCTTACCCTTACCTGAGGTAGCACGGACATGACGGACGATGGAACTGCCGATGATCACGGCGTCGTCGCGTTCCGACTCGCGAAGAGGGGAGAAGCGGTTCCGGGTGGAGATCTCGAAGACCGGGAGAGGCGGAGAAGTTCTTGGTCTGGTCCTGGCTCGTGTCTTCCGCTGAGGAATCACCCAGGGCCCATGGTGATGTGTCGGTGCCGGAGGGAATGAAGCCAGTGATGATCGCGTCCTGGGTGCTTGCGTCCTGTGCAGAGAAGCACACGGAATAGACGAGGTCGGAGTCAAACAGTTACTAACCACTGACTTGTGAGCATCGGCGCGTGATGTTTCAAGCGCTGATCGCCGATCTCGCAGCTCGGCTTGCCTCTCTAGCAGACCACGGATCTGCTTCTCCACGGACTCCAGCTCCAACAACACCGAATGCAGCTCGAATGTGTCCTCACCTACACTCAGAGGTAACGTTAGACACACATCCGATATATTCGCCATTATAACAGATGAACAGTAAATTAGTAGTGATACTACCAATATCACTACTAATTTAGGACTGGAATCCTGGATATAACCCGTATCCTTTCAGTGAAACGAGACGATCAATAGGCTAGAGGCCACGCGTGCGATGCTAGCAGGCTAAAGGCTATTAGCGGAGATTCGGAAAGTTGGATCTAAGTAGCGAAATCAAAGCAATCCGATTGTTTTTTATAAGGAAAAGTATCGAAGAGAAGTTCACATGCTATAAAAATCGAAAGTGCTTGTTTATAAATGGCTGGTATAGAAGAAACTCAAGGATTTATGAATCAATTCGAAGGAGCTCCAAAATAACATGTCTTTGTGGGGTTTTTTTTTAAAAGCCTCATTTTTTTATACATTTCACCTTTATTGTAAGCCGCTTTCTCCTCTATCATTTGAACGACCGGTTGACTTCCTGATTCTATGAAACCATTCCCTCAGAAACAGGCAATGGGCTGTATATAATTGGTTAGTTGGGCCGGTGTGTTTCAATTGGCTTAACTGCTTAGCGCACGTTGTCCAGAAACTTCACGCCCATTACCTTTACAGGCGAAAGCTGCATGTCCTCCGGTCAAATGTAAATAATGGTGTCTATACTGCTGTTTCAGTTTGAGTCAGAATAGGACCCAGAAAGCGGCAATGAAGAGAGTCAAGCAGAACGTCCCCAAACACGGCTCTTACAAAACGTTTCTGAATGGTTTATTATTATTCTATTCTACTATTATTATATAAGAATTTCGATACGCTGTTACTTGAAAATGCTACTGCTGCTTGTTAGCTTTTGAGACACGGTTTTCTCCTGATTAAATATTTAATATAACTGAATAAATGACTGAGTAATACCGTTTTTTAAAGTTATTGTTTTATATAGATACGGTTGTTTATCTATTCACAAAACTTAATTTACTCTGTGTATCGTTTTCTTTAGGTGTACATTTTGCAACTGTGTTAAAATGCCAACATAACGTGAAAACATCTGATAACAGCAGCTGAAGTTTGCTGTTGCGATTACATATAATTTTTTTTAACTTTATGCACGTTTGTCTTATACACACAAAATAGCATCGAACTAACTGGCTACTATAAACAAACAGCGTTGGCATTGGTTTATGTTCTTGATCAAATCGAAAAAATTACGTCATAAGGTATACATGGAAAATACATTTACAAAATTAGTACATAATTACAAATTCAGGTCCGAAATGTTTGTACGCGTTTGTCATAGACACACGAAATAGCATAACTAAGTGGCTACTAAAGGCAGCGCTGGCCTTTGTTTACGTCCTTGATAAAAACTAAAACATTATGTCTAAAATTATACATGCAAATACATTTAAAATTATTAAGTCTTACTTAGAGGTTGTGGCCCAACAACTGCTGCCTCTGGTTTTAAAGTTGGTACTGCTTCATGGTTTAGTAACAGTTTCTTGTTGAATCCGGCATTGAATTTGTGGAGATTCTGGAAGTTGTCTTCCGTAAAATGCGCAGCACAGAGAGCTAAATTACGATAGTAATTTTCTGGAACATAATCAAACATATATTGTAGCCATTGTTGACGAACTACAGCGTCCGTAGGAAGCCCGAACACAGAAGACCTGACAGCTGGGTGAAAATAACAAACTTTCGACGGCATGGTTACTGCTCTCCACTATAACTCTTCCTCTTCGACAAAGCCGCATTAATTTGGCCATGCCACCTTTTTTGCATATTCCGGAGGGAGGGTTGATTATGGGTTAGTTGCGTATAAAACCCAGGAAGTATCTCGTTGTAGTCCCATTCGAGTCGTTTTTGTAGGCATTAAACTTCCTGATTTTTAAAAGACTATATCTCTGCTTACGTTGAACTTTCAGCGCAGCAACTTTGCATATACTGTTCATGCACCAACAGCAACATTACACACTATTTAAAATGAAAAAAGTGAAATCGCAATCAACCACCCCTTTAAATAGACTCGAAAATTATGTTGGCATTAGTGGAATTGCATAAGCATGGTTTAAATCATACTTATCTGTCCGTTATCAGTTTGTAGTAGTAAATTAAGTGATGTCTTATCGATCACAAGTTCACTACACTGGAAAAAAAGTGAAACTATAGTGTTGTTTATTTAAAGTGCATTTTTATATTGGTCTAAGTGAAAAACATTGTTTCTGGTTTAAACCTGTTTTGTTCAGTTTACCTTAAAGCAAATAACGAACACCCTTGACAAAATTAAAAGTAACAATTAGACTTAAATAGTATTTTACTTCAAACCAGACATTTTCATGTCACATGACCTCATGACGTCACATCAACTAAGCTTGCCATCTGTTTTGCCATTTGCCATTACTCGCTTCGAATGTGAAGACAGTCTGTGGCCCAGGAACTCACTTTTAGACAAGGTAAGCATTCGAAATGGTGTTATTTGAACTAGAATAAGTGTTTTTCATTCACATTTATGGTTAGAGGCAGGATGGACAACTAGGATATTTCTTTACAGACAACTGTGTTTGTGCAGGTGTTAGCTAAAGTTAGCCAAACCAGGCTATCGCAATATGGATGTTGCCTTTGTTTGACAAATGCAAAGTTTATTTTGTTGTTATTTCACTGTGATGTAAAGAAAATATAATGGTAGTGTAGTGTGATAAGGCTCGTTTATCTCTAACAAAATTACTCAATGTGCACCGCAACCGTCAACTAATCTAACGTAAGACATTGACCGCAGGAGCTGTAACGTTAACGTTATGAGCAAGTCAATGTCGAGTCCGTTAATGTTCGATTGACCACATGTGTTAATAGAATAGATCCGGTTATTGTTCAGCATAAGTCCAGAAAACTCTGGTTCACCTTGTTACCCTTGTGAACTACTTCCTGCTCAGGAAGTGTACTTCCTGCTCAGCTACTGTTCGGACGCTCTCGCTTACTGCTCCGCGCTTTGCTCTATCGCTTTTATATTTCTATATTTTATCTCCTTTTATCACCTAATTTTAACTTCAGCAAATCAGCACAGTGCTCAAACGCTTGGATTACTACAAAAAAAGCAGAATTATTTTATTCGACCAGCCTCCCACTGAAAGCTTACATTACGGGGAAGAGAAAACACAACTGCCTACATTCATAAGGATAAGAAAATGCCTTCTCTGGAATCTACTTGCTGCTCCAACTGCCACAGACTTTTACAAAGGATTGCAATTCTTGAAACAAAGTTAATTGCGGGACCACCAAACCAGACGGAACACACAACAGAGCTTCGTCATGGAAGTCCTCAGCATACAGCCGGTGAGTCCCATGAATCTAGTGCTTCTCGACAGGCCATACTGAGTGTAGAGGAACAAGCCGATCGACTTACTAATCGATGGCACAAACAGGGTGCGAGACCCAAAGGCACTCGAGACATCAGATTGTCATGAGCATCACATATTACTGCATAGCATCCTCTACCCCAGATACGGCTCTGACAAGGACTGCAAACACTGGTCTCCTACCACCGCCTATAGATCTTGAGAACAGATTTGAAGTATTAATGAATGAGGAATCCCCAAATTTGATGAATGTGATCGAACACAGACTGAATCAGCCAGTAGCTAAAACTGATGCTAACTGGGGCTCAAGGTCGAGCAGACAGCGGCACCCAGCTCAGAGCGCAGCCGGGCATAGGACTCTGATAGTGGGCGACTCCGTAATCAGAAACATTAATAGCAGGGATACAACAACGTGCTGCCTTCCACGAGCAACAACATCTGATGTAAACAGGGAACTTCAGAACATTCTGATGAAACATAAGACTGCAAATCGACTCATCATTCATGTGGGGAAGAATGATATTCATAAAGAGCATTCGGAACTTCTTAAAAAGGATTTCAATGAACTTTTTGAAACACTTAAAAGACTGAAAGTTCAGACATTCATCAGTGGACCACTCCCAGCAAGAGGAACAAACAGGTTTTCAAGGTTGCTTGGGCTTAATACATGGCTGCAAAAAACCTGCAATATAAAAGGAGTGAACTTCATTGACAACTTCAATCTTTTCTGGAGTCAGAGGCAACTGTTTCAACAGGATGGCCACCCTCCAAACAAACTTGGTTCAAGAGTGCTAAAGGACAATATCTACTTCTCCCTCCGTCATCCTTCTGCAATGTGTGCCAATCCACTCAACCTGAATGGCACACACACACCTGGATACAGTATGAATGACCACAGGATTTTACTTCAGCACCTGAATGGACATGCGGTTGACACATCACACAAGGACAGTGATAACACCACTCAGCCACAACAACCTCTGCTCACGGACACAATCTCAGCTGAGCCCTGCCCACAGAGCTCACCACAGACAGACTGTGACATACTAGCACTGTTACAAGATACAGCACCCAAGGATGACTTTCTGGAAAACAGCCAGGGAAGCCAGGACAGCATATTACAGCCTCCAATAACACCAGAGCAACAACCACTCTCACCGGAAACGTTATCACTCTCTCCAGCATCTCCACTTCTGTGCTTCTCAGAGAAAATGGAACAACTGGTGCATGCTGGAACTAGACTATCCCACTCTTTTGCTGTGAGCCCCCAGATACCAACCAAAAAACGCCAGGCCCCACAAACACCAAAGCCTGCGGGCCCAGCTCGCCCTCCCCCTCCTCCTGTGAGAGCTCTTCGGCCTCTGCCACAGCACCAGGGCCCACACCCTCCTCCAGCGGCTCGAGGTGAACCAAAAACAACTGATACCAGCTCTCAGTGATATGTGTTGGGTCCCCGCTATGATAACAATAACTTTCTCAAATGTTTACCACAAGCGGGAACCCAGTGTGCCTGTATCTTTTTCTATTGCTGTTCGATTACATGATAGAAAGTCTAAGGCCTTCAAAAGCCGTACAGCAAACCCATCTAATCTGGTGCCTATTACACGACATACTAAGATTGCTGTGGGGACAAAAAGTAAGACTGTTAAGTTAGCACTTTTAAACATCCGCTCACTTAAAAATAAATCACTTTTAGTCAACGACTTAATAACCACATACAACCTGGATTTTATGTTGCTAAATGAAACTTTGCTAGAAGAAAGTTGCAGTGCAACAGTCCTCAATGAAACAGCCCCTCCTAACTTTACTTTTATGAGTGTCTGCAGAGCTGTAATAAGAGGCGGAGGTTTAGCTGCTCTTTATAAAGATGTCCATCAATGTAAGCAAATATCATTTGGGAATTACCCGTCTTTCGAATATCTGGGTATTGTGTTAAAAGGTGCTCCACGCATTTTACTTATCATTGTTTACAGGCCTCCAAAATACTCTCCAGCTTTTGCTGAGAACTTAACAGAACTGTTATCAACAATTTCCTCAGAGTTTGACTGCTTTGCCATTGCTGGAGATTTTAACATTCACATAGATAATGCAAAAAACAGTATGGCAAAAGAAATCAAAACTGTTTTAAAAACTTTTGATCTGACTCAGCATGTACATGGACCCACACATAATCGTGGACACACTCTAGATTTACTTATCAGTAAGGGTCTAAACATTTCATCAATTGTTATTAAGGATGTAGCACTCTCTGATCATTTTTGTATTTTCTTTGATATATTGATCTCTCCTGCCATTGAAGCTAGATCTGTGTCTGTCAAGAAGAGATGCTTAAATGAGAACACTAGTGTACTATTTATGAAGGCTATATTTTTAACACCAAGCATATCTGCTGACTCTGTTGATTTTCTCCTTGATTCTTTTAACTCAAAAGTTAAGAGTGTAATTGATGATATTGCTCCTGTGAAAGTCAGGAAGAAGAGTGGCAGACAAAAAGCACCTTGGAGAAACTCAACAGCAGTGCAAAATATGAAAAGACAATGCAGAAAAGCAGAGCGCATGTGGCGGAAGACAAAACTTGTAGTCCATTATAACATCTACAAAGACAGCATCCATGCTTTCAATAAGGAACTAGGCAAATCTAGACAGACTTTCTTCTTGAATATTATAAACAGCAATATAAACAACACGCGCACTCTTTTTGCTACTGTAGAGAGACTGACAAACCCCCCAAGCCAGATTCCCAGTGAAATGCTCTCAGTGAGAAAGTGCAGTGAGTTTGCTTCTTTCTTCTCTGAGAAAATCAATAATATCAGAAAGGTGATCAGCTCATCTTTGAGTTGCGCTGGGGTCAGGCAGATCAGACAACAGCATGAGACAGTAGCCACTATGTCTGATTTCGAAGAAATTGATGGCAAAATTTTGGAAGAAACCGTACAGCACCTAAAAACATCAACCTGCGCCCTTGACCCACTTCCCACATCTTTTTTCAAAAATGTGTTACACAGCTTAGAAGCAGATCTCCTAGAAGTGGTAAATGCCTCACTTCTCTCTGGGTGTTTTCCGAACTCCCTGAAAACTGCTGTTGTCAAGCCCCTCCTGAAAAAGAGCAATCTGGATAAGACCATATTAAACAACTATAGACCGATCTCAAATCTTCCTTTCATAGGCAAGATCATTGAAAAAGTTGTCTTCAATCAGCTGAATAAATTCTTAAGCTCGAATTGATACTTTGACCATTTTCAATCTGGTTTCCGACCGCACCACAGTACAGAGACCGAGCTCATAAAGATAATAAATTATATTCGCTTAAATACTGATACAGGCAAATTATCAGTGCTGGTACTACTCGACCTCAGTGCTGCATTTGACACTGTCGATCACAAAATACTTCTTGACAGGCTGGAAAACTGGGTCGGGCTTTCTGGGATAGTCCTAAAATGGTTCAGGTCATACTTAGGAGGCAGAGGTTATTATGTGAGTATAGGAGACCATAAGTCTGAGTGGACATCCATGACATGCAGAGTCCCTCAAGGCTCAATTCTTGCGCCACTCCTATTCAACCTGTACATGCTCAAAATGAGCCAAATAATGAGAAGGAACCAAATCGCTTACCATAGCTATGCAGACGACACACAGCTCTACTTATCCCTATTGCCTAACGATTACAGCCCCATTGACTCCCTTTGCCAATGCATTGATGAAGTAAACAATTGGATGTGCCAAAACTTTCTTCAGTTAAACAAAGACAAAACTGAAGTCATTGCGTTTGGAAACAAAGATGAAGTTCTCAAGGTGAACGCATACCTTCAGTCTAGGGGTCAAACAACTAAAAATCAAGTCAGGAATCTGTGTGTCTCTAGAGTCAGACCTTAGTTTCAGTAGTCATGTCAAAGCAATAACTAAATCAGCATACTATCACCTAAAAAATATTGCAAGAATTAGATGCTTTGTTTCCAGTCAAGACTTAGAAAAACTTGTGCATGCTTTCATCACCAGTAGGGTGGATTATTGTAATGGACTTCTCACTGGCCTTTCCAAAAAGACCATAAGACAGTTGCAGCTCATACAGAACGCTGCTGCTAGGATTCTGAGCAGAACCAGAAAATATGAACACATCACACCAGTCCTCAGGTCTTTACACTGGCTGCCAGTTACATTTAGGATTGATTTTAAAGTATTATTACTGGTATATAAATCATTCAATGGCCTAGGACCTCAATACATTGCAGATATGCTCACTGAATATAAACCCAACAGATCACTCAGATCATTAGGATCACATTGGCTAGAAATACCAAGGGTTCACTCTAAGCATGGCGAGTCTGCTTTTAGCTACTATGCCAGCCGTAGCTGGAACCAGCTTCCAGAAGAGATCAGATGTGCTCCTACAGTAGTCACATTCAAATCCAGACTCAAAACACATCTGTTTAGCTGTGCATTTACTGAATGAGCACTGTGCCACTGTTCGTCCGACTTGTTTGTATTTTATGTTTTAATTACTCTGATTTCATGTGATTATTTCTGTATTTTATCTTTTATTCTAAACTGTTTTAATTATTCTGATTTCTTTTGATTATTTTAATTTCTTCTATGTAAAGCACTTTGAATTACCATTGTGTATGAAATGTGCTATATAAATAAACTTGCCTTGCCTTGCCTTGCCTTGCCTTGTGGTGTTCAAGGTCAAAAATGACCGGCCTACAAAAATAGCTTCTAAATCTCTCATTATTCTATATTATATATCACTAAATGTTGGATTCAATCTTTTTGACAACTTGTTTTCTTTCATTAAGGACTGATTTTGTATTTATTTTTTCATCTGAATAGTCAGAGGCCTCATTTATCTGAGAGTAAGTTACACACTTCATTTTTTAAGTGAAAAAAAGCATTATTAAAAGCATTATTTATGAATCATTTTCACAATATTAAATAAAATATGAAGAAAAAATGCACTGTTTATCACACTAGTGTGGTTTAATGTTTAATCGGGGTGTTTGTTTTCAAATACTTAATCACATTTGTGGTGTTACCAGTCAAAAATGACCCATCATTTAAAGCGAGTGGGGAAGAATGAAAGAAAGATAAACATGTTCACATATGTACATGTGTGCTTGCAAACATCGAACCCTTGGATCTGTGCATGTGTTGATACATGCAGGAACACACACGTTAATACACACAAACTATTTTGAGTGTAACACATTGTTTTGTTTTTTCATGGAGATTAATTTTATCCTACCCTGAACTGCATCTAATATCCATTCATCCATCTGACATTACCACACACACACGTGCGCGCACAAAATGGCTTTAATTCGCGGTGACCCATTTTCAAAAGAATCTTTATTTCATGTTATTTGTTTCATCACAGCTTCCAGACATAATATTATGACATTGTGATTTGGGACTAAAATGTACTAATATTATTGTGATAGCACAGACACATAAATGCCTCATAGCGCCTTGCTTGTTATTCATTTTGCAGCAGCACAATAGCGAAGAAGCTCTCTGTTCATGTTCTTCATCAGATAACAGGCGATACAGGATGAATCTCACAGTGAAGGTGCATTAGAAGATGTATCAGAAGAAGGCACCACATGCTACAGACCTTGAAACAACTGATGAGCAGCAGTCTTCTGATGATGAGGGCCCAGCTGATGTCACAGTTACATTCTGGTTGAAAGATGTAACTTTGTCCAGGTCTTCATCCCCACCTCTGAGGTAAGGTAGGTTTTCTTGTGAGATTCATCTTGCATCGCCTCCTCCTCACTAGTGTCTCGATCAATGATCTGATGAAGAACATCATGCCACAGAGAGCTTCTTGGCCATTGTGCTGCTACAAAATGAATGACAAGCATGCGCTGTGAGGCATTTATACGTGTCTTAGCTATCACATCTATATTTGTACATTTTCGTCGTCTTCTATGTGAGAACATCAAAGTCCCAAAACACAATGTCATTATATTTATTCTTGTCTTTGTATTTTATTAGGTTTTTCAGATAGATAGATGGATGAAGGATGTACACACTCAAAAACAAATGTCTTAACATAAGATTTATGTATTTGAATTGTATATACAATTTCCATCCATTTGGATTACATAGTTTTAACAAACCAATTAATAATCTGAATGTGATTCATATTTTTCAGTCATATATAAATGAAACAGATAAGATTTATGTAATTGCATTAATAAACTGAATGTGATTCATATTTGTCAGTCATACATAAATGAAACGGTAAGAATTATGTAATAGTACACAGCAAAACGCCTATGTTAAATTAACACTGCTCAGTGTTCTTATGTGTTTACACTACAGAGTTAAAGTACCATTGAAGCAGTGTTGAAATTAATGAGATAATTAAGTGGTGATTGAGCATTAATGATGAACACCTGCTGTTAACAAGCAGAATCACTGAATGAAAGAGAAACCCAAGAACTACAACTGAGTTCCAGCCATCGTTTTTTGAGATGATAACGCTGTTCAACCTTTTTTAACGCTTGCACCTCGGAACCTATTTCAAGATTTGCGTTCTCAAGCCACCATGCACTGTTGTTGTGCAGATGAGCAGCCCGGAGCGCATTAAGGGTTTTCAATTAGAACAGTGTCATGTAAGCAAATATTCTAGGCTAAGTGATAAAATTTTCAAAAGTCTTGTGAAGAAATAATCAGTATCGGTTTCATGACCTTATTTCAGTGACCATTTTTTTTGTTGTTTATTTTTCACAAACCACGCATAAACGTTATTTTCTCAGAACTACAAACTTTTACATACATGCTGCTGACATATTATTGTAGCAGAGTTTGTGCTGAATACAGTGTAATCAGACTGTAGCCATGAAAATGTCACAAGTAACAGAAATAAGCACAAATGTCAGAGCATGTCAGAACACCTCCAGGACCCAGAAAACACCTCAGACCCCAGAGGGTTAATAACTAATGATCTTTGCAATGAAAGTGAACCAACCAAACTAACTTTAGCTGGACAATAACTTTATTCTAGAGCTGCTGTAAAGCCAAAACAATCTCTGTTACTTCAGAAAAAGTGCTCCAATGTATTAATACAATATCAACTGAGGGTGCTATACGCTTATTTCACGCAGCCGTTATTTTGAAATCGAAAGTGAGGCTCTGGTGGGAAGAAAACCCGGAAGTGTCGCCTTTAATCACAGGAGATCGCGAATGCGATGGTGTATTGTTGTGTTTAGTGTTGAAATTAGTTATTCTAAAACCGTACAAACATGTCTTTCAGGCCATATACAGGGAAATTAATTTATAAATAAAATATTTTTATATATATAATTCAGAAAGTAAAAAAAGAAGCAGGAGCGAACTATATACACATCCTATATTGGATATTAACATCCAATAGTTTAAATCGCGGCAGCAGCTTCAGGTTGGTAGTCCAAGGCATTGTTGTTTATCTTTACTTCCGGGGTTCTTCCCACCGGAGCCTCACTTTTGATTTCAAAATGGCGGGGGCGTGAAATCAGCGTATTGCTTGCGTTTGAGGGTACTTTGTTCTACTCCACCACAATTTGTGTTTTACAATACAGCAAAATTTGAAATGCTTATTTTAGTCCACTTTCTCACAACTTGTCCCAGAATGACCACATGTTAGGCTGCGTTTACGCATTAACATGCGATCACCATAAGCCAATCAGGACACGGTGCGTTTACACCTGTCCACATCAAGTGGCTTCTGTATCTGGATAACAGATCGGATCTCGCATTCCCCTCCCCAAAAAAAGGATGGCTCCGGTGCAAAGTTGCTGTCCTCGACTGTCCTATCGCAAAACCACACAGCTCTCAGTTCTGGAGAGAGGAGAAGGAATAATGACAGTGGGCTGGGTTTTGTGTGACGTCCACCTGTGTTTACATTACACTGAGATCCGATCACAATGCGACCTCGACTACCTCTGAACCTGGACATGCTGATCGGATAACATTCCGATCAGAAGCACGTTTACACTTGTCTTTTCAGTGTGTCTGTGGACAACATCCGGATACAGGTCACATGTTAATGCCAAGTGTAAACGCAGCCTATGATGAATGGGTTGCGAGTAAGCTGGGATTTACAATAGTCCACTGTCATGGTAACAATATCTGAGACATTGTAAATTGAAAGCATCTACAATCCAGTGAAAATGTCTCTGCTTGAAGACGGACAGACCTTTTGAGCAGTCTCCAAGAAAAGTTCCGTCAGCTTGAATTGACTTGTACCAGTATTGGTGTAGTGCCCTCAGAGCACAGAGCATGTGCGATTTCTGCGCTTTGCCCAACTCTAGAAGGGAAGGAGAGAATAGGAGAGCGCCGGCCCAATTTCCAGACAAGAGTCATGGCCTTAAAGGGCCTGAAGGTGTCCAATAGTCTTCACTGAAGTCGAAGTGAATAACAGCATTGCCTTCAGAGAGAGAACGCACAAGCTCTCCATCACAACAGGTTCAAAGGGAGGAGCCGTAAGCATGTTTAGCACAACTGCTACAAGTGTAGCACCGGATATACGGTCAATGCTAAGAGAAGAGCATCAGTCAGTAAAAAGCCAGTTGACACATTCAGTAAATGTTCGTGGAACCAGGAACACCAGGGAACTTTTGATATGCTGTGACTCACCAGCGATTTTGCTATCTCAGGTCAAAAATGGGCCATAGCACAGTACTTTGAAGCGATCAGAAAATAGCAGTTATAGAAGTTCTGCATTTCACACACTTTGTACCTTTTAACATACGACTAGTGAGTGTAATGCTGCTAAAGTGGAGCTTTATAGCCATGGTCAGCTGTGTTCAGCACTTTGACAGTCTTATCCATTGGTTTTGAACCATGTTACATATTTTCTGTTTGAGGGTCAGCTTTCTTATTTGTATTCATACATGGTGCGATGGCTTAACATGTAAATAATAGGCCTACTATATTTTCTTTGTAAATTATACATTCGAGTGATTTCATCCTCTTTGCAATCGCTGTGTTATATTGGGTGCATTTTAGTCACTAAAATGTCATTACTTTTACAGAAAGGCCTCTCACTATGAAGCAGGTGCTGATAAACTTAAAATATTGGTGTGTCGTTTTGTGGAGCTGTTTGTTCAAATATTATTACTTCCGTGCATTAAGCTCACAATGCGTGTACACCATTTGTTAGATTGCGCAAGCAAATAAGTACCCTTTTATTTGAAATCTTAGAAAATCACAAAGGAAAAGATGTTTCAGTAGCATGTTTGCCAAACATTCCTAGTCATAAAAAAACTTTATTAATTTAAAAGTCAAGTTCCTCTCTTATTCATATTCCTTTATACATGTTAACAATGCACACAAAATTACCATATGAATATGCTCATTTTTGGTCACTGTCAGTGTCAAGCACACATTTTTGGATTTTGTCTTTTACAAACATGAATTTACAAATCAATATACAGATGTAACAATCCTCATCTCAATTCAGCCTTCATCTGCAATTGTTAAAGACATGAATTATTGGAAAGAATAGTTTGATTTATAGTAAAATACAGCGGAATAGGTGGCATAAATGCAGAGTAGAGAATATGATATTTAAATAGAAGAGAAATGCTATTAAAAAAAGCTTAGTGATTTGGTTTTTAATAAGATAGATAAGTTGTTTTTGGTTTCCCTCAGTGGAATTCCCCTAGGCATGCCTCTCTCTTACACTCCCTGAGGGTTACACAGAGAACAATATGGGTGGATTTGTTTTGCTGTCTCTGATTGAATTAGGATTGATTTTGCTGCTATTTTGCCAGGAGACTATCAGGTCTCTGGACTTCTTTAACTGTGTTTATTGGATAAATGTTTACACGCTAGTCAGCAGGACCAGTGGTTTGTTAGCATGCCATTTACTATAAAATAAAAATCAATAATGCTGTAATGTAATTTTACATCTCTTCATTGTGAGAGGAATGATTGTCTCCAGCCACACGGGATGTGAAATGTCAGTTGCCAATCCATTGTGAGTGATACAGAGAAACAATTAAAGCTAAATACTTAATAAATAATGTAATAAATACTTACAGATAAACATCTAAATAAACCTCACAAGTCATATCTCACTCAAAAATAGTATAATAAATGATATTTAGGGTTGATTATTTACCACAGTGACATGCAGTTTAACAAAACAAGCCTGGCAAAATAAAGACATAGTGTTCTGTTTCAAAGTGCTGAGATTGCATGTTCAACAGCACACTTTAGAAAACCACAAAAAACACAGCAATTAGCCTGAATGCACTTAGAAGTTCTGCATTTCTGCCGTCTTTGACTCTGTCTACATACACCTAAACACTGTTATTAGCATGTCTTCGCACACCGTGCTACTAGAGCAGAAGATATCACTGCAGGGGTCAGAGCTGATTCTTTGCTCTTTTTTTACCATAACTTGGGGTCAGTGCAGTAGAGGAAAAGATATGAGGAAAAGAGCATGTAAAATTGTTTTTGCATATGTACCAATGATACAAAACAAATCATGAAAAATATATTAACCAATTACAGTGAAAAGATTAAAAAAAATGACTTGACCTTCAGAATTTGTTAGAATTTGGTATGTCCCATCCGCCTTTTGTATTAGTGAAAAACAAAGTGTTTAAATAGTTTCACACATTAGGTTTAAATGAAAACAAAATCTAAATATTTATTGAACCCATCTGTGTGCACTATGGGGGGCATATATGTGTGCATTTTACATGTGGTTTTCTTGAATTACATATCTTAGTTGTGATGATACATGTTTTAGTAGAGTTCTATCATGAGTTTTAAACGGTTTTACTGTATTATTCACTGTATCTATAACAGTATAGATTCACACCTACAGGTCTTTCCGTCAGAGGTGTGGTTTTGTATCATTAGTGTTAACTTCTGCTTTAGTAGTAAGTTAGATGTTGCCAGATCCTGTCATTTGTCACTGGCACCAGGGCTAGTCCAGACAACATCTCAGTGTCATCAACACAAAAAACACATACCTCCTGATCAGCTGTGGCTCAGCAATTTGAGCTAATAGGCAGCTGTCAAAACAAAAATAAGATGCGTTTAATGTTTGTTGGAAACAGTATGTGATAAATTGGATAGGGACCTGATAATTGCAGTATTCAGAGAGCAACAGGCACAAATAATGACAGAAGAGAGAAGGGGAACTCAACTGTAGGCAAATAACCAGTATGGGGTTCTCAAAAGTAACTGGAGCCTTTGTTCTGGGGACATTTGTCATGTTACTGATCACTTATCTAAGGCAGAAGACAGGGAAATAAAACTCAATTATAAAAATCTGCCACTGGAAAACATCTAATAAAATGTATATGTTACTTGGGAAAATATTCAGCCAGAATACACAGTTACTTTTAAATAGCTGTCAATAGAAATGCTTTTTGCTTTCATAATGTTGTAGCAGAGCATCTACCAACAAAGGATTAAGGGGGTGATAAAAAACAGCCAATTTTTTACCTTCTGGGTATAAGATATAGTATTTTCTTTGCATGTAGCAGGAAAACCATGTAACGATGTCACAGAATGTTGAACCAACCTGACTTGATAACTAAACAGTTACATTAGAGATTACATAATGATGTACAGCCACATTGTTTGTGTAAAATGTTCACTAATGCTTTTTGAGAATATTACATTGCTCAACGAGACGTCCGTCATAGACAATGAAAAACTGTTTACTTAACAGATAGACTTGTGGATATGGCCATTGAATTCTGGGTCCCATGACTGTATATTGCTCTCCGTCCCTGCAACTCTTCCAGAACTCAATCAGCATAATCCGTTCGAGCAAGCTTTTTGGGTGGTGTGGTAGTGGAAACATGCAGTGTCTTAACACTGGGCAGAAACCAGCACCTGAGCCATGGCGGTTATTTGGTATATCACATTTTATTATACTTAGATTTGATATCACATTTGGTCAGTTGTATATGCACTCTAAAGGACTTATTTGAAACAGATGATTTATACATGTTTGGATTTCATTAAACATTATGTCCATAATGTTGTGTACACATAAATGTAGCCTTTTGTAAAGAAAATATTTTGGTAACACTTTACAATACCGGTGCACTAATATGCATTAATTCATACTTAACTAATGCACAGATAATCATGAGTTAATGTATGACTCATGAAGAACTAAACCATTAATTAATTATTACTGCATCAGCAACTAATAAAGAGTCTATATGATTAATAGATTAACTAATAAATGAATTGCTATTAATTAAACGTGTCATCATGTATTAATTCCTTAATAACATTTTATTAACTAATAGTGTAAATGAATGTGTTAATTACCAGAATTAGTCAACGCTATGCACTTCAACTTCCAGTTGTCTGCTTTAATTAATCATTAGCTAATGATTTGCAAATCTATCATTATGTTATGACTTTACTTGTTGAGGCACATTACTATTAACTAATTGTTAAGTAATATGTAATTTTGGTTTTGACATCCACACTCCAAGCTCTGCTATTTCATAACACTGTGTCTAGACTGGACAAAGACACTAGAACCCATTATAATCATTGATACAACACTGGATGCGACACAATGCTACACGACACAACAAAACCCCGACAGTAAACTGATGCCTTACTCTATTTCTGATGTACTCCGAGCTCTTACGCTACTTCTGTTATGAAGGGCAACTGGACTTGCAATGGTCTGTCATGGCAAGTGTAAACAGCTGCAATGGTCTCGTCCAGTTTACGCTGTAACAGCGTCAGTATTTCAAATTCTGGTGTGCAGATATTTGTGTGCGGCCCAACTTACCCATCCTTCAAACACTCTCTGACATTACACTCACTGCATGTGCAACTGCCCCATAGACCTTTAGTGGGGATGACAAAACCCATAACCATAATGACATATTACTTAACAATTAGTTAATAGTCATGTGCCTCAACAAGTAAAGTCATAACATAATGATAGATTTGCAAATCATTAGCTAATGATTAATTAATGCAGCTTGGCCGCATGTTCTCAGTGTTCTGCCTTTAAATCCTAGCGCTCAAGCTTAACCTGACACACTCCTGTGCCATGAACTGTTGGATGCGGTGGTTCATCTGGCACATTGGAATCCCGGTTGTAAAAGGCGGGAAATTGAAATCCATAGTGTGGATGTCATAACCAAAATTACATATTACTTAACAATTAGTTAATAGTAATGTGCCTCAACAAGTAAAGTCATAACATAATGATAGATTTGCAAATCATTAGCTAATGATTAATTAAAGCAGACAACTGGAAGTTGAAGTGCATAGCGTTGACTAATTGTGGTAATTAACACATTAATTTACACTATTAGTTAATAAAATGTTATTAAGGAATGAATACATGATGACACGTTTAATTAATAGCAATTCATTTATTAGTTAATCTATTAATCATATAGACTCTTTATTAGTTGCTGATGCAGTAATAATTAATTAATGGTTTAGTTCTTCATGAGTCATACATTAACTCATGATCATCTGTGCATTAGTTAAGTATGAATTAATGCTTATTTGTGCACTCGTATTGTAAAGTGTTACCAATATTTTATTACTTTTCAGTTGATGATTATACCACAAGATTAACATTTTTAGAGTCTGTAAATTAAACATTTTATGACAGTATTTAACAGTTTATGAAAATAAAATGTGAAAAAATAAAAATACATCAATTATAATTTAATTTAGTTCTAAGAAGAACATGGCACATACTTTTTAAAATAGACTTAACATTTCCCTGCTTACCTTTGTCCCGGCGCCATGATAATTCCTGTCGATCCTCTAGAAGCGAGAGAGACCGATAGACAAAGAGAGAAGTTCCAGTCAAAACCTGTTGTTGGGAGTCACCCCAACCAGACACACAGACAGACAGACACACACACACACACACACACACGTTTATATGCTCAGGCAGAGGGTGCTTATCTAATGTTCAGGATTAAATTCAGTTACCCTCGAGGGATTGGGTTAGATGTCAGAAAGATAGATGGGCATCATGCTGACATACCAATGCGCAAAAATCATTTTTGCATGTGCGTGTGTGTGTGTGCACAAATATAATGCAAATATAGACAGGTATGTCCTCTCTTCCCAGAAGCATTATGTAAACAAGGGAATGGAGATGGCATCACAGCAAAGCACTCTATAACAGCCAATGAATCATCTTGAAACTTTCATTTAGTTGATTTGCACCAAAGTCAATATTAAATAAAAAGGAATGAAGTTAAAGAATTTAACCAGAAAGCAAAGCAATAACATCTTTGATGACGTATTCTTCAATTATGACATCAATAAAAGTAAGGAAAGTAAATCAATCCATCAAATGGGTGTCTTTAATTGATGTATGTTACGCTGTTTTTAACTGCTTAGACATATTTCAAATGAAATTAATTTAAATAGTATTTCTCTCAAATATATTCAGAGCATAACGGATTGATTAAAGACAGCAGTTATTGGGGCATCATTCATGAAACAATTTTGCAAATTGAGTTATGCCATTAAATGTATATTGAACACACATTTTTTCTGCTTGTTATTCATAAATGAATAGTGTTTTTACTCAAACAAAACTGCTTACAACTTCTAATTTAATGAAGATTCAACTTTAAGCTAAAATACCTCCACATTTATTTAATCTGTGATCTGTGTTCTGTTTATGTTATTCTGTTAATTCTTATATTATTGCTTTCCGTAAAGCTGATGCATAGAACAAAATGAACAGATTTTTAACCAAATCTTTGACATGGTTAAATAAGTTATTATCTGTGTTCCTTAAGTAAAGAAGAAAGAAAAAAAGAATAAAAAAGGTGAGACAGCTAAGACAATTTAATTCCATAACCTCTGATTGGTTTCACTTTCGATGGTCCCTTTTAACACATTGTCTAAGAACGTCTTTTGATAGCAGTGCAATTTGGTGGTATAATTTTCTATGAATGTTACAAATTGCATGCACTGAATTAACATGTATTGAACCTGAGAACAGAGAACTAATTAGTTACTAATTTCATCCACTGTCAATTTCAGGTCATAAGAAGGCCATGAATTCAAGCATTAACATAACACTAACGGCCGTTTCACACGCAAGCGTCAGCGGCGCGTGAGCAGCGCGTATTTTTTTCGGCATGCATGTTAATCAATGAGTGCGTTCACACCGCGAGCAGGAGCAGCGCGTGAGCGTCAAGCAGTAGCGTCGCCTGAGCAGCAGTGAAGCGGGGTTTCGGCTTCGAGTCTATTTTTGCTGCGCTGCTCACGCTCAATTAAAGTGAAAGCACACTTTTGATGGACTAAATTAATATGATTTCACACAAAAAGTGACCAAAACGCATAGAATTTCCATGTCTAGTGTGTTTTAACAAGAACTGCAGTACGTATGTCACAAAAGGAAATGAAGACTAACATAAAGAAAATAAAATTTTATAGAAAATGTACCCATTAAACTTGTTTTTAATTATTCAGTTTGGGCTTTGAACAAACTTCAAATGTGTTTATGACCAACTTCTAAGAACAAATTTTACAAAAATCTTTGTAAAGAAATGCTTGCTTATATCCCAGATAGCAATGAGTCGGCGGACCACCGTCGGTCCTCCGGCGCCAGTAGAAGCGTCAGAATGGCGACATCGCAAACACGTTGGACGGCGCGCCGCCTTCATACCGCCTTCGTTAAGCGGCCGGCCCGCGGGCCAACCGCCGTTCCGCCGCCTTTATATTGAAGGCCGTCCTTCCGCGGCCCGCCGGAGGCAAACGCTATTTTCGAGCGCTCTGCCGCCGTATATTCTGGCTATATATTTTTTTATTTATTTATAGCATGCAGTTTAGCAAGAATAATGATTGCTCAAACCAGACAAATTTACAATTGGCATTTTTATTCCACATTTCAAAGTACAGTAACTGTCATTTAAACAAGATATTTCAGATCACTGAAACATAACAGAAAAATAAATAAATCAATATACTAACATGCAGGTTTCCAATTCAATTTTGGTTAAACAGCCTTACAAGCATATTACAACACTTACAATAAGTGTTCATATAAAAAGGACAGCTCTAGGGTAAAAAATTACCAGTAAACATTATGACTAGTAAAGAGGATATTTGATACCAAATAATGTGCAAGATACCAAATAAATAAAAGTATAACTATTTACAAGCCATTTCTAACAATATGATAAGTGGTAGTAATTTATAGTAAAGCTCTGGAGTAGAATAGGCCATTATAACGGCAATGCTGACCTGTGGCACAAGGATTTACAAGCTTTATTTGAAAAAGAAAAAAAGAAAGTAATTTCCACAGTGAGTGAGTGTAGTCTAACACTTCTGACTTCTTTAGGGGTCTTGATTCTACTGACTGCAAGATAAAGAAAGGATTCCAGTTGTCAGTGATTCTGGGGTGTCAGTAGTCAGTCTAGTTTTAAGTGGTCGGCTGTGGGTCCCTCTCAGCTGTGCGGCGCCTTTTTCTGCCTTCACGGTCAGATGCTCCTTTCAGGTAACGCGTAACGTTAACCTGGACCGCCTCATCAGTGCATCCTGGGTTGCCGGGTCCTTTCGGATGGCTAATATAGAAAATACAGATCTGTCATTTAATTTGAATTGCATGAGGACAATAGGACATACACATCTACTTAAATCTAAAAAAAATATCCAACTTACTTTGAACAATGGTCTTCAGGAACATGTCTCTAAAACATGCTTTATCCCCTACACCAAGTTGAAAATCTAAAAAAGTGTTACAAATTACATTTCTCTGAAGCTTCTCATAAATAAATAAAAAATGTGAAAGGCTAAGGATTCAGACTGTAATATATGCAGTATACAATCTTAAATTTTACTTTATATCTAGGTCTACTACATGTACAGGTAGCCCCAGTGGGAATTAAACCGACAACCACAGGTGCTGTTTGCAAGTTGTGCCTAATTGCTCAGTGCAAGCAAACGTCTTCAACATTGTTTGTTGAACTTGTTTCACCTGCTCTTGAAGTAAGATTTTACAATTCGTATTTTTATATGTAATATTGTAGTGTTTATTATAAATGATTTATCTGTGCACTTCATTATTCTTTTAAAATTCATGTAGCCTTATAATCTTTAATCAAATACGTTACCCTTCCCTCCCCCCTCGAAACGCCTTCTCTTCTCTTCCGGTCATGTGCTATGGTGCGAGGGCGTGGCAACTCCCCTCAAACCGTGCTATGAGCAGAGATGGAGAAGAGGAGCGCTAGAGTAAAACCCTGCCCTCCGTTCAATATACCGTTTCACTTTTAAATACGTCACAACACTGGAGAAAAGTCGTTTGTAACTTCCGGTTCATGCCAACATCAAATAGAAGCAATAGTTTCCAAGACAAAAAAACTTCACAAATAACATCACTTACTTGTACTCAAACTCTTGGCTCTGTGAAGTGGAGTCTGGATTACTGGGGAGAAACCTGGTTGCGAGAAAGAGGAAACAGAAATTTGAAAATCTAACAAATGGTATAGTTTAGTGGCAGGATCACAAATCCAGCATCACAGCAATAGATTTTACATACCAGTTCAGCATTTTTCTGGTTTTCTGGAATCGATGCATCTTTCTAGAGTTTTTTTTTTTTCTTGAGACTTCCAAGATTCTAGAGTAGGGAATAATGAATGAAAGAGTCAGTTATCCACAATAAACAGAAAATAAATTACACAGATGAAATACAGGAAAATCAAATACACAAGTCAGACCCATTTACCTGCTCCCTTCATGAACTTAAAATGATGTTTCTCCCAGGTGCTGTGTGGAGGTGTGCAGAGGATGGCTAAATTGTTGCCTTCGTCTTTTTGCTGAGGTTAAATGGGGGCCAATGGCACATGCTCTCGCTGAGCCACTCTTGCGGAACCACTGCAAATGGCAGATCCTCCTCGTTGATAAACTGAACAATGTGAACCATCTAAAATAGAAGAACATTTTGCATAAAGTATACTTTTTGATTAATTTCCAGGCAAAATCAATAACATTAAAATGCTCACCCCTTCAAAAAAACGAGTCATTTTCACAAGTGGATCAACAGAAAACCATGTTCAGACAAACACAATCATATACATATACACACACATATATACATATAAACACATATATACACATTATATATATATATATATATATATATATATATATATATATATATATATATATATATATATATATATATAACACCAAAAGTTAAACTTTCTAGATGTAAAGCTTTCTTTCTAGATGTAAAGCATTGGCGATTTACTGTAGCTAGATACATTTCAACATGTCGAACATGCTTGAATTCAGTGAGTAAAAAAGGCGAAGCAGCATGTGTTAGCTAACACTGTAAGTTAAACTAGACTAGCAGCATGGTTGTCGAATCAAACAAAACATCATTATGTTTAGTTAGAAAACAACACAAGTTATACTGATCAGTCTTTCTTGTCGTAAAGATTTTGCTAACGTTACCATTCCCACGTGGGCGGGAGAATTGTCCTTCAGGATTTGGTTACGTAAGTTAGTTAATTATTCGACTGACCAATACTATCTTAAACCACATACTGTAGTACTCACACTGGCATAAACATACGTAAATATAGTTAAAAGAAGAAAAGAAAAAACTAACGCCAGGAAGAAACTAAGTAACGTTAGCCTAACTAACGTTAGCTATGACGGAAACTTTGTAAACAAGGCTAACTTACTAGCTTGACTAGTAAGGCAAGAACATATTTGAAAAAGATGAACTAAAAATGTAAAAAATGAACATAATATTGCGTTACACAAAAAGGAAAAATGTACTTACTTTAAAGATCGTAGTCAATGACTAGATAGGATATCCTCTCCAAATACTGAAATCGTGTGACGAGTGGCCACTGTTGTGTTGGTAAATCTGCTTCCGTTTTTTAGGTACTGCCCCTCTCGGCCGGTGGAGGTACTTCTCTGTTTGTGCTTTAATACTTTCTTAAACATTTGTACAGATTGCAAAACTCGCAATTGCAAATTAATCCCTTATACCTGTAAAAGGTCAAATAAATAAAAAAATCGAGCTTGTAAAAAAATGAAAGACATAAACGAAATTTCCTGGGGTGACAGAGAGACAAAATATTTCTAAATATTTCACTTTATCTTTCAGGTCAAAACAGGGATTTTCATGTTTATTATAAATATTACCATGGTTGCAAATTAATAAAAAAAATCTAAAGCATACCCAAGCTTTTGGCCAAGTTGCAGATGTCTTTCACTGTTCACTGATTTCAGGCATTGGTGAAAAGTCTAACTTCATCCATTTATTCTGCTAAATTGTTCATACCATGAATGAAATATTTATTTTAAAACCTAATCAGAAAGATATTTATTGCCAAGTAAGTTTTACAAAAGGAATTCTTTTTGGACTATTTGTGCATTTCAATTGTGCATAAATCAAAGAAATGTAAAGAATTGTCACCTTAAGTGACTAAAATAATTCTATATATTTTACATAGGCATATCACTGAATCGCTTCAGAGTTTCAACGTAATTTAAATGTATTTTCCTAAACCTTATCATGGAATCAGACTGAGTCAAATCTGTTATAAACCCTAATGACTTTGGAGCAACAACAACAACAAAATTTGATATAATTCACACAATAATTATAATCGCTTTAAATGTGAAAGTTAAAATGCTGTCAGTTCCACTCATGCCAATGACATGGCTGGTCGATTTCAAAGCGGCTTGCCGCCAGCCGGCCGCGGTTCATTTAGACGGCGGCAACCGCCAGAGAGAATGAAGTCGGCGGCCCGGCGGCTGTTCGCCGGCGGCATCTCGCAAGAAATGGGAGTGACGTATTCGGCGGCAAACGTTTCATCTCCGCCAGCGGGGCGCACCTATAGCCGACAGTTTGGGGCCGGCGGCAAAAAAAAAACGTGCCGATATTTTTTGCTATCTGGGATGTAGCCTGGGAGCCGCTGTTGTGATGCTGTACAAACGCTTCCAGTGTGAATACTCGCGCGCATCTGCAGCTGCAGTGACGATGTAGTTGCGCTGATGTGCTGCTCACGCGCCGCTCATGCTTGCGGTGTCATACGGCCGTTAGACTAACATGTCTAACCTTAAGCATGTTAAAGTGATACGTTTTAAATTACATTAAGATCAGAACTATAAAATATTAATGTAACAGACAAGAGAAAGCAATATTTCCTTAGAATTATTATATACACTCACCTAAAGGATTATTAGGAACACCTGTTCAATTTCTCATTAATGCAATTATCTAATCAACCAATCACATGGCAGTTGATTCAATGCATTTAGGGGTGTGGTCCTGGTCAAGACAATCTCCTGAACTCCAAACTGAATGTCAGAATGGGAAAGAGGGGTGATTTAAGCAATTTTGAGCGTGGCATGGTTGTTGGTGCCAGACGGGCCGGTCTGAGTATTTCACAATCTGCTCAGTTACTGGGATTTTCACGCACAACCATTTCTAGGGTTTACAAAGAATGGTGTGAAAAGGGAAAAACATCCAGTATGCGGCAGTCCTGTGGGTGAAAATGCCTTGTTGATGCTAGAGGTCAGAGGAGAATGGGCAGACTGACTCAAGCTGATAGAAGAGCAACTTTGACTGAAATAACCACTCGTTACAACCGAGGTATGCAGCAAAGCATTTGTGAAGCCACAACACGCATAACCTTGAGGCGGATGGGCTACAACATCAGAAGACCCCACCAGGTACCACTCATCTCCACTACAAATGGAAAAAGAGGTTACAATTTGCAAGAGCTCACCAAAATTGGACAGTTGAAGACTGGAAAAATGTTGCCTGGTCTGATGAGTCTCGATTTCTGTTGAGACATTCAGATGGTAGAATCAGAATTTGGCGTAAACAGAATGAGAACATGGATCCATCTTGCCTTGTTACCACTGTGCAGGCTGGTGGTAGTGGTGTAATGGTGTGGGGGATGTTTTCTTGGCACACTTTAGGCCCCTTAGTGCCAATTGGGCATCGTTTAAATGCCACGGCCTACCTGAGCATTGTTTCTGACCATGTCCATCCCTTTATGGCCACCATGTACCCATCCTCTGATGGCTACTTCCAGCAGGATAATGCACCATGTCACAAAGCTCAAATCATTTCAAATTGGTTTCTTGAACATGACAATGAGTTCACGGTACTAAAATGGCCCCCACAGTCACCAGATCTCAACCCAATAGAGCATCTTTGGGATGTGGTGGAACGGGAGCTTCGTGCCCTGGATGTGCATCCCACAAATCTCCATCAACTGCAAGATGCTATCCTATTAATATGGGCCAACATTTCTAAAGAATGCTTTCAGCACCTTGTTGAATCAATGCCACGTAAAATAAAGGCAGTTCTAAAGGCGAAAGGGGGCCAAACACAGTATTAGTATGGTGTTCCTAATAATCCTTTAGGTGAGTGTAGTTATACAGTTTAAAATTGTGATATCACATCCAAAACTTTCTTTCTTTCTTTCTTTCTTTCTTTCTTTCTTCTCTCTCTCTCTTTCTCTCTCTCTCCCACACACACACCTGAGTTGGTGTGCTGCAAGGGTTCTCAGGAGAGTCTGGTGCCTGCAGTACTGGCTGGTCATATCTTTACTGGAGAGCTGCTCTCTGCCCTCAGGCTACTGCTTAGCTATTCAACTCTGACTACAATCCACAGCCTGTGCCCTTTATAATGCGCCCATTTCAAAGATACAGTGCCGTAATGAATTTACAGACCTTGGGAAGCTCTGTCTGATATACTTCAGACAAGATGAACAGAAAAGACACACTCTGCCTCTCTTTATCTCTCTCTCCTTCGTCTAGCTTGTTGAATTTGCCTAATAACTTTATACTGGTGTGCTACTATAAATACTTAAATTAAATTAATTTTGTAAATGATATTTCTGTAAAAAGCTGACGCACTGAAGCAGAAATAGAATAGTAGGACATTTATAGATAGCGAGTGAGAAATAGAAAAAAGAGAAAAAAGATCAAACAATAAAGAAGAGGGTGATAAACTGTACAGTATGTGTGAGGGTGGGTGGTGACATTGTGCAGTAATAAATGTAGATACAAAACCACATTAACATCGACAACACTGAACAAAGAACAGAAAGAACTGAGAGCTTAAAGTGGATCTATTAGGCCCATTTTTTCAAGATGCAAAATAAGAACGCATTTTGTATATTTTTATAGCATGTTAAAATTGTTTCTTTTTTGGGGTGGGCAAAAACGCACCATTTTTGTGTGTCTAGCTTTTAATGCAAGTGAGCTAGTACTCCCGGCCCCCTCTCAAGAAGAGGGCGGAGCTTCAAGAGTTCATGCAACATCAAAACAGGACAATCTCACGCATTGAAAATGTCAGAAACTGTCAGTAGCGGTGTTCAGTTCTAACCAGAGTCACATGGAGATAGAACAGGTACAGTTTAGTTTAATTATGGTTATGACTTATGTTGTCATCTTGCCTTTATCCACTGTACAAGTCTGTTGTCGCAGACCCCTTTCGAATGATGGCCAAAACATTACTGATAAGTTTTATTGTACTTCACACAAAAGAGGAAGCGTCCGTTTTCACTCTAGAAAATCACAGTAAGAGCTGAACAAAACAGTACAAGAAGTGTGCATTAAAGTCTTACACATAAACATCAAATATAATTTGTTTGAAGTGTTGGTGCTTAATGTAACAGTAAATGATAAACCAACACGTGTCAACACGTTAGACAACACGTGTCAGGACCTACTCATTGTCGTAATCATACTCTAGATTTAATATTATCACATGGAATCAATGTTGATGCCGTTGAAATTCTGCAGCAGAGCGATGACATCTCAGATCATTATCTAATCTCGTGTAAACTACATTTAGCCAAGGCTGCAAAGCCGACTCCATGTTACAAATATGTAAGACCTATCACTTCTGCCACTAAAGTTTGCTTTATCAATAATCTTCCTGATCAGTTTCATCTCCTCAGCATCCAAGATAGCTTAGAAGAACTTGATATTGCAACAGAAACTTTTAACTCTCTCTTTTCCAGCACTTGAGACACAGTTGCTCCTTTGCTCTTAAAGAAGATTAAAGAAAATATTCCAACGCCATGATACAACGAGCACACTCAGGCCCTTAAGAGAGCAGCCAGAAAAATGGAGCGCAACTGGAAGAAAATAAAACTAAAGGTTTTTTTTTCACATTTCATGGAAAAAGAGCAAGATTGCATACAGAGAGGCCTTAAAAACTGATAGATCTGCTTATTTTTCAGCCATATTAGAAGAAAATAAACAAAACCTTAGGTATTTATTTGAAACCGTGGCTAAACTAACGAAAAATAAAGCTTCAAGCCCAGATGTTTCCAAGCAGCACAGCAGTAATGACTTTATGAACTTCTTTACTTACAAGATTGAAAATATCAGGGAGAAAATTATAACTATGCAACCGTCTACTACAGTATCGCATCAGACAGTGCAGTGTAGTCTCACTGACGAAAAATTCGATTTATTCATTGCTATAGGAGAGGGTGAATTTTATAAACTCGTGAAATCATCTTAATCGACAAAATGTATGTTAGACTCTATACCGACTAAACCAGAATTCTTTAATCCTGCTCCTGGAGGGCCACTGTCCTGCAGAGTTTAGTTCCAACCCTAATCAAACACACCTGAATCAGCTCAACAAGCTCTTCAGGATCGCTTGACCTCTGGACTAAACTATTGAAAGAGATGCTTCCAGAGGTCATAGATCCTCTTCTCAATATCATTAATTAATCTTTGTCATTAGGATACATACCAAAAACTTTTAAGCTGGCTATGATTAGACCGCTTGTTAAACAGTGGCGGCTGCTGGTCTTTCAAAGAGGGGAAGCTCTTTTTTTTTTTTTTACTTGACTGTCAGGTGTGGGGATGGAGAAAGGAGCGAGGACTTGGGCGCATAGTTGATGGGCTTTATTTTAATAATAAAATAAAATACAAACATTCTACAAAATTCATCTTCTGATTTTTTTTTTTAATGGTGGTTGGCAAACAACTTTTTAATTTGCATTACCACCACCAGCACAAGACTGCAAACACAAGGAGAATAAATAGGGAGCAAACAAGGCAGGTAACGAGGGAGGACAAGTGGGGCAAATGAACCAATAATCAGGTAACAAGATAGAAGTCGACAAAAGGAAACGCATGACAAGCCAAGTGCTCACACCATGACACATGACACAAAACAAGCACATGGCCAGTAAAACAAATCACAAGCAAAGTGCTCACACAAAATGAGACATGAAGAAAAATGAGAAAACTCATAAGTCACGTGTTCACACAGAACATGACATGAAAGCACACAGCTAGTGTAAAACAAAAGCTGTGTGCTACACAGCACAAGACAAAACATGACATGAAAGCACGTTGCCGATGTAAACACGAGCCGCGTGCTACACAAAACACACGTGAACAGAGCGAACACGAAACCGCACGTTCACACGACAAGACAGAATGTTATGCACGAGGACAAGCGTAAGCTCATCCTGTGCGCTCACAACAGAAAACAAACCGACTCAGTTACTAACGTAACCTCGGTTCCCTGAGAGGAGGGAACGAGTATTGCGTAAGTAGCTTACGCTATGGGAAAACTCCTTTTCTCGAGAATATTGAAGTCTTTATGTAAAACACATTGCAGCTGCACAGCAGACAGCAATGAGCGAAGGAGCTCGGTCATTGGCTGTGCTGCGGCAACTTGCTCGAACCAATGACGGGGCGACTCTGAATGCGCGACCTATGAGCGCGCCTCGCGCCCGCGCTCGTCAGAGCCCGCCAAGATGGCCGTGGCCAAGAGCTATATATTGGGCGCCCCGTCATGAGAGTTCTTTAGGTTAAAACGACTGAAGCGAACTAACCAAGCACAAGCACGGCAGCTTACGCAATACTCGTTCCCTCCTCTCAGGGAACCGAGGTTACGTTAGTAACCGAGTCGTTCCCTTTCGAGAGGTCTCTCCAATTGCGTAAGTAGCTTACGCTATGGGAACACCATGCAAAACGCCGTGCGTGCTGAACTTCGCCTTATGATAGCCAGAGGCAGGTGCCTGAGCTAAAAAACAAAGTTATCATCCAACTAGCCGGCAGAGGCGAGCTTTTTATGTGGGAAAAAAGTAAAGAGCGGCTAGAAGGCGCTCAGTGTGACACAAGCACATACATAATCTAGATACGAACTCATAGTTCTACTAGCATCAAGCTGATAGTACATTGGAATGCAATGTCGGGACCTGTAGGTTGTAAAACCTAATAAATGTGGACGGTGAGGCCCAGCCTACCGCCGCACAAATATCCTCGATCGGTATCCCGCTCGACCACGCCCAAGAAGAAGCCACACTCCTGGTGGAGTGTGCTTTGACTCCCCAGGGGCATTGAAGTCCCTTGGCTTCATAAGCCAGAGCTATAGCCTCAACTATCCAGTGAGAGATTCTCTGCTTTGAAACGGCGGGAACCCTTCGTACGGCCGCCAAAGCATACAAACAGTTGTTCTGTCTGTCTGAATAGGGCAGAACGCTCCAAATACACTCTGAGAGCCCTAACGGGGCAGAGTAGGTTAGCGTCGTGTTCGTCTGCTGGAGACGATAGCGCAGTTAGGGAGATAACCTGTGCTCTGAAGGGAGTGGTGAGCACTTTAGGAATATACCCATGTTTTGGCCTAAGGACGACCCTGCAGTCGTTAGGTCCGAATTCCAAGCAGGCAGCGCTTGCCGAAAGCGCGTGCAGATCACCCACTCTCTTGACCGAGGCGAGTGCCAGCAAGAGCGCAGTTTTGAGCGAGAGCTGCTTAAGGTGCACGGTTCGGAGTGGTTCGAACGGGGGCCCTTTAAGGGCATCAAGGACAGTAGCTAGGTCCCAGATCGGCACTGAGGGGAGGCGTGAAGGGTTCTTCCTCCTAGCGCCCCTTAGGAAACGAATAATTAGGTCGTTTCTTCCCAATGGACGTTCCATCACAGGGTCGTGTGACGCTGTGATGGCCGCCACATATACTTTGAGCGTGGAGGGGGAGCGGCCCGCCTCCAGAAGCCCAAAAGCGAGTACGTTCGTAATCTCGCTAGTTTCAGGGTTCAGGCCCTCTGCGTTACACCAGTCACTGAACTCTTTCCATTTCTGGGCATATAAGCGTCTCGTGGAGGGCGCCCGCGCCTCAGCGATGGTTTTTAGCGCTCCACTCATGAGGTTCCTGGGAACCCGTCGAGGGGCCATGCATGAAGGGCCCACAGATCGGGGCGGGGATGAAATATCATCCCGCTGGCCTGACTGAGGAGGTCTGGCCTCAGTGGAATCGGCCGTGGTGCAGATTGCATTTGCATCAATTCTGGAAACCATGTTTGGTTCTTCCAGAGTGGGGCTATCAGGAGCACTGCGTTTTTCTCCTCTCTGACCCGACTGATGACCTGTGGCAGCATCGCGATCGGGGGAAAAGCATATAAGGGGCAGCTCGGCCAGCTCTGGGCGAGCGCGTCCGTGCTTTTCGTGAAGAAAAGAGAGCAGTGTGCATTCTCCTTGGAGATGAAGAGGTCAACCTCCGCCTCGCCAAAGATTTTCCATAACCACTGAATCGTAAGCGGGTTGAGAGCCCATTCTCCTGGGAGAATCTTGTCTCTGGATACCATGTCTGCCCCTTGGTTCAGTGCGCCTGGCACATGCGCTGCTCTCAGCGAGCGCAAGTTGTGCTGGGACCATAATATGAGTCTCCTGGCCATTGAATGCATGGAGCTCGACCTGAGTCCACCCTGGCGATTTATGTACGACACTACTGTCATGTTGTCCGTTCGGACCAGGACGTGTTCGTTTTTTAGATGTGGAAGCAGGGCTCTGAGAGCCAAAGCGACCGCTTTCATCTCCAGACAGTTTATGTGTAGGCGCTTTTCCGGGTTTGAACAAAAACCGGAGACAGGCCTGCCCTCGTAAAGGCCCTGCGCGCTCTGATGAGAGACGATCTGTCATTTGCATCGAGTCTAGAACTATTCCCAGGAAAGAAATCTTCTGGCTGGGAGATAGTATACTTTTTGCAAAATTGATTCTTAGACCCAGGCATTCTAGATGGCTGATAATCCAAGATCTGTGTGTTATTAATTGACTCTCTGATTGTGCTAGGACCAGCCAATCGTCGAGATTATTCAGTATTCGCACTCCCCTTCGTCTCAAGGGGGAAAGTGCTGCATCCTTACATTTCGTGGATGTACGGGGAGCCAGTGACAGGCCGAACGGAAGTACTGTGTACTGGTAAGACTGTCCCTCGAAAGCGAATCTCAGAAAAGGCCTGTGATGAGGCGCTATTGGAATGTGAAAGTAAGCATCTTTCAGATCCACTGAGAGAAACCAATCTCCTGGGCGTACTTGCGCGAGGATCTGTTTGGTTGTTAACATTCTGAACGAGCGAATCATTAGTGCTTTGTTCAGGTGTCTGAGATCTAGGATGGGGCGGAGACCGCCATCCTTTTTCGGGACGAGAAAATAGAGGGGGAAACAGTTTCCACAGCGCCCTTTTCTATTAATTTGCGCACCTCGGTGCGTAGAACATGCAAACAGTCCTTTCTCACTTTCGTTTCGACCACAGTCGTGAAACGTGGTGGTCTGCGAGCGAACTGGAGCGAGTATCCGTGCTTTATTATATTCAACACCCATTTCGACATATCTGGAATGTTTTCCCATGCCGCTGCGTGTACAGATATGGGCTGAATACAGGCAAGGGGCGGGCCGCTTTGACGCAGCGAATCGCCTGAGCTCGTAGCTCTCAGAAGCGCGGGCGCTGTGTCTGTAAGACTCGCAGCCTGAGCATGGGTTGTGTTTGACACTGTAGGGACAGTGTTTATAAGTGGGGGTGCATAGACAGTGGTAGGCACACGCGTCACTTTTATAATGTTTCCCCCTTTTACTGGGGATGAATTCATAACTATGTGAACAGTCTTTGTGTGTAGTGGTGCGTACATGACCGTAGGCACGTGTTCTACATTCATGGGGCGTGCAGCCTGAGCTGGGAATGAATTTGGCACTGTTTTGACAGTATCTGGTAATGCACCGTGCAAATGCAGGTAGGGAGCTCTGTGACTGGCCCATTGACTGCTGTATAGACATTTCCAGCCGCCTGTACGGGGACTGGGTAATGTTTGAGATTTTGCAGAGAGAGTGGTCCGGCTTTTGCGAGACACGCACTCTCTCTTCTCATTCCTGTGGCTAGGAAGGCTTTCAGGGCTCAGGGTTCAGCACAATCTTGGGCCGAGGACCCCGTCGCTCAGGAGGCGGCTTGCGGTTGTGGGAGCGCGAGCGGCGTCGAGCGTCAGTCTGAGGCGCGGGCTGAGAGGCGGTGGGGGCTGCTCTAGCCCGCTGCGGCTGTGGCGGCCTCTGTCTGCTCTGCGATGAGCTGGAGCGTTTAGGGCAGGAAATGGCGCATAGCTTGTGAAGCGTTCTGGGCCTCAGTGAAGCGTTCGGCGAAACCTTTAACTGCCGGTCCAAACAGCCCGCTGGTGGAGATAGGCGCGTCGAGAAACGGTGCCTTATCCGCGTCCTTCATCTCCGTCAGAGTCAGCCACAAATGGCGCTCGAGAACAGTCAAATTAGCCATGGCGCGGCCAATAGACTGGGCGGTGGCCTTCGTGGCTCGCAGGGCTATGTCAGTCGCGCTGCGTAGGTCCTTGAAGGCTCCTGGTTCGGGGCCAGACTCGTCCAGGGAGCGGAGAAGCTTGGCTTGGAACACTTGAAGTACCGCCATTGAGTGAAGCGCTGACGCAGCTTGGCTGGTGGCGGCGTAGGCGCGACCAGCGAGAGCCGAAGTAGTGCGGCAGGGCTTCGAGGGGTGGGAAGCCTTGGCTTTTCATCCGGTGGTGGAGGGCGGGCAGAGATGATTGGCCACGGCCTCCTCGAGGGGCGGCGTTCCCTTGTAGCCTCTTTCCTTCGCGCCGTCCACAGAGGAGAGCGACGAAGAAAAAGAAGGCTTCAGACGCGCAGAGTGGGGGGCTTTCCATGACTTGGTGAGTTCGTCGTGAACTTCCGGGAAGAAAGGAGAAGGCCTTTGCCGAGGGGCCTGCTGGCGCCCCTGCAGAAACCACTCGTCCAGTCGGCTTCGGGTTGGTTCTTCGGGAGAAGACCAATCGAGCCCGAGGTCCTCCACGGCCTTCGAGAGGATGCGGACAATCTCTGTATCCATAGAGGAGCCCCCACTCGTGTTAGTTAGCGTCGACGGGGCGGGGTCGAAAGTGGAGCCCGGCCAGTCGTCAGATGCAGCGTCTATGGACAAAGAGTCATTTACTCCCCCGTCGTCCTCGGACGCGCCGAAAGTCACAAGAACCACCGCTCTGCTAGAGGGGTGTGGGTCTGGCTGAGTGAACTGAACCGGCGGTGGGGAAGACAAGAGCGGCGGTGAAGCACGCGGAGACTGGCTCGGCGTGACGTCACTGAGCTCAGGTTCAGGAAGCCTCTGTGAGCGGCGCTTTTTCTTAACACGCGGCTCAAACAGAGGGGTGTCGGCGATGGGCTCGCTCGCGGCGAAAGCGGCGAAGCGAGCCCGCAGTGCGGAGAGACCCAGGTCGTCACATTCCGGGCATCCGCCCTTGGTCAAAGCAGCTTCTGCATGGTCCCGGCCCAGGCAGCGAGCGCAGATGATGTGACGATCCCCGTCCGGAAGAAGGTCTCTGCACGACGCGCAGGAAGGCATTTGAAACAACGCCTCAGAAATTTTCTCTTTTACAAATGTCGCGGGGCGAACAGATGTAAATACTTGCGTGTAGCGCGCCGGATGGCTCAGTAGGATGGCGTTCGAAGGCGGCTGAAGATGCCGACGTCCTCGTAGCAATCCCGCTGGTATGCTTTTCCACGGCGGCCAAGGCTTTCAATAATCCGGAGGATTCAGCGAAGAAGGTGTTCGCTGAAGGAGATTAAATCTAAAGAACTCTCATGACGGGGCGCCCAATATATAGCTCTTGGCCACGCCCCGTCATTGGTTCGAGCAAGTTGCCGCAGCACAGCCAATGACCGAGCTCCTTCGCTCATTGCTGTCTGCTGTGCAGCTGCAATGCGTTTTACATAAAGACTTCAATATTCTCGAGAAAAGGAGTTTTCCCATAGCGTAAGCTACTTACGCAATAGGAGAGACCTCTCGAAAGGGAAACGCGGAGCATGAATGTCCGAATCCCGAGACAAAACCGAAACCAAACTAGATAGATGTGCCATGATCCAAACACCAACGCACCGCACATATATCAAAGGCACCTGACATCGACATAGGAATTTGGTTAAACTGTGAAATGTATGATGAAAATTGGCCAGTAATTTCGCCACCCAAATTCCAAGAAATAGGTTACAGCAGTTTGTCTTTCGAGTAAACAAAATCTGCGATGGGACTGAGCTCGAATAGCTTCCTAGTCAGCGACTTTTTATTGTTCAAAATCGCTGTCAATCAAAAGGATGCAGTCTTTCGACAGACCCTCCAATCATCACGCAGAAGCCCAGCGTCCAGCCCCGCCCAATCCTCCATTCTCCCCAGAGAAGCTGAGCGTCCGTGGGCGGGACATATTTGCAGCATTTATCCAATGACCGTCAAGTTTCGAAGCACTGAAAAAAAAACTGTTCAAAGCAGCCCCATTGAAGTTAATGGACGCTCGGCTTCAACAGGGAAATGCACTGTGACGCTCCGGGAATGAATGAGAAGGAAATCGAGTCAGCCGATCTGCTACATGTAGCTGATTTTGAACCAACTCGTCTTCAAGATGAACGTGTTCTAACGCATTTTTAGTCAATAAAATGTTAACACAATAGTACACATTTGACCATTAGTTTTATGACATTATAGGGGAAGCCAAGCTTCCTTTGCAGTCTTAAAAAAAACCGCCACTGTTGTTAAAAAAACGCAACTTGATCCTACAGAATTAGTCAATTACAGGCGGATCTCGAATCTACCTTTTCTGTCAAAGATACTAGAAAAGGCAGTATCTTCACAACTATGTTCCATTTTAGAAAGAAATGGCATCTGTGAGAATTTTCAATCAGGATTTAGACCGTATCATAATACTAAGATAGCTCTCATTAGTCACAAATGATTTGCTCTTATCATCCGATCGTGGTTGTATCTCTCTATTTGGGCTACTCGATCTTAGTACTGCATTTGACACTATCGACCACAACATTCTTTTAAATAGACTCGAAAATTATGTTGGCATTAGTGGAATTGCACTAGCATGGTTTAAATCATACTGATCTGACCGTTATCAGTTTGTAGCAGTAAATGAAGAGATATCTTATCGGTCAAAAGTTCAGTATGGTGTACCACAAGGCTCAGTACTAGGAACGCTGCAGTTCACTCTGTACATGCTATCCTTAGGAGATATCATTAGGCAGCATGGCATTAGTTTTCAGTTATGCTGATGATATGCAGCTCTATATTTCTTCACGCCCTGACGAAACTTACCAATCCACAAACTTAACGGAATGCATAGCTGATATAAAAAAACAGATGACTAGTAATTTCCTACTACTTAATTCAGAAAAAAAAACAGAGATTCTAATTATTGGACAAAAAACTTCCTCACATAATAACCTAGAATACTGTCTAACACTTGATGGCTGCTCTGTCAAGTCTTCATCGTTGGTTAGGAACCTGGGTGTGCTCTTTGATACCAATCTTTCATTTGAAAGTCATGTGTCTATCTGTAAAACTGCATTTTTTCATCTTAAAAATATATCTAAATTACGTCATATGCTCTCAATGAAAAATGCAGAACAATTGGTTCATGAGATCAAGGCTAGATTTTTGTGCTCTACTGGGTGGTTGCCCTGCACGTTTAATACATAAACTACAGCTGGTCCAAAATGCAGCCGCTAGAGTTATAGCGCTATATAAATGAAGGTGACTTGACTTATCCACAGGGTGATATGGCTGCTGACTATGGAGAAACTGAGTAGTTCAGGATTGCACAAGATATTTGTAATCAAAATTTGGATTGCAGTCTTCAGTCGCCATGTTCAGAAAGTCAACGGAGTGCATTGTTTGTATCTATTGGGTGTTAAATTATCATGTTTTCTTTGATGACATATCTAAAAAGAAAGCTGACATTTATGTCAAAATAGCTTTTTAGCAAGTATTTAAAGGGATGGTATAATGCCCTTTTCACGAGATGTAAAATAAATATCTGATGTCCCCAGAGTGTGTGTGTGAAGTTTTAGCTCAAAATACCCCAAATATAGCATGTTAAAATTGTCACTTTTTTAGGGTGAGCAAAAACGCACCGCTTTTGTGTCTGTCCCTTTAAATGCAAATGAGCTGCTGCTCCCAGCACAGAGGGCGGAGCTTCAAGAGCTTAAATATTCAGAAGATAACCTGGATGACCTGATCACTGAGACGAGTACACTGAGTACATGAGGCTTAAGAGTAGAGATGATGGTACATACATGCGCCCCTAAGGACCTCCCAGGGGAGCTGGCTCCTCTCTGGTGGCTATAGTGATCCGTTTGTCCATCCCCCACTGAATTGGACAAGTAAAGAGGGCTGAAGGGAGAATAGGATCAGGTGATGGTGGATGTTGATCTAGAGAATGATCTAGAGATCTAGAGAGTGTCAACTTTGCTTTTCTGGTGTCCAGGACAATACCTTTCAATTAAAGACAATTGAATCGGGTGATAAGGCCCATCTGGCTTGACTTGGGTTCAAACGGTGAGCATTCTTCAGATATTCTAAATTGAAGTGGTCTGAGTTACAGAATTGCAACTCAAAATACTTTAAAGTCTGCAATGAGAAATAAGGAAAGGTTTGATAAACAAGTGAAAGAATCAACTCTTAAAACTGGAGATGTCTGAATCAGGGAAAAACTAAAACTTGCAGATAAGTGAGAACCTCCAACCTGTTCCATATTGTGGTGGAACAGGTTGGAGAAAGACCTGTTCTTCCAAAAGAATTGGCGCGATTTCACACATGCTCAGTCACTGGAAGTGTTCCCATAGCGTGCGTCAACTGCATCAATACGAGTTACCTCTGGAAAAAAAAAAAAACTAACTCAGACTGTGAAATCAAGCTGTGAAATTGCGGACTTCCAGAAATGAATTTACTGAACTACAGGAACTAAAAGTTGAAAGAGGATATTTACCATTATCTGATCCACCATGTGAAAAGGAATGGGCGACTTTCTCAACTGAAGTCCAGATTCTAAAAGAAAGGAGGGAGAAAAAAGAAGTTACTGCAAATCCAGAACTAAGTGCAGACAGTAATTTAAGTTGGTCAAATTGTATTATCAATAAATGTTGTATAAATACAAGTTGTTTTAAAGTACTTATTAATGACATTTTCTGATTTTCCGTGACCTAATCTAAAGTTAGAACAATTTACTATATAATAACCAATTAACAATTATTTTACTTCTGGTTTAAAATACTGTACATTTATATTAGTCATTTATATGGTTAAGTTGTTAACAAAGTATAAAAAACATTATCTATGTTATGAGCTAATTAAGCAAAAACAGATTTGTTAATTACAGTGACAATGAAAGAAGAACTCACTATTTGTATATAGCTTATCAATATATTTGCGATGTAGATACTACAATATATAAACTATGAATAAACTAATCGTGTGTTAATGATTTATAAGTACTTAATTAATGTATACTTATTGTAACACTCAGCTTAATTAAGGCAGGATACACAAAAAAAACTACGGTTTATACCCTCTATATGATTTTCTTTGAATAGAAATGTTCTATTTGTTCACAACATAAACACAACAAACAAGATGGAATAATACCTTAAAGTGTATTCAATAGAAGCACCAAAAATAAATATATACAGAATAGGCAATAAGTCCGGTGAGTGTGTGTGTATGTTCCAGTTCAGTGTAAGTGTGTGCGTTGAATCGGCCTCACCGGTAAGCCTTTCAAAGTCCGTGCACAGGAAGAGGAACAGCGCTGTCCTGTGAAGCGATCTCCAAGGTGAAATAATCCACTGGTGTATTTCCGCAAAGAGAGTCCAACAATCACAGTCAATGACGAGCAAAAACAAAAGGTGTGGTGCGATCGATCGCTAGTCCCAAACGAGCAATAGTAGCGTTGCTCTCGAACGCCGACTTTCCGGCTCTTTTAAACGGAAGTGAAAGTCATAACTCCAGCTGATCAGACTGACGTCACGGGGATTCCCTGAAGCTCCGCGAACAAACTCTCGCGTGAGAGAACAGGAACACAACCACATGGCCGGGCAATCAAACGAGGAAGAATAATTATAAAAGAACAGCTGTCTGGTAAGAATTATACAAATACTTCACAGCAATATAAAATATACTTTCCTTATGTGGCCTAGCTACATTATTATAAAGTGTTACTGAATGTAGAAAGGAAAGATGCGTGCGTTTCTTCCAACCTGGCCATGGCACGGGTCATTGGATTCAATAGTTCCCCATTATTGGGGCTAACAGAAAGAGAGTGCTAAACAATTCTCTTCATCCTCACCTACTACATCCAGCTTCTTAGAGATAGATGGCGCTAGCATCATGCTCTCTGCTAATGTAGATCGGAGGAAGCCAACGAATGTGCTTCCTGTTCCAGCAGATTGCTTGAGCCGGCAATCAAGGATTGAGAAAGTAAAACCCCTTTATGAAATTCTTGGCCAGCTAGAAATTCTGTCCCCACAATCTGAGTATCTGCGCTGCTTCGGCAGGAGCGGGACCTGAGCCGCCTGATGCAGACGCTTGTCCCTCATCCCTCAAGAAGAGGCCCAAGTGTGAGCGGAGCTTCCTCACTGTGAACTTTTCACATTGAATGCATCCAGCCCCCTTGGGAGCTGAACTGCTCCCAAGCCAACAACTCAAAGATCGTGGGTGTCCTCAGGTGTCATAAAAGAAGGACACTTTCTAAAGCATTTGCTGTTTGTTTTGTCAATAATTAATCTATGTTATCACACGCTACAAACAAATTGCTCCTGAAGACAAAAAAAAGCTGATGACCTGTAATAGAGGCACACATTTACTCCTGGCTGCTCCGCTTGTCACATAATGGTCTGTTGTCTGAAAATGAATAGTAGCATGTGGTTACACATCAAAGTCCCTTTAAGGCAAGTCATTTCCAGTGTTGCCAGATTGGGATGCTTTTGAAAATAAAAAGCAGCCCAAGCAGTTTATTTTTTTCCTTTCGCTTTTATGCTTAGTCATGTTATTTTAATACATACGAACACGTGTAAATAAATCACAGAAAAAGAATGTGTAGTGTAGTGCAGTGCAGACATCAACACATTTCCCCTAACGCAACCCGTATTGGTTCAATTGAGCTTTCAATCAATTTACCATCTTTTATGTTGGTGAGATGTGATGGCTCATCATGAGTGACGGGGTTTTAGCAAGATTTTGAATGTGCATCTGTATATTCAAGTGGCCTAAATATAAGTTACACAGCGTTGAGAGTTGGAGACTGACCAACTCTCAAAATACAAATTACACCTGGGGTGGGAGATGGGAAGACGTGTGGAGAAGATATGAGAGATACAAAGGCTTTTGGTAAATATGATTATAACTGAAACCAGAGCACAATTGAAGGAGTTAATCAAAATCAAAACTGAGAATGGGACTATACTACTCCTGTCCAGCATCAGGGGCCTGATGCATAAACGTTGCGTACGCACAAAAAGACGTTGAAATGCGCGTATGCAAAGGTGTAGCAGTATGCATCTGCGCTACCTATTAACGCACAGCTGGAGGTTGATTTAATGCTAGTTATGAGGACTTTAAATTTGGTTGGTGCATGTCAGCTGTGAGGGCATCACACGTGACGTCATGTCATGGTTGTCGTTCCGGCGCAGTGTGCAAGAGCTAGAGAGGTAAGAGCTGCAGGCTAGCTACTCTTTTGCCAATGATTCTGGTGGGACTGGGTGATATAGATTTCTTTGTTGTAGTGGACGTGGGAATTAACCGGTATACACTCGGCTGCACTCCTTGTTGTGCAAAACTTCCGGTAAAGTGGATGAGTTCTGCAGTGTGTTAAGACGGTGCTGTTTCACGTATGTTTGCAACCTTTTATATCTAATGTCTCATTCCGACCTCGAGTTCGCCTGGTGAGTTTCTTCTTCTTTTTTCTTGTTTTGATTCAGGTGTCTTCCATATGCCTGTTTAACGTTATGGTGGGTTGTTTGTTGCTGTGGTCAATTACGAGACGCTGGAACCTGAGATCCAGATCCAACATAAGCTGCTGTTTGACCACAAATTTATTCCGTGACTGCTATTTTTGATTCGCGTTTATAGATACTGTGACGCTACAGCGCTGTTGTGCTATGCAAATTAGCCTTAACGCCCCCACGATGTCACCCAATCTCGATACCACTAACTGTAATTGGTGGGGATGCTTTCATTGTCCTGAGTTCGACATTGGTTACCTAGAATGTAACGCTGTGCTTAGTGGGACCTTTTGATGCTCATTGCTCTGTCACCACTGTTTATTGTAGCTGTTGATTTAAGCTTTCCTCTTTGGTGGTTTTGTTCATGTCTGTGTCATGTGAATGCTAATTTCTTTCTTACTTTTTTTTGGACTCAAGTGCGCTCTTTGTGGCCTCTGTACGATGTACACAAGCACCTGGTCTGTATGTTTCTGGCTTTATGCCGGATGTGTTTATCCAACTGATTCTCTAAGAGTACCCTGAATATAAGTGGTGCATGTATATTATCTGTGATGAGAATGTTTGTCATCATACTATTCTTAGATGAACACTGTGAATTTGGGCCCAACAAAATTTTTTTTTTTTCTTTTGTTTTTTTCTGTATATAATTGTGTAAATTGTCTATTGTTGTACCTGAGTTTTATGTGTTTGTGTGTGCTCTTTCTAGGTTTCAGTTCTAGGCTTGGGCGGCAAGGAAATGAAGGGGCGGCAGCCCTCCTCATCTTGGTGGTGGTATCTTTGGAGTGCTTGCTGTGCCACACGGAGGTGTCTGACTGAGTGCGGTGTGAGTGCACGTGTGTGTGTGTGTGGTCTTCTTTGTTTCTTTTCTCAGGAGAATAGAGAGGCCCCTATGGGTTGAGTGCTTTCGGCTGTCGACCCCAATTTCCGTCGTCCGGGCTGCTTAACGTTGAATATCCTTGTGATGTTTTTTTTGTTTGTTTTTGTGATTGCTTGAATCATTTTATCTAATAAAAATGATTTTACTGTTTGTATACTTCACCCATGTCTCATGCCTGACTCCAACTGAAACGAACCTGTGAGCCTTGTGCGCTCCTAAATATCTAGGGCGATTCCCTGGTAGTGAGCCCCCAGGGTGGCGTAGTTGGTCTATTTATTTAGTGTCCCTGTTTCTGAATCCAATCGCCACATAGGCATAAATATGTGTACAACGTACGGACACTCTTACATACTTTTTTACTGGAGTGAGTGAATTAATGAAGTAAACAATGATTTAAACTCCGTTTACATCTGATATACACATTTAGATCAAATATGCCTGTGGTGAGCAGGACGGGGCTGAGGGCCGTGAGAGAATAGCACAAGGCCGGTGGCTGATTACTAATGAGCGACACCTGTGCAACGCACCGGTCTCGTTTCTCTCACAGAGGAGCAGAAGCATAAAAGGAGGAGCGACAATCGTGAAGATCGAGAGAGGCCAGGCCTGGATTTTATTTAATGTTTTGTTTTATTGTGTGTGGCGGCAGTCGACCGTGAAGGAGTGCCGTCTTTACTTTCATTTTTGTATTTGTTTAATTATTTATTATTAAAATTGTTGAATGTTCGCCGGTTCCCGCCCCCTTCTTCCCATAAAATCTGAACTGTGTTACAATGCCACTCTCATTAATGGAGTTAAGCACTGAAATTTTATAAAATCATTATCCATTAAATTACACAAATTTTATATTAATTTTAAACTGAAATATTTGTAGTGGATGAGCTGCTTTTGAACACTTTTCCTGTGGAATGCTGTTTTAATGTTTTAACTACAGCGAGGAATGCTTGGCGCATGATAATTTCCGTTTGTGTTCTAATAGCAGAATGTTCATATTCTGAGAAAATATTTTAACACGAAAAATGATCATGTGCACTTACTCCGTCTAAGCAGATGGCTTAGTAACATAGACAGTAGGCCTATAATGACAGACACTGAAGGACTCGATCAGTGATTGAATGGTCTCTTGGCGGGTTTGAATAAGTCCGATGAAAGTAGGCTCTAAAACCTCTACTGCACACAGTTGGTGTTGTGGACAGACAGACAGCAGCCTAATGATAACCATTTACGGGGTCTTCCCATTATGAAAAATACTATTGTATTTGAAGGATAGAATTTAAAGGAAACGGTAAGATATGCACATTTCATTTTTTTAATTGTTTTGTCCGTCAGACAATTATTTAAAAATAAGGTCTGTTTCCATTAAAAATATACACCACCGTGATGACGCAGTGGATAAGACACATGCCTCTGGTGTGAGAGACCCGGGTTCGAATCCACTGTGAGACACCAATGTGTCCCTGAGCAAGACACTTAACCCCTAGTTGCTCTAGAGGCGTGCGACCTCTGAAATATAGCAATTGTAAGTCGCTTTGGATAAAAGCGTCAGCTAAATGAATAAATGTAAATGTACACTCACCTAAAGGATTATTAGGAACACCTGTTCAATTTCTCATTAATGCAATTATCTAATCAACCAATCACATGGCAGTTGCTTCAATGCATTTAGGGGTGTGGTCCTGGTCAAGACAATCTCCTGAACTCCAAACTGAATGTCAGAATGGGAAAGAAAGGTGATTTAAGTAATTTTGAGCGTTGCATGGTTGTTGGTGCCAGACGGGCCGGTCTGAGTATTTCACAATCTGCTCAGTTACTGGGATTTTCACGCACAACCATTTCTAGGGTTTACAAAGAATGGTGTGAAAAGGGAAAAACATCCAGTATGCGGCAGTCCTGTGGGAGAAAATGCCTTGTTGATGCTAGAGGTCAGAGGAGAATGGGCCGACTGACTCAAGCTGATAGAAGAGCAACTTTGACTGAAATAACCACTCGTTACAACCGAGGTATGCAGCAAAGCATTTGTGAAGCCACAACACGCATAACCTTGAGGCGGATGGGCTACAACATCAGAAGACCCCACCAGGTACCACTCATCTCCACTACAAATGGAAAAAGAGGTTACAATTTGCAAGAGCTCACCAAAATTGGACAGTTGAAGACTGGAAAAATGTTGCCTGGTCTGATGAGTCTCGATTTCTGTTGAGACATTCAGAGGGTAGAGTCAGAATTTGGCGTAAACAGAATGAGAACATGGATCCATCATGCCTTGTTACCACTGTGCAGGCTGGTGGTAGTGGTGTAATGGTCTGGGGGATGTTTTCTTGTCCATCCCTTCATGGCCACCATGTACCCATCCTCTGATGGCTACTTACAGCAGGATAATGCACCATGTCACAAAGCTTGAATCATTTCAAATTGGTTTCTTGAACATGACAATGAGTTCACTGTACTAAAATGGCCCCCACAGTCACCAGATCTCAACCCAATAGAGCATCTTTGGGATGTGGTGGAACGGGAGCCTTATGCCCTGGATGTGCATTCCACAAATCTCCATCAACTGCAAGATGTTTTCCTATCAATATGGGCAAACATTTCTAAAGAATGCTTTCAGCACCTTGTTGAATCAATGCCACGTAGCATTAAGGCAGTTTTGAAGGCGAAAGGGGGTCAAACACAGTATTAGTATGGTGTTCCTAATAATCCTTTAGGTGAGTGTATATACCATCCTAAAATATATGTTTACCTTGGTGGAAAGGATTGAGAATAACTCTTCTCAGAAAACTTTCTCTAAAATATTTTATACAATATTGATTTTATTCTAAAATAAGGCAAGGATACTGAATAATTTTTAGAAATGTAATGTGATGTACTCCTTGTAACGTAGTTCGTTGTTATTGGAAGAAGGAGGCGGGAACCGGCGAACACTTAAATAAATACAAAAAGTAAAAAACTTTGAAAGCAAAGACGGCAGTCCCTCACTGACGACTGCCGCCACACATAATCAAATAAAACAGTCCAGGCCTGGTCCTCTCTCGTCCATCATGATCGTCGCTCCTCCTTTTAAGCTTCCCCTCCTCCGTGATACGAGACCGGTGCGTCACGCAGGTGTCGCCCATCACCAATCACGCTACCGGCCTCGTGCTGTTCTCTCACGGCCCTCTGCCTCATCCTCACCATATTCCCCCATTGCCCCTCGCAGACCGGGGGGTAGCCTCGAGACTGCGCTCTACTCCCCTCTCCTCAGGGGGGACCAGGCACGGCGGTCGAGAGAAAAGGAGATGGAAGCATGAGGAGCAACAGAGACGAGAGAGGGGAGAGAGAAAAAAAAATTGGTCCAGTTCCCTCAACGCACTGCCATATCTGATCATCCATCAGCTGGGCGATTTTCTCCTTGGTGCCTTGCTGTGGCAATGGATAGCCTTCGGTGGACGGCTCGACACTCATCCGCCGCCTGTTGGACGGCGACGGCTCCTCCGAGTTTGGTCAGTCGGCAGGAGTCCCCCGTTCTCTGCTCTTCCCCATCATGGTGTCCTCAGGCAAACGGTGGCGACTCCTCCGCTCCCTCATGGATGGCAGCCACCCCTCCAGAACCCAGGCGGCCGCGGCTGGCAGCGAGTTCAAATTTTGTGCAGGTGCTGGAGTAAACATGGTTTTATAAATCTGAAAACTGTTGTGCATCAGGATAAGAAACCCTTTTAGGTCTATGTTTCCCATCAGTTTAAATAAATCAGTCTTACAATTTTAGAAATTCTTTGTCTTTTTTGGTACTAGCATATATTTTGTCAGTGGTTTCATCAAACTTTAACTAATGGTATCAGTGGAGATGCAAGATTGTTGACTTTGCAGTAAAAAAAAAAAAAAAAAAATTATTTGGAAAGCAAATGGAAATTATTTTACCTAATTGTCTACATGAGCTATTGGTGCTTGGACCCTGATCATTGTAATTTGTGGTTATTTTTTTGTTCTTGATTTTTCTGCCCTAAAAATGTTTTGGCATCAGTGACAGTAAATTGACCCCAAACTTATTGCAGTATGGTACCAAACATGCACTGTTACTCAGGCACACAGACACACATCCATCCAACACTGATCTTTGACTCATTTCACAATAGATTGCTTACAATCAAGCAGCTTTACTGTATTAAACATGAACAACAGTGTCAGCGTCCCATTTCATCAGAAGCACAATTTCATTTTCAACTGTAAAGCTGCTCTCCAGTGTGTTCATGTTTTCACTCGCAGACATCTGACCTTGATGGACTGATCAGGAGAAATTAACCAGAAAAGATTTCCACGTGAAAGAAGGCGGAGCCTCTACGCACACCTACCTATTATGTAATCACTATGGACCAATGGTTGTAAAAAGGTGTTTCCCAGTCGTAGCTAACTCTTCCAGAAAGTTTTCTTTGGCAAGCTGTTTCAAACTCCCAAAACGAACTCCAAGCAAATGTAGTTTTGGTCTGATTTTGTTTGAAATGACATTGCAATAGTTCGTTCTTTGATTACTCTTGAAGTATACCGGGGCTATAACTTAACATAAACTTTCCCGGATAGCCATTTGACCCTTGTTGGTGAGACCAATCTCTAACTTAATTGGTTCTGCTCTGTTGACATTTGTTCTACTTTAACAGAGGTAATTTCTTCATGATGCAGAGACCGAAATTTAACACATTTATTGCATAACCTTTCAGAAAAAAAAATCATAGATTGGTCTGCTGCATTATGGTGCATTACTATTTAGTAGGTTTCCTTTACTCTTCAGTATATTTTTAATATTTTGATTATGTGCATTTTTTTTCTCACAAAATTAGTACCTTTGGTAATTTAAGTTTTAAAATATGAGAGCTGTTAAAACACTTCCTTTATGCTACTGAGCATGTTTTTTTGCCATTCCAGTGCAGTACTAATGAGATGGAGCACACAACAAGCTCTCCCATTAGCCTTTAAGTCATAAACATGAACCTCAACTACACACACTCATGGCTGCCCAATAATCTTCTCTGACTTCTCTTTTAATTCCACAGAGCAGAATGTATCTCTGGGTATCTTTGTCACTGTTACACACACACAGAGCAGAAGAGTGAAGTATGGTTGTGTAAATATAAAACCCTCACTTCCTTCCTGGGATTGGTTGGTTCCATTATGGCAGGCAGTAGGGAAACCTAATCGTGCTGAGGCACGGCCCTCTCATCATTCACTGAACTAGATGTCAGCAGTATTCCTATCTGTCTCTGTTGCTCACCAACAGAAATTATGTGAATCCTCATATAGACATAGACATCACATGATGTGTTCATATGCATCCTGCTACCCATGAATTGAAAAACTGACTTCTATCTCTGATGTTGAAGTCTACATATATATGCCTCAATAAGTGTTTTGCTAAAATTCACTCATGCAAAGTAAACAGTGTGAGTAAAAGGGTGTCAACACTCAGTTTTTGAATATTTTAAGCAGGATGGTTTATGATGCATAATACAAACCTCTGAGAGAATTAAAGACATGTAAGTGAGAGACCAAAAGACAGTCTACATAGAGCCTATATTTTCAGTTGACCTGGTCCAGCCTTTGCTTGCTGCGACTATCTAAGTTCCCTTTTTTAGCCTTGACCTTCTGTAAGCTTAGAGTGTTTCCCAGTCAGCAGAATGCTTTATCTCTGAAAGCAACAATCAATAAGGATAATTAATGATGCCTGCTGCAGTGATAGCCTCAGCAGTCATTACAGTACATTAATCCATACAGTCAGCACAGGGTCAAGGCCAGTCGCCGCTGCTCACCGGGGGTGGGGCGCAAATTAAAATTGTCTCCATGACAGGCTCCACTGTCTGCCACATTCTGATGCATTTAGCTGTCACACTTTAATTAAGACCCGCCCAATGCCCCTGCACCCGCACTTACCCCATGTTTAATATACAGCATTAACACTGCTGAGCAACACCTGATAGGACAAGTAATCAACATAACCAGTAACGTTACTGTGATACTTTTATTCCTAAAAACATAAATCACCTAAAGTGCCAATTCAAGGACTGTTCACACCAAGATAAATGTTTATCACGCATATTCAGTGCAATAAATATTTTAATTTGAATCAAAGGCTGTTAATGCTACCTCTCAGGCCACAAACATTTGCATGCTATCTGTAATGGTTACCAGCTGGAGTGCCCTTGAGAGCCACCACAGAGCACTCCACATCAGACTATTGTCATTCCCTGACTAACTACATCTCCCATAATTCTTTGCCTGGACTCATCAGAACTCATTGTTTTCACCTGTGTCTCATCTTCTTGTTTGTTCACCCTATATAAGCCTGGTTCTTTCTGTCATTCCCTGCAAAGTCATGTTTAGTGTTTCTACTGCAATTCCAAGCGTGTTTGTATCCTGTTTCTCCCGTGTCCTGGTTCTCTTGATTCTCAGCCTGTTCCCTCAGATTTCCCTGTTTGCCTGTGCCCCTGTTATTGTTTGGACGGATTACCCAGTGTTTTTGACTGTTTTCTGGATTATGACTTTGGATTACCCTCTGTTCAATAAAACTACATTTGGATCCTCAACCTTCTTGTCTCAGAGCAGTATGTGACACTATCAATGCTACAGATTTTTTTTATGGAGCGGGATCATAATCTCTTTTCCATCAGACTGTGAAGAAAACTGGCCGAACAATAAGATTTGGATTTTTGGCTACGTGTCAAAGCCGCTGCCATTACATAAAACTATGTTTACGCATTTTGCTAAACCAAGTCACATTTATATAGTGCTTTATACTGAGTTATACTTTTATACAAAGTTATACAGACTAATTCAAAGCAGCTCTACAGTGATAACAGGAAAATGATGCATTTCAGTGCAAATATTTTTTAACATTTAATGGACAGGAAACAATGGGAAAGGTGAGAAGGGACCAGGAGCAGGAAAGTACCTTTAGCTGGGACTTGAACTCGTGCTGTCTGAGGTGCAGTTGTGTCTCGGTGTCGAGGTTTCTCTAAGCTCAGGGTACTAAGTGGTGATTCTCTTATATGTCTCATTTAAGTATTAGATTATTTTAGGAGAAATGTTATATTAATTTTAGATCAATGATGCATTTCAGAATATTAAAGGATTAGTTCACCTCAAAATGAAAATGTCCTAATAATTTACTCACCCCAATGCCATCCAAGATATGTCATCCTCTTTCCTCAGTGGAAGAGAAATTAAGTTTTTTGAGGAAAACATTTCTGGATTTTTCTTTGAATAATGGACTTCAATGAAACTTCAATTCAATGAAATGACTTTCATTTTCAAAAAAAAAAAAAAAACTTATTACCTACAATTGTTTCGGATTGAGCTGATCTGCAACGCGCCGGGAACATGGCGGGACGGGGACTAAAAATCGGCCCTGGCATTTTGGCCCAGACTGGCCCACTACATATAATCATAAACACAACCGATCTTTTCACGCCCCTGAATATGTATACTAACTCCTATTAAAACCACTAATGCCATGTAATGAGTGAGTAGGAATGAGTAAGAATTAATAGATGAAATAACTACTAATTGTAAAATACAATCAAACTACTCCACAATTATGAATCCTAAAACAAGCTATAAGCTTCATTGGCATAGCAATACCAGTGTTTGACACAGGATTTTTGGTAAATCTGTGGTGGGTGAACCTCTGTCCCTTTAGGGGGGTTCGGGGGGTTTAGCTGTGATATAGTGTCTGTCTGCATTACACTACCACATAATAATAGTTATAATATTAAAGGAACACTCTACCGTTTTTTGAAATAGGGCTTATTCACCGTCTCCCCTACATTAAGATAGGTGGGCAAAAGCATTTTTTGTCTCAGTGCAGGCATTTTCTTAGTTTGGCAGCGCCAACGCTAGCTTAGCCTAGACTAATTAATGGAATCCTATGTTGTCAGGTAGCATGTAGTGAGTAAAAGTGATAAAAAAAAAAAGTAAAATAAAAAAAAAGGAATTACTTCTTGTGGCCTGCGTATTCACAATGAGTACAAATAGCGATTCAGATTAAGACTAGGCAATTTCCTAGGCAGATATTGACTTTATATTAGGACTATATTATGGTGAATCACAGGCGAAGCACTGCCACTTGGGTGCAGAGATATCACGCAACACCTGAAATCCCCCAACTTCTGTCAACATACCGGCGTGAATATTACCTGGCTATTTTTCCGACAGTAGACATAGTGAATGGCGATGGACATGGGGGATTTTGTGCGAGACGAAGAGGGTGACTTCTCAGACAGTCAAGATCCAGAACCATATCTACAAACCAGAGTTTTCAGAAGAGGAGCTGCGAGCTTTGGGAATAGAATTACAGGAGGAGGAGGTTGCGATCGCTCAACAGACAGAGGACGTGAGGATGAGAGACAATTTTTTCACCGGTAACGATAACAGCGGATTTTTTTTTCAATCATGCTGTTCATGCTGAACAGGTTGAACTCAACATGAGGTTATAAAAGATGAGGCAATTTGAGCCATACTCTAACTTATATACAGCTTCTCAGCATCTATCTTACAACTGAATAAAGACACAGATTCATATAAGGAAGAGTAATAAAAGACAACTTACATGTGCACTTTTTTCTGCCTGTACTTTGAAAATGGATGGGACGGCCTTATCCTTCAGACGTAGTACCTACTTTCTGGTCCTATATAACGTTAGCATTTTTCCAACATAGTCCTTTACAGAAGTTGGGGTATTTCAGGTGTTGCGTGATATGACTGCGCCCAAGTAGCAGTGCTTCGCCTGTGATTCACCCTAGTATAGTCCCAAGTCAATATCTGCCTAGGAAATCGCCTAGTCTTAATCTGAATTGCAATTTGTACTCGTTGTGAATACGCAGGCCACAAGAAGTAATTAGGTTTTTTTATTTTTTATTTTTATCACTTTTACTCATGACATGCTACCTGACAATTTAGGATTCCATTCATTATGCTAAGCTGAGCTAGCGTCGGCGCTGCCAAACTAAGAAAAGATCTAAGATCTTAATGTAGGGGAGACGGTGAATAAGCCCTATTTCAAAAAACGGTGGACTGTTCCTTTAATAGAAAAAATAAAAGCAATTTTCATAATTAGTTTTGTACTAATTTCTATGCTTGAAAGAGATAAAAACATGATCTTTTATTTTGGCGGAAAATATGGTTTACAAACGCATCTCATTACAATTCTAGTAAAATGCGTAATTGTAAACTATGCAGATGTGTAAATAATGCATAACTGGGTAATGGGTTCCTCACTCATCGCCTCAGTGTTCTGAAAGTAGCCTAGTCCGGCTTACCACAGTTCTCTACACTCACTCATTCTCTCCTGATCCTCCTCAATATCCTCATCAGACACTTGAAGAGCCCGTTTCTTTTTTTCACGCTATTTCTCTGCACATTCCTTGCCTTTCTTCTCCATTCCTGACTATTTTGACAGATACACACTGACTCTCGCTCAGATCAGCACGCTCGCTCAGAGCCCAAAGAGGGAGGAGTTTAAAGATGTGATTGGACCAGCCCAGTGGCAATCAAGAAAATAACCAATGGGCCGCTGATTTACGTTTCATGGGCCGGTCTGTGAAAAAAAAAACCTACGCAGATTTTTTTGTCCAATGCATTACACCGGCACAAAGATCCCGGCGCCGCCAATTAAGCAAAACTAAACAACGAATGGGCCGCCAATGTACGAGTATTATGGGCCGTTCAGACAAAAACATTTTTTTTATTTTTTTTAAAGAATTATCTGTATCGGCCCAAAAAGCACGTCGGCCCACCGGTAAAGTGCCCGGTATGCCCGATGGCCAGTCCAGCCCTGGCTGAGAACTACGTCATCTCGTTGAAAGGTCAGGGCTCGATGTCGCCTGCACCAACGGAAGTACCACCCCACTCGACCGTGCGAAGGAGGATAGTTCAAATAGCCTGACCTTTCAACGTGATGACGTAGTTCCCGGTGTGTTAAACTAGAAAAGTAAAGCAATAAAAACCGAAGAAGAGTATTGCAAAATGTCAGTGGGAAACTTACAGCTCATCTATGATCCTCTCATGCAGTTGCAGATGCAGCATTTTTACTGTACCACCTCTTTTGCCGAACGAGATGAGAGAACTTTTATAATTTTATGGGTCAAAAAAGAGTCTGATATATTTCCTCCGTCCTTATAGCGTATCAAGAATAGCGTATGATCCGTTGTTGTACGTCACACGCATCACCCACATGACCAGCGTCGGCCAATAGTGAGCCTACGTGTGACATAGCTCTACGCTATTACACTAGTTTAACTGACTCGAGGCCCTAGGAGAAGGAAATGAATAGTTGAAATAAAGTCGTTATTTATGTTTGTTTTTGCAAACAAAAAGTGTTCTCGTCGCTTGATAAACTTAATATTGAGCCACTGTAGTCACTTGGACTAGTTTAACAATGTCTTTAATAACTTTTCGAGGCCGGCAAGTTTCAATCCCTCAAGAAGCCTATGGACTACTATGGAGGAGTGATCCAGCTCTTAGATTTCATCAAAAATATCTTAATTTGTGTTCCGAAGATGAACGAAGGTCTTACGGGGTTGGAACAACATGAGGGTGAGTAAATACTGACAGAATTTTCATTTTTGGGTGAACTATCCCTTTAAGCTGTTTATGGACTCCGATAAAGGAAAACGGGTTAACGTGTTTACATGATCACTTGCATTGTCAGGTTTTTATGCATAATCAGGTTAAGAACGTGCATGTAAACGTACTCAATGAGTGTGTCCTGACACGTATTGTCTAACTCCAATAGAGTTTAGAATGATTGTAAATGCCAATACCAATGGGTCTTTTTCATTATCTACATGTATATTAAAACCACCAACAATTAATACTTTTTCTGCAGCCAGTACTAATTCAGATGGAAAATCAAGTCTGAATGGTGGCCTGTATACAGTAACCAGTACAAAATGTCAAACGGGATTTTTCACTTACACTAGATAACATTACATAAAGCACCATCACTTCAAAAGAATTATACTTGAAACTAGACTGGAAACTGAAAATATTACTGTAAATTACAGCAAAGCCTCCAGCTTTACCTTTCAGACGAGGCTCATGTTTATAACAGTAATCTTTGGGGGTGGACCCATTTAGAGTAATGTAATCATCTGTTTTTAGATTGGTTTCTGTCAAACACGGCACATCTAGGCTATGATATGTGATCGTGTCATTTACCAAAAGTGCTTTTGTAGAAAGGGACCTAATATTCAGCAAACCAAGCTTTATCACATTTGTTCACCTGTATTATATCTGTTTTTTTTTTTTTTTTATTAGTTAAACATCAATTAAATTTTTACCCTTAAATGGGTTTTGGAGTTTTCTGTATTTCTGACATGGTAGACAGGGGGCTAAAGTTTTCACAGAAGTATAGTGCATATACACTAAGCATACACTATACGGCACCGTCTTTGATTTAGCACAACTCTTTGCTGTATCGCTGCCATAGTTTGACCAAACTCCCCACCACAAACATTCCCTTTAAATAGACTCCTAAGCCTTTACTACCTAATGGTTTTCCAGCTGATGTACCTTTGTATAATATAATTTAGAAGATAACAACAATCAGTGTAATGATAATTTTATTCTTCGCATGAAAACACTTGAATTAGCCTAATTGAACACTGGGAGTATTACAAATTCAGAATTATATTCGTATAGACTGAGATGTAAAGAAGCTTTTTGCAGTGGTGGCCATTAGCGAAGTGAACTGTCAACAATGATAAGGTTAAGCTAAGAGTGGTTCAGACCAACCTTCTGAAGTTTCTTACTATAGCGCCATCTGATGGCCAATTTTTATATTTGGTACACATCGGCCATTCACATTTTATGTTATTAGCTGCTGAAAATTGATTGGCTGCTGATGGCCATGTTTTTTTAAGTATCCAAGTCATATTAGAGAATGGCTGCTTCCGAAATCGCAAACCTACTATATGTAGTAGGCGAAAAACAGTATGTGACAAAATAAGTATGTCCGAATTCACAGTAGACAAAAAGTAGCAAAAAGAAACCAGATGACTTCTTCCAGTGAGATTCTGAAGTGTGCATAGAATGGACACTTTACTACTCCATGAGGCAACGAGAGAGGATTTGTGAATGGCATTGAAGCAGCTAACTGACGCTGGTAGGTCACGTGATAATGACAACATGGCGAATGTAATCCGTCCGGATCCTGCACACATTTATACTATATAGAACATGCTTTTTTAGAAGTCGTTAAGTAATTAATTATTCAAAATAAGTACCTCAAGAGATTATGTGGTTTCCGACATAGACGATATGTTAGGACATCCACCAAAGAAGATGCATACCAATTTTCAACTTCATGGATCATATGGTTCGAGAGTTAATATTGTTTTTTTATTTGCAGCTTAGTTAAAAGTAAGCATTACTGTTTAGTTTCAGCAATTGGTGGAACTTTACGAAACTTGGTGTGTGGCCTCAGAATGTCCTGTTGTCTTCATTAATCGTCAAGTTTCATTAATCTTGGACATTGCATTCTGAAGGTATAGGTCAACTCCTAAAAATGGGCGTCGCCTGAACGATTAATTAACTTACATCGATGCAATGCTTCAATGAATCAAAATTCTTTTGAAAACTTTTTGACAGCACTGTCCCCAGCTGTTTTTATCCTATTCTGGTGAAGCTCAGACCAACGGCCTAGGAGAAGGTTGAAAAAGTAGTTTTTTTTATAAAAATGGAAAATTGCTGAAAAATGCATGGAAATTAATACATTTTGTAGGGCTTGACTCAAGGATTCAGGAATTCTCTAGGAATTATTATTATTATTTGTTTGTTTATAGCCTTTAGGGTTCCAAAGTTGTGATCCAAAATGCAAATTGCCTTATTAAAGCTCCACCTAGCTTTACATCTTGTGTGTCTGTGCACCTGAGTAATCGGGACCATCTTGCCATGTTTGGGCTCTCTGTGTGTTAAGGATTCATCCAATCAGAGCGCTGTTTACCGAATGACGTTAGTCAGTACCTCGCAGTCAGCAAGAGACGAACTATGAATGCTCATTTGCAGAATTTACATCTCCTTTTTTTTAACAAGTTAATTACCAGAATGTAAGTTGTTTATTTCCTATTATCCTGTGACCTCTACAATGTTTGAAAATAGATTTGTGTACTTTATTGAAGTACCACAAGCTCATTGGGTTTCCATCGCGGCAATCCGTTCAGTTCTACTCAGCTCTATTCAGTTCTACTCAGCCGTCATTGAGTCTGTCTTATGCACTTCCATCACTGTCTGGTTTGGTTCAGCTACCAAATCAGACATCAGGAGACTACAACGGACAGTCCGGACTGCGGAGAGGATTATTGGTGCCCCCCTGCCAAACCTCCAGGACCTGTACTCTTCCAGAGTGAGGAAGAGAGCAGGTAAAATCATCACAGACTCCACTCACCCTGGACACCACCTGTTTGAACTGTTACCGTCAAGACGGAGACTCAGATCACTGGCCACAAGAACATCTCGGCACAGGAACAGTTTCTTCCCACAGGCCATTTCCCTCCTGAACAGTTAACACTCCTCCCAAGGCATATGCCTGTAAGTGCAATACTCCCACTGTTTAGTGCAATATCCCACAACTCAGGTGATACTTATATGTAGATTTATTTATTTATAATATTCAAAACACTGTAAATAGGTTCATAATCTGTAAATCTGAAAATGTCTATTCTGACTAAACCCAACTGTGATAGTTTTATTCTCATATATTTATATTTTTATTTTTTATTCTTATAATTTGTAGTATTATGTTTCATGTTGTATTTGTATATGTCCACTGGAAGCCTCAGTACCAAAACAAATTCCTTGTGTGTGCAAGCACACTTGGCAATAAAGCTCTTTCTGATTCTGATTCTGATTCTGATCCGCTAATGCCTGAGTACCATTATAGTGTGAGTAATATCTCTGGATGGGGATTTATATTGTTATTCGCTTATATTTGTATATATGTATTTTGTTATGTGAAGTTTCTTTATCTGACATTACTGCCTATAAGGGCACGTTAAAATGGCGTCTTTCATATCTAATGCCATGTCTGAGCTCTCAATGTCATCTTGTGGACAAATTAAGTACTGCAACAACTTGTAATAGGATTATTGCCTATGTTAATGTTAATGATTTATTTGTAATCTAATACTTATTGTTAGTATTTGATATTTCAGACCACTCATTGTTACTATTCAAACTGAATCATCAGTAAACTTCAAACTCTGGTTCAATTGAGTCTTATGTGTTCTTGCCGACACACTAGTGCGGATACAAATCCACCTGTTCCAGCACAAATACAGTCCCCACAGCCGGATACTGTGTCTACAATGGACTAATGATGTCAGAGAAGCAGAATGCAGAGTATCAAATTGAAGGAGCTCGCCTTAGACGTATAGTTCGTCAACCAGCCTACTTACAAGATTTCGAATTGCAGTATGCTGGGCTGCCTAGAGCTAAAGTCCTTCTGCCTCAGTCAACACCGTGACCACATGGGTCAGATGACTTTCAACAGGATGATGAGGACAGAGATGTTTCTATGGCCCATCCACAGGTATCTATTTCTTATCATGATCAAAGAGAAGGGGCTGTTGGATCACCTTATTCGTTAGAATCACCACGCTCTGCTTTAGTGCCCCGGTACATTACCACGGATCGTTGGAGTGAGAGAAATGAACGCAGCCCACACCGGAATGGACGTTCTTTACCTCCTGATGTCCAAAGCACAGTGCATGATCTGGAACAAGAGAATAGTCATCTCTGTGCTACTCAGCTATCCATGAGAGAAGAGATCTGCCAACTTATAGAGATCCAGAAAAGCATGCAGGAGATGCTGATAAACCAGTCGCAAAGCCAGAGGTCAACTCCTAAGCCTAAGTCACCGTTCCAAGGATTAACCCCTCCAGTTCCTTTGCCTAGAGTTGCAAGCAGACAGTCATAGTCTCCAGGGCCTACACCGGCTCCTAGAGTCTTTCCAGTTCTGGCAACAATCCACCTTTCTACACCTAAGAATACAGATCCTTATGCAGATACAGTCAGCTATGCACAGCATGCTCCTCTAATGCAGCCTTATACAAATGCCTTTGTTCCAGATAATGTGGCTGCTCAGATTTCCTCAGGCACTGTTGACACTCACAGAGTTACGTGGGACACAAGGCAGCCAACAACAGTAAGGAGAGCTTCTATTATCTACATACCTCCTTCTCCTTGTTCCAGTCAGCCGCATGTAGCACCAGCAAACTTTCCACGGATCTAGACTAACACTGCAAGACAGAAGATAATTTATAGAGGTCCGCAGCCAACCATTTCAGATTTTACCCGTCGAGAGCTTGGTGAATTTGCCCGTCTCAAACTTGCCTTGAATAACCTACTACCTAATGAAGCTACAGAGCTATTCAAGTACCAAGTTTTGGTAGATCACTTAAAGTTAACAGATGCTCGGCTCATCGCTGATTCCTTTTTAAATTTATCCACTACCTACTCAGATACCATGGCAGCCCTCACTGAACGGTTCGGTCGACCTCACCAGCTTGCCCTGAACAAAATTGCTGCCATTATGGGTACATCAGATATTCAGCCTGGTGACACTGCAGCCTTTTAATGCTTCGCTCTTCAGATACAAGCCTTAGTAGGATTTCTTAAGACATTATGAACAGAAGGAGACATTGAATTGCATTGTGGCTCGACTTTTGTCCAAGCTCCCTCTAGAACAAAGAGAATCCTTTCGCAGGCACATGAGTTATGAACCTGGCTCAGTGTACACGCTTCTTGATCTAGCTAAATGGCTTAATTTCGAATCCTGGTGCCAAGAACCAGAGAGCCTTGGTGGATATAAGCCCCAGAAAGATAGAGCCCATTCCCGAGTGGATCAACAGAAGGAATCTAAAGCCAAGATCAGACAGACTACAATCTTCCTAAATACCACCAGTTCCAAACAAGAGTCAAAGCAAAAGCTTTGCTTTCTGACCAGATTGTGACAGTAAAGAACATTACCTGAGTCAATGTGCCACATTCCAGTCCTTAATCAAAAACCAAGTGATCGACTGGATTAAGACTAATAACAGATGCTGGAAGTGTGGACGCAACCATAGAGCTGCACAGTGCACTCTCAAGAAACTCTGTCACCTGTGTAACGGCTGAGCACGGAGGCTGGGACTTTTACAGGCCAGGCAGAGGACTTAGCCTTGAGAACTATAAGGCAAGACATCACTAAGCTTTGCAGTACCTCAGTGTCCTTTCAGATTTCAACTCCATCACAGCCTGGCAGGAGTTACAAAAAATTGGGAGCATTCACAGCAGAACTACTTAGCTTAGCTGAAAATTCCTACCCTGTTGCAGACCTTCAGCGTTGATACTGGCATTTGAAAGGCTTACCATTACAGCCTATTCACAAAGCCTGTTACTGATTGGAGCAGATCATCCTCACCTTATCACCTTGAGGTCCGGCACCTGTCAATACAAGACTGGGTTGGCCTTTACAAGGCCCAGCAAGAGTATTTGGAGATAATGTGAAATCTCAACAGTGTCTGCATATTGCCGTTAACCCCTTGATGACAGAGTTGTTCCAGAATGTTGAGAGACTCTGGCAAGCAGACGTGATTCCCAACAGAAATGAGAAATCTGTCACTCGTCTAAGCAGGACCAAGAAGCCCTTGACTTGCTCCAGTCATAGACTGTCAGAGTACTGATCTATCGCGTAAGTTGCTATGCCACTCCTCTCCTGCGTAAGAAGGATATGCCCATACTTCATGCTACTATGGAGGCAGTGCTTCCTAACCTTAGGAGCACAGAGAAACGCCTGGAGAAAGACCCCAGCAAAGCAGCCGCCTACCAACGAGAGATAAAGAAATTAGAGACCTCGGGCTATGTTGTCAAACTCCCACCTGAAACAGTTAATTCGCAAAGTGAGTCATGGTTCATCCCTCACCACCTTGTGCAGCACAACGGCAAGAACCGTGTGGTTTTTAACTGTTAATTTGACATTGAAGGCCATAACCTGAATAAATATATGCTGCCAGGACCAGCCTTGGGCCCATTGTTGTTTGGTGTATTCCTTCGCTTTCGTGAACATCCAGTCTCCTCCAACATTTGTCTCCTCCCAGAAGACAAGCATCTTCTCTACTTTGTATGGCGAGACATGGACAGATCTAAACCACCAGACATTTATGAATGGCAAGTGCTAACTTTTGGCACTACTTGTAGTCTGTGTGGTGCCATTTATGCTGTCCAGCGACATGTTACAGATCATAGCACTCCTGATGACAATATCAGAACCTCAGCAGAAAGGAAATTCTGAGTGGACAATTGTTTGAAGAGCCTATCATCACTTCAAGAGGCAAGGCAGCTTGTTGACAGATTATGCACCCTCTTTGCCAGTGGTGGGTTCAAACTTCGCCAGTGGGCAAGTAATGATCCCAGTGTGGTGGACCACCTACCAACAGAAGCGAGATCCAGCAGTTCCGAATTGTGGCTATCTCAAGATCGTACCGATGCTCAAGAATCTGCACTAGGTTTGAGGTGGCACTGCAAATCAGATCTCCTTGGGTATAAAACCCATCCTGTCAAGTCTGGACTATGGGAGAAGCAACGAGACTGGGATGACCCAAATCTACCTGATGACCTTTTGAGATCCTGGAGAGAAGGGGAGGCGGAACTCCCTACGGTGGCAAGTTGTGTCACATCTTCAGACATTAATCATTCCCACAACACCAGACAGATTCACATCTTTTGCAACGCTTCTGAGCAAGCTTATGGATCTGTCGCCTACCTACGTACTGAGGACGACAGTATTCAGTACGTAGACTGAACGATTAGCCTTTGTACTAGCAAGGTCCAAGGTTGCCCCAAAACGATGTCTGATAATTCCTTGACTAGAGCTGTGTGCTGCCCTGAATGATGCCCAGTTAGCCAAACTCTTTAATACTGAGCTCACCTTCAAGATAAATACAGTGACACTATGGACCGATTCAACCACTGTTCTAGCCTGGGTCAAATCTGAATCATACCGATTCAAGGTGTTTGTTGGAACCAGGATAGCCAAAATTCAAGAGCTGACAACAGAATGTTCCTGGCAATATGTGGATTCCAGCAGTAATCCACCAGATGTAAAAACCGACGGACACTGTCCGCTTTTTTTTTTCTTAATTTTTGTCGGAGGTGCACCTTCCTCCCTTGCTTTTTCTCCAGGGGTGTCTCAAGCACCTGGAGTCGTTTTGCCATTTACCCAGACCTCCGGATCATCTTTTTACCACCGAGGTAAAACTCTATCTCAGCTATCACTGCCCAACAGATGGAGCCAAGGTCCATCGTTCCTGTTCGAGTCTGAGTCAGTATGGTCTGTCTGTCCTCCTATACAACCACCAGAAATCAAAACAGAGCAGCACAAAGGAATCTTCTGTGGACTTATAATGGAAGTGGTTATTCCTGACATTCCTGACCCTACCACACACAACAAGTGTGTGGAGCAAGTAAGTAGAGGCCACAGTTCAGGGGCTAAAAGATACAGGACCACCATCAGCAGTGGACTACCAAACTGCAGAATGGCATATCCTGCAGAAATCTCGAATTGATTGTTTTCCAGATGAAAACAAACTGCTAAAAGCTGGTAAATCTGTACCTTCCACTAGTCGACTACTTGCTCTTGCCCCAGATTTTGACGACTCTTGTCAGCTTATAAGAGTTGGTGGTCGTTTACATCGAGTTGAATGACTAGAGCTGTCAGTTATACACCCTGTCGTCCTTGACCCACATCACTGGGTTGCCAAGTTACTGATCCGAGACTACGATAGTAAACTCTGCTGTCCAGGACCTGAAAGAGTTTTTAGAGGGATAAGGAGAAACCTTTGGATACTGAGAGGGCGAGAAGCTATACGTAAACTACAACATTTGTGCAAAGACTGTAAAAAGTGAATAAATAAACCAGTTATTCCCAGAATGGCAGATCTACCACCAGCTCGACTCAGACTGCTTAAACCCCCATTCTGCAGTACAGGGATGGACTGTTTCGGACCATTCCAAGTCAAGATTGGAAGAGGATGTGAAAAGAGTGGGGGAATAATTTTTAAGTGTCTCACAACACGAAGGGTTCACCTACACCACCTCACATCCACTGATACTGATTCCTTTCTGATGGCCTTGAGGAGATTTGTAGCTTGCTGCGGGACACCTTCTGGGTTATATTCAGACCGTGGCACTAAACAAAGAGAGTTGCAAGAAGCCTTTATATCACTCACTCCCCAAATCCAGCTACATTTACCTAAACAGAAAATTTCTTTCCATTTTAACCCGCCTGGAGCCCCACTCTTTGGAGGTGCGTGAGAAAGAGAAATTGGGTCTGTCAAGACTGGCCTCCGGGTCACAGTCAGCACCCAAGTTGAAACAGAGGAAGTTCTCCAAACAGTACACATCGAAGTGGAAGGAATGCTTAATAGCAAGCCCCTTAATATTTTATTAATATTTTTAGTATTGTAGCAGACCTTTACCCCGTTACACCAAATTACACCCCGCCAGACAGCTCACTACCCTTTGTAGTTTAACCTGCTACCGAACTTATGGGCAGACGGAGATGGAGGCAGAGTCAAGTTCTGGCCGATCTGTTCTGGTTAAGTTTCATTCGTCACTACCTGCCTACACTACAGCCCCGCAATAATTGGCACACAGATACTGGTGACATTTCTACCGGAACCGGGGCAATGCCCATTGATCCACAGCTACCATCAGCATTGTAGTTGGTAGGCAAACTTGTAAAAGACCTTCCCAGGTTTTGATGGCCAGATCAGAGCTGCCGAGATTCAAGTTAAGTATAAAACCTACACCCGGCATGTCTCCCGCCTGATCCCCCTTCCTTCATTCTCAGATCAAGAGGAACCTATCTGAGCCCCCTCAGACTGATTAATTCTACAGAGTACAAATATGCATAGCATATTTGGGGGTGACAGTGTTAAGAAGGATTCATCCAATCAAAGCGCTGTTTACCAAATGACGTTAGTCAGTGCCTCGCAGTCAGCAAGAGACGAACTACGAATGCTCATATGCAGAATTTATATCTCCCTTTTTTCCTTTGGTAGTAGACTTATGTAAGCGAGTTAATGACCAGAATGTAAGTTGTTTATTTCCTATTATCCTGTGACCTTTCCAATGTTTGAAAGTAGATTTGTGTACTTTATTGATGTACCACAAGCTCATTGGGTTTCCATCGCGCCAATCTGCGTTAGCACCAAAGTTCACTATTTACGATATGTAGAACTAATGCCTGAGTAGCATTATAGTGTGAGTAATATCTCTGAATGGTGATTTATATTGTTATTTACTTATATTTGTATATATATTACGTTATGTGACGTTTCTTTATCTGCCATTATAGCCTATAAGGACACTTTAAAATGGCGCCTTTCATATCTAATGCCATGTCTGAGCTCTCCATGCCATCTTGTGGACAAACTAAGTACTGCAACAACTTTAATAATGTAACCTGGATTATTACCTAAGTTAATGCTATTGATTTATTTGTAATCTAATATTTATTGTTATTATTTGATATTTTAGACCACTCACTGTTACCATTCAAACTGAATCATCAGTAAACTTCAAACTCTCGTTCAACTGAGTATTGTGTTCTTGCCGACACACCAGTGCAGATACAAATCCACCTCTTCCAGCACAAATACAGTCCTGACATAAATCTCCAAAACACTATGATTATGCATTATGATTATGTCTCTGATGCCAATACCCTTTTAGGGCAGAAAAATAAAGTGGTAATGTATACAACGTTTTGTAAAAATCACAAAATAATAATCGCTTTTAAACACCACAAAAGCATAACATTTTTTTTTAAGTAGTAATAAGTAGTTTACTTGAAGTCCCCCTGTGGTGAAAATCAAGCTTTTAATGTTGTTTTATGTCTATATGGTGTTTTTAAATGTGCTTTAAAGGTGCAGTGTGCAAAATTTACGAGGATCTATTGTCAGAAATGCATTATAATATACATAACTATGTTTTGAGTGGTGTATAAAGACCTTACAAAGTTAACCGTTATGTTTTTATTACCTTAGGATAAGCCATTTCTATCTACATACACCATGGGTCCCCTTACACGTTAAGTCGCCATTTTGCACCGCCATGTTTCTACAGTAGCCCTAAACGGACAAACTTCTCTACAGAGCGCGTTTCGTCACTCTCTTGTTTTTGCTTCTTCTTTGTTGGTGTTTTGGAGGCAACTTGCACCGTCACTATGTTCAATACGCACAAAGAAGTAGTAGTAGAAACGTTAGTAGTGACATTTGAACACATGGGGGACCAAATGTATTATTTTGAACAAGAGCCGACAGAGTATCAATCTTCGTCGGCAAAGAAAAGAAAACATGATGTAGCCAGGTGAAGTCGGGACAGACGACGGCAGATATCCCGGATTAACATCGGTGTGGTTTTTTCCAGATGGAAGATGCTGACGCAGTAATTTTTTTTTAAAAACACGGCGAAGTTGCCTGTTTTCTGCTGGACAGGTAAGTTAGTCCAACTTTAGCAATGTAACGTTAAGTGATAACTGTTGTTTGGTTTCTTTAGCTACAAAATGGGCATAATCACCACGAGAAGTAACGTTTTTCCTTTGTCAATGTTGAAAATATGTCCTTGGATCGTAATTTCATGTAACAGGACCCTGTACCTATCAAGTGACAATAATGCTTACTTTCAGAATTTGCATAAATAAAGTGTAACTTATTTCCTGGCATTTCTTCGCTATGTGCACACAAAGGTGTAATTTGGTAATTCAAAAGGTTAAATGCCTGTTTCATCATTTTACATCAAAATAAAATAATGTTGGCTGACTGGCTATTCTCTGCTGTCTCAGATGATGATATGTTTATCCTGTTTTAGCCACGGGCTGAGCCATTAGTGCAATTCGCAACCGAACCACTAAATGCCCCTAAAACCAACACACTGCACCTTTAAGACAACCCAGAATGTTGACATAAGGATTGGGCATCTCCAGCCCTTTGGGCATCTGTTTGTCAACAGCATTTGTCCTACATAATAGCGCCCATACATACATTTTTAGCTCAAGGATATTACAGACGGACCTTTTTTCTACAGGTTTTTTTTTATTTTTTTACTTTTTTTAATCTTTTTTTAAGAAAGGTTTTCTTATCAAGAAGGCCCCTCAAAGTGAAACAAACCACAAGTAATCCTATTAATAGAAGGTGCAAAATCAACTTGACCTTTCAATCCAGTTGTGCAAATAAAATTAAGTTCTTGGAACAAAGTACACTTAAGTTTTTCTGCCCTGTCTTTCCCATTTTCCTCCGGTTAGGAAAATACATTGTTACATTAGCAACATGCAAATAAAGGACTGTCAATCATTTGAAATTAACTTCATAATGCTGCTGAGGATTTTACTAGAGATTGGTGCAACACACATCATTAGAGGTGGCAGAGTGTGTTGGCAAGCTGAATAGCTGTCACAAAACAGTAATAAAGACAGCAGAAAATCATGATTAAAAAAAAGAGAGGTTGGCTACCTTACTCTCATGTTTTCATTTGTTATTATTATGAAGTGATAGCTAATAACTATAAATGAATCATCGTTTGTCTATACCTGTCCACACTAAAACAAATGTTCGGCTCGAAAATGTTGTGGATGGAAGGAGAACCCAGGCGCAGACAGCAGATGACTTTCAGGGATTTATTAAGGACGAAAACAAAACCCACGAGGGGGCAAAACAAGACAGGGTAGAACACACCAGACTAAGACAGGAAAAAAAACTAAGACAGGTACAGACACTTCTCGAATAACAGACTCCTCAATAAACTACTTACAGCTAGACTCACTCAACGTCAAACAGAGTCAAACAATGAACCGACCCAGGACAGTAAACACAAGGGGATTATAAAGGGAACACTAATGACAAGGACAGGTGAAACTTACTAGACAATAATGACGAGACGAGGATAACAAGGGGGCAGGGTAACGAAACAAGACAACACAAGCACATGGCCCAAACAGCTGGCCATGCGCTTGCACACAAAACATGATTCTGTTATGATCCTGCCTCATGACCAGAGAAAATCAACGACAAGAGGGCAGAATCATGACAGAACCCCCACCTTAAGGAACGACTACCAGACGCTCCTCAAGGGGACATTAAACACGTGACATGATAGACTGTGACAAAGACACAAACCAACAATACATGACAAAAACTAACAAAGGCATACAAGAATATACAACAACAGGGTTGGGATGGAACATCAAAAACAACACACAAGGCAGAGGAGGTGGAGGAAACAGTCCATGGGGGGAGGTCCAGGGAAGATGGGAAGACTGGGGTTCTTGGGTCCACGGGATGAGGGCTGGGGACGGGGACTCTGGGTAGGCTTAGATGTAGACACACGAGGAGAGGTCTTAGGGGAAACAGTCCAGGGCTTAGTGGAGACAGGGAAAACAGTCCAGGAACTAGTGGTGACAGGGACAAACGAGGAAACAGTCCGGGGACTAGTGGTGACAGTGGTGACAGGGACGAACGGGGAAACAGTCCGGGAATTAGTGGAGACAGGAGCGACCGGGAAAACAAAGTGGGATACTGCTTCAGTGGTAGCAGCAACAGATTCAGACACAGAGGGTGAGGAAATGGGACTCCTGACAGGGGACATAGCAGGCGAAGGGGCAGGACTGGGTGCAGCGATCATAGCGGCAGGCTCGGGTGCTGGGGACAAGACAGGACAGACAGGGACTTCGTGAATTTTAGCTAGACAAGACAAAATAATCAGAGAGGGTCTTGGCAGCAAGGAATATGGGCATCTCCTGACGAGCAGAAATCGATTTCAGAACCTTTTTTACGGCTAGATTGGCCGCAAGTCTCTCAGTAGATTCTGGGACGGCGCTTGCTGGAGCGGGCTCATGGACGGCGCTTGCTGGAGCGGGCTCATGGACGGCGCTTGCCGGAGCGGGCTCATGGACGGCGCTTGCTGGAGCGGGCTCATAGGGAGACAGAGACGGAGGCCAAGAGGCCCCCTTCTTCCTCTTCTTCCTTCTGGGTCGCGGAGCTGAGTCCGTAGCCAGGCTTGAGACCGGTAAGGGGGGCGAAGAGGGAGACGAAGCAGGTACTGGAGAGACCACCGCGGGCAAGGGGGATTCCGTGGAGGACAACTCCGACGCTGACTCCCACGACAAACGTCTTCCACGCTTTCCACGGGGGCTAACGGACACGGGTGGTGGATCGGGAGTCAGGGTGGAAGACGCTTGGTCCTTCTGTGTCACGACGGCTAACATGTGACCCTCAGGGATGACTGGAAGTGTGGCAGGAGGTGAAAAACCAGGGAGACCTGGCTGCTCCTTCCGAGACAAGTAGTCCACCATGTTGCGAAACGGACGGTGGACCAAACTCTCATTCAGCAAGGGGAGGGAGGACTTTGAGACCCGCGACGAGGTAGTGGTTGGCCAGGGGTCTCCGGCAGGAAGAACCTCCTCTCCTCAACGACCTGGGCGTACCTCTTCAGGGTCAACTCACCCTGGGGAGGGAAAGGAAGCTTGCCATTGGAACTGTCAGAGATAGCCGAGCGCCACCACAGCTCCGGGTCAGAAGGCTGAAGATCAGCGGAGAAGGACTGAACATCTGCTGGGTTCTTTTCTGGTCGGTTCATTCTGTTATGTGGATGGAAGGAGAACCCAGGCGCACAGACAGCAGATGACTTTCAAGGGATTTATTAAGGACAAAACAGAAAACAAAACCCACGAGGGGGCAAAACTAAGACAGGAACAAAACTAAAACAGGAACAAAACTAAGACAGGAACAAAACTAAGACAGGTACAGACACTTCTCAATAAACTACTTACAGCTAGACACTCTCAACGTCAAACAATGAACCGACCCAGGACAGCAAACACAAGGGGATTATAAAGGGAATACTAATGACAAGGACAGGTGAAACTGACTAGACAATATTGACGAGACGAGGATAACACGGGGGCGGGGTAACAAAATGAGACAACACAAGCACATGGCCCAAAGAGCTGGCCATGCGCTTGCACACAAAAAATGATTCTGTTATGATCCTGCCTCATGACCAGAGAAAATCAACGACAAGAGGGCAGAATCATGACAGAAAATTTTCATATGAAATTAGTCTTTTCAGACCAATGCGTAAAAATCGGAAGATGATTGCATTAAAAACCCCCGCAAATTTTAATTATGTCTGAATATACTATATTAAGAATATACTGGTTACATTAGCTCCCCCTCCCGGAAGGTGTGTCCTCGTGCTGTAACAGGTAATGGTTTACCAGAGGAACCAGGAGGAGTAAGCAGAGAGATCCCACGATGAAGCCGATGCACCGTAAAAACTAATTAGTTCAGTTTACTTAATTAAATTTGGTACAAACTGGTTGCCTTAATTTAAGTAAGTAAGCATAACTTAATTACATCAAGTTCTTCTTACTTAATCTATTTAAGTTTTGTCAACTTAATTCTATCTGTGATCTGAGGAAGCGTACTCCCAGAGTGCATTGCGGCATGGATAAATTAATTGCTTTGTTTTACCATTTTTGGCTTTATTTTACAATTAAAACTGTATTTGCTATCCTTATTGGGATTGTACTGACAAGAGACAGCAAATAAAATTGCAATGGTCTAATTAATTGAAACTAATTAAAATAGCAAAAAATATATTTACAAGGTAGATGTAAACAAAATATTAATAGGTCAATATAAGCCTTCTTTAGAAGTAATTAAATTATTTATTATTGTGTTATGGTAGTGACAAATTTGGGGAGAGAAAAAATATTCCAAAACTTTCTGAAAATACAAAATGATAGTTAACTGCACAATTACTAGAAATGTGTACCTTGGATATTATACAATTTGCAACAACTGAATGGCCCATATAACAGTGTTTTCCAACCCTGCTCCTGGAGGCACATCAACAGTGCACATTTTGAATAGCTCCCTAATCTGACCCATCTATTTCTGGTCCTTGAGTCTCTACTAACAAGGTGATTAGTTGAATAAGGTGTGTTCTCTTACGAGAGGTTCTCTCGTATTGCGTAAGTTTAGCTTACGCTACGGGAAAGATTCATCTTCTCGAGATACTGAAGCCAAAAAATTATCCTTAATTTTGTATTCCTTGTCAACGCAGTGCAGCAGCTAGCAGACCTAGAGCGTGCTCATTGGCTGCCCTGCGGGCAACTGCTGCACCCTACCAGTGAGCCCGGCGTGACGTCACGCCCAATGAAGGGCGCTCGCGCCTTCATAGCGTCACAGCCCGCCAGAAGGGGTGTGGCTTAATGTATAACACTAGGGGCTGTAGGCTGACTTCCCTGATTTTCGTCTCTTCAGCGAGCTCTTCGCATCGCTGGATCTGAGAGAAGCCACCGCCGCCGTCGAACAGCGGACAGCCAGCTTAGGAGAGCGCTGAGGAAGCCGGCCGTCTTCGCCACCTTCAGCCATTCGTGCGAGCTACGCTATCCGGCGACGTATCCTTTACCTTGCTAAAACCTATTCTAAAACTATTCTAAAAGAGCAGCGAGTGTCTTTTTTAAGACGCCTCGCACTTCCGGCGGTGAAGCGCTTCCGCTGTCGACCCTGCTGGCTCGACTCGAAGCCTTCAACACCCCCCGCCTCTCCTCACCGACGCGCAGCTGCCGCTCACGAGCCTCACTGCCGTCGCATCTGAGAATGAGGCCGAGGGACACGTACGAGCACGCGGCTAGCTCTCTTTACGTTACAAGAGAGCTACCCCGCCCTCGTGTCCCCGTTCGCGCGTCATGCAGAGCCCTCTCGAGCTCTCTGCATGACCCGGACTGGCATCATCTGTGTTACATGCAGGTCCCGTGCCCACTACTCGTGCGCGCGCCCTCGTACAAACACTGTTCCAGTTCTGCTCGACCACCGAGCACGCGGCTAGCTCTCTTTACGTTACAAGAGAGCTACCCCGCCCTCGCGTCCCCGTTCGCGCGTCATGCAGAGCCCTCTCGAGCTCTCTGCATGACCCGGACGGGCTTGCGCGCCGCCGTCGAAATGTCTCGCCATGTCAGTCCCCTTAGATAAGGCTACTGCAGTGGTGTATTTGGCAGCCAACGAGCCGGTAATGCAACCCGCTCGCCTGCACACATCCGCCGTTCTCGCGGCGACCCAGAGAAATCTCAAGTGAGTATAATGTCAGATTAAGAATGTAAGTTACGTGCCCGCTCACGAGCGCTCACGCTTAACTTACTAACAGACACATCGCCTCCGAAAAGACGTGCGTGTTTAAGTTTATTCCCTGTCAGTCCCCTTCAAACAGGCTACTGCAGTGGTTCAATTAGCAGCCAGCGAGCCGGTTTGTTTACCCTCTCGCCTGCACACAAACGCCGTTTTCACGGCGACCCAGAAAAATCTCAAAAAGAGGATTTAATGTCTGGTCCGGCTCATGCCGTCGGTGTTGTAAGTGTAATGAAAGTGCCCACGCCCCAGTGTTCACCACTACACATAAGCACTCCGAACCTCGCAGAGCACACTCTCATGAAGCGCAGAAAAGCCGCTCGAGTGTTGAATGTAAGAAATGTGTCCACAAGTCTGTGCCCACTATCTGCCCGCTCTGTTACACGATCAAGAAAGCAGGTTATGAATGTAAGTCTCGTGCCCGCCAGAGTGCGTTCACGCTTGCTAACACAAACCTCCCCCCGGGCTCCGCCCGCGCGTTTAAGTGTTATCACAAAACGCAAGGCATTAATAAAACGCTCCCCATCCATTATGATCGGGGCGTCAAATACACTTTTAAGTCTAGTGCTCACGCTTACAGGAAGCTTTTCCGCCCGGAGCGCTGCTCGCGCGTCAAAGAGTGAAAAAAGAATGTTCCCCATCCCTTATGATTGGGACATCTCACATAAATCAGCCGGTCTCGGCTTTCAGCGAGCAGCCATTGCCCAGAACCGAGAGCGCGCGCGCCGCGCTTTTGGCTCCAGGTCAGTTTCACAAAAGAAAGCAGGTTATGGATGTAAGTCTCGTGCCCGCCAGAGTGCGTTCACGCTTGCTAACACAAACCTCCCCCCGGGCTCCGCCCGCGCGTTTTAAGTGTTATCACAAAACGCAGGGCATTAATAAAACGCTCCCCATCCATTATGATCGGGGCGTCAAATACACTTGTAAGTCTCGTGCCCGCGCACACGCGCTCACGCTTACAGGAAGCTTTTCAGCCCGGAGCGCTGCTCGCGCGTCAAAAAGTGAAAAAAAAAAAAAAAAAGAAAAGAATGTTCCCCATCCCTTATGATTGGGACATCTCATATAAATCAGCCGGTCTCGGCTTTCAGCGAGCAGCCATTGCCCAGAACCGAGAGCGCGCGCGCGCCGCGCTTTCGGCTCCGGGTCAGTTTCACAAAAGAAAGCAGGTTATGAATGTAAGTCTCGTGCCCGCCTGAGTGCGTTCACGCTTGCTAAACACTAACCTCCCCCCGGGCTCCGCCCGCGCGTTTAAGTGTTATCACAAAACGCAGGGCATTAATAAAACGCTCCCCATCCATTATGATCGGGGCATCAAATACACTTGTAAGTCTCGTGCCCGCGCACACGCGTTCACGCTTACAGGAAGCTTTCCCGGCCGGAGCGCTGCTCGCGCGTCAAAAAAAAAAAAATGACAAAAGACTGTTCCCCATCCCTTATGATTGGGACATCTCACATAAATCAGCCGGTTTCGGCTTTTCAGCGAGGAGCCATTGCCCAGAACCGAGAGCGCGCGCACCGTGCTTTCGGCTCCGGTTCAGTTTCACAAGCCCGCAAATGGCGGCGGTCTGAACCCGGAGGCCATTCGCCCCCTAGCGGCTCACATAGCTGCGTGGGAAACTATCCCAGGGATTTCAGAATGGGTGTTGAGCACAATAAAGCAGGGCTATACACTTCAATTCATTCCCCGTGGTCCGCGCTTTCAAGCCCGGACCGCGACGATAGTGAATGCGGAAGTAGCCCACCTACTTCACGCAGAAATAGCAAAGCTGCTGTGCAAAGGGGCTATAGAAAAGGTACCGCCTTCTCTGAGCGAGTCAGGCTTTTACAGCCGATATTTTCTCGTACCCAAGAAGGACGGAGCCTTCAGACCTATCCTAGATCTGAGACATTTGAACTAAGTGCTTGCGAAAAGACCGTTCAAAATGCTTACGACCAGGAAAATCCTCGCGAACGTTCGCCCGAGGGACTGGTTTATTTCTCTAGATCTGAAGGATGCCTATTTTCAGATTCAGATAGTACCCCGTCACAGGCAATTTTTGAGATTCGCCTTCGATGGTCAGGTATATCATTACACCGTCCTGCCGTTCGGCCTGTCCCTGGCACCCTGTACATTTACAAAGTGCATGGACGAGGCGCTCGCCCCCCTGAGAAGTCAGGGGCTGCGAATAATGAACTATCTGGACGATTGGCTGATATTGGCACAGTCAGAGACAGAACTGCTATCTCACAGAACAGTGCTTCTCAGTCATCTGGAAAGCTTGGGTCTCACGGTCAACTGGACCAAGAGCTCATTACTGCCCAGCCAGTCAATTTCCTTTTTTAGGAATAGCACTGGACTCGGTGACCATGACGGCTCGTTTATCGACACAGCGCGCGCGCCGTGTTCACCACCTAGCCGCATCTTTCCAGAAGGGCAGCTTTCTCCCTTTGAAAACATTTCAAAGGATGTTGGGCTGTATGGCATCAGCTGCAGCGGTGCTCCAGCTGGGCCTACTGCGCATGCACCCGCTCCAACGCTGGTTGAATGCTCGCGTGTCCCGCCGGGTGTCTGGCGGCCAGAAAATCAGAGTGACTCAGGCCTGCATAGCAGCTCTGCAGCCCTGGTTAGTGGCCGACTGGTACCAGCAGGGAGTAATGATGGGAACCATCTCTTATCGTAAAGTCATCTCGACAGACGCGTCCAACTCGGGTTGGGGCGCACTGTTCGAGGGCAGACCGGCCTTTGGCCAGTGGTCAGACCAGGAGAAGGGTTTTCACATAAACTGTCTGGAAATGATAGCGGTCGAGAACACGCTGAAGTGCTTCCTCCCGTTCATACAGGACCAACATGATCTTGTCCGCTCGGACAACATGTCTGTGGTATCCTATGTAAACCGTCAGGGCGGTGTCAGATCCAGAAATCTCTGCAATCTGACGGAACGGCGCCTTATTTGGTCTCAGATGCACCTGCGCTCGCTGAGGGTGGCGCATGTGCCTGGCCATTTGAACGACGGCCCAGACAAACTGTCCAGGGACAATGTTCCCCCAGGGGAATGGTCCCTGCACCCCAAACGGTCGAGAAACTGTGGCGCCTATTCGGCAGAGCGGAAGTCGTCCTATTTGTGTCAAAAGACAACGCTCAATGCCCGACGGTCTGTTCGAAGGACGAGGACGCGCTGGCCCAGGTTTGGCCCAGCCTCCCGCTATATGCTTTCCCTCCGGTCTCTCTGTTGCCACAGATGATCAAGAGAATCAGGGAAACACGCCACTCGGTGCTCCTCATAGCCCCGGGTTGGGAGAATCAGATTTGGTTCCCGGAACTAGCAGGGCTGTCACATATAGCTCCGTGGCCGAATCCGGTGAGGGCAGATCTCCTCTCTCAGGCTCGCTGCACGATCTGGCATCCCAATCCAGAGCGCTGGTCTCTGCATGAATGGTTGATCAACGGGTACTCGTTGCCCTGCCAGAAGGAGTGATGAACACGATCACGCAATCTAGAGCCCCTTCCACGAGAAGGCTCTACGCGTCTAAATGGTCGGTTTTCTCTGGATGGTGCACCGACAGAGGTCTGGACCCGCGGACATGCGGGGTGGCGCATCTGCTCACCTTCCTACAAGAGCTGTTGGATAAGGGAAGGTCCCCATCCACGCTCAATGTATACGTGGCGGCCGTGGCAGCGTTCGCAGAATCGATGCACGGCCAGTCATTGGGAAGACACGAGTTGGCCATCCGCTTCCTTAGAGGAGCTAGAAGGATGAATCCGCCGCGCCCCCCGTCGGTTCCCATGTGGGATCTTTCATTGGTCCCCGAGGCCCTGAAAGCTTTTCCATTTGAACCACTAGACACCGTGGGGTTGAAATATCTATCACTGAAAACCGTCTTTCTGATTGCACTGTCGTCAGTAAAACGTGTAGGGGACCTGCATGTGCTGTCTGTCAGCGCGTCGTGTCTTGAGTTCGGACCGAATGACTCTAAAGTCATCCTCAGACCTAGACATGGCTATGTCCCTAAAGTGATGGGCACTCCATTCAGAGCGCAAGTTATTTCGTTGTCAGCTCTCCCAGCATCTGACAGTGAAGGTGATGTGAATCTCCTCTGCCCTGTCAGAGCGCTGAGGTTTTACATTACGCGCTCCGCCTCCTTCAGGCGTTCGGAACAGCTTTTTTGTTTCATTTGGGGGGCGCACCAAGGGTCTCGCCTCCTCGAAACAGAGCCTGTCCAGATGGATAGTAGACGCTATAGCGGCCGCTTACGCGTCAAAAGGTCTGCAATGCCCTCTGGGCATCAGGGCTCATTCCACGAGAGGCGTGGCCTCTTCGTGGGCATGGTCCAGTGGAATTTCTATCCATGACATATGTGTAGCGGCGGGCTGGAGCTCCCCGTCTACCTTTGTCAGGTTTTATAACCTAGAAGTTCCTGCCTTGCAGGCTAAACTGTTGTCAGTCTGAAGGAGAGGTGTATTCTGCCCAGATCTACTGCTCAGATCACTCTCACATGACTCAGCTCTCCTGGTTGAGCTGCACTAAGTAGGGTATGTGCCATGTGCCTATACAGACCGGCGCGCTGCTCTGTATTCCCTATGTGTGCTTATGTACAAGTGATGGCCCGCGTGGCTGGCCACCTTATTTTTTTCCACTTATGGGGTTCCCCTGAAAGCTCGGGGTCTCATGTGGATGCTTGGCGCGCACGGCGTTGACAAAGTGTTCCCGTAGCGTAAGCTAAACTTACGCAATACGAGAGAACCTCTCGTAAGAGAACGATACTCGGTTACTAACGTAACCTCGGTTCTCTCTAGAGAGGGAACGAGTATTGCGTAACCGGCCGTGCTCGCGCCACGAGCGACTTCGCTTCAGTCGACGAAAACCAGGGAAGTCAGCCTACAGCCCCTAGTGTTATACGCTAAGCCACGCCCATTCTGGCGGGCTGTGACGCTATGAAGGCGCGAGCGCCCTTCATTGGGTGTGACGTCACGCCGGGCTCACTGGTAGGCTGCAGCAGTTGCCCGCAGGGCAGCCAATGAGCACGCGAGATGGCCTGCTCTAGGTCTGCTAGCTGCTGCACTGCGTTGACAAGGAATACAAAATTAAGGATGATTTTTTGGCTTCAGTATCTCGAGAAGATGAATCTTTCCCGTAGCGTAAGCTAAACTTACGCAATACTCGTTCCCTCTCTAGAGAGAACCGAGGTTACGTTAGTAACCGAGTATCGTTTGATTAGGAAGAGTTTGGAAATGTGTGTTGTTGTTGTGTCTTGAGGAACAGGGTTGGGAAATGGTGATAAAACATACAACATGAAAGGTAACATATAAAAAAGAATATTCGGGCATTTTAAGAGTAAACATTTTTAATGATTAACAGGCCTGTTTTACACTTACTTACAGTACTGTAAAAAAAATTAATAATCAAAAAATTATTTTGTCAGAAGCAGCATACGCTTTTATAATTTATTGCCATTATTAAAGAAAATACTTGCTGTTGTAACCCAGAAATAACTTCATTTCCTTCAGAAAAGCTGCAGCTCTGTCATGCAGAAGAGACATTCTCAGTGTAAAAACCCAACGTGCTGAATGTGTGAAACAGGCCTTATCTCCACAGTAGTTTCATTTATCATAAACCATTTCTCTTGATTCTCTTAAATGATCATGCCTAAAAGTCACAAGGTGTACTCAAATGAAGCCCCAAGCCTCCAGTATTCAACATTCATCATTACATCACATATTGGTTTGTTGAAATCCGGAAAAACTCCACTCAAGAACTCCAAGTATTACTCAGGCCTGTTCAAACTGAGTGGCCTCAGGAGAAATGCCCTTGAATCTGTGCCTGACCACAACTGTTTAGTTAGAAAGAGTGTGATATGGTTCACTCTTAATTTCACATCTAGAAAGCCACTAACTGTTTAATTTCCTACCTTACACTGAGGGCTCTCATATCGTTTGGTTAAAGTGATTACAAGTTTCCTGTTATTTTCAGCACAAATAACATTCAAAATCTATCTATCTATCTATCTATCTATCTATCTATCTATCTATCTATCTATCTATCTATCTATCTATCTATCTATCTATCGAAAACATGATGAACTCTCTTATTGTGTGATAGCTATAAACATACAATTTAAAATGTCATTAGCGTGAGCGGCGTCACAGCCTGTCAAAAAGTCAATACTCAGTTCTTTATGTCTGTACAAACATGGAGTAATTATCCCTTTATTAGGGAGCAGAGCAGCTCGCCAATAACGAACTTCGAGAATGAGGCATTCATTACTGTCAGCCACACCTGACTCTGGGCTTATTAAAAACATTAATAATGGAAAATAAAACCTAATTAGTAAACAAATGCAATCACTCACAGGTGTGTCAGAGAAAATACGCACTTGTGACTTTGATTTTTCACTTAGCTTGTATCTCTCTTTCTTACATGCAGGCAGACACACAAATAGCACACAAATACACTCACACATAATGGCATGGGAGCAATAAAGACTATTTTCTTTCATCTAATGAAAATCAAAAGAGGAAGAGAAGGAAATTAAATAAGAAGTGTTTATATTTGTAAGGACACACAAAAAAGTGGGAAGAGGAAAACACACTCCCCCTCTTCATTTCCCTCTCTCATCATTAGCTATAACACTCTCTCCATCACCACTCGCCCCTCAGCGACCAAACATTCAATTAACGTCTAATGAGGCTTAATGCATGGTAAATACATGCACCCGCTAAAGGCAAACAAGCACTCCTGATAGGAGCGGACAAAAGAGAGACAGCCATAACCACTGCCATGAATAAATGAAGAGAAGGTCATATCACTATCGCCAGGGTCGAACCTGTTTTTAAACACTATTGAGGTGTTGGGGTCAGTTCTGCTTGACCTACGTTGTTTTATTAATAGCAATGTGTGGAGAACATGACGTGCTGGCCTCTTGGCTGCAGACTGTTTGGAATTGGGGATCAATATCACAGGTGTTTATCTGGCATCTTGGTCAATCAGGTCCCGCTAGAACAGCGATCTTTTGGTCTGTCTTAGTCCTTGGTGAATATGTTAGAGACTCCAGAGCATAAATGTGTACATGTGCACTTCAGTTCAATTTGACATTTAAATAACTTTCTAACTAAAAGGGATTGTCAGAGTGTACCAAGTAAGACGTTATATGCAGTCAGCTGATCATTATCCGATTTATTTTGTGACTTTTTTATTATCTGATCACTGAATGCTGTGATTGACCAATCGGAAAGAAGTATTCGAAAGGGCTGTTTAATAAGAGCCATTAAAAGGCCATTTGATTAAATACAATAAATATCTTTAAAAAGTTCAGGCTATGGTGTTCTTCTGAACCAAGATATAGTAAGCAAGTAGTTTGCTCTAATGTTTATGATATCTGCAGAGAATCAGACAAAGAGAAATGGAGATGGGGGGAGGGGTGCTCAATGAGTTTCGTCCTACCTTCTATGTCCCCCAAAAAAACTAAACGCATACACACACCCAAAGCACTTCACATAAGATTTATTACAGCCAAGCAGAAATATTATCTTCTGAAGGTGCCATTCATCAACCTCACTTTGAAAGCCACTGAATTATATGATGGAATTATGCAGATCAGGGATGTCTGAGGGAGGATTCCATTTGGTAACCTTGGCAACCTCAGGTGCTCGTACCCCAGTCCTGAATACAGCCCTGCACATCAATTAATGACCATACTTTAGAGCGCCGGAGAGAGAGAAAAAACTCCTAGTAATTGGTATGTAATTGTTAATGCAATATTAAAATGATGGCGTTTTTTTTAATTGAGTGCCTCTCGCTCTCCTCCTATTTCCTACAGAAAATAAACCTTTTGTGTGTTTCAGAGCTGTGAGGTAAAAGTAAGAAGGTACAATGAATTTCTGTATAACCTATGTATGTACTGTGTGTGTATATATATATATATATATATATATACACACACACAGTACATATGTATATATATATACACAGTACACAGTACATATATATATATATATATATATATATATATATATATATATATATATCATTCTTGTACAATTATCCCTCTTTTATAGTTTAAAATGTACTTTACAAAAAGAAAAAAAAATCCTTGTCACTAAAATTGCTTTTCCCACCTTTAAATGTTGAATTATTTTACTTAAAGCATTTCACTCAAGGGGAGCAGGGATAGTGCTTAATAGAACATAATTACTGAACAACACTGAACACATTCTAAACAGGCATTTTTGCTTGAGTGAATTTGTGTCTTGAATGCAAGCAGCAGCTAACTCAATTAGAATGCAAGCATGCCTTCTTGAAAAGTGTAGCCCATTGTAATTAAGACACACTCATACCTATTTGTAGCTTGTGTCCTGATATTATGCAAATTGTATGCAAATCATCTCAAATTATCTTGTGTTAGCTGTGGTCTACTGAGAGACTTCTAATCATATTGTAAGCCCATCTTTACAGCACAAATATGCAGGAAATATGGAGCAAAACCTAGCTTCACTTACCTTCACACATGCACATATCTCTGCAAACTCAGTAAAAACATAAATGATTAGCAACTCAAATATCCACAGTGGTGTTGTGTTTATTACCATCTCCGGAACAATCCCAAGCTTTTTTTTTTTTTTTTTTCTTGCGCTTAAGCTTTGCGCATTAATTGCACCTGAACACTGCCACATGCTTCAATGAAAAATAAATTGCTTTTAATTTGTGATTTCCTTTCTGCTACTGCCGGCGTCACTTAATTGCATTAGCTCTGAACCTGTTGATCGCGTTCAAAGCATCAGCCGCTCTTGAAAATAAAAAGACGCAGGGTCTTTTTATTTATTCATTCATTTATTTATTTCTATATCTTTGCCCCTCCTCTCCCACTCTTCAATTAACAGAATCGTTCCCTTTCAACTAAAATGAATGTTATTGAAACCAATTAGCATAGACTGGAAAATCTCTCATTAATGAGAGCAGTGTGAGTGAGTAAACAGAAATGTAAAGATGAAATTAGAGGAGAGCCTCTTCTTGTTGGCCCAGAATAATTACACGCTTAGTCGCCTAATTGTCTGGTGAAAAGCGCTGTGGCGATAGTAACAGATTGCCGTGTTCATTAGGCTGCAATGGGCCACCTGCTGCTGGGGCCACAGCGCCCCCGCTCCCCATACACGTGTTTATCCCAGGGGGGAGGGTTTTTGGACCCAACACTCACTGTGAAAAGCAAATGAGCCTGCCAATATGCCACAGTGATAATGAGTCTTATGTGTTTGCTTTAAACCGGTCCAATAATCCCTGTTTTCTCAGATGTTTTAGGGTCCTTTTGGTCTTACTCCTGAATATTTCATTGAATTGTTTAGGCTAAATTGTACAGAGGCTGCACAGGTTCTGCTGTATTGATATATTTCTGTGAAAAAGGGGGTGAAAATCATATGTTGCTTTAACTTCTAATGAAATATTCAATTATAGTTCCGCAAGCTTATAAGGATAAGGATAATGTGTGGAATGCTAATAATACTTCTACATAATTGTAAATCACCTTGAGCATTGAATTGCTCTGGATATTTTTTAGGAATTCAATCACACAAACATAGCACAATTCCATTTGTATTTTATATGTAGTTGACTGAGATTCATTAACATATGGAATGGGAGAGTTGATGGTGATCAGCCTACTGTACTGTCTGTCTCTCTCGCTCTCTCTACCTCTGTGTGTCAAGTCATCCTCATTTATATAGCGCTTTCAACAATGCAGATTGTCTCAAAGCAGCTCCACAGAGATAAAGATATAATTTAAGGTAACAGAGATTGGTTTGGTTTTATAGTGGCTCTTGAAAAATGTTTTTTCCAGCTAAAGTTAGTTTTGATTGATTCACTTCCGTCTAAATGATAGTTTGTTATTAAATTAGGGGCCGCTAAGACGACACCGTTCTCTCTAAACAGACTTTAAACGTGAACCTGTGATAGACGCTGATGGCGTTCACATGCGCATTAAGAATTGATTCTATAGTTATGTGCGTTTGAATATATTTGCGCAGGTTTATAATTCCTTACAAACCATGCCTAAACAAACTACTTGTCTATAAATTTTGATGCAGAATTTTATTTTATCTTATCACTTTGGGTAGGTACGCGAACCGAAAAATTCCACAACGCTTTATCTGTAGAGTGGTATAGGGATCCTCCATAGGGAGAGGCTAGTTGGAAGTGTGTGTGTGTGTGTGTGTGTGTGTGTGTGTGTGTGTGTGTGTGTGTGTGTGTGTGTGTGTGTGTGTGTGTGTGTGTGTGTGTGTGTGTGTGTGTGTGTGTGTGTGTGTGTGTGTGTGTGTGTGTGTGTTTGTGTGTGTGTGTGTGTGTGTGTGTGTGTATAGGAGGCAGAGATTGGCTGAGGTCTTCACAGCATTTGCCTTAATTTCCTCTCATTAAATAAGCTGGCTTTTCAGTTGAGTGCCACTGAATCACTTTCAATGCAGACTTTTATTTGAATCAACAGTACTGTAGTTTTAGTTTCAACAACAAATTTAATCTTACCAGTTGTATGGTAAGTCTGCTTTACAACAATATTAAAAAACAAGACTAGCCTAAGAAAGATATTGTTGAACAAAAAGCTAAAAAGCCCAGTGACTAATTCATCCTGGGGTCCGTCACTTGGCAGGTTTGGTTCGATTTAAATGACCTCTGGTGCGATTGCTCTGTTAGTGAGGATCATTTTGAATAGTGTGAACGCTGAACTTTGGTACCAAACAAGCAGACCGAGACCCCTGAAAAGATGGGTCTTGCTTAGCTTCCAAACAAACTCTGGTGCGGTTCAACTGAAATATGAATGCAACACAGACCGAAGATATCTAAATGACCAATAATAATATCAATAATATCTTAGTAAAAACCTAAAGTAATATTGACAAACTATATATCATTTGATAGCTTAAAATCTCTAGTTTCCATATTTGGTTGTTTGGCTGTTTTCTAAAATAAATTACAGAGGAGCAGTAATTTATCAATTTGCAACACGAATATTTCATATTCATTATGAGTATTTAGGCCTTTATTTTGAAATAGCAATAAAAATGAAAAACCATGAAAGATTGGTAGAAACCTCCATTTGTTTTCATGCCAAGAGTTCAAAAGATAACACCAATTCCATTTTATGAGAAAAAAAGGTCTGAAGATGTTTTAAATATAAAGAAAATTTATGGATTCTCGATTTGTGATGCTGCTGTGAGCTATAACGCACATATGTGGTCTTTTTATGCATTTATTAGAGGTTGAATTCAAATCAAATACTTCCAAACCAGCCATACTACTTCGGAATAGGATTTCTACTTCATAAATTGTATGAAAATTATGGAAATACATGGTTCCGATCACTCAAAACATATATGAAAATGGAGGCGCCCTTATATGGGCAGTAATGGAGTCTGGTGTTCACCTAGTGAAAAAGTTTCGGTACTGCGCCCGAATAAAATCTTACTGAAAGCTAATTTTTTGAGATATCAACCTAAATTTTTGGCTTTAATTTTCTTGCATTTTTAGAGTAAAATATATGTTGTAATATATATGTATATTATATAAAATATTAATATAACTTTTTTCTGTTTCATTTTTAATAATTTCTACACTTCTACAATAATCTGGAAAATGTCTGAAAAAAAACAAGACCAACCATAGGTCTATATTCCAAACCATTCTTGAATTACAACCATTTAAGTTTGGATAGTGATTTTTATGTCTATGCGAAAAAAGGGGGGGGGGGGGGTGTGACAGTTAAGGGGTTAAAAACCTGTCATTCCTCGTTATTTTGAACTGAAGAAATCATCACCCACTCCGAGATGCAAGTGGTACTCGCTGCAGAGTCAAATGTCCAGCTCCACCTCTCTGGATGTCTAATGGGGTGGAGGGATAGACATGTGGGTCTAGGGTAAGGGTGTGGTTGGATAGTCTAGCTCCACCCATTAGGCCCAAATTACATTCACTAGACGTCCAGCGAGGAGGAGCTAGATGCAAGCTCCACCCATTTGTTCTGAAGTGAGCAGCCTCTCCCGAGACGCAATGGCGATGTCTGATTCAAGAATGGTCTGATTCTTTTCAATCAACCTCCTAAATCAGTTCGCAACTCACACTGAACGATTCATAAGTGAATTGAACTGATCCAATCACATCTATTCTCGATTCAACAACTCGCTGATCAATGATCTCCAGTTAACTTTATTAAAGAGTACAAAACATCAGAGCATTAAAGGGATAGTTCACCCAAAAATAAAAATTCTGTCAGTATTTACTCACCCTCATGTTGTTCCAACCCCGTAAGACCTTCGTTCATCTTCGGAACACGAATTAAGATATTTTTGATTAAATCTTAGAGCTGGATCACTCCTCCATAGGCTTCTTGAGGGATTGAACTTGCAGGCCCCGAAAAGTTATTACAGACATCGTTAAAATAGTCCAAGTGACTACAGTGACTCAATCTTAAGTTTATCAAATGACGAGAATGCTTTTTGTGCGCAAAAACAAACAAAAATAACGACTTTATTTCAACTATTCATTTCCTTTTCTGTGGGCCTCGAGTCAGTTCACTAGTGTAATAGCGTAAGCTTCTGTGTTGTACGTCACAAGCATCACACACATTACCAGCATCGGCCAATAGTGAGCCTACGTGTGACGTAGCTCTACGCTATTACACTAAGTTAACTGACTGGTCGACAGAGAAGGAAATGTATAGTTGAAATAAAGTCGTTATTTTTGTTGTTTTTTTGCATACAAAAAGTATTCTCGTCGCTTGATAAACTTAAGATTGAGCCACTGTAGTCACTTGGACTATTTTAACGATGTCTTTAATAACTTTTCGAGGCCTGCAAGTTTCAATCCTTTTGAAGCCTATGTAGGAGTACGGAGGAGTATGGAGGAGTGATCCAGCTCTCAGATTTCATCAAAAATATCTTAATTTGTGTTCAGAAGATGAACGAAGGTCTTACGGGGTTGGAACAACACGAGGGTGAGTAAATACTGACAGAATTTACATTTTTGGGTGAACTATCCCTTTAAGGCAATACAGATAGACATGGAAACAACAAAACAAAGAAGACAAAAATAATTATCTTCAGTTGACTATTCACTGAATTCACAAGTCTGTCTCAAAATGAGCCGAAAACGTGAGATCCTTGGAGCTTGACTGATGGCGTGAAAAGTAAGTTACTAATGACGAATTTTAGGATTTATTATTGTTGATGAAAAACATAATTTTAGGTCACCGCTGTCAGTTGTTTGTGAACTAAATCTGCTGAAAAAGGACGAGCTGTGTGAGTATAAAATGCTTGAATGTGGACATGTCCACATTTGTCTATTACCATCTTAATGGGGTAGGTTTTAGGTAAAAACAAAACATAATGTAAAAATAACAAAATATTTATAATGCCCATGCATCTTTCCCGCTGCCGTATCAGTTTTAAATCATGTAAACTAGTAGGCCTTTTTATGTTTATATTTGTCAACACACATGTACACACATTTTGTTTTTCCTTTTTATATACCATGTGATATATTTAGTCGTTTTACTTTTCACACTTGAATTATCAGTAACTATTAGTAGTAGTTACCAGCATATGAAAAGTTTTGGAAACAAAATAAAGACATTTTCTTATTTGCAGATCTGATGTGTAAATAAGTGTCTGCATAATCTTTCTTGTTTACTAGAGCTGGATACTTGACAATTCATATGATAGAGTAGGATGGAGTATATAACACTCCAAAATAAATAAACATTTATCAACCAGTATACTTTTTACTTTTAATACTTAAGTACATTAAAAATCAAGTACTTTTGTACTTTTTACTCAAGTAAGATTGAAAAGGAGTACTTAATACGTTTACTGAAGTATTATTTTATTAGGGTGTCTATACTTTCATTTGAATTGTGATCTTCGTCCACATACCTGTTTTTTTCTACCGGGACGTTGCCAATTACAGTTCAGTACAGGCACTGGACCATCATATGTAATGTACGCACATACAACGAGCACGTGTTGCCCAGCACAGTATTGTTTCAGATATTCAGTAAGTTTCGTTTCAAAATATACTTCTCGTTTTTTTTCTTTTTTTGTTGTAGGTTCCGTGTTTAAAATGACAGTGTTAACATTAAACGAACCAGGACTAAATGTATCATTTTCTTATTTGATATGTACCAAAATAACCAAAAGGACAGAACTAAAAATGTGAACAAACTTTAAATAGTTATTTCTTTTTTATACTCTAAATCTTGGGAAGTGGTGTCTCTACAAACAATAATGATATTTGTTCGACTACAATTCTCACTGATCAATTTGTCGCTGGTTTGTAAATCACTTTTCAGGAGCAATGGTACATTTCACTAGTTGAAAACAAACAGCATACTTTAGAGCAGAGCGATCAAAATAATACTGCATCTGCAAATGCATCCAACATTTGCAAGCAACAAAAAAGCCTTTCTTAATTAAAAGTATTAAAACACTAACAGTAGAGGTAAGGCAGTGTGCAAAAAAAACCCTAAAAAAACAAATACATTTAAGTAGGACCTACACATTGCTTCAAAACAAAGTGGAGTGGTACATTAAAAAGTACAGTAAACAACATCAGCTTCTGTTCCTCACCCATCAAAGTTGTACAGTGTGAAGACATGACTTACAATAAAGTGTTTTTAGTGACTCAGTTCACTGTAAAAAACATTACAGGTACTCTGAATTTGTGTCGCTTCGCTTTTTCAGCTTTCATAGGGCTGTGTCAAGCCATAGTGTTCTTGTCAATGACTACGTTTACATGCAGACTATATTTGGGTTATGGTCGGTTAAGGTCACTATTCGGGTTTCTGAAACATTAGGAATAACCCGTTTACATGCGTGAGCAGAGAGAGTTACTCCTGTATACATGGAATTGCAATATCCCGGTGTAAACGGCGACGCACGGTTAGTGTCTGGACGTACGGACAATATACTAGTTTTAATAATATTTTAAGTGTAATTTATGAGATTTGTAGTATTTTGAACCCAATCTGTCTTTGTAGAAGGCATAAAGTTTATCGTACTGATTTCAAAGTTAAGGATTCATTAGTTTGAATATGCATTGAACCAAACACTATCATAACATCTTAGTTGATAATTCAATATACTTTATTTTTGACAAAACATCCCATGTTATGGTAGTGACTGCACATTTTTGGTAGTGACAGTAATGTTTTGGTAGTGACCACAATACTTAGTTTGCCATGGCTGAATCAGACTGTCCACATTTTATGTCAATATAAATAAATAACTATGATGCACATATTCAGTCAGTACATATAGCAGACACACATCTGACAGTAAATATCTTATAAGAACACCTTGAGCTATTCTATAATCTGGGTCTTGCGGTGCAAGTGAGAAGAGGTATGCTCATAGACTTTTCTTTTGGCTTTTGCTGTCTATTGCTTTTCTCATAGACAGCCAATCACTGAGGACAGGAACTGTAACCAATCATGTGTAGTGAAATGATGCGACTGGATCCGCCCACCTACTGCCAAAAAGATTAACCGTGAGTGAGCGAGCAGGTTAAAGTTTCGCGAGCAGCAGAGCAAGGACTTGTACATGGGATTCTGTGCGCACTCAAAGCACAGTTCCCTTTCAAGGGAACTTCGAGATGCGTCAAACGCTGCGGGAACGCCCCTGCGTTGTGCGTCATGAAGCACGTATGGAATCAGCCCAATGGAGAGATGAAACGTCATAGGCGGGTGACGTCATCGACCAGGAAACTATAAAGCACCCCAAAAACACAAGCGCATTAGCTTCTGTGCTTTCAGTCGCGCTACATGTGAATCTGTCCCTGTGTGATATTGTCTGTCTTACATACCCTGCACCACACAAACAATTTATCCCTATATATATATATTGAGAGATTATGGCGGACGAACAGCAGTTTAGAAAGTGTGTTCCTCCCTGCTCGCGTTATTTAACGAGCGGGGATACACATGATCTTTGTGTTGTTTGTTTGGGAGTTCAGCATGCCCAGTTTGCTCTCGAGGGAGCAGACTGTGAGCATTGCGAGCGTTTGCCGTTAAGGACGCTCCGCTCCCGCCGATCGCTCTTTGAGGAGAGCGGTTCGGTGCGCGCTCCCCGCGGTTCGGGTCCCGCTTCTGCCGAGGCAGAGCGGCGGCGCTTATCGTGGGGATCGCAGATGGATCTCACAGCGGGGTTTGAGATGGGCTCTGCCTTATCTCTCCCTTCACCTGTGAGATCCAGTGCCTCAGTCCCGGGTTCGGAAGCAACCGCTGCGGTTTCTTCCGCTCGGGCTGAGGCACCAATGCTGCAGCTATCCAGTTCTGAGGAACTTGATGTTGTTAGTGTTGAGGGAGATGTGGAGGATTCGCCACCCCACACTCCTGAGAGTGATGAGCTTATGGAGATGTTAACAAGAGCTGTTGAAAAACTTAATATTGAATGGCCAGTGACTAGACAGGAGTCTGTTTCTAAATCAAAGTTGGATGAGAGATTTTTGCCGTCACGTGTGCAGCCTCCACGCCGGTGCCTGCCGTTTTTCCATGATCTCCACACCGAGGTGTCGAAATCATGGAGAAAACCGGTGTCATATAGAGTGTTTAGTCCCCAGACTTCAACATACGCTAATATTATGGGAGCCAAGGCTCATGGTTATGGTGCTTTGCCTCGTGTGGAAGAGACGCTTGCGAGCCATCTCTCCCCCGAAGCAGCATCATCTTTTAAGGCACCGGCATTACCCACCAAGCCTTTAAGAAACACTTCGGCTTTGGTGGGTAAAGCATATTCGGCAGCAGGTCAGGCTGCGTCATGTCTGCATACTATGTCAATCTTGCAGGCATACCAGGCTGATCTGCTAAGGGACATGAGTGAGAGTGAGGAGGTCAGTACTGACGTGGTTCGCGAACTGCGTCAGGCTGCTGATTTATCCCTGCGTGCCACCAGAGAATCGGCCAAATTAATGGGTCGTTCTATGGCAGCTCTGGTGGCCGCAGAAAGACATTTGTGGTTAAATCAGACTAATATTAAAGAGAGAGAAAAAGCTTTTCTTTTAGATGCTCCTCTTTCTCCCATGGGGTTGTTTGGTGATGCTGTGAATTCAGTTATCGATAAATTCCAAGAAGAAAAGAAACAAACTGCAGCTTTTAAAAAGTTTCTTCCCCTTAAAGTTCATGTCCCTGGGGCTGCTGGGCGGGAGCAGCCCCGGCCGTCTTCGAGCTCATCACATAGAGCGCAGCAGAGGCAGAGTGTCGCGTCTCGTGCTCCCCCTGCTGGACAGTGGGCTCAGCCGCGACACTCTCAGCCGAAGCCTTCTCCCAGTAGAACTGATCTGAGGACAGTTATATTGGCTAAGAAGGCTTCGGCTAAGAAGAAGTCCTGACGCCAAGCCGTTCAGGATGCTGAGGGTGGTCCCCACCGAGGCGGAAAGGTGTTCACCTCTTTTTACGGTGCCCATTCCTCCTCGGTGCCCTCAGGGGCTCGTTCTGCCAACCCCGCCTTTATGCCGGGGCACAGACGATCCCAGCGAGCGCTTTCCCGAGGGACGCTCGCTCCCTCTGTGGAGGGTCTCAGAGCGGTCAGACCAGTTGTTCCCTGCCGGTGCGCCGTTACAGGGCGCTGCGTCTGCTGCTCAAGTTACACCAGAGGCCAGTCTCGAGAGGCTGGTACCCTTAGTAGAATTTCTGGCAGAGTGGAAAAGCCTTCCAAAAATATCTCATTGGGTCCTGCAGACAGTAGAAAAGGGTTATGCTATCCAGTTCAGGTGTCGTCCACCAAAATTCAGAGGGGTTCTGCACACAGTGGTGGGCCCCGAGCAGGCTCTGGTATTGGAACAAGAGGTGAAAACGCTCCTTCAAAAAGAGGCTATAGAACGGGTTCCTCCTCCCAGTTTGGAGTCAGGTTATTACAGCCGATATTTCATCGTTCCAAAGAAGGATGGGGGGTTGCGTCCAATTTTAGACCTGCGCATATTGAATCGCTCGGTAGGGAAGCTAAAATTCAAGATGCTCACTATCAAGCAGATCGTGTCTCAAATCAGGTCCGAGGACTGGTTTGTCACGATAGATCTGAAGGACGCATACTTCCATGTGTCCATCCTTCCACAACACAGGAAGTTCCTGAGGTTCGCCTTCGGGGGCGAGGCGTACCAGTACAGGGTTCTTCCGTTTGGCCTAGCTTTTTCTCCCCGCACTTTCACGAAATGCATGGATGCAGCACTAGTGCCTCTGAGGCTTCAGGGCATTCGTATTCTCAATTACATCGACGATTGGTTGATTTTAGCTCAGACCGAGCAGATGGCGGTTCGGCATCGAGATGTCGTCCTCGCTCATATCAGAAAGTTGGGGTTGAGGCTGAACGCAAAGAAAAGTGTATTATCTCCTTCCCAGAAGACCACTTTTCTGGGTGTCGTTTGGGATTCGGTATCGATGCGGGCGCGACTCTCTCCGACCCGCATCGCTTCGATTCTCTCAGCTGTGAAACAAGTGAAGCTAGGCCAGCTACTCACTGTCAAGCAGTTTCAGAGACTGTTGGGTCTGATGGCAGCAGCGTCCAACGTTATACCTTGCGGCCTGTTGTACATGAGACCGCTACAGTGGTGGCTCAGGACCAAGGGATTCTCCCCGAGGGGAAATCCGCTCCGCACGTTCAAAGTCACGCGGCGCTGCCTTCGTGCTCTGGTCATGTGGAGAGAAACTTGGTTCCTATCCAAAGGTCCTGTGCTGGGGGCTCTTTGTCGCCGCATAACGCTAACGACGGATGCTTCCCTCACAGGGTGGGGGGCGGTCATGAGTGGTCGCCCAGCCCAAGGTCTGTGGCAGGATCATCATCTTTCGTGGCACATAAATTGTCTAGAGATGTTGGCGGTGTTTCAGGCTCTGAAACACTTCCTAACAGACCTGAGAGGCCATCATGTGTTAGTTCAATCAGACAACACGTCGGTGGTCTCTTATATAAATCATCAGGGGGGCCTGCGGTCTCGCCGGCTTTACAAGTTGGCCCGTCAGATCCTCCTGTGGTCCCAAGGGAAGCTACTATCTCTGAGAGCAATGTATCTCCCTGGGTATTTGAATGTGGTAGCAGACTCCCTGTCGAGGCAGGGGCCGAGGCCAGGGGAATGGAGACTCCACCCCGAGGTGGTGGAGCTCCTTTGGTTGAGTTTCGGTCGCGCCGAGGTGGACCTATTCGCTTCCAAGGAGACCACTCATTGTCATCGGTGGTTCTCCATCACTCTTCCAGCCCCCCTGGGGTTGGATGCTATGGTGCAGCCGTGGCCGAGGTCACGTCTGTACGCCTTTCCCCCGATTGCTCTGTTACCAGGAGTTCTGGAGAGGGTCCGCCGGGACGGGGTCAGTCTACTACTAGTAGCCCCGTTCTGGCCGGCCCGAGTATGGTTTGCGGACCTGATTTCTCTCCTGGACGGTTCTCCTTTGGAGCTCCCGGTCAGGAGGGATCTACTCTCCCAGGCGGGGGGCACGATACTTCACCCCCGCCCAGAATTGTGGAAACTGTGGGCTTGGCCTCTGAGGGGGCCCAGCTCATAGACTCCGTTCTCTCAACCGAGGTTGTTGAGACCATTCTTAACTCCAGAGCTCCATCCACGAGGAAGCTTTATGCCTTGAAGTGGAAACTTTTCACTTCTTGGTGTGGAGAACACCTGCAGGACCCAGTTAACTGCCCAGTGGGTGCAGTGCTGGAATTCCTGCAGGAGCGCTTCTCCACAGGGTTATCCCCCTCCACACTAAAGGTGTATGTGGCGGCACTAGCTGCTTACCACGTCCCTTTCAGTGGAGTTTCTCTTGGGAGACACCCGCTTATAACTCGTTTCCTCCGTGGCACTTTGAGGCTGAGGCCAGCAGTTCGTACGAGGGTGCCGACTTGGGATCTGGCCATTGTATTAGAAGGTCTTTCCCTAGCTCCTTTTGAACCTATCGAAGAAGTTCCCGAGAAGTTTCTCACTTTTAAGACTATCTTTTTGCTTGCTATCTCTTCACTAAAAAGAATCGGAGATTTGCAGGCTCTGTCGGTTTCACCCTCGTGCCTGGAATTTGCACCTGGCATGGTTAAAGCTTTTCTGCATCCTAGACCAGGTTACGTTCCTAAGGTTCCTACTAATATTGTTAGACCTACGGTTCTGCAGGCTTTCTGTCCTCCTCCATTTATGTCATCGGACCAGGAGAAACTTAATTCACTCTGCCCTGTTAGGGCATTAGACGCTTATGTCCACAGAGCTGCCCTGTGGAGGAAATCAGAACAACTTTTTGTATGTTTCGGGCCACCCAGGAAAGGGTGTCCGGCATCTAAACAGAGAATGAGCAAGTGGGTGGTTGAGGCTATCTCACTTGCTTATGAGTCGGCTGGCCAGCCTTCACCTTTGGTTGTCCGAGCTCACTCTACCAGGAGTATGGCTGCTTCTAAAGCTCTTTTGTCGGGGGTTTCCCTGAGTGATGTTTGTGATGCGGCTGGATGGTCTTCACCGCATACTTTTATTAAGTTCTATGACCTAGACTTAAGCTCTACCCCTGGGGCACAGGTGCTCTCGTCCTCTGTGCGCTAGTCTCACATGACGGTCATTTGGTCCTATGGCGACGTGGGTATTCGCGTTCCCGCAGCGTTTGACGCAGCTCGAAGTTCCCTTGAAAGGGAACGTCTCGGTTACGTATGTAACCCTAGTTCCCTGATAGGGAACGAGACGCTGCGTCGCTCCGCCATACTCCCGGCACTCCCGTTAGTGCTTCCTTCAAGCCTATCAGAAGCTAATGCGCTTGTGTTTTTGGGGTGCTTTATAGTTTCCTGGTCGATGACGTCACCCGCCTATGACGTTTCATCTCTCCATTGGGCTGATTCCATACGTGCTTCATGACGCACAACGCAGGGGCGTTCCCGCAGCGTTTGACGCAGCGTCTCGTTCCCTATCAGGGAACTAGGGTTACATACGTAACCGAGACGTTTTCTCCACACAGGAAGAAGAATCGGAAATGACGCATATTGCGTCTTTAGGTTGTCCGTACGTCCAAACGCTAACCGTGCTTCGCCGTTTACATCGGGATATTGCAATTCCATGTATACAGGAGTAACTCTCTCTGCTCACGCATTTAAACGGGTTATTCCTAATGTTTCAGAAACACGAATAGTGACCTTAACCCGACCACAACCCGAATATTGGCTGCTTGTAAAAGTAGTCTATGTCAGAAACGGCTCTGAGCTCTCTGTAGCTATTATGAACACATTCTTCGAGAGCCTGCACTTTGCAACATCATCAGTGTTGTCTAAAAAAACTCAACACAAGTATGGACTGGAGCATCCTACAGGAAGTGAGGAAAGAGGTGCACAAGATAGTGTACATAGTTTAAGTCATGTGATCATTTAATTGGAAGTGTCCATTTTTTCTGTCTGGCAGTGAAAAGGAGAGGCATGTAAGAAAAAAAGTAGGCCAAGAAAGTTTTTACAGAAAAGTTTTTGTTATATATACTCCAGCTAAAACATTTAATTGAAACAAATTTGTTCTATTAACCGTTCTATTTATAATGTTTGGGATGAAAAGAGGAAACCATTTTATTTTCTTCTGGAAAAGACTTTAGGTATTTGCTGTTTGATATGTGATTTATAAAAAAAAAAAAAACGTTCCATCATTTACATCATGCTATAAAAATCCGAAATAAAAATTTTGTTAATGAAATTAAAGAAACCAGGTAGAAATGGAGAAGTTATTATTGCATTACAATTAATAAAATAAATTATAGATAAGAGATAATACATTTATGTTCAGTTTTAAACACACACAAAAATTAAACTGGCTAATTTCTTCCAAATGGGACAAGGTCTTTGACCAAGAGCAACTTATCCTTAACCTGTAGCAAGTTGAGCCCAATGGATTACATTTTATGTTGCCATGTAAGCCATAGGTTTGTGACCAATTACTATTATTATATTAAATAATAAATAAATAATTCTAATTTCTCCTTCTATAACAAATGTGAAGGCTAAAAATTATAACAAAGAACCCTTGAATTACCAAGTATTTTCGGACATTCTTTGAAGTATATTAAAGTAAAATTTAAAAACCATAGTACAGTACATGAATATGGTAGTCACTATTTATCATCACCATCTTATACCATTATTTAATTTGAGAAACGTCAGCTAGTGCTATTTTGTGTGAATAAGACACGCACATTGTTTTTGAGAAACATGCATTAGGTTAAATATAATATTAAATGAAATTTAATATTTCATTTAAAAATAATATAGACCTAACTAGTTGCTTTCTATGAAGTTAAACATTCAGCTTTTAGATGTTAACACTGCTGATATCAAAAAGTTAAATGTATTCTCTCTCTCTGTCTCTTTCCAAAGAAATACAGTGTTCTGGGACAAATTCTTATTTGATTTACCTTATGTGGAATTAGATCTGCGCACAGAGGAATATATGGATATTTGTCAGGACAGGAGGAATTAATGTTCTTGTATGAATGCATAGCTTAATTGAGTAATTTTCAGGGAAAAAAGAACAGAGGGTCGATCTCCATACTGATTAGTGTCAATACATTGTTTTAGGACTTTGGCTGGATAAGGTTCCTTTCTGTTTGGAGTCTTTTGGGGATTGGGCTGCCGTATATACAGGAAGGGGTTCTCTCAGTATGGATTATCAATGAACAGACACATTCCTGACCAGCAAAGCTATAATTACTACCTCATCTGGTTGTTTAGTAATCTAATAAAGCATGTCTAATATTGAAAACCAATGATTAATTGATGGCTTTGGAGACAGACATTTAAATCTTGCAAGGCTGTTTTTTTTTAACCTTGTCCTGACATTCTGTATCACTAAATAGTACTGGTTTTCTAGTATTTTATAATTTTTACAGAAATTGAGACAGTTTTGGAGATTTAGTAGATGGGTATTGTTAGATTTGCACTCATCTTAACTTTGACCCTCTAGCAGTTAAAAAACAAAACGACATGCATTTTGCGGAAGAACATTGTTTTGGTTGTGCTTCGGCATTCCACGACCCTTTAGGAAATGCTTTACAATGAACTGTTAGAGAGATACATATGGCAATTTATCTGTTCAATAAAATATGTCTCTACGTTGCATTTACAACATTTTAAATCTCTCAGTTATCGCCATCAGCGAAAAGCCAAGTAAATGTTGATTCTTGTTTTATTACGAGCTGTCTCGTTCTCTTTTTGCCAGCAGACTCTCCTCTGTTCTTGCTTAAAATGGGTGATTTCCTGAAGGTTTGAGATTTTGCTGCGCCATGTCAACCTTTCTCACTCGTTGTGACAACTAACCTCTGCGACTCCCACACCAGACACGCATCAAAGTATCTGAAACAACTTTATTCTCTATTTACGGATATGACGAGACACTCATGGGTGAGTTACGTATGTATGCAAGTTCCTGCGAAAACCATTCCGACAGGTCTAAAATAGAAACACTTATACCACAGCAAATCAAAGACAAAAACACATTTTGGAAAAAGGATTGATGGTTTATTGACTCATTATTTACATTTTGTTAAGGTATTCACAAGTTTTGTTTGAGATACTTAATTTCAAGTAAATTATCCCTCATTCAATTCAGCTTTGCTCGATATATCAGATTTCAGATTTACATGACACCGGTTTCAACTAAAAATGTTAAACTTTTTATGCATTTTGGCCCTTCATTTACACGACAACAGCAATTTTGGGAACTTTTGAAAACGGGTTTCAAAGTGCAAGTTTTTGAAAACGGTTTCCGTGTAAACAACAAAAACGCGAATCTCTGAAGACGATGACGTCATGCACATACGTATTACGTGTTCAGTCTATAGTGTTTCATCGCCATCTAATGGCCTGGGACAGAATACAGCGTTTTTAGTTATTTTCGCAGATCCGTGTGAATGGGGATCGTTTTGACAATGATGTCGTCTGTACGCGGAAAACTCAAAGGAAAAACTTCTCCGTTTTAATCAAATCGTTGTCGTGTAAACACACCCTAAATGTCATCTAAAAAAGAGAAAACTTTGGATGTTTGTCACAGATTCAACCAGCATGCCATCAGCACCAGGTCCTTCAGCTCCACCACCCACTCATTCACAATCACCAGAGTAAGTCGCCAAGCACAAACAGCTCACACTCACTCACTGTCGGTCTCCTCAGTCTGTACATGAGAGTGAACTTACCCAACTACTCACCTTGATATACCTATCTTCATCCTCTCCAAGTTACTCAATCATTTAGACCAGATATCCTCGGCGTGTTCATCTTCCATCCTACAAAAGAAAGACAGTTAAGACACTCACCTGTTTGATGATCCAATAGATCGCAACATCCTGTGAATAAAGTACTGTTTACCTCTGTGTCCCCTCTCTTGTTTCATGACACTGTACTCATCTGCCTGTTAAATAATGTCTATGAGCCCTCATACACAAAGCTAAAGATTTCAAGTAGCTACAAGTCTGCCTTTTCTCAAAAATGCATTATATGCAAAATACTGTTATTAATAATTCATAATAACTTGATAAGTAAAATACAATTAGGATTACCCACCAAGTCTGCCTAAAATAATTAATTAAATTTGTTCAGCATAATCACCGTAATATCATACAGGTATTAATTAATTTTTAATTGATCATTAAATAGTTTAATTAAGGTTTATACATGCTAGTTTCCATGACAGAGTTCAAGATAAATCTTTTCATTACTACTGGAGCTGTCTACGCCAGAACCTGCGCAAAATACGTTTTATAAAACCCAGTCAGTGGAAGATTGTGTGTGTACATGCATCTCCACCCCGTCTCCTCCTCAGAATAAACATAAATGGAGCTTACAACGCCTCGTTTTACTATGCACAACTTCATCTGCATATCATTTCCCATCCATGTGATACCATGTTTAACAAAAGACATTAGGAAAATATGATTAATTTTTGATTAACAAATTGCATTACTAATAATCATTCAGTGTCCTTGCCTTGTTTTAGAATAAATAGGCCCTAAATCAATATTGTATAAAATTTATTTTAGTTAAAGTTTTCAGAGAAGAGTTAAGGTGATGATACACAGGGCAACTTTTTGAGCAATGTTGCTGGGCAATGTTGCCGTCAACGGGCAACCAGGTGAGACACAGGGCCCACGACCCATCTAAATTATCCAGATAGAAATGTATTTTCAATGGGAAAGTGCCCAAGCAATATTCACTCGGCAAGATTGCCCAGCAAAATTGCTCAAAAAGTTCACCTTTAGCCCCGTTCACACCGCAAGTCTTAATGCTCAATTCGGATCATCTGGAGGTCGGTAGAATGGTGGATGTCCTGACGCCTGGCTGAAGGGCTGAGGTAGATCTGGAGGATGTGCAGAGGATGGTTGAAAGGTAGAGGTTGAGCCAGATCTTGCAGAAAAGATAGAGGCTGGTTGGTTGTCCCGTTACATGGTGGAGGCTGAGGTGAACCCATGCTAAATTTAGGGGGCTGAGTAAAGTTGTAAAAGGTAGGCTGAGTCACTCCCAGTTGTCTTGGGTTGTACTGTGAGTTGTACCGGACTGGTGCCTGGTAGAAAGGGGAATTTGTACATGGGGAATTCGACCTCGCAAGAAACTGTGAGTATTAAGAGCATTTTGAGCTCATGTTCCTGCTGTGCTGCTTGCATTTTCAATTGAAGCTCTGTGTCGTCTGAGTTGTTGAGGGCACTGCTGATCTTTTCAGTGAAGATTTCCAGTGTTGCTTCCATCTTGGTCTTTCTTTTCCTGCTCTTGGCAGATGTAGCTGTAAGAAAGAGGAGAAAGTGCTTGGCCATTGTATCACAATTACAAAAATAAACAGTTAGGCTTGGAGGGTAGACAAGAGTATAAGGAAAAGCTTAGCAGTAATAACAGAATACAAACTAGCAATGGATGGGTTAGCTAAGCGAATACTTTACTAGTGATTTAGCAACAGCCTGATAAAAACATGATGATTCTTACATCCAGAGGACTTGGTGGCTGTTGTGCTTCTTCCAGTGGTCTCTGTAATGCCTGCAGCTGATGAGCTTTCTCCAGATGTAGATGGTGCAGAAGACACAGAAGATGCAGATGGGAGTGACTCTGTGCTTTTATCATCTGGTGCAAGCAAACATATCATGTAATGCTATAATGTGATGTATTCAATGCAAATAGTATGAGCTGGTTCACGTTACCACTTTACATAACACCCTCAACACACACACGTTACCCTGAGAAGATGAGGATCACATGGTAGCCCCCCTCCTTATATGTTTGGTTATAATCTGGGATTTGGTTCTGCAGAGCCAGGTCACCAGTGCACTGGATCAGATTGTAGATAGACTGTGTAAATTTTTTAATGACAGACACGTACAGGTAGGGCTAAGCGATATGGCCAAAAAAATTATCACGAATTTGTTTTTTTTATATCAGTCGATATCGATAATTATCACAATAAATGTCAAATCTTTATTTCTTTCAAGTTTAAAGGCAGATTTTTGCTCCTAAGTGAAAGTTGTAGAAACCAGAGCATTAATTGTGGATTTAAACTACTCTTTATTGTCAGAACATCAACATATCATGACAAACACTTGCCAAACAGGTCAACATTTCACAAATCTCAGGTAGAACATTCAAACATTTGTCATTTTTCCTTAACAAAACAAATAACTGAATAGAAAAATATATTTCTTAGTTTCTGCATGTGCTAATGGGGGATATTGTTTCAAGTCTTGAAAAGTTTTGTGTTGCCTGACTTTGATGGCCCGTATCTTCAGCACAGTTTGCAGTGCAGGCTGCAATATATTACATGTTTTGTCTCGAAACTCATATTTGACAGTGAGTTGACTGTAAATCTGCATCCTAACTCAAGCTAATACTACTCTGTTAAATGTATGTTCATTAACAAAACATTAACATCTGTTAAAAAAAAATGTCACAACCACATTTTAATTTGGTAAAATGTAATATTCTGACTGTTTAAGTTTTATTAAAATTAACCATTGGTCATCCAGTATCATGCATTTAGATCATGATAACCACAGATAAAACCAGGCATAGCCTATAGCACCTCACATCATGGCCATGGCAAAATGTAACTTTATGGTTTCTTATGGTATATGTTTGAAAAACAGTAGCCTCAATACATGATTAAATACTGTAATTATATTCCATTAGTCATTTAATACATTGTCTACATTAATAATATATTACAATTCAATATGTATATCCCACATTTCATGGTGCAGTTAATATTACTAGACTAACGTTACAATAAATCCATGGTAAATGATGGGAGTTTATAGATGGAAAAGCCTTCTGACTGAATCATTGCGCACAGTGTTTCTCCAGTTTGTCAGCGCTGTTTCATCTGCCTTTAAACTGGTTTAAATCACTGAGACATTTGTGTTCAAGCGCTTCTCACTGGATCTCGTGAGCGAGACCGATCAGAATAAACCATAGACAGTAAAAGAAAGTTGTAAACGCATTTGCTCTTGTGAGCTCGCGCTGCGCTGCCATTTGGACTTTGAGCCGAGCGGATTAATGGTCCGTGTGGCGCGCGGTTCCAATGAGTTTCGTTCCGCTTTTGGCGCATACACATTATCGAACATTTATCGAACTCTTGATATCGTTTTATCGAGAAAAATTATATCGCGATAATTATCGTTATCGATTTATCGCCCAGCCCTACGTACAGGGTAGTCTCTGCTTCACTGATGGGTTTCTGAGTTGTGCAAAGAAAACTGGGAGCAGCTGACTGGCTCGTTTATTCTGTTAACATAATTTTCCTCTAATAAACACGCCAACTTTCTAGTCTCCAAATGTAAAACTTCTTTGCAATATTTCTAACTTTTATTTTATATTAAAGTGTGTTTCCACTCAAGATTTTCTATATGCGTAGGCTATGTCTGTCAAGACTGAAAACGTACCTGTCTCTCTGTCTGCAGGCTGTCCACCGAACTCCTCGGAGTTTCAGGCTCCTCTTCGCCTGCTTCGTAGCTATCCAGCAGCTCCAACGGCTGACAGCTGGGTTTATCGCCCATAACACGACTAAACTCGTTATAAAATGGGCAGGTGATGCGACCACGACTGCTTCGGTTATTGGAATCATTCGCTTCTTTAAATTTAGCTTTAAGGCTCTTCACCTTCCTTTGGCACTGCAGCCACGTTCTCGTTTGTCCCCGTTCTTCCATTTCGTTTGCTATTTTTTCAAAAACGGAGCGGTTACGGTATGATCCTTCTAGTTTTGCTTGAATTGAAGCATCTCCCCATATACTAATTAGGTCTAACACCTCACTCTTCCTCCATTGACTTGCTCCATCACTGTTCTCCATTTTGTAGGCCTAGTCAAGTTTTTAATTTTACTGTCTGTGTCTAGGGCTAACTTGCCGGCGCATAATTTGTGACAAATGTCGATGTAGATTGACGTAAAGGTCGCATCAAATCCGCTTTGGTTGTTCACACTGCAGCCGCATTGAAAAAAATCAGATCTAGGTCTGATTCAGGACCACATATAGAAGTGGTCTAAATCTGATTTGAAAAAATCAGATCTGGGCAAGATTTGAGTGTTCACACTACTTCTGAATAAGTCTGACCTGGTCACTTTTGATCCCCAAAAAATCGGATTTGGGCCACTTTTGCCTGCAGTCTGAACGGGGTCTTATTCTCAATCTTTTCCACTTTTCCAACCAAACAGTAGGTTATTTTTAATTGCTTTAAGGAAATCAAATGTATGCACTTGTGCCTATAAGATAAACATATTTTAAGCTGGTTTATATGTTTTTAACGGAAGCGGATAGGCCTTATTTTTTGCTGTGAAAGTATTTGTCTGAATCAGCGCTTCACAGACAAAAAAAACAAACAAAAAAACGTGCATATCTTAACGTTACCTTCAACTTCACTTCTATCCTTCAAATACAATCATTTCTTTTCATAATATTGGGAAGACCCCGAAAATGGTTATCATTAGGCTACTGTCTGTCTGTCCACGACACCAACAGCACCTGTGTGCAGTAGAGGTTTTAGAGCCTACTGTTATCAGACTTATTCAAACCCACCAATGGACCGCTTGTTCACCTGTCTGGATAATGATTTCATGAAATTTCAGTGCTTAACTCCATTAATGAGAGTGGCATATTTAATCTAAATGGTGTATATCAGATGTGAAACAGTTTAAATCATTCTACTTCATTACTTTGGTCACTCCAGTAACACATTTCAATGCTTTTTTATGCGTACGCAACGTTTATAGGTTGGATTTTAGATAGTGTTTTGTTTATGTTTGTATTGCAGTCGTCCGTGAGGGGCTGCCACTTTTCTTTCATTTTGTTTGTTTATTATTAAAGTGTTTAAACGTTCACTGGTTCCCGCCTCCTTTCTTTCTTTATCAACAAATTAGCTACCTAATAAAGTGGCAGGTGAGGGTATATGGTAACATTATACGTTATTTTTAATGTGGCGTCTGATAAATCAAATTTTGCTTTTGAAAAAATTTTGTTTCAGCTTCTTGATTTTTCAAAGAGAGATAATGAATAGTGGAAACATTACCTCAAAACAAGGGGACCTATTATGCAAAATTAAATTTTTATATTGTTTTTGAACATATTTATGTGTCTGCAGTGTGTGTACACACCCACCCTATTTTGGTAAAAATCCATCCAACCCGTTTGTTTTCTCCCCCCATAAATCTGAAACAGTGGCTGCGTCCGAAATCGCATACTCTCTTTAGTAGGTACTTATTATGATTAAGTAATAGGGATGCGAGTCCAATACTGATTCTTTAATTTTTGGTACTTGCCGATACAAAGTGCCGTGCTTCAGATGTGTGTGTTCATGAAACTTCTTGACCTGCAAACATCCTATAATAATGTAGGGAAATATATATAAATCACGTAACAGTTTATGTTTTACTTACATTTATTTTTAGTTTAAATCACATGTGTGCTGAGTGAACAATCAGCAATCAAGAACATTCAACAGAAGTACTCTCTCTCTCTCTCTCTCTCTCTCTCTCTCTCTCTCTCTCTCTCTCTCTCTCTCTCTCTCTCGTCAAGTTAACGTCACTAATACACGCCTCGTTTTACTTTCTTTGTCATTGACATCTAACTGAACTGTAAACTTCCCACTGACGTCTGTGAAAAAGGGATGCGCTCGAAAAGCTTGTGCAACTGTGCCGCTGCGCGCTCAATCCACTGCGTGTTTTTCTCTTATACATTTTTTTCATAGACAGCTTTTTTTTAAATCCCCGTTATACTCTCTGTTGTCTGTGTTTCTTTGTCTGGACACAAACACTGGACACATGCTATGCTATCGGTTGTTGGTATTAGTACGATTACGAGAACACGAGCGCAGTATCGGGCCTGATACATGATCGATGCATCCCTAAATTAAGTAATTACTTCACGACTGCTAAAAAAAGTATGTTCTATATAGTTTGAATGGCCCTCATTTATCAAAAGTGCGTACACAAAAATTTCCAGCGTACACCCTAAACCACGGTGACTTTGATATTTATCAATATGGACGTTGGCGTACGGCACGCTCTGATCCTACGCCAGGTCAGGAGGTGGTGTACATGTACGGACGTTTTGAGTTAGTACGGAAATGCGCAGAAAAACAATTCCTAACACCACAAACGCACTGACAAACTAAAAGATATGAGGAGCTCTTTTCCAAAACGCGATAAACTCCATTTTTAAAAATACATTTGTATTTTATTTCTATTAATAAACTAGTGTTGTGTCTGCAAAGATGAAATTTCATGATCACCATCTCCATAGTGAACGCGCCTATAGAGAGAGTAGCCTATTTCTTTTCGTTTATAATTGTTTCGTTTAAAGACATTTCAAGCTTTCTTTATAGATATATTTCTCATGTCTGTGAGGCATATACTGAGTTTCGGTTGATTTGTGATGAGATGCACCCCAGTTCACGTGCAATGCAAGGGACCGCGCTCGCGCCTCCATGTCATGACTCATGATTATATTGTCTGCTATTTGCTTCTTATTTATTAAATCCAGGCAATTGGTTGATGAAAAAAATATTAAAATTAAGATACAATTTTTACAAAACGAAATTCATTTTAAAGAAAGGCTTTCTACTAAACCAAACTTAATTAAGTGGCCAAAATCATGTCTGAGCATGTCTCCCGATATATTGCGCATCCTATCTTAGCCTATGTTCACTTTTCATAATCAACATAGATGGGAAAAAATAACATTATAATTTTTTAACAAATATTTAACTAAATGCACTTAGTTAATGGCTACAACACGCCTAATAGTAGGCCTGAATATTGTTATCATTACTTTTTTCAAGTTCGCCACGAATTACTATTAGCCTAAATGTGTTACTAAATGATTTGAATGTATTTTTAACATTTTCGTATTTAAGGACTGTATCTGTGTGTTATTTTTAAATTATTTGTTTTATGTGGTGGACAATATTGGCACGTGACATTGGAAATATTTATTTTATTTTTACTATTTAATTTATTTTACTATTTATTTTGTTTGGCTTTTATTTATTTCATGCAGTTGCACTTATTTCATTTATATTCATTTATAGTATGAGTCCCTGATTATATGTTGCATGTTCTCTTGTTGTTGTTTTTGTTGTTGTTTTTTAGACAAAAAATTGATGGATGTATACCGTTTTGAAAAAAAAATACAATTAACTTTGAATTTATCATCAACAATATTGTTGTTTGATTTAATAATAATTTTTCTTGATGGTGATGGTCTCGATCTCCAGAGAAGTGTCTCCTCTTTGCCGTCTTCCGTGTGTCCATGGCGTAAAATGAGGGTGTGGGGGAGGCGGATACTTGAATATATAGGGGCGTGTTATTCTAATGACGATCGTTTTCAGCCGCGGGCTGATTTATCTAGGGCAGGTATTGCGTACACCTGGATTTCAGAGGTACGCACAGCTTCATAAATCAGGCGGTGAGAGGAGTGTAAGCATAATCTTACGCCAACATATACGCCCGTTTGTACGCAAGAATGATAAATGAGGGCCATTGTGTGTAGTATAGATGTAATCTGGACGAACGTCTCGGTTACGTATGTAACCCTAGTTCCCTGATAGGGAACGAGACGCTGCGTCAAACGCTGCGGGAACGCCCCTGCGTTGTGCGTCATGAAGCACGTATGGAATCAGCCCAATGGAGAGATGAAACGTCATAGGCGGGTGACGTCATCGACCAGGAAACTATAAAGCACCCCAAAAACACAAGCGCATTAGCTTCTGATAGGCTTGAAGGAAGCGCTAACGGGAGTGCCGGGAGTATGGCGGAGCGACGCAGCGTCTCGTTCCCTATCAGGGAACTAGGGTTACATACGTAACCGAGACGTTCCCTTTCAAGGGAACTTCGAGCTGCGTCAAACGCTGCGGGAACGCGAAAACCCACGTCGCCATAGGACCAAATGACCGTCATGTGAGACTAGCGCACAGAGGACGAGAGCACCTGTGCCCCAGGGGTAGAGCTTAAGTCTAGGTCATAGAACTTAATAAAAGTATGCGGTGAAGACCATCCAGCCGCATCACAAACATCACTCAGGGAAACCCCCGACAAAAGAGCTTTAGAAGCAGCCATACTCCTGGTAGAGTGAGCTCGGACAACCAAAGGTGAGGGCTGGCCAGCCGACTCATAAGCAAGTGAGATAGCCTCAACCACCCACTTGCTCATTCTCTGTTTAGACGCCGGACACCCTTTCCTGGGTGGCCCGAAACATACAAAAAGTTGTTCTGATTTCCTCCACAGGGCAGCTCTGTGGACATAAGCGTCTAATGCCCTAACAGGGCAGAGTGAATTAAGTTTCTCCTGGTCCGATGACATAAATGGAGGAGGACAGAAAGCCTGCAGAACCGTAGGTCTAACAATATTAGTAGGAACCTTAGGAACGTAACCTGGTCTAGGATGCAGAAAAGCTTTAACCATGCCAGGTGCAAATTCCAGGCACGAGGGTGAAACCGACAGAGCCTGCAAATCTCCGATTCTTTTTAGTGAAGAGATAGCAAGCAAAAAGATAGTCTTAAAAGTGAGAAACTTCTCGGGAACTTCTTCGATAGGTTCAAAAGGAGCTAGGGAAAGACCTTCTAATACAATGGCCAGATCCCAAGTCGGCACCCTCGTACGAACTGCTGGCCTCAGCCTCAAAGTGCCACGGAGGAAACGAGTTATAAGCGGGTGTCTCCCAAGAGAAACTCCACTGAAAGGGACGTGGTAAGCAGCTAGTGCCGCCACATACACCTTTAGTGTGGAGGGGGATAACCCTGTGGAGAAGCGCTCCTGCAGGAATTCCAGCACTGCACCCACTGGGCAGTTAACTGGGTCCTGCAGGTGTTCTCCACACCAAGAAGTGAAAAGTTTCCACTTCAAGGCATAAAGCTTCCTCGTGGATGGAGCTCTGGAGTTAAGAATGGTCTCAACAACCTCGGTTGAGAGACCGGAGTCTATGAGCTGGGCCCCCTCAGAGGCCAAGCCCACAGTTTCCACAATTCTGGGCGGGGGTGAAGTATCGTGCCCCCCGCCTGGGAGAGTAGATCCCTCCTGACCGGGAGCTCCAAAGGAGAACCGTCCAGGAGAGAAATCAGGTCCGCAAACCATACTCGGGCCGGCCAGAACGGGGCTACTAGTAGTAGACTGACCCCGTCCCGGCGGACCCTCTCCAGAACTCCTGGTAACAGAGCAATCGGGGGAAAGGCGTACAGACGTGACCTCGGCCACGGCTGCACCATAGCATCCAACCCCAGGGGGGCTGGAAGAGTGATGGAGAACCACCGATGACAATGAGTGGTCTCCTTGGAAGCGAATAGGTCCACCTCGGCGCGACCGAAACTCAACCAAAGGAGCTCCACCACCTCGGGGTGGAGTCTCCATTCCCCTGGCCTCGGCCCCTGCCTCGACAGGGAGTCTGCTACCACATTCAAATACCCAGGGAGATACATTGCTCTCAGAGATAGTAGCTTCCCTTGGGACCACAGGAGGATCTGACGGGCCAACTTGTAAAGCCGGCGAGACCGCAGGCCCCCCTGATGATTTATATAAGAGACCACCGACGTGTTGTCTGATTGAACTAACACATGATGGCCTCTCAGGTCTGTTAGGAAGTGTTTCAGAGCCTGAAACACCGCCAACATCTCTAGACAATTTATGTGCCACGAAAGATGATGATCCTGCCACAGACCTTGGGCTGGGCGACCACTCATGACCGCCCCCCACCCTGTGAGGGAAGCATCCGTCGTTAGCGTTATGCGACGACAAAGAGCCCCCAGCACAGGACCTTTGGATAGGAACCAAGTTTCTCTCCACATGACCAGAGCACGAAGGCAGCGCCGCGTGACTTTGAACGTGCGGAGCGGATTTCCCCTCGGGGAGAATCCCTTGGTCCTGAGCCACCACTGTAGCGGTCTCATGTACAACAGGCCGCAAGGTATAACGTTGGACGCTGCTGCCATCAGACCCAACAGTCTCTGAAACTGCTTGACAGTGAGTAGCTGGCCTAGCTTCACTTGTTTCACAGCTGAGAGAATCGAAGCGATGCGGGTCGGAGAGAGTCGCGCCCGCATCGATACCGAATCCCAAACGACACCCAGAAAAGTGGTCTTCTGGGAAGGAGATAATACACTTTTCTTTGCGTTCAGCCTCAACCCCAACTTTCTGATATGAGCGAGGACGACATCTCGATGCCGAACCGCCATCTGCTCGGTCTGAGCTAAAATCAACCAATCGTCGATGTAATTGAGAATACGAATGCCCTGAAGCCTCAGAGGCACTAGTGCTGCATCCATGCATTTCGTGAAAGTGCGGGGAGATAAAGCTAGGCCAAACGGAAGAACCCTGTACTGGTACGCCTCGCCCCCGAAGGCGAACCTCAGGAACTTCCTGTGTTGTGGAAGGATGGACACATGGAAGTATGCGTCCTTCAGATCTATCGTGACAAACCAGTCCTCGGACCTGATTTGAGACACGATCTGCTTGATAGTGAGCATCTTGAATTTTAGCTTCCCTACCGAGCGATTCAATATGCGCAGGTCTAAAATTGGACGCAACCCCCCATCCTTCTTTGGAACGATGAAATATCGGCTGTAATAACCTGACTCCAAACTGGGAGGAGGAACCCGTTCTATAGCCTCTTTTTGAAGGAGCGTTTTCACCTCTTGTTCCAATACCAGAGCCTGCTCGGGGCCCACCACTGTGTGCAGAACCCCTCTGAATTTTGGTGGACGACACCTGAACTGGATAGCATAACCCTTTTCTACTGTCTGCAGGACCCAATGAGATATTTTTGGAAGGCTTTTCCACTATGCCAGAAATTCTACTAAGGGTACCAGCCTCTCGAGACTGGCCTCTGGTGTAACTTGAGCAGCAGACGCAGCGCCCTGTAACGGCGCACCGGCAGGGAACAACTGGTCTGACCGCTCTGAGACCCTCCTCAGAGGGAGCGAGCGTCCCTCGGGAAAGCGCTCGCTGGGATCGTCTGTGCCCCGGCATAAAGGCGGGGTTGGCAGAACGAGCCCCTGAGGGCACCGAGGAGGAATGGGCACCGTAAAAAGAGGTGAACACCTTTCCGCCTCGGTGGGGACCACCCTCAGCATCCTGAACGGCTTGGCGTCAGGACTTCTTCTTAGCCGAAGCCTTCTTAGCCAATATAACTGTCCTCAGATCAGTTCTACTGGGAGAAGGCTTCGGCTGAGAGTGTCGCGTCTGAGCCCACTGTCCAGCAGGGGGAGCACGAGACGCGACACTCTGCCTCTGCTGCGCTCTATGTGATGAGCTCGAAGACGGCCGGGGCTGCTCCCGCCCAGCAGCCCCAGGGACATGAACTTTAAGGGGAAGAAACTTTTTAAAAGCTGCAGTTTGTTTCTTTTCTTCTTGGAATTTATCGATAACTGAATTCACAGCATCACCAAACAACCCCATGGGAGAAAGAGGAGCATCTAAAAGAAAAGCTTTTTCTCTCTCTTTAATATTAGTCTGATTTAACCACAAATGTCTTTCTGCGGCCACCAGAGCTGCCATAGAACGACCCATTAATTTGGCCGATTCTCTGGTGGCACGCAGGGATAAATCAGCAGCCTGACGCAGTTCGCGAACTACGTCAGTACTGACCTCCTCACTCTCACTCATGTCCCTTAGCAGATCAGCCTGGTATGCCTGCAAGATTGACATAGTATGCAGACATGACGCAGCCTGACCTGCTGCCGAATATGCTTTACCCACCAAAGCCGAAGTGTTTCTTAAAGGCTTGGTGGGTAATGCCGGTGCCTTAAAAGATGATGCTGCTTCGGGGGAGAGATGGCTCGCAAGCGTCTCTTCCACACGAGGCAAAGCACCATAACCATGAGCCTTGGCTCCCATAATATTAGCGTATGTTGAAGTCTGGGGACTAAACACTCTATATGACACCGGTTTTCTCCATGATTTCGACACCTCGGTGTGGAGATCATGGAAAAACGGCAGGCACCGGCGTGGAGGCTGCACACGTGACGGCAAAAATCTCTCATCCAACTTTGATTTAGAAACAGACTCCTGTCTAGTCACTGGCCATTCAATATTAAGTTTTTCAACAGCTCTTGTTAACACCTCCATAAGCTCATCACTCTCAGGAGTGTGGGGTGGCGAATCCTCCACATCTCCCTCAACACTAACAACATCAAGTTCCTCAGAACTGGATAGCTGCAGCATTGGTGCCTCAGCCCGAGCGGAAGAAACCGCAGCGCGTGCTTCCGAACCCGGGACTGAGGCACTGGATCTCACAGGTGAAGGGAGAGATAAGGCAGAGCCCGTCTCAAACCCCGCTGTGAGATCCATCTGCGATCCCCACGATAAGCGCCGCCGCTCTGCCTCGGCAGAAGCGGGACCCGAACCGCGGGGAGCGCGCACCGAACCGCTCTCCTCAAAGAGCGATCGGCGGGAGCGGAGCGTCCTTAACGGCAAACGCTCGCAATGCTCACAGTCTGCTCCCTCGAGAGCAAACTGGGCATGCTGAACTCCCAAACAAACAACACAAAGATCATGTGTATCCCCGCTCGTTAAATAACGCGAGCAGGGAGGAACACACTTTCTAAACTGCTGTTCGTCCGCCATAATCTCTCAATATATATATATATAGGGATAAATTGTTTGTGTGGTGCAGGGTATGTAAGACAGACAATATCACACAGGGACAGATTCACATGTAGCGCGACTGAAAGCACAGAAGCTAATGCGCTTGTGTTTTTGGGGTGCTTTATAGTTTCCTGGTCGATGACGTCACCCGCCTATGACGTTTCATCTCTCCATTGGGCTGATTCCATACGTGCTTCATGACGCACAACGCAGGGGCGTTCCCGCAGCGTTTGACGCAGCTCGAAGTTCCCTTGAAAGGGAACTACGTTAGCTTAGCTCCTCCCCTGAGTGAGCTGTACACAGTCCGCCATGTTTATCTCCTCACCAGAGCATTTAACTGCAGCATTCAAGTAAGAAATGTATTCTTATTAAAGCTACTAAGTTATTCAATCAAGAGCAGTGAGTGATTTTCTTTTTTCCTTTTGTTGATGGATTCAAATTTACAGCATATAAAACAGTTAGTACTGTATATTATAATGCTTTCACTTTAATACACAGATCTAATATACACATGCGATTTCTTTCCCTGCTGTATGTGAAATTTGACAGTTAAAGTGCAGTAAGTAATGAAAGAGAACTTAGTTTAATACTCACGGGACGCTGCATCGGACAGCCAGCTTTCTCTGTGCTCAGAAACCCATATATCAGAAGTTTAAACTTGATATGGCTTTAAAATGTCTGCAAAGAAAAAACGTTAATAATGATGACGAAGAACTGGAATGTCACATGAGCTTGGCCGCATAGAGATGATAATCAAAACCAAACAGATGCTTTGTTTTTGGCAGGGTCTCCGGACTGAGGCACGAGCTGTAAAGGCTCCGCCCTCTTCTGGAAATGGGGGCGGGAAGCAGCAACTCATTTCCATTTAAAGATACATCCACGAAAACAGCATTTTTTCCTTCCCATCAAAAATGGGTATTTACAACATAAAATAACTTATCCGTGGTGTATTTTGAGCTAAAACTTAGACACATTCTGGGTACAACTGAGATTTATATTACATCTGGTAATAATGGGCATAATAGGTCCACTTTAAAGTATTGGCTCAAAAACTAATCTTTGCCTATTTAATGCAGAATTTGTAAAAGTTTGATGGAGTTTTGTGTATTGTTCTATAGCTAATACTTAATTTGCTCAGTAAATGCTCAGGATTGTCTTTTAGCAGTGATGCATTTAAATTTAGCATGCTAAGTGATGTGTAATAGTAAATGTTTTGAATAAATGAGCACATAATGCACTGATTTATCGGTACATGGGTTGTTTGGGTTTCAAGCAATGTCCCTGTTTTATCTACTCTTCCTGTGCCGTAAGTCAATAAAGTGCAAACACATGCACACACACCCGACATGCAAACACACTGATCCACACGCACCGCTACTCAATTAGGGCCCTGGGCACGGCCTACACCCTGCTGTCACTCATCTATTTCCTCTTGGAAATGACATGGTCCTGCCAGCGTGGCATGATGGGAAATGACCTGTCATCGCCGTGATAGGCCTCTGCAGTTGCTAATCAGATATGGGCGTCAGGGAGAGGCAGTATTGCAGGAACAGAGCTTGGCTGCACCAATAGTCCATTTGTTGCCCTGTTTCCTCCTGAGTGGGTCCATAGTTTTAACTGACCAGACAAGACAAATATTTAGCCCCAGGAGGGAAATGTGTATTTCCTGTCACTGAGCAGAGAACAATAAATCTCTCTCTCTCTCTCTCTGAGTGTGAATGGACTGAAGTTACTGCTTTGGGTTTCTCAGAATAGCAACAATTATCACACTTCCCTTTATTATGTGCTTACTCTCATTGTCTTAGGAAATTTAGCAGTAAGCTTGAGTTTAAACCGGAAAGGCTTAACTAATAGTTTGTCTAAGTGAGGCAGCTGAAGCATACATGGATGTAGGACAACAAACGCAGCCCAGCTCAAGATAGAAGAATGAAAGGTCACTCAAATAGCCTGTTTGGTTATTGAAGCATCAGGCTTGGGGGATTGAAGAGTCTTTGTCCCCGTAATGGCCATTTGGCAGTCGGACAATAAACAGTACTTAATATTTAAGTTCTTGTGAGCAATCTAATTTTATTCAACAGGAATCTTTTTACAAATTCTAATATATATATATAAATGTATATATATATAAATGTGTGTGTGTATGTGTATTATACATACACACACACACACACACACACACACACACACACACACACACACACACACACACACACACACACACACACACACACACACACACACACACACACACACAGCTGCCTAGTTACGCTAAAATCTCTGAGCTACATCTGGTATATTTCTGGTATCATTCTTCCATATCAAACTGTAGTAGTCATACATTTTGATTGAATACTGATCAGATTATATATTATTATTAACTATAGTAACTATAGCTTTTCACCTGACGTAAGTACATTTGAAATTGTTGAACTGCGGTAAACGGTTGTTGAAGAAATCAGTGCTAAATGTGCATATTCAGGATGAATAAATTCTATAATAAATTCCATAATTTTTGGACAGGAACGTTATTCCAGGACCAACAACATATGTTGATCCAGGAACATGTCTTACTTGGTAAACTCACAGTGAACGTGGAGATAACAGTTGCCCAGTCAAGGATACAATGTTTACTCGCTGCTACTGTACGTGACCCAAGCAACAGAATTCCTGCGCAACAAACTTTTCCACAATCATTTTCAGAAAGTGGGTTTTCGGGCCAAAACGAATTTGCTATTTGGCTAGGTTTTCATCCAGTGGAACACAGTCCTAGGCGGACACATTTTTCATGGGTAAAGTAACATGGAAAAAGTTGTTTACTGATCATGTTCAAATTGTGTTAAAATAATATGTATGCAACATGTACAGTGTGTAGCCTACACGTTGGAGTTAAAAAAATACTTCTATTTTTATTTATTATATTTCTATTTTATTTATAATAGGCTACTTATATTTCTATTTATTATTACACTATATTTAAAATATAAGTATATAATATATTCATTATATTACACTATATGTATTATGTTGTACTTATTTTTAACTATTTGAAGAATATATATATATATATATATGTTTATAAAAATTTCCATTACACGAGAGTAGATGTTAAAACTTCATGCTGATTTGTACTCGGCTTTCGCCAAGATAAGCACCAACTAAGAAGTAGCTTTACAGTAACCTATGCTTCTCCATCCATTTAAGCTTCTTTCCATCTGGTGACGTGAATCTCCTTCTGTCTGGTGTTAATAGTGTATTTGCGCGTCAGCACACACAACGGCTGCAACCACAGTGCGGTCCCCCCATAACAACCCTCTGGATTGAGCGGAGTAGGGAACATCTCTAGGGTCTTCAAGTGGGCACCTTCCGTCCTCAGTGTTTCGTCGACTAGCCCACGACACCTCAAGAGGGCTCGACAGTGACTCTGGCGTCCCAGAGTCACCCCCCTCCGTCCCCCACTCAACTCAGCCCAGCTTACTGACCTCTAATAAATATTTAATATAATTAAAAATATATGAATATATATAATTATCCGAACCCTTTTGGTCGATATTGCTGGTCAGGAACAGGGCCCTTTGAATCATTCTCAACGTTATTACAGCGCCCCTGCATTCCTCCCTTTAATATGAAAAGGTTCACTTTCATCTCTTGTGATTGTTGTTGTATAATGTGCAATGCGCTGTGATTCATTTGGGGAATTTCAAAGTGTGACCTTTTTTGAATTACAGCTGCCATGGTCTATGTTTGGTTTGTGTTTTGAAAGGCTAAAAAGTGCTGAACACTATACAGTAGCTGTGTTGACTTGCTATTGTCAGCTTTATTTACACCTGTGATTGTTTGCTTCCCAGGCAATTCAACAGCTATATGAGAGCAATGCATAATCAATACTTCAAGAAATCAAAACGGTGCTTGTAAATAGACTGAATGAATCAGCTCTGAATAATAGCCCATTCCATGAGAATCAGCACATTGATTGGAATACCAATACCCCTCGGCATTGGCATGCCATCTGAATTAATTCTGCCTTGATGTGGCCTGGCAATAAATTATAGGAATTAATGTTGTTTTGATGTGACTGAACCAATTGGTGAGGTGGGGGTGGAAATATATATTTATAGAGAGAGAAAGAGAGAGAGAGAGATTCTGACACAGTGATAACTACACATTATAACAGTCGATTAAGATCTGGACCTCGCAGTTTGGGCCTCTCTGTAAATTTAATTTACAGCAACTTGACACTTCATCAAAACAAATGTTATATTTTCAATAAAAAAAAATAAAAAATTGCAATGGGTTATCTTGGAAAATTGTGCAACCAGCTAGGTGTGAATTCTTAGTATACATTCTTCATCTGCTTACATTTCCAATGAGAATAGATATGTTAGTCTGATCACACTGTCAAAAAAACATATAAAACCCTTATAAAAACTCTCGTTACACTAACTCTGAGTCATGGAGCAAAGAATATATTGTCTTCAATTTCCATAGATTTTTATTGAAAATTTTATATTTCTTTCATTGGTGTGTGTGTGTGAGAGAGAGAGAGAGAGAGAGAGAGAGAGAGAGAGAGAGAGAGAGAGAGAGAGAGAGAGAGAGAGAGAGAGAGAGAGAGAGAGAAAGAGAGAGAGAATAACTTTTTTTTATTCCATGATCCTAAAATGAAATAGGCCATTTTGGCTCATGATGGATAGGACACACACGCGCACTGATGGAGATGTCATTAGAAGCAACAAAAGCACCCTGTCAGGTGGCATCACACACTGACAAATGCCCCGTAATCTCTTGAGATTGCCAATATTACATTTGGCTCTTTACTCTGTTTTCTCTGGGGCTTTCTGACTGGTCTGCTTAGCTATATGTCAAACGTATACGTACACATAATGCCTTTTGACTTACCTGCACATCGTGAGATAATGAAAAGATTTACATAAAAAGCACGAAATGAAGAAACCACAGGGTCTGGATAAAGAGTATTTGCATGATCACATTAGCAAATCATTTACAGAATACAGAGCATAGATAGATATCAGACACCTCCACTGAAAAAGACACCAGTTTAGTGCCATGGACACAGATACACATGGACACCACAGCCCAGCGCATCTCTCCATCAGTAATAGCCAGACAGTATGTGTTGGCAGTAATTGTTTCATTGCAAAGTGCTTAACCTTCCATTAGTGGGGCAGCTGATCTGCACGGCAGGGCAATGGAACTTGATTTACAGAGTGGAGCGGAGAGCACCAGGAGATTTACCATCCACACACACCGAAGCTCCTCTATTGACCCAGAGAGATGGAGCCAGCTGTTACTGTACCATTCTTCCTATATCAATCCATGCACTTAACGCCACAATGGCTAATTTTGGTTTCTCTGATACACGCGACAATGGAAACCATCAGCAGGAAACCTTTGCACTATCATCAATTTTTGAAAGTTTATATCCTCCTTCACCATTATTTTCATTTGTAATGCAATCATACACATTTTTGAGAGCACATCAGACATTTGAGTCGGCTTTTCTGTGAATCCTACTTTGGTGTGTATGGATTGTGTTGGAATATGCATGCACTGATTTGTGAAGTCAAAGACAAGGAAGAGGTCTATGCTAGGATTTCTGACCTCTACTAGAGTATTTGTGTCCATGGGAAGGAAGGTCAAATGTGGGTGAATTTTAATGTTCTTATTCTGTAGACATTTATGACCAGTGAGATCTGAACAAGAAGCATCAGCGTCTTTGGTGTTTTATGACATCTATAACATTCCAGCAGTTATTATCTGTGTGTGTGTGGGTGTGTTTGGAAGCTGTGTGTTCTTGACGACACATGTGTAGAACATGCAGTGTGTCTGATACATTGTCTGTGTGGTCCAACTTCTGGTGTGCGTTTGTGGTTGGACTTGTGCGAGCAATGCAAAACAGTGAGACAGCAGGGATGATGGGAGCGGTCATGAAACCTGTCAGGGAAAAAAAAAATCACAATTTGAGGGAATTGCCTATGCTCCCACTGGGGGTTGTGAGTGGTTGCCAAAGAAGTCTATACTCTAGACATTCTGGTTCCTATGTGACCTGACTCTTATGTCTGTTAAGTCGTAATTGTATTGTATTGTATTTATTTATTTAATTCCGTCATGACAACTCTCAGGATCATTTGTAAGACATTTTATTAATGTATGACTGGCTTCTGCTAAATGCTCAGAACATAAATGAAAGGAAACATGTTGCTGCTGCTAGAGAGAGGGAAACCCCCCAGAGCAGATCTAGGCAGGTGGTGCTGGGGAGGTGGAGGGATAGGAAAAGAAGGGACATAGCACGCAGCGATAGTGCATTCATTTGATGCGATTAGGTTAAAAAGAGACATGTTAATGGATCCGTGAATTCGAATGGCTGAGAACATTAGGTTTGGTGAACCAATCCGAACGCGAATAGAGTTTCATGGCTGAACTATTTATTAATTTATTTATTTACTGTGCAGAAGTTTAACAGGGGCCTGTTCAAGGCTTGTTCTTGTTCAAATCTGGTTCTAACCGTAAATTTGAACAATTTTATTGATATGATTGCCATTTGGCTCATTCTGGTAATGTTGACATGTACACACTTAGGATGTCATTGTGCAAGTATACTTTCACATAATGATCTATCTGTGCTCTCTACACTCTAGCATTCAACGTTCTAAAAGGTTCTAAAAGGGTTTTTTTTCACAGTGATGCCATAAAAGAACCATTCTGGGTTCCCCAAAGAACCTCAACAGTTCTTTTTCTTTTTCTTAGTATGAAGAACATTGTAACCATCTAAATAACCCTTTTCCACTATTAAGAACCTTTTGTGCAAAGTAAGGGTTCCATGGATGTTACATGTTCTTCATGAAACCATAGATGCCAATAAAGTCAATAAAAGTCACTATTATGCAAAGAGAGACAAAAAAAGAACAACAGAGGCAGGGTTTTAACATCAAACCATTATGTCTTTAGAATGATGTTTATGTCTCTAATAAAAGCTCAGTGTCCAGATGGGCCCTCAACCTGCTCAGCCAGACCCGTGTTTGTCTGCATACGTGTTCCAGCTCTTGCACACATGCATTTGTGTCAACATACACAACATAATGTCGGAACTCTGCATAACGCTCAGAAAAGGTTTCAATATTTAATTTGCCAGAGTATTTTCTCTTTTTTTTCATTCTGTCTGTCCCCTCCCCCACATCTCTCTCTCTCTCTCTCTCTCTCTCTCTCTCTCTTTCTCTCTGTTTCTCCAGCAGCAGGTGAGTGGGAGACGCCTTGGGGATATGGATGAGCCCAGTTCACACAAGCGTCTCATTAGCGAGCACTGAATTACACTCCAGACACGTCTTTATGTAGACTAATCATATTACAGCAACCAGGGGAGAGAGAGAGAGAGAGAGAGAGAGAGAGAGAGAGGAATGATGGTGACGGGGCAGAGGTAGAGTGGGAGGGGGGGCTGCTTAACCTTTCTTGCAATCTGATTTGCCCGGGAGAACTCAATGTAATCGAGAAGCAACGTCGTGACATCGCTCTGTCTATCTCTCCATCTCTTTACACATGACTCCCTCCACTTCTCCTTCCTCTCCCACTGCACAATTCCTGCATCCCTCAGGGACCCTTCCTGTCTCTCTCTCTGCATTGTGAATTCAGCCTGGCTGAATATAATCGCTGGTGTGGCGCTCGCCTCTGACCACTGTGCACAGTCATTAACCTTGACTGCCATAATTGAATTCAAGGTTGATTGCATGTGACCCCTCCTTGGCTCGGGTCCTTAATGTACATATTCATTACAGGACATCGGCTCTAAACGAAAGGCACAGGGAAAGCTGTAACAATCTCATTGCACGTGCCGGCTTGGGGTCGGGGGAGGGGGAGCGAGGGGGCGTTTGTGGCAGCAAGGGGGCACTAATTGCATGTTGGAGAGGAGGATTGGATTATGAAAAGAGTGCACGAATGAATACAGATCTTCATGACACTGTCAAATTAAGGTCGTCTGTGTAGCGCAGCTGAACGCAGCAACAATACAAGAGGAGAGAGATAGAAAGGGGCGTATGGAACAGAGAAAGAAAGAAATAAACACTGAGCGACTCAAAGCGATAAGGAATCTATACACGGCCAAGTTAAGGCTGCTTAATGCAGCTTTCCGCTGACTTCAAAGTATGTCTAAAGTTGCAGTGATGTGTAAAGGGGCCGGTCACACTAGACTGTTCGATTCATTGACTGGAGACCGGAATAACAAGCCTGTGTGAAGATGTTTTGCATTCCACTGTATATGAAAGTTCAAGTTTGAAAGTTGGGAACATTTGTTTGAGATGTGACCATTAGAGGATTGTTTATGTGTATTGTTTATGTTTTTGTGTAAGGGTATGATGCTTAGCTTGTCCATGGAATTGTATAAAGAAACATGGGTAACACACACTAAAAAAAAGTTACTGCCTTAAATTTTTTAAGTACAATCAACTTGGATGTTTGAGTCATTTCAACTTAAATTAAATTAAACTGACTTTAAAAAGTGTAATCTTGTATAACAAAAAAAGTTGAAATTGCTTAACTTATTTTTGATGAGTTAAAGCAATCTAAAATCTAAAAAAAAATCTTACAAATATTTGTCATAACTTATTGATCATATATAATTTACAGTGCAGGTAAGGTTCCATTTGTTAACATGAACTGAAAATAAACAATAATTCTAAAACCTTAAATAGTTAATTTCAACATTTATTACTACGTTGTTTATTTTTTTAATTATTATTACTGCAGTGTGGGAACTAACACAGACAAACAACTAACAGTTGTATTTTTATAAACTAACACTGACAATTTTATATATACAGTATATATATTTAGCTCACTGTGTTGTTCATGTTAATACAGTACTGTGCATTAACTGCACATAATGTTAACAAATGGGACCTTATTGTAAAGTGTAACTGAAAACTATAATATATTTTAGGATCTGTTTTATACCATTTGAATTACCTTTTTGCATTCATTAGATCAATTTAAAGTACTTAATAGATGTGTGACAATTTTCAAATGAACAAAATAGGTATCATTCCATCAGGACATGTCAAAATTACAAAAGTATATTTCATATAATGTGTAATTTTATTGTTTAATTTAGAATTGCTTTGCTGTGTAGAGATGACAGCAGCAAAAGTAAGGAATAGCATGAAACATGGAGAGGGACTGGAACAAATGGCAGACGGGGAAGAAAGCAGGGCACATTCCACTGCGCACACACACTCACATCTTGTCTCTCACACCTCCACTAAGTGTTCCACAATTGTGCCCACACTCCAGCGTCTCTCTGACTCCACTAATGAAAAGATGGGGGAGGGGATAACCGCTTAAAGAGAAGAACCTTTAACACAACACACACACGTGCCTGTTCACCCGCTGCTGCCCTTGTATCACTCCTCTAATGGCTGTCAAATTACCATCACCCAAACAAGACAATTAATTTGTCTCGAGCCTCTACGCTACATTCTGTAGGCAGTCACTTTCCTCTCTACCTCTGTCACAGGACAGAGATTACATGTAAATAAAGTTTATGTTCTGGGGGAGAGAAGCCATCCAGAAGAAAACTGAAAAATATGACATTACTGCACAAAATACACCAGAAAGATTGGATTTAAAGACAAGATGTTAGCAATCAGCTAGTTCGATATGTCTTATTATTAATACAGTGTAATTCTATGCTGATAAACTGTTACAATGATCAATGATAAATAAGTTGGCAGATTATAAAGAAAAAGACAAATCTTTTTAAAATCTTGTTATGTGGTAAGTCACCATACAATCAAAATGGACTTTTGTGAGAGTGAGAGTTGTGTAGGCTGATGACTGCTAGAGAATGCGGTGTTTATTGTTTAGCGTCCTTGTTCGTGCACCCAGCGTCGCATGCAGGGGGATCAGGGTTCGAGACCGAGCAGGGCAGTTAGGATTGGAGGGTGAGCTTTGGAGGCAGAGCAATAAAGAGAGGGGTGTGTTTGTTTGGGCTGATTTCAAATATCAACACTGTTCAGCAATGACTTTGAGAAATAACATACTGCACATTCACATGATTTGTCAATCGTTTCAGTTTTCAGTTGTCCGGTCTACGTTATGTTAGCCCTTGTGTTTATCCGATTACATGTCTTTGGGTGCATCTTTGAAGCTTTTTAAAGATTATATCTCACAATTCTGACTTTATAACTTGCAATTGCGGCTTTATATCACGTGATTCTGGCATTATAATACACAATTGCGAGATATAAATTATTTGGACATAGAAAGTCACAATTATCTTTTAACTTGTTTTATTCCGTGGCGGAAACAAGCTTAGAAAATAAACAAAGTCAAAGCAGAATGTACTGTTGTGTGTCTCTCGAGTGTCTCTCAAGCAAAAGATTATTGTGCTGTTTTGTTCCTGAATGAATCAGTGGTTTGAACAAATTGGTTGAGTGAATGATTTAATGATGCACTCATAAAGACAGCCACTTGTCAGTTGTACTGACTTAACAATGTAACCCACAAAAAGGGTCACAGAACCAACCCCATAATCACTATATGTGTCTGTTAATTGTGATTCCTATGTTGATACATTTACTGCATCAATGTATTTTATACATTTTTGCCAGTACACCTTTTCTTTGTCATATTTGCAGGATGGATGGATTTAGTGGTCCTGTCTAATAACCTCATTTGATGTTTCAGGTCATTATTTTTATTGTATCAGGCCATGAAGTTGTATACCCTTCTTACTGTCCTCAGACCCTGACTAGGTTAATAGCAGTGCTCCTTGTCCAACCATCCTAGTCATGATTTAATTGTATTCTGCCGCAACATTTGGCTGTATTCTAGGTTACAATTCAATGGTTTTCCCAATGCTGCAGAAACAAGTGTGTGAAAGGTCTGCGATCGGATGTGGAAGTAGAAAATGGAGGGTTTTCCAACCCTTAATGTGTCTTAAATGTGTCCCCTGATGCCAAACTTTAACAAGAGATCACGGGTTCCGTTACCTCTGCCCGCCACACAGGAAGTGTTAGAGGCTGGACCTCCAGAAAACCCCAGCTGCCTGAACAGCTAAATATCTGAGTCAGAAATGAGTGTGTGTAAATGTTGGTGTGTTTTTTTCATTTGTGCTGTGCAAGATTGAATGGTGTACTATACAGAATAAATGTAAGTAGTACCAAAAGTTCACAGGAAAATGACAAATATCTCCTTTCTGCATCCAGGCAGAGGTAGATCCTTCATATAGAGAAATTAGACCATGTGCTAATTATTTTCTTAATTGCTAACACACTAAAAGTAATTCTGTGAGCTCAATCTCCATTAATTAAATTCTCAAAACAAAGACACATTTCTCGAAACTCTTCACCTATTTTAACAGGTTGTTGAATATTAGAAGACATGAACATTTGTCCCTTAATAATATAAGCTACACTGGTTTTTGTGCATGGGATGACCATTAGTGAAACTTGGAAACAAGTCCAGCTGAATCTGAACCGTTTCAACTAAGCTCTATTGTTGTAAACCTTAGATGAGAAAACAGGTAACTAAGGTACAATCTATTTCCCTTTCAAATGACGCTTTGGGGAACGTCTCAGGCGTGACAGGTGTCTGAAACTGCTATCGAATCACGGCAATCCTATTGACCTGATGATAGCCCATGATTAGATTAGATTAGATTAGATTCAACTTTATTGTCATTACACAAGTACAGGTACAAGGCAACGAAATGCAGTTTGGGTCTAACCAGAAGTGCAATAGCAGCAAGTGCAGGATATACAATGGTTCCGTAAGTGCAGTACATGGATATGTCATCATCGTGCGACCTGGAAATATAAAAGGGGCGCCTTGCAAACATGACATTCACCTTTTTCGTCTTCAGGGACTGTTCTGTTTGTAAACGCTGAAGGATTACGGTAAGAAACATTTCTAAAAAAATGAAACACACGGGGAAGGCTGATTGTTTTCAGAAGTTTGCTGACCCGTGCCTAAGATATTTGATGCCATGTGACACACATGAACTGTGCGTTTTCTGTCTGGGTGAAGAGGACCGCACCACAGACCTTGCTTCCAGGCTACTAAACATACTGCCGCCATGATCGGTCGGTCGATGGTGGCCACAGAGAAGCATCTGTGGTTAAACCTGGCTGACATCGGGGAGAAAGAGGAGTCCTTTCTCCTCGACTTCCCAGTTTCGCCCTCTGAAATATTTGGCTCCTACGAGCCCTCAGGCAGATCTATGCTTACAGGCTGACCCTTTACCAAGGGCTACTGGAGGCGTTCTGCTAAAGCATTTCTGCCTCTGGCCCTTCACTATGTGAATGTAGGCTTTTTAAGCATCCATATATGACAGCCTCCTCCCATAGTGGGAGTCGTTCGGCCAAGGCCCGCCCCCTTCTCTGCATTCAGGTTGAGAAAAGTAATGCAGGTTGGTGCAGAGGCATGCATTAGTAAAGACCTAGGGTTAGGCCTTCAATAAGGCCTCCCCGGTACAATAGGTCTTTTTTTGAGCAGGGTTTAGGCCGTCTTTTGCCTCACGAAGAGACTGGTTTGTTGTTTGCCTGACCCCGCCGTACGGAACTAGTATATGGACCCAGGCCACCAGAATAGGCTCCACTTAGCTCGCTGAGCTACCTGCTCGAGCGATGGGTTGTAGGTGGGTGGCCTGCAATCAAGCCCCACTTCCCAAGGCTGGGCGCAGATAAGGTTCTGTTACCCCTAGAGCCACTGGTAGGCTCAAACCCTGTTGAATCTCAGGGTTAGGTGATGCTACTTTCCTGTTGATACAGGGTAGGTAGTGAGTACCCCACTCTCAGTTCTGTATTATTCTACCTCGCACCACTATGGCTCGGGTCGAGCGGGAAGTTCTAACCTTCACTTCCTTTTTTGGTTTTGAAGTACACTCCTGTGAAGCCAGAGGATTGCCATGAGCTGACGCCCCTGCGTACAGATTGTAGGCCCCTAACTCTGGGGCCTCCATTGAGACAGAGTGTCATATGATGTACTCCCCTTGCTTAAAGGGTGTTGCTCTGTTGCTGAGTACACTGCCTTTGGCAATGTGATTAGGTACCAGAATGTTGTAGGCGCTCTATAAACAGCTTATCTGCCAACGAAGTCTGCGTTAGGTGGCAGGCCTCAGCAGGCCTCCTTGACCAGGCAGCCCCCTAGAGGGCTCTTGATGCCAGCTTACCTCTGGTGGTTGGCCTTAGTAGTTTTGGCACTAGACTCACTGATGGGTAGTAGGTGAGTCCCAACATTGTGGGACATACATTATAGCCGCAACTGGGTAGCTAGCCGTATTAGGCCTCCTGTGGTTGGGCCCAATAGTTATGTTGGTGTAGTTTGGTGCCCAACAGTGTATGTTTGTACCAGAATAGACTTGCTATCAGCTATCAGCTAGGCCCGACCAGGCCTCCATGATAGGCGAGTCCCCAGCAGTGTGAATATGGCTGACAGAGTTGACTGAAGTAAATATGCAAAAAATTTAGATATTTTTATATATTGTAAACTCTTATTTTGTAAATAAACAAATCAAATCAAACTTCCTAATGCCTCCCCCAGTCTCATTTGCGTAAGAAGCTGTCGCATGACGAGTCTGCATCTTGGCTGGTTTAATAGCTTATAGTATATACTGCTTGCCTATAGTGTGGTGTGATTGGGTATACATCTGTTTTTTTTTTTTTTTTTTTTTTTTACAACTTACAACAACTGCAGAGAAACCTGAAATAAAGTCATATAAAGCTGCCAAAGCTGATGCCATGCTTGATGACTCGGGACCCGGACAATCTGAGAAAGGTGATCCGCAGGATGCTGTGTTGTAGCGGCTCTTACATCTATGTCAGGAAGAGGACCATTTACATTCAAATGGTGGATCTATTTACCCCAAGCTATATCAAGCTGCGCCTATGGTTTGTTCCCCTGAAAGCACATTACAGGAAATTTCTTGTTTATTTATTTTGTTATAAGTAAATTATTATTCCAGTCAATTGCATATAAGCCAGTGCAAACTGTTCAAAACTATGTTCTTGTCTTACTTAGAGTATACAGCGAGCCTAAAATAAAGATTCAGAGCTGTTTGGTACAATTTGGCAGTTAATATCAGGCTTCCATCGTTTGTCCTTGCGTGTTTATGTCATGTCCGCAACAAAGAATAGAAGATCTGGCTACTAAGGTGGCAAATATGCTACTTGCGTGCACGGACAACAATCAACTAAGAGCAACCAAGAGTGAATCACAGTTTGAATGACGTTATGTGGTTGACAATCTGTGTTTGTTTTCATGGAGCAGAGGATGGTTAACTGTCCAAATAAGATGAGGAATAAGCTGTGTGATGAGGAAGGTAGAAAATAAACAGACTTCACAAAAGCAGTAAAAGGTAATACAGTCTTGTTTCCTTTGTTGAAAGTAGGATGTCCATTGTTATGATTAAACGTTATTGTTGATGAGCTACTATCTGTTGCACAATGTGTCTTCTGCTGAGACACCAACAGTTTGTGAAAGACAGATTGTGTATCAACATGTCAAAATGGGTATTAATTCAAACAGCTATAAAAACATTGAGACAGGTCTCACAGACATATTGTTTTGGAAGAGCAGAGACAATGAATCTAGAAGTGACAGAGTCATTGTGTACAGTAACTCTGTACTTCAGCAATAATAGATTGTGTATGTTTATACTGATATCTTGCCCTACACACACACACACACACACACACACACACACACACACACACACACACACACACACACACACACACACACACACACACACACACACACAAACACACAAAAGTTACTTAAAAATAAAGTAAATAAACGTGGACATACTGTGATAACCCCAGGTCTCATAAATCTTGATGCTTGTTTCATATTGTTTTCATATTGACTACAGGAGCACCTTCAGATCTGTGTGTAGGTACAAACACAATTCAATTCCGTTTTACAGGTTTACAGTTCAAGTTTACAGAAAATGCATGTGTCTACATTACAATTTAGAGTGGTTTGTTATCAGAGGTGTCTGTGTCCAAGTAATGGATTTCAAAAATGTACATATACAAATCACGCAGTTTGCTAACATCATGTATCAATTTTAGGCAGAAACAATGAGCTCATAGAAGTATTTAATTACATGGTTTGAACATAATGATTACAATATAGAGAAAATTCAGCATTGGCACATGTTGATTCAGAGTTTGCTTCCTCCGAAGTCCTTGCAAGAGTCATCTCTTCACAGGTGTTGGGGTATCTGAAGTCTTCGTAAGAGGCTGGGAGACTTCAAGTCACTATGAAATCAGATTTGCCCTGATTTATGTTATTCTCCATGTTCTACAACCCCTCCCAGACAACCACATGCCCTATAAATACCATTCTGTCAATTCTTGATGGATAAAATCAAATCCCTATACCCAGTTTTTTTTCTCTTTGAATATCCTGTTGTCACTCAGATATTGGGTTGTGACCACAGTTTTCTCTAATATATTATGAAATATAATCAAATATATTTGAAAGTATCTCAAATACCCAATGCAAAATTGTGTAACATTATGGTGCCTTTTAAATTCAGTATTTTGTCCTCTTATAATATTCCCTGTAGGTTACATATTCAAAGGTATTATTTAAAGGAAGAGATCCCAAGATAGAGTCCTGAGTTCTACGGAACAGTTAAGACCTAAAATTACAGTCTCTGGAGTTTAAGATTAAACATTGAAAATATTAGGAAATCAGAGTAGCAGACGCTTTTATCCATAGCAACTTTGTATACTTATATATTTTGGTTGTAGTCATTCACAGTGTAAAAGGATTTATGCACTCTCTGAATTTATTCCCATCTAGTTAGGTCTTCTATCATCAGCATTAATCTTCACTCATCTTTGCATTATGCTTTTAGCAGGTTTCATTATACCCTGACACAATAAAATATAATTATACAATGCAAAATGTATACAATACTAGACGGTATTTAAATAGTATGACTAGAGGAGCAAAATCACACAAAAACAAAGGTATGATAGCATCTTTTCAGCTACTTTTTTTTCTCCTTTAAGGCAATTATAGAGGAAGTTTTCATCTAGGCACATATTTAAATGACACATGCAGTCATGGCATAAATTAATATGTATATCAAAGTGGGGGACAATCTAATAACTCACCTGTCAGGCTTTCCCCACATGAGTGAGAGAAAACACTTATGAAATAACTATCAAATGTTTTCCATCATGGGTGTGCTTTCTAAAAAACAAAATCGCAGACAAAATATCCCACTAGTGAAATGACTTCTATGTTGAAATGAGCAACAAGAGTATAGGGTTAGATTTCTGTTTAGATTTAGTAAACCATAAAAGCTATTATATACCATCATAATAACTCTTATGCATTTAATGGACAATCTAATGTTACCCTCTCTCTCCTGTTCCCGACAATGTTATGATCTGAAGTTCTTGGCTAAATGTGTGCACTTGTCTGGTGAATTGATAAGGGCTTCTTTCAGGAATTAAAGATACAGTTCACTCCTAAATTAGAATTATTTAATTATTTACTTACCCTCTTGTCATTTTCACAGAAGAAAGAAAATCATACAAGTTTGGAGAGACATGAAGTTGACATGAGTTTATGATCCATATTGTTTGATTTTTTTTTTAATTATGACTTAACATGCCTAAACATACTCAGTCACAAAAAACATTAAAACTATACCATGACTTTATATCACTTTTTCCTTTTAACATGGTAAAGGGATCATTTTGTCCATTTTTGCTAATTTTGGCCTTCGTGAACATAATTGTTTTTACATAATCAAATGGAAGAGACACAATGTAACTCTAAACTCAATGGTGTATTTCAGATGCTGTCTCGTATCATAGCCGTATCATCTGCTGAGAGAAACTGCCACTCGGAATACACACATAATGAAGGCGGTAAAGACATCATAGAGGATTGTGAAAATATTTCACTGAAACGTGGTCTTCATTACATCTACATCGTGTTCAATGTCAATGGTTATTTATTAATGTATTCAGCTAACCTTTTTTATTAGAGCACTGTAATTATTGTTACAATCTGACATGTCAATAAAAAATTAAAGTACTTAATTGACACAACATGCTGTTTTGTTTTAATGTAAAACCCAAATAGAAGCAACAAGATATAAGAACAGGCAGATGGAGGGCTAAAAAAACAATATTCATAAATAATTTATAAAAAAGAATAGTAATAATAGTAATATTAATAATATGAAGATACTAATATACTAATATTAATGAAAATAAAGATGAAAAGGTTATTTATAAAACCATAAAGGTTCTATATAGCACTTTCAAAGCATTGTTCTTTATGGAACCTTATAAAAAGGGTTCTACTTAGCACCAAAAAGGGTTCTGCTATTGTTAAAAGCCAAAGAACCCTAATTTGGTACTGTTTAGAGCCATTTTTCTTAAGAGTGTATGGAAGAGTGTACATGGAAAAAGAAGAGTCCATGAGGGCTGATTTTACGTAGATTTGTCCTTCAGGACCTCCGAGTCGATAAGTCATTGTACATTTAAACCGTGTGAAGAACAATACCCATCATTATTGTCATGTTTTTAGGCGGCGAACTTCTCGTAGGTATTAAAGATTTCGATTGGGTGATTCGCTCTCTTCAGCCATTGGCACCACTCCTCCAGGGCGAGCTTGATGGCAAGGAGCTCCCGGTTTCCGGCTCCCCAATGTCATAGTTCTGCTCTGCCGGAGACAGTCTCCTAGTGAAGAAGGCACATGGATAGAGTGTAGATGGATCACCCTGCCGCTTTGAGATCACCACTTCAACCCTAGTGCTGGATGCGTCTACTTCCACGACAAATGGCAGATCAGCATAAGGATGCACTAGGGTGGGAGAGGTGGTAAAGGCCTCCTGGAGCTGGTGTCCAGGACAGAAACTTGGTAGAAACTGGCAAACCCTGAGAATCATTGTAATACTTTGATGGTGGATGAAAGTGGCCAGTTGTTTTGACTTTCCCCTGGTCCATTTTGAGGGCGTGTGTGTTGATGATATATCCCAGGAACTGAATAGATGACCGGTAAAAATACATTTTCAAGTTTGAGGTACAGTACAAACGGCCGTCACAGAACTTCTGTAGGACCTACTTAAAGTGGAGGCCATGTAGGTTGTTGATGTAGATTATGTCAAAGTGGTGTAGGTACTCCCAGAACACCTCGTTCACAAAGCCCTGGAATACGGAGGGAGAGCTGGCTAGCCCGTACAGCATGACCCGGTACTCATAGTGCCCTGATGGTGTGGAGGGGTCCCGCCTCCGTATCCGAATGAGGTTATACGTGCTATGCAGGTCCGGTTTGATGAAGAAGTTGGCATCATGGGGCATCTCTAGGGCTGCTCTGAAGAGTATAGGGGTATGTGATAGGTTGCTGGTTGAGAGCACGGTAATTGATACAGAGCCACAAGCCTCCATCTTTCTTTGCCACGAAGAAGAAGCTCGAAGCACCAGGGGATGTGGAAGGGAGTATGTAGACCTGACAAAGAGCCTCTTCCACATACTTTATGTTCCGGGATAGGCAACGGACAAATCTTTCTGTTAGGCAATCGTGCACTCAGTAGTAGGTCGACTGCACAGTCTCATGGCTGATATGGAGGTCAATTTGGAGGCAAGTAGCTTACTGAATACATCCTGGAATGCCAGATACTCCCTTGGTATTTTCACCTGTTTGTCCTGGACAGGACTTTCGAATGTTGTGGCTTTGAGTGGAGCAGATGGTTCGCTTGAAGTATAGGGAGGTTTCTGTGGTAGTTGGCGAAGCATTAGTCCCGCCCAGGACAGAACTTCGCAGGTGGCCCAGGAGAAGTGAGGCAAATGGGCTTGAAGCCATTGGAGTCCCAGGATGATGACAGCTGTTAACCATCAAGCACCAGCAACGATATCACCTGGAAATGAGTACAACCAATGGGGAGTGTGAGGGTTGCTGTGCAGTGCGTGATTATCCCTTGTCCAAGCGGCTTACCCAGGATAGTGTCGATGTTTAGGATCTTTTGGCAAGGGCTTTTTGGGTGTTGAGATGACAGAATAAGTTTCTTGAAATGAAGTGGCCCGCTTAACAAGAGTCAATAAGGGCATTTGCTGTAACAGAATGGTGAGCAGAAATCATTGATATTGTTGTATGATGGTCGAGGAGGTCGTACTGGGCATCTTGGTATCACATACCCGTCAGGTCCGCAGTATAGACATATATGGTTCTGAATATGGCGTTTTTGTTCTGAGGGTGAGAAGAGAGCCTGTGATGATGATTATATTTACATTCCTTTTCTTAAAAAAAAATATGTACACTATTTTAGGTCCCATGTAAAAGCCATTAGTACAATGTAAAAACATGTGTGTACACAATAAGTCCATTGTATCAAATTATTAATTTCAATGTTAGTACATAGTAGTTAAAGCCATTTAATATAAAGTGGGACCCTATTTGGTGTATAATATACAACTACAACTTGTTAACATTACTGCAAGGGTGTTTTTAATGCAACGGCTGAGGGAGTAATGTTCTTTCTCTGTTCTGTAATCAATCTCTCAAAAAAATAGTATTTCTTCCTATTAGAACAAATGGGAATGCAAAAATTATATTTGCTGTAATCTCATATTCACCACTATAGAAGTTTGCCAAACTATGATGACTTTCACTTCTGAGAATCTGAAAAGGATCATTTAAATTATGATGCTGTCACCCTAATTGAGATTGTTATAGTAGCTTGTATTATAGCTTGGGAAGCTACAGTCGTATAAATGAGGCACACATTGAAAAGTTCAAAATGAATGTCCTGTATGTGTAGGACAATGACTGCCTTTGGCTGAGGGTTATGTGTTATGTAGTATTATAGGTGTAGGAGTTTGTAGCCTGGAGAATATTGCACAGAATCTTTATAATCTTGCATAAAGTGGTGGTTCTAGCTTGAATGGCACCCATGGGCAGAAAAAACTGTAATTTTTATTAAAACATTTAAAACAACACAAATAAATAACCATAAAATGTAAAACTATATAAATATATGCAAAAATACTCATAAATATCAAAAAGTAACAGACAAATATAAAGGAATTATAAATACAAATATAACAATCAATTTATTACACAGGTGGCGCAGCAAAGTGTCATGATGTCACTGCTGTCATATGCAAATGATCATAAAAAACACAAATCCTTTTTCTATTTTTTTCTATTTTGCCATTCCTTACAAGATGCAGGCCCGGGTGGCTGCCGATGTCGCCATACCTAAATCTGCCACTGCTTGCATACAGGGCAGATACAGGGCAATATCCTTGAGATCAGATGTAATAGTTGCTGACTCGGTTTTTACTGAATGTTCATAAACAAAAATTAGAACGAAAACAAAGAAAGACGTGTGTGCATGCTCACATTATTCCTGTTGGATCCGTAAAGTTCTGTCTCTTCCACACCTGGCAATTATCTGCAATAAAACTCTTATAGGCCCTGCTGGTCTGATTTAATGTTTATTCATATGTTTGTGCCCATACTAAAACAAATCACCCTTGCCTGAGTCTCCCATGCAACCCTAATATATTCATGGTGAGAGAAATTAATTAGGCACCAATTACAACATGCTAATGGGTATGCTTTGCCTTTCTGCTGTGTCTGACTCTGTTCTGTAATCTGTAAAATTGATTCATTTACAACAGTGTGGAACAGATTTACTGTTATTCCAATGTTATCAAATATATGGGAAAGAGAAAAACAGAATGAAAGTGAATCTACAATCTGTCATGAGTGCGTATTGGTGAGAAGTTTATTTTTATTTTATTATCCATTTGAATATGAAAAATGCTCACTATATAGATAGAACATGGAGACATGGATAAAAGGAGTATGAAGGAGAGAATGATGAAGAGTTTTCTGCTGTGTGTAGACTGATTGACACACATGAGATGAGAAACCCTAACAGGTCAGAGCAGGTTTTCTCTCCATCTGTCTCTCTCTCTCTCTCTCTCTCTCTCTCTCTCTCTCTCTCTCTCTCTCTCTCTCTCTCTCTCTCTCTCTCTCTCTCTCTTTACGTTATGGGGACAAAATGTCCCAACAAAGATGGCAATATCAAAAAATCTTGTGGGGATATTTTTTGGTCCCCATGAGGAAAACAGCTTATAAATCATATCAAGTGATGTTTTTTGAAAATGTAAAACTCCAGAAAGTTTTCTGTAATGGGCAGGTTTAGGGGTAATGTTGTGTGTGTGCGTGTGTGCGTGCATGCGTGCGTGCGTGCGTGTGTGCGTGCGTTTGTGTGTGTGTGTGTGTGTGTGTGCGTGCGTGCGTGCGTGTGTGCGTGCCTTTGTGTGTGTGTGTGTGTGTGTGTGTGCACACAATGTTTATCATGTCATTGAAAGCATGAGTGACAGTGATATCACTGTCAAAGCTATGAGAAAATGTATGCAAAACTCAATGTGCAAGAAAGAAAGAATCAATCCTGCAATTGTCTTTCTCTCTCCCTGCTGTATAAGTCACTCCTGCCTCACGCATTTGGCCCTGTTGTAATTACTGAGCGGACAGGTTACATGCATTGATCTCCTTACATGTGTCTTATCACTAAGGGTCTAGCGGGTGTGCGTGATTCACAATAAAATCCATGTCTGATGCGTTAAAGATGCTGGGACAGATAAACACCAACATTACCATCCTAACAGGTCATTTGACAAAGACCTGCTGATCTCTGAGAGCAGCTTTAAATTGGAAATTATTACACATTAAACCCTCCACAAGGGCCCTGGATAGAGGAGGATCGATATTTTGCCCGGACTATAAATCATCAGTTTTCCCTCTCCACTCCACTGCCACGGTCTGCTGCACATATTTAAATTTTCTTGTAACAAATTAATTCCAACATTTTCTCTTGATTGAATTAGGGCGAGTGCTGGTGCTGTCACAAATGTTATGCTGCTTCAGGGAGACAAATTGCTGGCCTAGACACAGGTAACATGCGCCAGTGTTGAGTCCCTGATAATCTTCCCACTAATTCTCTATTACAGCAAAATGAAGCCATAAATCTTCCTGACAGCTGATCGATGTAAACATTGTTTCCCCCATGATTGCCAGCACTCCCAGTGGAGGTACTGTCCACTCACCACACACTGAAATTACTCCCCGCACAAGCACCAGCGCGAGCCTGGAACAAGAGAGAGATGACACGTGCACGCTCAAGAATGATGGCAAGAAAAGCCTTAAAGGGATAGTTCACGCACAAATGAAAATTCTGTCATCATTTACTCAACCCTCATGTTGGTCAGAATCTGGATGACCTTTTTTCATTCCATGGAATAAAAAAGAGATGTTAGGCAGAATGAAACGCTCAATAAGGAGAAGACAACCAGGCAGGCACGTTGTCCTTGGCCCTGTGAAGTTCTGTGGTCTCATCACTAAAATAAATATCCCGGGCCTTATGCATTTTAGTGATGTCACCAAGCAGCCAGGACCAGCTTTTTATTTATAATTTTTTAAAAAAATGGCATGGCCCCCACAATATTTTGTTGTATGGATATCTGAATATACAATATATCAAAAGAAAGGACAGAGCCCCATTTTATTCCAGCTTCATGCATTATTTTTTTATTAACAGTTCAATGTGGGTAAGTTTCATTAAAAACTTTGTCTGGATCGGATTCTGAACGATGATAAGAATGTGTTTTCACTGCAAGTCTTAATGCACAGATCTGATCTTTTGAGCACATCCATTTTTTGTCCCACCTGTTTACATTCACTTTAGTCAGGACTGGTATCTGATATCCATGTTTACATTAATACCCTCCCAAAATCATTCTGTTGGTGATAGCTTTAGTAATCGGCACGGTTGACCCTCAGGTTTTGAATGGCCGTACTAAAATTATTAATGCCGAGTGGCCATGATTATTTGTCAGCATGGATAAGTTAAAAGCTGTCATGGATGTTTGCAGCAAAAAATCTGATTGAATGGATATAGACGGGGAAAATAGCGGTAATTTTCTTTTGTTATTTTAGTAGCACAGTAAGATTTTATTATTTTGAATGTATTAAAAGGAATTAACAGAGAGAGAGAGAGAGAGAGAGAGAGAGAGAGAGAGAGAGAGAGAGAGAGAGAGAGAGAGAGAGAGAGAGAGAGATTGTGAGTGTGGATTACCTGCATGCGTCTGAATGTAGTGAAGCTTGTTAGTTTATTTGCTAAAACAGCTAGTTATCATCTCATTCCTGAGAAATAGCCTATAATGTAGCTTTGAGTAGCGAAGCTGTTTTATGTAAAAAAAATCAAAAAAAATCATGGGGCTGAGGTTTATAACCAGGTTCTACGCTCCTGAATGTTTCTGTGAGTGTGCAATTTCTCATCTATAAAGTTTTTCACCTCTGTGAGTTTTCATGCGAGCACTACAGGCATGTCTGCTTCATAATACGTATACGTTCATAATTAAAAAGCTATCTTTGTGGCCAAACGTGTCGCCCTCACCTTGTGGTGGCTCAGAATTCAAAGGGGAATCGGATATGCGTGTTTAGACGTAGGTCAAATGTCCAGATATCGGATATGTACCTGATTTAAAACCACATTTGGAAGTGGCATAGAACTGATGCTAAAAGTCGGATGTCATGCAGATTTTTGTGTTTACACGTATGCAATAAACTCCGATCTGTGTCAGATGTGTATAGAAACGCTGATTCTTTTGCGCCAGTGTAAACGCAGCCATAATAGATGGAGTAGATCGACTCCATCAACACCCTCAAACACAGTCATAAACCTCTTCCTGGGTCATCATTTCATTCGGTAATGTTAGGCAGTTTGGATTTATAAGCTGTTTATGTTTGATGATTGCTTTATTTGACGTGTGCATATGCAATATTTCAATCGCTTGTTTCTGCTTCTTCTTCACTTGTGTTTTGAGCCAGAGATTCAGTACTCTTTCAGAATATGCATAATAGCGCCCCCTACCGTATAATAGTGAAAACATGGATTGCCGGAAAAATCCGTCAATGGCAGGGAAAGAGGTAAATATGGTAAAGTTCCCTAAAATTGTCAAATTGACTTTCTGGGAACACTTCACAATATGAGTGATCTAATATGCATTAATTCATACTTAACTAATCTTGAGTTAATGTATGAGTTGTGAAGAACTATACCATGTATTAATGATTGCCGCATCAGCAACTAATAAAACTTGTATCTGATTAATAGATTAGGTCATATATGAATTGCTATTAATTAAATGTGTCATCATGGATTAATTCCCTATCAACATCTAGTTTTAACTAATAGTGTAAATTAATGTGTTAATTACCACAATGCACTGCCACTGACATAACATGCAAATGAGCGATAGAAATTCAATCACAAAAAATACCTTACCAATAATTAAAAAAAAAAAAGGTGCAGGCCTGGGTGGCTGGCCATGTCACAATACCTAAATTTGTATTTAGCTTGCATACAGGCCATCATATCCTTGAGATCAAGTGTAATACTCCCTCAAAAATGACTGAATGTTCATAAACGAAAGAGAAAAAACAAAGAAAGACGTGTGTGCATGCATGGCTCACATTAACTAATTGTGTAAATTAATGTTAATTACCACAATGTATTATAACTTCCAGCCGTCTGCAACCGGGATGCCACGTTCCCAGATGAACTGGTGCCTGTTAACTAATGGCTTGTTCATGACACAGGAATTATTTTGTTTGAAGCTTGAGGGCTACACAATTTTAGTGTTAAATTACAGTATATTCCAGGTAATAATTGCATTACTTCCGCAGTAATTTCAGAGTGGGACTTCTCTTGTATCTACTGTAACTGCACTCTTGGAAATTTATTGTACAATCTACAGTACTTTACTGGCAATTTTAGTCAGGTTTTTACAATTGTACTAGTTTTACTGTGATTTTACAGTATTGGAAAACACAAAAAATACTGTAAATATCATATTTCTATGTATTTCTACAGTGCAAATGTATTATGAAGGTGTCCAGCATGCAATGCGCATGAATAGATCAGTTTCATATTGCATATTCTAGCTCATCATTGTTTTTACATTATTTTCATTTGTCACAATTGTCTAGATCAGTAATTTGAATATGAATATAGCAAATGGAACACTGATCACCATTATGATGACATGTAAAAAAATTACAGTATGTAATATATGTACAATATAATTAAAACAATTACAATATAATTTCTTACAATGGCATTATTAAAGACAACATTATAATGTGAATTCACAGTATTTAAAAAAGAGCAGTAAATTACTGTGATGTCAACATCATTCTGATTGTTGATGAACAGTAATTTGTAAACAAAACAAAAAAAATGACCCAGCATGCATTCATTTCAATGTAAAATTCTGACTAAAGTAATTTATTGTAAAATAATAGTCTTTAAACCTGTATACTCCTGGCAATTTTAGTAGTTTTATGAATGTATAGATATGTTATTTACAAGTGCACAGTTTAAGATGTTATTTACAGATGTACAATATTGCGATTTTATGAACAAAATCTGTAATTATGAACACTGATAGTATTTGAAATCAACCCAAACAAATATCTTCATTGCTCCGCCCCCAAACTGCACAAACACAATGCAAGAGTGGATGTCCGTTTATCATACCTGAAGCGAAACAAGATAATGCTTCGCAATAAATAAATGAACACAGTACACAAGTGTATATACAAGCAAGAGTTGGTTGTTAGTCATCAGCAGCACACCAGTTTAAGACAAACAATGACACTCAAAACTGTCTTGTTACTATAGCTAACATTACAAGAACAGCATATCTTGGTTCAGTGAAACACAGCAAAACCAGTATTACTCACGTATGGAGCAACGACGCAACCTTACGACTGTTTTCAGGTTCTCCTGCTTAGCTCTCTCCAGCGCTGGAAAGCTTTTCTAATATTACCGCAGGTCCTAAAGCTCTTGCCTGATCATAACCCTTCATTTTCCAGTGATATTCCTCTGAGCTCCTCCCCCATCATGAGTGACACACCCCGTACTGCTGATTGGCTACAGGTTTGTTGCGGTGTCCGATACATTTTCAACAGCAGTTCTCAGAAATTGCTTACTTCACCTTTAATCCCACCAGCCCAACAAATATGACAAAAATCACCAATCCTATATGGCGGATGCACTTTTAGAGTTATCAGAATGGAATATTCACACATAACTTATACACATAGAAAACATAATATCAGAGGTAGAAAATCAATCATTTTAGAAGTGAACAAAACATGGTTGTTTAAATCATCTTACCTTTAGTCTACAGAGGAGAGCGACTGCACCAACTGGCAAAGCAGTGAGGACAAAGACGTCTGTCAAGCACATGCTGACACAGAAAAACAATTAAAGCAGTTTAGTGGAACACAAAAATGTATTCTGAACCTGCAGTAAATATCTACATCAACTTTATGACATCAGCATGTCCTCATACCAGAAATATCATGCTTAAACTGTAGCAGCAAAATTGTAATTTACTGGTAACTTCTCATCTAGCAAATTAGGGGTCATTTTCCAGAAAAGGCTGTGTGTGTGTGTGTGTGTGTGTGTGTGTGTGTGTGTGTGTGTGTGTGTGTGTGTGTGTGTGTGTGTGTGTGTGTGTGTGTGTGTGTGTGTGTGTGTGTGTGTGTGAAAGCCCTTATTGCTAGATATTACAAAGATAGTAGTACAAGGATTTTTGGTTTTCCTCACATTACTTCTCACTCCTAAGCTTTTCCAGTTGTATTACCTTTGCCGGTTTTTCTCCGCCATTGAAACATCAAGTTCAGTGTCACTCAGTGCTGCACTTTTCTTATTAGTGTTCTTTTCTATAATGACTTATGGATCCATCTTGATGGCTGAGCTAAACTGGAAGCTGGAAGTGATTACTGTGAGCAAACAGTGTTTGGTTTAATCAACTCAGAGTTCAGGGTTAATGTTAGAGTAAGTTAAACATGCTTCTTGGAATAACCTGGAATTCATTTTCAGTAAGACCAAGCCACTTCTATTGACATGAGTTACTTTTCGTGTCAGGATGTGGGCGTGTCCATCAACGTAGTTAAGTTTAACTTTATGTGAAGTGCAAATGTAGGTGAAGAAAGCAGAGCTAACTTTGTCCATTTCTTGTCAGCTACTGTAGTGAAGTGTCTCAAGTTAACCTTTTTATTGAACAATTTCATGATTTTACACACTCAAAAGTGTTTTTGTTACTACTTGATCCATGCACCTACTGTAATTGAAATGAGCAAATGCAAGACAATTGATTAATTCACAAAATATTTTCATTGTATGCAATCAACTTAAATTATTTAAAAAAAAATTGTGTTGGGACTACATAATTTTGTTGGCTTTAACAGAAACTGGGTGGGGCATTTCTAGTTTCCAGATTTGCTCACCTGATTTGCATTTGGGGGCAGTTGGCCTAATGATTAGAGAGTTGGACTTGTAACCCAAAGGTTGTGGGTTCAGGTCTCAGTGCTGGCAGGAAATGTAGCTGGGGGGAATGAAAGAACAGCGCTGTTTTCATTGCTCTTCCACTCTCATTACCCACAACTTGCATTGGGGAAACTTTGTTGAGTGTTCTGTGTTTAAACTTCTCCCCGTTTTTAGGGGTACAACATTCTGCTATGTTGACATTTTAGGGGTTACCTTTATGCTTATGTGTGCTTAGGTTGAGGGTTGTTATGAGAGGACTGTTCTGGATGTTGCTTTACCCATTATGAAATGATTGCATGTTAACGTGCTATCACTAGTTAATAGTAATCTGAATTAGATAAAGTTAAGTTTGTTTGGAAAGTGTTGTTTTATTGGGCTATATTCAATTCAGCTAGTTTACTAAGCAAAATTGATAGTTTATGACTGGTTCTACTCATACTCACAGTCGCAGTGTTAGACACTGTCCTTGTTAGAGGTGCATGGACAGGTCCACTAAAGACCGCAGCCTCCAGCATCAGTTAAAATAGGACAGGGGAGTGAGCTTTACTTGCACAGCTCTTTACTGGCCTCCATTACAAAGCAATTTTATGTTGAGAAAGCTTATTTCCATGTGGAAACACTATCTACACACTGAATTGTTTTTAAATTGATTTATTTTTTCAAATTAATTAAAATAATTTGCATTTTCATAACAAGCACAATGACTAGTGGCAAAGTTGCTATCAGTATGAAATGAGCTTTAATATACTCCACCTGAATGACTCATTGTGTAAAACAAATATCTGAAGATTCCTGTGGCCTGTACCACAAAGCTAGTTGAAGTCAGGATTAGAGGATTGGTTTCAGTTCTACCAAACCAAAGAAATCCAACTGGGTTGCGGTATTGCAACGCTCACTGTTCAGTTCTCTGTGTAGTACACTGGAACATCGTGACCCAGCCATTTCTTTAGAAAGGGATGTTGGTCTCCTGTCAATGAAGTGAAATGGTCACATATGCAGGTGTTTTTTTTATTTTTTTATTTACAGTTTAACTTCTGTACAGCAACCAAAAATGTTGTTCTCCCTTTGGTTGTAGATCCACATTGTACAGTTCTCCATATCCAATCATTTGGATTTATGAATAAAGCATGTCTGTTTCATAACAACTTATTCCCGTTGTAAGGGCAAATATTGATTATACTACAATCTTAAAAATAAAGGTAAATATAATATAAAAATAAGAACCATCATTGTTGCTTCCCAAAATAACCTTTCTGTGAAAATTTCTTGAAATTAAATAACCAATTTTTTATCTTCTGAATTGTCTGAAGTGCACAAGGCTGCTAGTATTCATACTTTTAAAAGGTATTTTCATATCTTTTTAAAGTTGTTTATCAGTATAACAATATTGTGTGAAGTTGTGTATGTCTGCTTTATGTTTTTATATCACCTTCTGATTCTGTATATATAAACTATATGTTTTTTTGTATTATTTTATATTGATATTGAGGTGAAACACTATTGTCAATTTCTTTATTTTACATTTTGAACCTTTTAAAGTTGTTTTGAATATGTTTATGACATTGTGTGAAATTGTTTTCCCATTATTTGTTTCTATGCTTGTAAATCTCTTTGAGTTACATTCCTTGTATGAAAAGTGCCATACAAATACATGTTTATTATTATTATTATTATTATTATTATTATTTTTATTATTATTAGTGTGAAGAACACTTTAATATTTTAAAAAACCTTTATCCTTTTGTGGAATGGAAAGGTTCCATGGATGGTAACGGTTCATGAAACCTGTCAAGATGTCCAGTCACTTCACTATCTCCTGTCACCATCACACTACATTTCCCATAATCCCTCTGGCTCCCACCTGTACAAACTACTTCCCAGTCATCCACACCTGCCATCATTCACCCTCATCAGCTCTAATCTATTTAAGCCTGCTCCACACACACATCACTGTCTGGACTACGATGGCCATAACATTGAATGTGTTACTTAACTGAGATTATAGATTATATCCAGTGTTGGGGGTAATTTATTACAAGTAACTTGAGTTACGTAATCAGATTACTTTTTCAAGTAACTAGTAAAGTAACGCATTACTTTTTCAATTTACAACAAAATATCTGAGTTACTTTTTCAAATAAGTAACGCTAGTTACTTTTTCACATTTATTGACTTACAGCTCTCCTGTCCCCATGTTGAGAGAAATAAAGTGAGGTGTTGTGTGCATTTGCATTGAGCATGCATTTACTCGTCTCACTTGCACAAAAACATTCAGTATTCCTCAAAATGAATAAAAACAGTCAAATGCAATCTCAGAATTTTGTGCAAAAGTTTTATAATTAACTATGTTAAATTACACAAATATACTTTATGTATTTAATCTCACTTTATTAACCAATGTCTTTGCTGCTGACCTACAATGATCTATTCTAATTCAACCATACTAAGCAAAAATGACTTTGGATTAGGTTTAGAAATAAGAGTGTTGAACTTCCTTCTCCTGTATCCTATTGTTATTTAATCAAGAACAGCAGCAGCTGAAAGGTTTGTTTGAGCGGCGCCCTCTACTGTACAGTAGTAAATATGCATTTCCTTCAGCCTTAGGCTTATTCATTTAACTTTTGATGTGAAAGGGCCTTAACAATTGGCAAAAATAGATTGTTTTAGCTGTTATTAAAAAACAAACAAACAAGCCCACGCAGGTGAGAAAAAGTAACGCAAAAGTAATGTAACGCATTACGTTCCATAAAAAGTAACTAAGTAACGTACTTAGTTACTTTTTTGGGGAGTAACGCAATATTGTAATGCATTACTTTTAAAAGTAACTTTCCCCAACACTGATTATATCGCTTTCACATCAATCACAATGGAAGGTCGAAAACAAAGGTTTCAAGGTGGAAGATGAAGACTTTAGTTTCTCTGGTGCATGAATAAGCTTTCTCTCCATTATGAAATTGATCATGAAATATGAATAGAGATCATGCGCATTACAATATTGACTAAAACCCTTTTACACAGCAAGAGGAAATTATGCTGTTACCTTCAAAACTCAAGAGGATTGCTGAAAGTGTTAGCATTGAACAGAAGACCAAGATGCAAAAAGAGGTAAGGTAAAGTTTAATGCAGTTCAAATAAATGGAAAACAGGCAAAAACAAGTATTCCAGCAGTGGTTGCTAGCTGCAGAGGCAAGGGAATCAGGAAACTCAAGAGGAGTCTTCATCAAAGTGCAGGTATAAACTCAGCCTCTAGTACGGTTCAAATCAAACTCATTTAAATCACCTTTTAGTGACAACATGGGTGATTTGCACAGCTGGCTAGAATCATTACGACCTTTACACCAATGGCTCTGTTAGTGCACCTATGGGTGCGGTTGTATATAATGCTTCAGAACAAGCAATATTTATTACAGACTTTTATTTTGATAATTATTTATACCAAAGAAAACGTGCAGTGTTGGGGTACGCCAGGACAGGTTTGGGAACCACTGCTCTATGCCCACAGCAATACAAGGAATCAGGATCATTCCAGGATCAGGTTTGGCTACCGCCAGTCTAATAATCTTGCCAATGACCTCATTTGAGACAGGACTCTTACTTCATTACAGAACCAAACCGTTGTCCCAAGTTCCTCCATTTCTATTCCACAAAGTATTTACATATCCATTCAATTCAAAAACAGAACTCTCTGAAGATAATATTACAACAGTATGTATTTTATGAAACCTACACAGATTCCAACATTACTTGCCCCTAATCTATATAAACAGAGATTCAACTTCTGCCTCAACTCCCAAGCAGCCCAGCACTTTAGCAGGATGAGGGGAAAAAGGATACACACTGTCAAGTCTGCCCTCTTCACCATTCAACCAGTTCCAGAGGAGGTCCTAATCACAGTCTTACTAGAGGTGGAGGATATACTGAACTCAAAATGGCTTGGCTATGTGTTCAGTGTTGCAGACACTGACTCTGTGACTCTAAATAGTCTACTCTTGGGGTAACCATATGGGTCCTTATCACAAGTACTATACCCAGAAGCCGAGTTCCTGAGTCGCAGATGCTGAAGATCACAAGCACTGGCTGATCAATTCTGGCCCAGATGTACCAGGGACATGCCCTGTTTACAAACTAGGCAGAAATGCCATTCATCTCCTCCCGATTTGAGAGAAAGATGGCTAGCATGGATATGCGCCCTCAGATACTTAGCGAGAGTGTTAATGGCCATGCAAGGTCAGCAGTTGTCTTCATCAAAGTCCAGGTATAAACTCAGCCTCTAGTACGGTTCAAGTCAAACTCATTTAAATCACCTTTTAGTGACAACATGGGTGATTTGCACAGCTGGCTAGAATCATAACCACCTTTACACCAATGGCCCTGTTAGTGCACCTATGGGTGCGGATGTATATAATGCTTCAGAACAAGCAATATTTATTACAGACTTTTATTTTGATAATTATTTATACACTCCTCTCCTCTAACATACAGGTGTCAGTATTTACGTATATATGCAGCCATTTTGTATCAAGTGAGTTTGCTGCGCTGAGAGGGTAATGCCTTTTATCTGGACATGTGTCAGGGCATCTGATTCTAAACACACTGAAAAAAATAAATGAAAGAATAAAAAACACTAAATCAGTACACTTAGAAAGTGACACTAATTTAACAGAGTCAGTGCCTGGCAGCCCTTTGACTCTCAAATAAAGAGCAGGATAAAGCTAACAGGTGTGTAAGCAGTCGTGGTAATTGAAGAATACCATCAGTTGAGGCAAACACAAAACAAAATCAAATATAAAGGAAAACAGATCAAACTACAGCACAAGAGGAAAGTAGCTGAATATATCAAAGCATACGAGATGCACTGTAAAACATTTTCACACCTCCAACTTCTAGTGACTGGTCACATCTAAATTACAATTGGCCTAACTGAGTTTCTGTGAATTTAATTTGATCAATTGTGGCAACAGTCTGTTAATAAGGGCTCAATCAGAAATAATATGATGAGCCAGTGGAAAAATTTAGTTTACTAAACCGTGTTGTTGGTCCAATCATATATTTTAAATTGTATAAGCAATTTTATTTCTCACTGGCCCAAAAGAAAAAAAATGTATGAAAAACATAAAATACATTTAGCAAAATGCAGAGCACAGACAACACGGTTGACATTTTATCACATCACTTTATTAACATAAATTCCAACACAGGTTATTATGGCAAGCCGTTTTAACTTTTATTCATTTCCAGGATATGAATTCTTGATATCAACAATTCAATTTTAACTAGTTAAAATTATAGTTATTGATATCAGGAATTAGATTTATACTAGTAACAATGGCAATTTTTGATATCAGAAATTACATTTCCACTAGTAACAATGCTAATTCTTGATATCAACAATTAAATTTTTACTAATTAAAATGCTCATTCTAGATATCAAGAATTGTATTTCAACTAGTAAAAACTATAATTCTTGATATCTGTAGTTGTATTTTCACTAGTGAAATGTCACCATAGGCTGCCATTCAAAATCAATTGTTGATATCAAGAATTGATTTCTTACTAGTTGCAATTCCAATTTTACATATCAGAAATACAATTCTTACTAGTAACAATGTTCATTTTTGATATCAATAATTCCATTTTCACTAGTGACAATGTTCATTTCTGATATCATGAATGTGATTGTTACTAGTAAGAAAGCCATTTTAGATATCTGAAATAATATTGATATCAGAAATACATTTTCAGATATCAAAAATGAAAGTTTTTACTAGTAGCAATTAAATTGTTGATATCAAGAATAGACATTTCAACTAGTGACAATTGAATAATTGATATCAGGAATTCACATTCTTACTAGTAACAATGTAATTATTGATATGAAAAATTATATTTCTACTAGTAAGAAATCAATTGTTGATATCAACAATTGATTTTGAATGGCAGCCTATGGTGACATTTCACTAGTGAAAATACAATTACAGATATCAAGAATTCAATTGTTGATATCAAGAATCTAATTGTTGATATCAAGAATTAAATTGTTGATATCAAAAATGTAATTGTTGATATCAAAAATGTAATTGTTGATATCAAAAATGTAATTGTTGATATCAAAAATTGAATTGTTGATATCAAGAATTCATATCCTGGAAATGAATAAAAGTTAAAACGGCTTGCCATAGGTTATTTTGTGAAAATACCTTCATTTAAGTATACTGAAAAACACAGAATACAATCAGAAAGTTTTGGTGGTGAAGAAAACGTTCAAAAGTGGCACTGCATAGGTTTAAAAACCTGTAAATAAAAACTAACATTAATGACAAAGTTCCCCTGCTTGACGTGTTTGATATTCAAAGGCCCGAAAGAGGCCTACACCAACTGCAACGACAAACTAACAACACTGTGGTAAGTGGTCGCATGCCGCACATTTCACACAAATTACTTATTTGACTTATTACTTATTATTTTAGACATATATGACATGAGGAAAATAAAACTATTAGCTACCATTAGATAATTATTTGGTAACTGGGAAAACACGATCATGAAACCAATGAATGCATGAACTTGCGATTCTACAAAATGCCTTTTAAACTTTTTACCGGGTACTAAAGAAAAACTTTGGAGAATAATTTCCATGCTCAATACTCATCATAACGTCTTGAAACTTGTGACAATGAATATCTGTATTCTCTTGGAAATGCTTCAGCACTGGCTGGTTTGGCAACACAATCTCATGAAAGTGCGTATCTATACCACAAATGTTATTTATCGTGGCAATTATACGCCAATAATGGTTTTAGCGTACCTCTTGGGTAGGATTTGGGTGGGGAGTGCGTGTGTATTACACGCCATAAAGTGCGTATCATATGCACGCGAAAACTATTTTTGCCGTATAAATGGCACGAGAAATAACAAGTCTGCCTCTATAAGTGTCCTCCAATTTGGGAATGAAGAATCAGTTTTTCATTTCTTTATCATTACTTGTTGATTGTACGGACAGTCATTATTCAAACGGCATCTTTTTTTTTTTATGTGCATGTCAACAGAAATGATTTGATTAAATAAGACACTCTACTCTCAAATCCTTTTTTTCATTGGTTGGTCAACCCAGTGGAGCCATGCTGAAGTAGTCCGCAACGGGCCAGCGGAGGATCTTGAGCCATTACTGTGAGTTTGTGTTTATGAGAACCATCCAGTAGACACCCATGGGGTGTCAGTAAAGGACAAGAGAAGTCCCTTTCAGTACAGACAGCTTCTATTGGCTTTAAAGGTTATTGCTCACCCAATTGGTCTCAGTCTGGCAGTGTCACTTGCATTATGACTTCATCACCCTGGGAAAAGAGGATGAGAAGAAAGAAAAACAGTTGCTAGCCATCCGTCAATGTCCGTCTCAAATTACCGCTCGACCAATCACTGCTAAAGATCAATAGGGAGCCAGTCGGGGAGGAGCGTGAGATGTAGCCAGCGGGGGATAGTAGAATAACTGATCAATACAGGAGGATGGATTTTGTCATCTTGGAAATGCACTGTCAGAGAGAGAGTGCTTCACTATGACAGTCCAACCAATATTAGAGACATCCTAAAAGACTGTACCACAATTTTAGAAGAGCTCCAAGTCCCAAGAAAATACATACTATATTTTCAGCTGTTTATCCAAACTTAAAGGGATAGTTTAGACAAAAATTAAGATTGTCTTCATTTACTCACCCTCATGTTGTTACAAATCTTCTTTCGTCTTTTGCAGAAGAAAGACAGACATGCATGTTGGAAATTACAATGATGACAGAATTTTTGGTCAAGACAACTTGAACAGTTGTTGTAAGTCCATTCAAATCCATCTAAAAAATAAATAAAATTGTTAAGTTCAAAATGTCTTGAAATTTGTCTGGAATAAGTGTGCTGTGTGGCCAAGAGCACTGGCCTCTGTGAAGTGTAATATTGCATGATCAGAGAAGCTCAAATTGAAAACAAGACCTCCATGACCGCCTGATTACTTTTACACAAAACTTTATTTCTCCTGCTGTTTCTTTGTTAGTTCTTTTCATTCATATATTCATTCTGGGGTTGTATTTTGTCGAGGATAGGTGACTTGTCCTGAGGCATCTGATTATTTTTGAAAATTTCAGTGATTTAAAGTGTAACATTTCCAGACTCCAAGGTCAAATCCGTGTTCTCCCCTCCTCCTCTTTCCTTTCCCCTCGCCCTCCCAGCCAATCGATTGTTTCTAAAGAGCTCAAACGGCATGTGTCCACCCTGGAGTCTTTCAGCAGCGCAGGCGAAGGGAAAACGCTGGTGGGGACGCAGGCGGAAGAGAAAGCGCTCTCCCACTTTTTCCTGAGTGGGAACGCTGGCAGCGTGACCTCAGAGTCAGGGTGAGCGGGTGTATTGGCACGGGTACAAGACCGCTAGGCCCCTGTGCAAAACTGCCCTGGCTCGCACCCTGCGCTCTGCCCCCTCTTGTGCCTTTGCCAGCTGCCAAGTTGAAAAGTTTTTCAGAGATGGATGTAAATTTCTGGAGCTCTGTTTATTAAAGCCTGATTACAAGATTGGATGCGGTCTAACTGACTCTTTCATGTTTTGACAACGCAGAGTGTTTGTTAAAAACACGAGGTCAAACAACCGCCGCTCTGCAACCCTACAAATTCACCAAAGCATGCAGCGGTCAGAATGCATAATGCAGGACGAGACAACAAACGGAGCAGTTAAATGCGAGCAGTCATTTGCTAAGGCTATGGTTACCCTCACCCTTTGATAACTTGCGCTGGATCAGCTCCTTATCATCATATTTGGCCTCGATTCACAGTTCAATAAAAGCTAGAGGCTTAGGTGGAAACAGATGACTAGGTGTTGGTGCTGATCCCGTTCCATGCCTGAGCACCAGTGCCATTTTACGGAGGCAGAGAGGAAGAACTAGCGCCTGGTTTGAGTGGAGGTGCAGAATGAACACCTGCTGAGCAGGTACAGCACTGTAACTGCTACTCTCTGATCCACGGCAGCAGCGCGGCCTCCCTTATTCTCTCTTTCATACACCTTGACTCATGCGCCGCCACTGTCCTTGCTTCTCAAGCCCCACGGGGGGTCAGTCGTGTAAGGAACATAAAAGGCCAATTTAATTTAGCACGTCCGCAGCTCCCAAGTATTTTAATTCAGACAGCTATGACTGAGGAGTTAATATTTCACTTGTCAGAAGGCAGGTCGAGGCCACTGAATCATTGTAATTCTCATTAAGAGGCTCTCCCCCAGCAGCACCCTAATTCAAAATAATGAAAGTAAAGACTGAGAGCGATTCTAATGCCAGTTGAGTCCTATCTTTTAATATTCCCCCCTTGATGGATTAGAGAACCGGGAAATTCATCTTGGATCATGGGACCTAATTCAATAAGGGATCATTCCAGGAGTATTGCATTTTATAATAATGTCATTTAAAGTGTCGTCTTCCATTGCGGCTGTCCCATATGTATGCTTATATAATGGTGCCAGAGGGATAAACTTTTACAGCAGGAACCACTCTCCTACCATTGTGCGCTGTCAGTCGCTCTCTCTCTCTCTCTCTCTCTCTCTCTCTCTCTCTCTCTCTCTCTCTCTCTTTCTCTGACACGCACTCACTCTTTCTCTCTTTTTATTCAGTCTTCCTGTTTTCCTTGTCCAACCACATTTAAGTAACATTTTTATTCCATTTATGTGTCATTAAAATTTGAATCTCAGGAAGTAGAGCTGCTGAACAAAATGCATGCTATACACTAACATTTAATCCATTATTATAAAACATATTTTCTTGGACTTGTCATGGACTCTGGACTATGTGGATTCAGTCTTGAATGGGACTTGGCCCTTTTCTGATGTTGGTCTACATCACTGGTCCCACATTAAAAATCAATCCATGTGAAGTGGAGGTTGAGACAGACTTTACTCTTTCAGTTTTGTGACGTATTTCCAAGTGAAACAAAGCACTGAATAGAGGGCAGGGCTTCATTTTAGGGCACCTCCTGAGGCCTGTTGCATGAAGCCGGTTTTAGTTCCTAAACATGTAAGTTTGGGATTAGTTTGTATTCTTTTGAGCTCTTTGTGAACCTTTACATAAATGATCATTTCAATTCAGTCGATATACACACATTGACAGTCAGATGTTTAAATTCGGCTGCCTTCTCAAACTCTCACTGCAGCAGCAGTATTTATTCTTGCCTTGTGTGTTTTTAATTTCATGATATTCTTTCATAATGATCTGTTAATCTGCAGCAGAGATGTGAATTGCTGTCATATTGTCTGCTTGCTGCCCGTGTATGCTTTCAGGTGCACTCGCTTCACAATCACAAACTCTGGATTAGTAGACAGAAAACATTCATTTTGAGCCTGCTGAACCTGACCTAAACCAGATTGGATTTGTATGTTTTGCCAACTCTATCCTACTTTGAAGTTTGTACAGTAGCTTCATGCAACAGGCCTCTGGCTGGGAGAGATTAAAGAGATTAATGTATTGCCCAAGACTAACTAAGGACTAACTTGGACTGCTTAACTGTTCACCACAAGACTAGTGATGTGCTATGTCCATGGACATATCAGCTCTGTGGCTAAATGGCAGATCAGAAAGGATGACACTGTCTGTCAAACATTCTGGAGTGTGACCTGTTAAAAGATCCCCCTATACTCATTAAGATAAGATGTATAGTTTTTTAAGGCCCTCTCCAAACTGACAAAGGACTCCTCTTGTGTCTGCGCCACCTCGCTCTTGTACTCATCCCACGACAGTAAGACTCCCAGGGTTCTTCTCCTTCTATCTCTTCGGGTTTTATCGCTCACATTCTTCTGTCACATGATGTGCGCAAATCCCTTTTTGGTATTGGGTTTTCATGCAGTCAGGGGCTGATCCAGAGTCAGACGTGACCCCTTCTGACTTCACTGAGTGCAAAGGCAAAAACTGATGTGAGATCAGCGTATTTTCTTAAATAATATGACTCTGCAGAGACATGGAAAGAGCATGTGTGACTGCAATGTCTTCATATATTATATTGGGAGAAAGAGATAATGTTCTTTACTTAAAGGAGTAGTTCACTTCAGAATTAAAATTTCCTGATAATTTACCCGACCCCAACGTCATCCAAGATGTTCATGTCTTTCTTTCTTTAGTCGAAAAGAAAATAAGGTTTTTGAGGAAAACATTCCAGTATTTTTCTCCATATAGTGACTTCAACAGTTTGAAGGTCCAAATTGACAAACCATCGGTTATTTACTAAAAAAAATAAACATTTAAATAATTTAACCACAAATAACGAAAAACTCCATCTCAATTTCTCCTCTAACTTCAAAATCGTCCGACATTGTTGTTTTACCTTTTATTAAAAAATGTCTTTGGTAAAGGCCGTTTAGGTCAGTACTAACACTGGTTCGGTACTTCCACCTATGTCACGCGTGACCTTTCAACACGATTACGTAATGCATGAGCAAGATCAGCATTTGTGGTTAAAGTATTTAAATGTTTATTTATTTTAGAAAATGAGCGATGGTTTCTCTAGATAAGACCGTTATTCCAAGGCTGGGATCGTGTCGAGACTTTGAAGCTGCACTGAAACTGCAAGATGGACCTTCAAACCGTTGAAGTCACTATATGGAGAAAATGAATATTTTCCTCAAAAACCTTAATTTCTTTTCGACTGAAGAAAGAAAGACATGATCATCTTGGATGACGTGTGGGTAAGTAAATTATCAGGAAATTTTAATTCTGAAGTGAACTAATCCTTTAAGCACAGTTTTCACTTCTGTCTCTAATAGCGTGATGATTGACAGCACTGTGAGTACAGTTCTACGTTGTTTAAAGCGTCTTAAAGTGAACCACAAGAGAGAGAGAGAATAGTAAGTAAAGATTACAGGTGATATAGAATCTGTAGGCATGCTTGCAAAATTCAGTTTTGTATTCAGAACCAGACACACGCACACACACACACAAGTGCGGGCGCACCACACCAGCCTTGCACACATGGACGCTAATGCATGGCTATTTAATTAAATGTTGCCAGATCACTGGGCCAAATAGGTAATCCAATAGCTCTGTAGGAGCCGTGTTAAATCCTGTTCCATCAAAGCCCGCTTGCCCCTGACAGCCCCTGTGATGTTTCCCTGGAACATCATGTCTACTTAGTCTGTCTCTTTAAAGACTGTGACATAATTTTATATTGAGTAACAATCTATTCATCTGCATTATCCGCAAACCACAAGCGCACGTTCAGCTGAAATTGACCTGAGCTATTTATATATATATTTATATTCTTGCCTGCTCAGGTCTATAATAGCATAACCCATTAGAGTGGGTCCATTTAGGGTTTTGTTTAACTTTAAGTAAATCAGGAATTTACTCAGAGCAAGATGAATAGGTTCACTGCTCGTAAGATTCAATTGATACATAGTCTAAATATCACAACTTGAATATCAAACTCTCACACTAGACATCTGAAAGGCTACTAAAGAGTGTCTGAAAACTTCTGTGTTCCTGTTTGATGCTAAATACACATTCTAAAGTTTTCCTCTCAAAATCTCTGCTTGAACGTTTCTCTTTTGTCTTGCCCTTGTGCAGAAATGGCACAGATTAGGTTTTAAGTCAAGCTTTCTGTTAAAGCTGAATTTGGAACTGAAGTATTAATTTTCTCCTGGTGGAAAGTGGATCTGTAGAGAATTTTTTTGCCTGGTTTTATGAATTGCCATACTTAGCCAGCTGTTTTGAGACACACTCTGTTAATTTCTGTATACAAAACTGACTTCAACAAAGCGGTAGAGTTCATACTGAGATTTGTGTAATTCAAGACTCCTAGTATAAATATCACATGATGTGAGTGTATGGTTATTGTCATAGCACATTGTTTCAAAGAATATTCCAATGTTCCTTCTTGATGAAAATATATTCAAGTCAAATAAACAAAATAGAAAATTATGTATGGTTAATTTACAACTTAAACTGGAGAGAATAACTTTACAGTATTACTATCACAAGAATAAATGCGCTTTTACATCTTGTGTGATTTTCACTTTGCAAGGATGCAATGCCTCATATGCCTCTCAGTGCGAGTTAATTGTTGTTATTCAGTTGTGTTACTGCCAGCTGCAACAGGAATTACAACGAAAATAAATAAATGCTCATAGTCCATAAAAGATTTGCTGGTCCGTCTGCACTACCTAAACAGGATGCTGAACAACAATTCCTCACTTTGTTTGACTTCATATGGTATTGTGAAGCCTTCTTCCTAACAGATACATTAAATTTCTGCAAGTGTTGCCATTTTTCCCAGCACTTTATTCGGTCATTCCCATTGTTTTCATCTGTGTCCCATTTGAAATTATACACACAGAATGGGTCTTTGGTTATGAAGTGGTTCATACAGACTCTTTCTCATAGCATAAATCTGAGCAAATGCTGCTTTAATTGGTCTGTTTGAGCAAGTTTTAGGCAGGTTTCTGTCTCACTTTCACTCCATTTCACACCTTTGAAGTCTCTCTTTCATCTTCTTGCTCTCCCCTGATGTTGCTTGTCTTTTGTCTGATGATGTGCACACATTTCTCTTTCGCAGCACTTAATATATAACAAAGGCAAACCTTTAGAGAGCTACCTTATCTTTGTGTTCTCTCGCTCTCTTCACCTCCTTTCATGAGTGCTTCGGAGTTTGATTCAACATTCATTGACATTTTCTCAAACACACTACCACTCTCTGTCTCTCTTACGGGCTCTGAGACATATTTAATATGTCATCTTCAGTGGAGACAGCGAACTTGCATGCTTCAGATTTCACAATAAAACAACTTAAGTGTAGATACGGTGCCTCTGTAATGGGTAGACAGAGCCTGTTCGGAGATGACTGTTCAGCATTAACTGTCTGTACAGTGGTAAATTTAGCAACAGGTCATGAAGCTCAGATATACACCATAGACAGCTCAAGGGATGAGTCTGACCCTCGAAATGCTGCTTCACTTGTCTTATCGTCAATGCAGGGTTAACTGCTTGAAGTTTACAGGGGTTCAAATGGCTCTCGGTATCATTTCTAGGCCATAAAGTGCTGGGATTCAGCGCGAACCTCCCACTCCGGTGAGTCACACATTTGTGCATCTTAAAGATCATTGCTGGACGGAGAGGAAGAGGGAGGGATGTGGAGCCAGCACAGAAAGACATGGAGCCGGTATGGTGTGAAGCCAGTTGACTGAAGAGAGTGTGGGGGGAAAACGATTGCTCTCTCCATCATTAATCTAACAAGTACTTCAGTGTTCCTGTCCTGTTGTCTCCTGAGTACTTGTAGATTGATAAGACTTAACACTGAGATATAGAGAATAAAAGAAAGAAAAAGAGGACTTTTGCACGCTTAAAATCCAAATGTAAATCAAGTTTAAGTCATTGCATATGACGTTTTGAATTCCTAAAATAATGCTAAAAGACACAGTGTAAAAATATTGTAAAGTGCATGTCAATTTGCTGCAAAGGTAAGTTACTGTAAAACATTTGACTTTTTACAGTACTGGGAAAAGCTCTTTACTGTAAACAATGTAATTTTCTGTAAATTCACAGTAACATTTTAGTAATTTCAGCTGTATAATTAGGACGATTAGCTGTGACTACATTACAGTAATCTCTTGTATATTTAACAGATTAACTGAAATAGTGTGTCTTCAGGCACTCCGCATGAATAAATGATGCGTTGCATTTTTTATTTGCTTGCTGGTTTGTTGCGGTTGTTTTTGTGGCTCATTTTGTAATGTTCTGGGTTTATCTTAATATAAAAATGATTTGTTTATTGTCACCATTGTCATGTTTTGTGCTGAGTGCTAATGTTTTTCAAGACTACTACAAATTCTGCATTGCATATTTTAAAGCATATTTGGTAACTCTTCCAATATTGTGGAGGACTTGATAAAAAAAAAAGATAATATTGTTCTCCAAATTTTTCAGTGTCAGCAAATTGATTCATTTGAAACACGTTTGCACGGGAAGAGACTTTACAACTGTACTGGATCCCCAACCAAACTGAACACTAATCGCTCTAATGATTAAACAATTATTGTTAATAAAACAACACAACTAAATAGAACCAAATCTTTATGCATTTGGCAGCAACACAACACATTCAAGTTTCAGCTATTATAATGTGTTCCCTGCTCTAACAATTGAGCCAGAGGAAAAGTCAGTTAAACTGTTCTGATAAGTCCTTATGCTGGCCTAAACATGTTCATGTAGTGGCTAATGGGTTTTCCCCCATTGTGGGATCCCACAAAGCAAGGAAATGTACTTATTTTTTTTGTTTTTATGAAGTAATTAATCCTGTTATGAGAGACTGATTTCCCTTTACAACTCTAAACATCACGTTGTATTTTCTAAAACAGCTCTTGATTTGAACCTGTAATCTTTAGACTCACAGATCAGTTCTTTAACCTGAACTATCTGAAGTTCAGTGTTGGCATCCGATTATAGTCACTGCATTTCACATGCTTCTGCAATATAGCATCTCTCAAGGCCGGGCAGCAGCTCGAGGAACACATATCATAATATAATGACATATTGTAATTTAAGAATTTATGTTGTTATTGTCATATTTACTGTGCAATTTGTTAAAGTGCTTTTTGGCAGTATAGGTCTCTAATTTAATTCACTTAATCTTCAAATCACTTTTCTAGCTCAAGTTCAAGGTCATAGTCTACGGTGACTCTCACTTACTGAGAAAACCGCTGTGCGTTTGTGGAAGAAAAGGAGAAGAAAAAATGATATCCAATGCTCAATGTCCAAAAACGCTAATAAATGTATCCGCTTTGGAGCGAAGTGCTAATTTTTAATACCCACCTTTGAACCCCATGCATTCACAAGTTTGTCTGAACTAGACAGTAACAGGAATCAATAATTCAATAGCGCTGGCGTCCGAGTCCAACCCCGCGCTGGAGACACAAACCCTCTTTATACACGCGTTTGTTAAAGCAGGATTAATTAATAGGCCAAAACATTGGGCTTTGTATCCAGACAGTAACCTGAGCAGACGGGTTATTCACGATAAGAGATGGCGTTTGGTATTTATCCAATTCTCAAGAGAACCGCTTTAGATCTCTACAGAAGACTGCGAGTGATGTGCCATTTATAAAGGTAGCCTACAGTCCATTTTACACATGCAAATACAAGTCAATATGTTTTTTTTATTAGTATTTAATTTATTCATTTGAAATTAATTTATTACATTTTATTAATTTATTTATCACATTATTAGTTTGGCTTTGGGAACAAAAAAAATTGGCACAAAAAATGATATAGCCTATTCAAATATTTATTCCTTTACTTTAGAAAAAAAGGAAAACAAAAATAATTAATTTTTCTGTACACTCTAAAAAAATAAAGGTTCCAAAAGGTTTTTTCCCCACAGGGATGTCATAGAAGAACCATTTTTGGTTCCACAAAGAACCTTTTAGTAAACCGTTCTTAAAAGAATATATATATTTTTTTCTTATTTCTTAGCGTGAAGATCATTTGAATAATCTAAAGAAACTTTTTCCACTATAAAGAACCTTTTGTGGAACGTAAAGGTTCCATGGATGTTAAAGGCTCTTCATGGAACCATCAATGCCTTTATTTTTAAGAGTGTAGAATAAATGTTTGCTATAAAGGTCAGCTTATATTTCACATCCAGAGCTGAGAGAGGTCCGTGTGATTTTATGACTAATGTTTTCACCAATATATGTAAAATGTGTATTTACATAATCATATGGGCTAATTGATTTTTGACAACAGTTTAAAATAATCTTCATGAATAATATAATGCTTAACATACACAACAGAATCATCCAAACAAAACAGAAACGGGTCGATTTTGAATTAGGCTGTTTACTCTTTATAATTTAAGAGACACCGACAGCGTCAGTCCAATACAAGAATAAAGTGCAAACGTCTGTTTAAACGTATGTATCCATTACATTAAAAATGAAATAAAACGAATAGACTACGTATATAGTACGATGACACAGATGCTACAGTTTTTGACATTTATTTTATGAATCGAAAACACGGTGTTTAGATCAGCCCACGTTTCACAGTCATGATCAAATCAGAGATATCATAAAAATGAGTGCCCGCAGTCGATGCTTTTATAACCCTTATAAAACATACATTCAGAGATTCACATGGGTTTTACACTGAGAAAGAGATGAAGGAAAAAAAACAGCAATGAAAATCCAGAGTGCTCCCACAATGCCTTGATGAAGCATAAAACAACCAAAATCATTTTTGTTGGTATTAACATAGGTATTTTACATGTGCCCGTACCATATCAATATTAGTCTATTACCTGAATTTGATTTATACACCGAGAATAAAAGCCTGATGTGTGTTCATATGAATTGGGCATCAATGCAATTGAAACTCTCCATTGAATACCTGATATTTGATTATTATTATTATATTCACAATACACTCATTAATTATAAATAAGTAAAGGAATGATCGTCGTTTCATTTAATGTTCATTTATTTTGCTTCAGAAACCATAGAGCATAAACTTGAACTTAAATCGTGTGTTATTATCCGTGAGGACAGAAACGCATGTTCCACACAGGAGATTTCATGTTTGGCAACAAAAGTGATTTCTGTAATATTTCACAAATATCCACAGAGAAACTTTGTTTCAAATAAAACGAGGCCAGCCTCTTTATTTTCATTATTTACTAATAACGTAGAATCAAAGCAGAAATGTTGGCGTTGTCACACAAACAGCCGAACATTCGTCCCAGCTGCTTTATATCATTATATTCAGATTCAGCTTCTTCTGCAAAAGTTCAGTCAAAGTTCAACATTGTGTAGTTGTTCGCATCCTTCCATCCATGAAAAGATCCACGTAAAGTTGTCCACTTCACAGTTTGTGTTCTTATAAATAGCCTATCCTTTTTTCCCCTCGCGTGTCCTTCACAAGAAAACATAAATAATGTGTTTTTCTGTTGTTCACTTCAACAAGCCACGGTTGCGCGCGATGCTTTGTTTGTGACGTCACAGTCCCAGCGCCGCGGCGTGTTTTTTCGCCTTCAGTCTCAGATCCGCGATGCTCGAGTTTTTGTTGGTGGTTTTCGCGGCCGCTGCCGCCGCGACCACCGAAGCTGCTGACGCGGATTCCGCCGCGAGCGTCGCGAGCGGCAGCCCGAACGGCGGCGCGGGAAACATCATGTAAGGCGCGTGCGCCGCCAGGTGCGAGTGCAGGTGATGGTGCGCGTGGGCCACGGCGCTGTCCAGCTGCAGCTGAGCCTGCACCTGAAAGGAGAAGGGCGGCACGTTGAGATGACTATCCTATGGACGCACGGGTGGGAAGAGAGGGGAGAAACACATTAACTCAAGAGAGACTCTATGCAGAGCTGTTACTGGGCACTGGATCAATTGCATTTAGGCTATTTATCATAATAAAAAAAATCATTCGGACACCTGCATTCCATTATTTTGGTAACTATATGCTCCCCTGAATACGATTCAAATCCATAAAGCAAACAGACGAATACACAAATCTCATCTCGTCTTTATGGAATGACATATTTATAGTAGGATATATTCTTCGTCTGAGACAGATTTCTCTCTTATGCTGACAATGCAATATACAGCAATACCAAAGAGAGATATTTGAGTGTGCAGTGCGCCATAAAGGACCCACAGACAGTGTATAAAGTGTTTGGGACGCCTCTGTGTTCGGGGTAACTTGCCTGCTGGAATGGCATGCGCAGAGCTCCCACGTTGACATATGGAGCGACGCGACACGCTTCAAACTGACTCGCCGCTCCGATGAGAACCCCTGAAAAATAGTGACATCGAGTTTTCTTTACACGCCACTTTAGCAGGGCAAACGAGAGACTGCACGAACTACTACATTTTGTATTTCACAGTAAATACACATTAAAACATTGTAGGCCGCACAACGTAGATTATATTATATTAAAATATATTAAATTAACGTGTATTAAATATATATATATATATAAATATATTAAATACAAGTATATACAAAGTAAATTGTATTTAAATATGTGTTATTAAAAAAAAGAAAACCAAAATAAATGGTTGATTTGTTTGTTCATTGTGTTTAAATTCAGCGCACCTTTATGTAACTGGTTTTCCTGCTTTCTGCATTTGGCCCGTCGGTTCTGAAACCAAACCTGAAAGCAGAAGACATTGATTGACAGCTGTTGGTGAGGGCATGTGTACATCCTCCCAAAATGACAACAGTCTCAGTAAAACTCTGTATCCCTGAGGAGGACCTTCTAAAATATTCATAATGCGTAACCGCACATTTTAATTATTATTATATCTTTATAACGAACGGCGCGGCCAACTAACCACAAAAACAAACAGATTTGTTCAAATGTTAAACAATCGGAAAGAAACTGAATCTTGATGTAATGCATCTGAATTAGTGCCATAAAATATCGTCTTTCTCCAATGGCTGGATCTATCCAGGGATTAGAGTCCCAGAAGAAGCGAACTGATCCTTTCATATAAACACCCAGCGTGGGACGATTGTAATGTCAGGGGTGGGCAGAAATTGGGACATTAATTAACTATATCCGAAAGAAAGTTTGTTACATTTTTTGTTTTGTTTTTTGTTGCTCATATAGCCATGTCATGGTCATTAGAGATTTGGAAATGATTGTGTGTTATGCATCTGTTTTGAATCACGCGCAGTTTCATTGCATTGTGTAGTAATTTTGTTTCACCATAACAACACAGCGATCGACATTGCATTTGCATAATATTTCTGCTGTAAGTGAAAGTGGAAACACGATTATAAATAATGAAATGGCCTGGACATTATGACTTCATCCGTTAAAACGGTGTATATCCTTTGAGCCAGTGGTGTGGCCTTGTCTGTGAATACTGAATATGAAAAGAGCATCAGATCTTTATTTGGGTAAAAATGATAGATAATTTATGTAAATCCGCAGGCCTTGCTTGGGACAATGCCTTTTGGTAAGATCCCAAAGAGAGACGATGGTTTAACTTTTTCCAGGGAGGTCTTTTGAGCCCATTTTTAAAAAGGACCAATGTATTCAAAGAGTGAATTTTATATCCCCACCCAAGGAATGAATAGATAAAAGAGAAAGAAATAAGATATTGTTTTTTTTTCTTCCCTGATCAATCACAGCAGAGCCAATGTCTATGTTGAATGTCATTATTCGGCTCGCTCGCTCGTCTCTTGTTACACATATATTATGTTTCTGTGCAGATGGTCTTCCCCATCCTAAAAAGCACACTACAGATGTTGCCTGCAGGGCCAATGCGCGCGAATCACGGAATCAGCTCTGCTCGTTGTTTTGTTCATCATAGCACAGCGGCGTTTATTTAAGCGGATTATTAGCACTTTTATTTTCAACAATTTCATCCCACCGTTCGACACATATCCCATACGCTGATATCTAATTGTACATTTGTAAAGATGAACTACAATATCGCCACAAAGAGTGTCCATGTAACATTTTAAAAACGACTATTTATTATAGGCCTATACCTAGCTCTTTTTATTCATCGATCCTATTTTAAATGCCATTTACATTTTTAATGCTTAAATAATTCAACAAAAAAACCCGCTACATTGTTACTGTTTCATTACATTCATAGCATAGTTTAATTTTTGTGTACTCAATATATGCCTAATGACACAGGTGATATATATATATATATATATATATATATATATATATATAAAGGTTACCATTCATTTTACACAGTGTCCCTGTTACATTGTAATTATACATTTAAGTACTGAGTAATAATAATTAACTAGCATACATATACTATTATAGGGTTAGGATTGGAATTTGATTTAGGGTTTGTTACATGTAATTATAAATAATTTATAATTATTACTACAGTATGCTAACATGTGTAACAAGAACATAAAGTGTTACCATATATATATATATATATATATATATATATATATATAGCCTACCATATATTATATTAGGCTATATATATATATATATATATATATATATATATATATATATATATATATATATATATTTCTTCATTAGCAGGTTATTATTTTGCACTTAATATGTAATTGCATTTAGCCTGTTACGGTTAACATTAGCACTAATCGAAATGATTTCGTCTCTCGCAAGGAAAGCCATCACTGCCACTACATGCGCACATGACAGCACACACACATATGCAGTGCCTTTCCATACACACAGCGCACATGACAGCACAAACACACACACACACACACACACACACACACACACACACACACACACACACACACACACACACACACACACACACACACACACACACACACACACACACACACACACACACAGGCTCTGACCTGCACCCTGGCCTCCGACAGCCCGAGTCTCTGGCTCAGCTCCTCTCTCATGAACGCGTCCGGATAGTGTGTTTCATCGAACAGTCTCTCCAGCTCATTCAGCTGCTCAAGGGTAAAGTTAGTCCGACTCCTTCTCTGCTTGATTTTAGTCTGTGTCTCATCCTCCAGCGGCTTACAATCCTCTTTGCGTTCTTTCACATCTGTGTTCCCTGAAAACAGAAATGAACGCTTGATCCAGTGATGTGAAGTGAGGGCAGTATTTGCCCACTGATGTCGGTCACGGATGTTTTGTCCTACACACAGCTCTTTAATTATTTACACACTATACATATGCATGGAGTTTCTCTCTCTGCACCGGATGCTTATGACAGAAATATTATCCTTTTGCACGTTAAAATTAACAACCTGGCAAAACGGGTCAATGTTACGAAAATGAAGTCCATAAAGACAACAATTAACGTACAGCCTGAATGAAAACCCCTGCTGTCAAAATAATAACCTCTATTCAAATGTGAAAATCCAAAACAACACGTTCACAATTATAGCTAAAGGAAAAATAATAAGTAGGCTATACTTTTTATTGAAATTATCTGTAATTTATATTATTAGGCTATTATTTTATTATTATTATTATTATTATTATTATGTTATTGTGGCTGTATATTCTACTGATATTATTTTAAGTTTCAGATTTGATGAACTAAGGCCTTTAGAGTGTCTCATACAAAATGCGTCTTGATTTATAATAAACTGCACATTCGTTGTTTGTTTTTTTAGAGTCATTTCTTTTTCTGTTTAGCATTAACTATTCGTTTAGAGAAGCAGGCTGTACGGGGAGCCTATATTTAGCCTAACCTTTTATCAGTCTAGATTGTTATCTAAAGAATAATCTGTAATTATTTCAAGCCTATAGCTACAAACAATATTTACAAACAATAGGCTATTAATTAAAATTTAGGCCCACATGCAACTATCCAATAAAATACAGCGCTCAATTTTATCACTTGAGAACTTTTGATTTATTCTCGGCACTTTTGTTTTTCAGGTTGCTCCAGTCCTATAACCACAGTAATGTCTGTCAAATTATTATGTGATTGTCATGCTTCGTGTAGTTTGGATTAAATCAATGTAACTTTCAAATAAAAACATAAATAGGCTATCGAAAGCGAAATTATAAACCTTAAAATACAAAGATAGGCCTATGGAAAAGAACTAGTGTGCTTACATCATTTTCATGATAAATGTCACAGAAAGCACCTCACCGTCTGTAAGTTTGGGACTGCTCGAGTCTCTGCTCCTCTCGGACGCGAGCATGTCCGCGTCTCTGGCCGGCGACGAGCGCACGGAGCTCCGCGTGATACTGTTCCCCTCCTCGCGCACCGGCTCCACCGACAGGCTCTCCCTGTTCCTCCCAGACCCGGTCTCCAGCACCTCCCGGTAGGTGATCACCTCCTTCTTTTCCTTCACTTTCTGATCAAACGACTTGGAGACAAACGCGGTAAGTTCTTCCATCACTGCACCCAAGAAGAAGAAAAAACACACTCTTCCCGTTAGATCCTCAGCAGTCTACCATATAAGACATCAACAGTGCTCTCTCTCTTTCTCTCTCTCCCTCTCTCTCTATCGGCCTGAATGCGAGGTGATGCGAGGAGATCTTTCACAATTCCTCTTGTTGCGGACTGTACAGACTTGCTGCCGATTCACTATTGAAGTCACACTATTTATACTTAGCGAAGCGTCTCTGCCCCTTGATCCGCGCGCGTTACCTTCCCTCTCCACGAGCCCCTTCCTTCCCATAGAGGGGGGGGGGGGGGGGGGTTCCTTATCTGTCCTTCAGATCCACATCACCCGTCCGTCCGTGCTTGCTATTGGCTAAGATTGACAAGAGGAGCAAATTAATGTCATTAAGCTGGACTGGTTAGAGTTTGGAAACACCAGGCGTGATGATGATGATGACGGGCTGAAACTACTGTAAAGGGCACACCGTGGACATCTTATTCGGTAACTCTTTGATCTGAGCTGGAAGACGAGAAGAGCAAAAAGAAATATGCACTTTGTGATCATGGAAGTGACACACACACACACACACACACACACACACCGTTAAAAATTGCATTTTGGTCCACAATTCTCTTGTAGAAGAGAAATCTAAATTCAGCTGCAGGCTTTTTGCGGGCTAAATATTTAAAGAGTCTGTTTTCTACAATTGATAATTAATGTAGCTAATGATATTATGATTGAGAGTCATCTTGCATAATAAACGTCTTTTTTAGTGATAGGCTAGTTTAATGATAATATGAAGAACGAACACCTTGAATCGGAATCATTTAAAGAGAATCCAAATGAGCAATTTTAAAAATTGACAAGTGTATCCTAGGCTTTTACATATTCCTGATCCTGGTCTCTACAGCAGCTTTACTATAGCCTCGTAGTCGAATAGCTTTAAAAGTGCTGTATTTACGTTTGTTGTGTTTATTCACAATGTCGCAGCATTAGAGAAATATTTAGCCTATTAAAAAAAATACTTTTTATTAATATTTCAGCTATCAAATGACAGCTGTTTAATGAATTGCAATTTTACTATGCTGCTTTATTGCTTCATCTTGGCAAAGTTATTGCATATTTGCATAACAATTGTAGCCGTGTAAGTAAATAGACTAAATGTAGCTTTTTTGGGGGATCAAGAGCGAATAATAATTAAAAAGAGTATGGTAAATAACGCGGTAAATGCCTATACAAAACTACACGCCTTTAATTGGTAAATCACAAAATAGGCTACTACACCTTGTCATCACCTCACCCTTAATAATTACCTCACACACACACACACACACACACACACAAAAAATGATCTTGTAGGGTAGCCTATAGGCTATTACTCTTACCTGCTATTAATGTAGGCTAACACTATTCTTATACCACGCATTCGGTATTATTCAAAACGCAGCAAAAATGAATGCTTTTCAGCATTTCACCCATCTCATTCACGAAGATAGGATAATAGCCTAATAATAATAGGTTCATCTTCCTAAAATTATTATAGCCTACATTTCATTTTTTAATTCAATTAGCCTAAATGTTAAGTAACTCTATTTAAAAGGGTGCAGTTTTGAGGCAATCGCAGCATACATTCTTGTAATCTGTTGGCTATAGTTTGAGTGAACACATAGCCACAATATTTGAATGATTAGGCTATCTTCAAATCTTTCATTTGGTATGAGCGTTTGCTTCTTCAAAATGGACTGAACTATTTAAATACTATTCAGTTTGACTTTATTTAAAAGGCATTTTGTTTGGGTAGTCGAGCTTTTACCTTCAACATTTGAGACAAACCATCTTTACCTTCACCAATTAATTTTTTTCTTTTCTAATTTGTCTGTTTAAAGGCTATGTCCCATTGACAGTTATATGTTATTTGTGTCTTGCGACAGAAAAGCCTTGTCCATAATAACCTAACGCTCCATGCCGTATTTGTTAAAATATTTACCTGATCACAAAATGTATGGTATTGTTTTTCTTTTTTAAACAAAGCATTTCACTCATCCTGCAATTTCTCAAAAAACAAAATTAAAACAGGTTTTGTGATCGTGTTTCTTTAAAAGACCTTGTCGCTAAGAAAAACAAATGTTGTGGGCTATTATTACCTTGTTTTATACAGTATGCCTATTACGCGTATCTTGCGCTTCCCTGACAAGAAGGTGAAAGTGACTTGCGATCGTGTTTGATTCGTAATGCCTGTCGGCTGCGCGCGCATCGATGATCTCAGGATCGCTTACTTTAGTCTGTTCATCGGCTCATGGCGCTGCTCTGTCAGTTGCTGTTATGACACAATAGGAGTGTGTATCGTTGCCTAGGTAAGAGTATGATATAGATATAAACGTAAGTTATTTTACATATAAACGCAAAAATATATTAGCAGACGCGCTATTTGTTTGTTGTGTAACGTGTGTTACAGAAAACGCCTGGAAACGTGAAAGAAATCGAGCTAGTAAGACTGACAACATTCGGCATTGAAGTGTTTAGCATGTATCGTTATACAGACATGTAAATGGACGCGATTTTCATATTCGCTTTTGTCCTGTAAAACCATACTGCACCTGGCAGCGTTTCTAACGCTAGTTTCGCCTAGTTTTAGGGTTATGTTTGGGTTTTAGTACAGCCCTTTACCTTATGAACGGTAGCAAATACGTTTTTAACATTTCTCGCCGTGGTACGACATTCCGTCAGTCTATGCAGATACATAATCTCATGTTTTATATTTTACCGCTCTTCTCAGCTCATATTACTACTTCAAATAAGAGTAATTAAGAATTCTAGGTTAGATTAAATGAGTGTACTTGCATTTTAATTTTGAATGGGGTCTTCACAGCTCTGTAAACTTAGTAACGTTAAATTTAAGTTTCGTACTTGTGCTTGAGCTACTGAATCACAGTGACAGCATGTAACTTAGTAGTAGTGAGAAGAAAAACAAAAGATTTTAGATATCTGAACACAATTGCATCAACATGCATCAATACAATTTTCCTCTCCATCTCCCCATTTAACCCAGTGACCGGAGTGAACATGGGCCGCCACTCCTCAGACAGCGAGGACACCAGTCGAAGCCGGAGGAAGAGGAGACCGAAACTGCGCTCTTCCTCCTCCAGCTCCTCTGAAAGCAGAGTGACCAGCCGCAGCAAACACTCCCGGAGACGCACTCGCTCCAGAGACCGAAACAGACTCACAGACCGGAGGTAGACAATGAAGAATGAGATAAAAACTTTCTCCCTGTAATCTTTCGTCAAAATGTATTAACTTGTTCTTCCTCTAAAACAATTATCTTGTTCGCCTGACATCACAAGCCCTCCTATTTCTCACCCCGGACCCAGCACCTGTCATATACAATTTCTAATAGCCTATACCTGGAAAGAGTTATTACATTAGCATTCCCGTTTATGCCAATGGCAGTTGCTCGGCTGGCACACTGATCCCGGGAAAAACGGCTAATGTGACTGATCGCTCGGAAACTGCAGCTTTGATCGGCTTGTGTGACCATGAGTTAGCGGTATATTAAAATGACTTGCTCCAGCCTAGTACATGAGGCATGAGCTGAACAACAACAACGTTATTACAGTACAGAATCGTCTCAGTTTAGTGATCTAGACGTTTGGACCAAAGCTGGATGCAAAACATTCTGTTACTGCATTCATACTATCTGCACTTTTACATTCTGTAACTGAACATGAGTCCCAAACAAACAGACATGTGCAGTTTCTTGTACCCAGACGTTGCTTTATGCAGTCACTTAGCACTGTCTTCCCGAGCTCAATTATTCATGATGCTTGCTCTGCTGCCATTATGTATGTGATGGGAAAGAGCTGCTCTCACAGAAAGAAGGATGTCTGTGGAGGTCAAGGAGCTAAACAGAGTGATCCTGATCAGCCATTGTTTGCATTATCCACACATGCATCTGTAAATCTATCGCTCGTCTTAAGTGGCCTGATCTATGTAATTATGCAGACGTTTAATGCCCTCATTAACCTCACCTGAAGAGTGTGAACTTTCAGCATCGCTCTGTTTGTGAACACGATTATCTGTTAGTCTGACCAATGGCAGTGTGTGAGCGCGTGCTGCTTGAACAATTCTTTTACATGTCTTGTGGTCAGACTGTACACACTATGTGGGTGTATTTCATATGTTTTTGGAAACCTTTTGAGAGAAAATTTCATGACTAAAAAATGAATATGATGTACACCATTATGTTAAAAGTATTTCGCAGCTGGGATCTATGTGAGTGTACACCTCTTTCCAATTTTAAACACATTTTCAAGGTAAAACCCAAACATCATGAATTATTAATACAGTGTTTGAAGGCTTGTCACCACTTTTACAGTCTGAACTAAACTTGCCTTGTATAAGCAGTGAAGAAGTTGTTAAAATATTTTTAATAAGAAATAATAAAAGACGATGCTAAATTACTCATGTTTTTCATTTCTTTAATGAGGCTTTTTTTTCTTCATTATGATGGCAGGAAAAAGAAATGACATGCATTTTTAATAAAAAATTAAAACATGGCTAATCAAACAAAAGGTGTATTGAAGTCATTGTATGCATGATTTGCTTTTTTAAATGTTTTTCTGAATAAATGAATGAAGGTTCTGTGGACGTTGACCCACATGCTTTGAGGGTTATGCATTTCCCATTCTCTCTAAAGCAGCACAAACGTTAACTTTGTCCTGAAATGCTGACACAATCTCGGAGAGAGGCGGCCTGATGCCTGAGCCGGGTACCATCCGATGCAGAAATGCATAATAAATTTAATTATGGTTTTTAGATAAACATTTTATTTATTCATGATGTGGGGAATGGGCTTGCGCTTTTGATTTAGCTTTTGAAAGTGCCTCTAAGAAGTCCTGGTCTATCAGCTGGAGTAGAGAAGAGGGATGTTGACAGAAGCTCATTGGAGAGAAGAAGGAGAGAGAAATAGAGTTCATTAGTTAAAATAATGCAGTCAGACTGGTCTATCTCCGTGATGTCAGCCTTTCTAAACAGGGCAGAGAGTCACACTGGCTGATGGGTAGAAGAAGCTCAAGACTTTAAACACTGCGGCTCTGTTGGTTTGCAAGTCCTGGGATTATCTGTTTGTCCAGGCAATGGTGGGTGGGCCAGTGTTCATGAAACCTATTTTAAAACTAAACCCTTGAAACCTGACTGTCAGGTAAAACGTTTTTGATGAGCATTGAAATTATAGATGAACAGAATAGTCTGTGTGTTTAATGGACTGTTGTTCCCGATGTTTCAGGCACAGAAAGCGCTCCAACAGCAGCTCCTCCAGAGGGTCCGTTCACAGGAGGCGGAGCCGAAGCGCAGATAAGGGGCGGAGGCACAGGTCACACAGATCTCAATCCCGCAGTCGAAATAGGAGGTAAGAACGAGCACACTGATTAATATAAATAGTTATGGTAAGAATTGTTCCTTAATGCTGGTGGAATGAATGTGAGCGGGCGACTTCAGACCATTATTTATATATGTCAATCATGCAAAGCATGGTGTTTGCTAAGGCAAGAATGAAGTATTAAACCTCATTCTGCACTGTTTGTGCTGGGGACGTGAATAATGCTGCTATCATATTTATGGTTTTCAACTGGTGGATGATAAAACAGGCCAAACATTTAAATATCTACCAGAATCTCATACTTTTTTCATAAAATTTTCTGTGCAAGAAAAAATATCACTTTTTTTATATGCTAAAATCTAAACATCATCTTCATCAGCAGCAGCAACAGTGATTTTCTGCCTCTCCCCCCCTCCTCCTCATTCGGCTCAAATGGTAACATGTGCTTGGCTAATTAGCGTATGACAGGTTGCCATTAAAGCCCTTCTGTTCGCAGAGCCACTCACTCTCACAGCTGCTTGTCCTGTGCACATAGATACTCACACTCATTACAGGGGTTATTAGTGTAGATTATTATTGTTTTTGTCTGTATTAATTAAGCACTGGCACAAGCACCCTTGGGTCAGTCCACGTTTGCCTGCCCTTGTGCCTGTTCGCGGCTTGGAAGAAAAAGGGGGCACTTAGGTTGATGAATTAATGCAATTAAAATATAATTATCCATCAGCCGTTTATGTAATTTTTTATCTAAAATAAGCTCTTGTGCACATCGACACTCACAGGAATAAGAACAGCAGGCTTTTTGTTTTTAAAGGTAGGCTATTTCATTAACATTGCAAATGTGTGTAAATTAAGGAGTGTTTTGTTAAACGCTTTAGAAGTGTAAAGATGGCTTTCATAATACATAGAGGCTAAAGCCTTTGTTTACTTGTGTTTGGCTGTAAGAGATGCTGGAATCATTTAAATAAGTCTGGAAATTATTCATTCATATCTTAATTAGACTGACACAGATAAACAGGGATTATAGCATCTTATTTAACTCTATTAAATGTTTTGTTGGTTGCAGTTTCCTTTTAATCCAGTATTTTACATTAACTCTTACCCTGTGGGAATGAGATTATTTGACATGAAATTATTTGATTAGTTAACTATGGAAAATAGTAGCTATTATTGTTAAACATCTGGGCTGATAACTGTTAGGTTATTAGTTCATGGCCATGATCATCGTACCCTTGACTTCCTCCTGAGGATTGGCCTTGTAATAAATGTAGCGTAAACTGACCGGGATAAAAGCGTTTGCTAAATGAAAGTTTAGGTGACGAAGAAACGTGAACGCTTTTTCACAGCTTTTGGCACGTGAAACGTATGATGTCAGAGTTTGGTTTGTTTAGTTTGTGTGAAAGTTGTTTTCTGGACTTGCAGTGGAAACCAAGTAGTTGAGCCAGTGTCATAACAGCCTAAAATGTAATAGATTTATTAGTGTCTCAGGTTTCTTTTTAATGCAAGCTATGTGACCATACTGTTAGCTATTGAGGTCATGTTTGGCATTTGAAAACAGGCTGAAAAGGAACAAGAACAAGGAACATATTTAAAAGAATCAGCACATGAGTTTTGAAAATCAAATATACAAAATGTAATGTATTCACATGTTATACATTGGATACCACAGACATTATGGATTTTGTCTATTTGATTATAGGTAATGTATACAAAGTGTATTTTCTAATGTGACAACATTTTCATTCAGCATCTTTAAAGTGATAGTTCACCCATAAATGAAAATGCTAATTTTCTCATAACCTGTATGAGTTTGTTTCTTCTGTTGGACACAGAATAAGATACTTGAGAAGGGCCCATCAACTGTTTGGTTACAGACATTCTCCAAAAGATCTTATTTTATGTCTAACAGAAACAAACTCATACAGGTTATGAACAACTTGAGGGTGAGTAAATGATAAAACCTAACTATAACCATTTAAGGTTAATATGTAATATCTACAGGCTCACTACATACGTTTTTAAAACAAATGCATCTAATTTACTGTAACAAACAATGTAACTTAAAGTAAAGTGCATGTTTAAATTACTAAATTGGAAGAAGATCACGTGTGTTTGTAGTGTGTCACATAGTGTGTACAGTGTGTTGTGTTTTGGAGATTAAGTCAACATTTTTACGACCCTAATGAGAGCACAATAGCAGGTTTTGAATAAATGACTAGCTGTATTACAAGTGACTTAAATAGGTTAAATGAAAGCCCTTTCGTTAGTAAGCCTGTTAAGCCATATTAGTTTTCACTATTTTGAGCCGTGTTATTGCATTTTATTTATCCCAGGTTCACCCTCATCGGTGAAAACTGACGGAGAGTGCCTGAAGCGCGCGATGGGCTAGACAGAGTGAAACGGGTTACCTGGGTCGGGCTAGCGATCTGTCACTGTCGCGTTAAAAAGGTTTGGGTCTAATAATGGCGTTTGGGATGAGGCAGACTGATAAATCAGGTGTGAATTGAGTGGACAGCTCTCTTTGATTGATACACTGACAGGATATGAGCAAGTGCCATACCAGATAGAGAATATGAGAACGGGAAAGAGAAGAAAAGAATAGAGCCTACAGAAAAAAAAAAGATCCAAGGAGTGGAGGATATTATTCTGAGAATGAGAACAATAACTGCGGCATGGAAATATTGCAGGAAAGAAGATTAGGGCAGTTCAGTTGGGCATATTACACTCCTTGGCCGCTATAAAAAAATAAACAAGTAATGCAAGAGAAATGCATAAAGTTAGAAACGTGTGGATTCTGGTGTGCTGTTCAGTGTTCACCTCTCCGCTCTGCTATTTCCCAGAGTAGTCCGAAAATAAGATGAACAGAGTGGGTACCCATAGAGAATCAGTCTTTCCCCCTTGACATGTAAAACAGACACGAGTAGCTGATAAACCATTAGACGTTAATATCTATTCCTTTTGATCAAGTTTGGCAGCTCATTCAGCCAGGGTACTACTGGGAACAAAATATTGTTGAATGCATTTCTCTTGCATTATACAATGGGTGGGTAACTGTAATTGACGCATTGGGGAATTCACCGAATAGTTACGCTACTTCTGTGCATGGCATGTTAGCGCAAATACTTGCATCTTATTCACTAACCCACGTGATCCAGTTTAGTGGGCGCAGCGTCTTAAATACGTAAACGAAGTCTTTGACGTTCCTTTTTGCACAAACATGCCTATACTTAGATAGTTTCATTCACAGAAATTGCCCCGATAAAGGTGATAAATAAACATAGCATGTATAATATATATATATATATATATATATATATATATATATTTGCATATATAAAAAGAGATGTTTGAGTGCTGAAGCAGGTGCTTTGATATAATCTGCCCTATACAGGACTCTAAACTTTCTTTTTAGGAGCACTTGGGCTGCTAATTAAAACAAATTAGGAGCACCTTCTGATCAATGACAGAAATTAACCTTCCCATTATGAGGCGATATTTGACTCTTTAAGATTACTTTTTATTATTTTTTAACTACTTAATATGTCATATTTTATGTCAAATTTGCAAATTTATATTTATAAATGGAATTAAGACACAATCAGGAGGAATAATTTTCCAATCAAATGAAATCAGTATCAACAAATTTCACAAGACATTTTTTGATACTCCATGGTATCGAGGCAATTCGGTCTGTGCCTAAAAAGGTTTGAACTCGACACCCAGCCCTAGAAAGGAAATAATTGGACTGAAGTCACACAGCCCTAGTTTCTTGCTGTCATTGCTGAAGGGTTGCTTTCGTTGCAATATCTCCGCTCTCCACAAATGTATTGTCACGCCAGCTTTGCGTCATGAGATTGGCTCTTCTGATTGGCCTTTATGGAGACCACCTGTCAAACTACACTGTAAAAAATAAACCGTAATTTTTACGGGAAAAAAACGGCAGCTGTGGTTGCCAGAAATTTACCGTCAAAAATACGGTAGCAACGTTATTGGTATTACGGGATTGCACCCACTGTACTGTATATTTTACGGTTTATAACTATCTAATTATCATTTATGTTGCTATAAAAACAGTTTACACCTGTCAAAATGTATATATTACATTGTAATATTTACGGTTTATAACCATCTTTTTTACAGCTCAGAACTGTTTAATTTAGAAGTTTATGTTGTAATAGTTACGGTGACAACCTTTAATTATTTCACAAAGCAGACAGGAAACTATTTAAACTACGGGAAAACATTAAAGCCCACTTTCACAGACAAGGCTTAAGACTAAAATGAAAATAGTCTTAATGGAAATAAATTGCCCTGACACATCTTAACATGTTATTGTCATTATTTTGTCTCAAGATGCTCACCAGAAATTGTTTTTATCTAAGACATTTTAATAAAATCAGATTAAATATCTTAATTTAACTAAGGCATAGTCCTAGCTTAAGCTAAGCCTTGTCTGTGAAACCGAGCCTTAATATGTAAATGCTGATGAACTGATTTTTATTATAAATAAATTGAATATAAGTGAATTCATTCAGCAATTCTGTCAAAGCATTATTTTATCACACTAGCTGGGAGCTAGAAGAGATAGAAGTTACATTGCTAAAGATTCAGATTTTACCTCTAAGAAACTATTAAGAGTGCTTTTATACTAACTGATGAATATACATCCTAAATCAAATCACAAAACCAATCAAAATCTATTTAAGACTTACAGATCAATGTGTTCCCAAGTATTTTTTAATAAAGACTGTCAGGCATTTAAAACAACACAACTGTTTTGTTGTGTGTTCTTGTCAAGTCTTCTTATCAGAAGTATAAAACGGCTTAAGATCAGTCTTAGGATCAGTCAGTCAAGACTACTCATTTACAATTACGAATTTAAAACATTTCTGCTACATAACTGCCACTTTAAACTGAGCTTTAAACCTAGGTAAAGGTTAAATTAAACATTTACAATAATAACTACTAAAGCAGAACAAGGCACAACACAAGTGCTTACATAGTATACATTGTTTCACATGTTAAAGGATATTTCCGGCGCAAAATGAACCTATCGAGTCGACCGTTCTGTGTGATGCGTTTTCATGATAATCGAATGTACCCAGTTTTAACGTTAGTTTTAGATTAACCACAGATTAGCTTATAACGCTAGTGTATGGGGCATCGAGTAAGTACAAATAAATCGCTAGTTAATACCACTAACAAGGCTCAAAATAGCCCCACACTAACACGCTAGCATAATGAGGGTCTCTACCTGCAAACCGAAGCATTGAGAACTTTGTAAGTGTACAGACAGTTTAATAAGAAGATGCTTTGTAAAGACAGTACACTTCGTGTTTACAGGCAGGAGCCATCTTTGGAAAACAGTCTCGACCAGTCGAACCACGAACGCCGTGCTCCTTGAGCTGATCTACACAGCAATAATAAGACACTTCATCACATGTTCAGAAGTTTTCTTTACCACAGCGCTAAAGATCAGTGATCAGCTGCATTTGATAGCAGTGATCTTCGTTTAATATTCAGCTCTCTCATAACAGTTTTTATTGTTGCTATGTTTTTTTCTTTGATTGGCGAACATTGGTGTTGCATGTATTTTCTACAGTGGAAGCAGGAACTCAGCTAGGTTTAGTTTTTCCTCTGGGATCTCTCCTGTGCTTTGCTCCTGGGGCTCACAGTGGGGGTTAACGGCTCTCCATAACCCCTCCTAAACACGCTGGCGTAGTTCCAGAGCACAATATTCACATGCACATTATCATCTGACTCCATGCAAACCTAAGCCTAACCTTCTTTTAGCATGTGTGTTCTGGCGTGGTTCAGGTGTGTGTTCTGTGTTTCATCAAATCAACATGCTTCAGTTTCCTCAATCTAAGAGACAGCTCTCCTCTCCTCCTCTGCCTTTCTTCTCTCCTTCTGTCCCGAGTGTCTGCTTTTTTTATTTATTATCTCCTCTAAAGGCTAGTCAAACGCTGCTGGCCTTTGTTGTCAGAAACTTTTATTTACCAAAGAGGGGCGTAAGTGAGTGACATGGCAAGGGTCTTTTATCCCTGGCTAGCCGCAAGCACAGCTCTCTCTTGCTACCAACAGCAACCTAGCAAACCTCCATCACCCCACCCCTCCATCCACAGATTCCTCCAGCCGGCTCCCCTGGGCAGAAACATCCATAGAGCTGTCTGTAAACACTGCCTTACACATGGACGACCATTCACCTGCTTATTTTTAGACATGCACATGCACACACTGGATGTACAGACCGGGGATGCACATTTATAAACACATTTACCTGTAGCTGGTTCAAATCGGTTAACCGACAAGCTATAAGATCCCAATAAAACTAACGATCAGAGGCTATTGTCAGTCTTCACTGGCTGAATTTGAAGAACTCTGACAGATCGTTCAGTGGTTTCTGTCATTTTGACTGAGCAAAAAAAAACGAAAGATCAAAGAACAATGAATTGCGGTTTCCACAAAAGTATTGTTTTCAACGTTGATTATAATAAGTGTTTTTTTAAACACAGAATCAGCATATTGGAGGGATTTCTGAAGGATCATGTGACACTGAAGACTGCAAAAAATTCAACTTTGCCTTACACAGGAATAACATTGTAAAATATATTAAAATAGATTTTTTTTTATTGGAATATTTCACACTTTTAGTTTTTTTAATGATAAAATTTGATACATTTTTATTTTGATAAAAATAAATAAATGCAGCATTGATGAGCATAGAGACTCCTTTAAAAAAGCATTAAAACACCTTACCGAACCCATACTGTGGGGTAGATGATGACTAAAAAGTGATATAGGCCTAAATTATCCCTGAAAATGAATAGAACACATTTGTTTTTGACTGAGCATATCTGAATATGTACGCACACACATTTGTACCTATGTCTGGATGCTATGAGCTGTAAAATAGGCAAGGAATAATAGACCATTGTATTAGCCTATTGAAAATGAATGCACACCTCTGGTGGTAATGCAGACCCCACGCTCAGTAGAATGGCTGTTGTGAAAGATTAATTTTCAATAACATTTCTGCATTTTTAAGAGATTATTCAGGTGTCCGTTGCAGAATATGCCTGGTTGTGGTGGTCTGTCATGTTTCAAGCTCCATACCCTGAGAAATGCTGGTAAATTTGGTGAATGCTGTTAATTTAGACAACCCACTTCGTTATTAATGGAAATTTAATAAATGATGCATTAAAGACAAGATCAAAAATGCCAGACTGCATTAAATGCTTAAATGATCATGAAACCCTAAATCACAAAGCAATGAAATCAATAAAATCACATGTTATTTTGAAAATTAAGGGAAAGTGTTTAATTTTTATACTTTTTTTTTCATTTCTTTGTTCCGGTTTAAAAAACCCCGAAAGGTTGAAGTTTACAAAGTCATACTCAGAGTCATGATTGATGCACAGAACTGCAGAGAACAGAAATATGTCATTAGATTCTGATCTCCACATTATTCATGAAAGGGAATGCCCACCGATTGATTTCCATCCAAAACAGCGGAGAATATTAAAAAAATCCACACACTCGTGGAGCAGACATGAGAGTGGTTTCTACACAGCAAGCTAAGCATCACACGCAGAGCGAATTACAGCTCGTATCCAGACATGTTTAAAGAGAGAGTTCACCAAAAAATCCTTCAAAAAATGTCTTGGTTCTTAATTTTACTCCATACTTGTCCAAGAAACTTTTTTTTTAACGTATATGTGCTATTTTTTAATCTCTAAAGGCTGGTCAAATGCTAGTCAGAAACAGGTTCAACACATACAAACATGCAAACATAAAAATGTTTTATTTCTATGGTTGTATTTGATCATCTGCAGCAAAAGTATATTTTCTAATTTAAGGAGAGTGATAATTATAAAAGAAAACATTTAGATTTCAAACAGTGTCATCATTGTCTCTTACTTTGACTAAAAGTCAAGAAGCCCCCAAGAAATTTCAAATCCCCTATATTTACAGAGATATTTTAAATGAGAAAATAATAATAAAAAAATGACACGTGTATTTTTACCTAAATAAACAGTCATTGTTTGAGGCAATAATAATGAATAACAATTAGATTGCAAAGTGTCGTCAGTGTCACTCATTTTTTGACGAATAATTGAGGAAAAGACTTTCAGATATTCAAATGAGACATAAAAAAGATTTTTTTTAATGCCAGGCTAATGTTTGCACCTTGTGTGAAGAGCTAAATCCATTAATTCTATTCAAAACTAAACATTGTTTTTTTTTTTTACTTTAAACCATGAGGCTGTAAAAGGATCTGTGGAAAGAGACAGACCTGTAATAAGATTCTTTATCACTAAATCCACGGAGTGTGTTCAGAACCGACGTGAACAGCTAGTGGTTAATGACGTATTCAAGCGCGCTCTCCTCTCCATGAGTGGTGCAAGAAAATAACCTGTTTCTCTTTTTAACACAAGTCTGCTTCTTTCCGTTGCTCTCACCCGCCCCTTGTCTATGTGTAAGTTTTACAGCTTAGAGATCTTGCTATAACAAAAATCAACTGGGTCTGACAACATAATCCTAAATAAACCCAAATTAGACCCAAACGTTGTACCCTACAACTGCACATACTTATAAACCAGTTTATGGGGAATAAAGTCTCAGATGAGTGGACAGGGCAAAAAGAGTTAACCGTAGTTTAGTTAAAATTGACCAAAAATATATATATTTGGCCACTAATATTACTTTTGGTCAAAAAGGGTTAAACTTCATGTTTCTTGTTCACAGTCACGGGATGCTGAAAGATTCTCACTTACATCACTGCGATTTCGGGCGTACCTCATTTTCTTGTAATGTCCATTTATGAAAGTCACTTCCGCGATCTAAACGTGATTGATTTGCAGTGTGTTGGTGACCTTCCTGAGTTGAATGCAGGTGTCACTCTCGTAAACACTGAACTGTGTGTCTAGATTACAGAGCAGGACTAAGTACTAAAGGGTGAAGTGACTACTGAATTTAGCTTCTGTGAATAAAATAAATAAATAAATCTATGGGTGCCGTCACCCTGAGATTTCACAAAGCATACCAGTTAGACCTCCAGTCCATGTATCATTATTTGTGCGAATTCATGAGTGCCTACAATGATTGCTAGCACAACCTTTGAAGAAATGATTGTGTTGTATCCGTCACGTGAGCCTCCATTGAGAGCATTGTGTTGTGGGAATTCGAGACATGGCTGGCTGCTAATTCACCGTGAGCTCAGTTTATTTCATCCTATTCAAAGTTACGTGTGGTGGCTGCCTCCTTTTCAAGCCTCTGCTATTGGAAACTAATATAAAATGAACTGGCCTCTCTTTCCTACTATCCATCCCCCATTTAAGCCCTTCTTGAAGTTCTTCCAAATTACGTTTTAAATGCCAATTAGGAGGTTGAATGTAGTAAAATAAAAGCCAGTGCTAGTAGAATGGCCTCACCTTCTGGCTGACCAGGCTTCTGAGAGCACATGCCGAATCTTTGGCTCCGAGCATGACTTTGAAAGAAAATATCCTGCCTAATGAACACATTAATTAGAACCATAACTATTTATAAGATGATAATTAGAAACGAAGCTAGGTAAACTGGGCTCTTCCTGCAATTAATGGTGGATTAATTACGGGCCATAATTAAGTGGCGTTTTGAAATGCATTAAGGTGAAGTACAGAGGCATGCAATAGCTTTGTGATCACTGGCATAATTATTCGCTGGCCGTTTGAGCCCCGCTCACTCTGAGCCCGCTAATCAGCATCATTGCATCGTTATATATGCACTTAAAAAGACTCGCCACTGCAATAACGGCCTAATTATTTCTAATTGGCAGGTCCAAATGTAGTCTCTGCATTGATGGGATGAGTCTGTATTAAGCGATTGCTCCGAGAGGAGAGCGCATCTACCCAAGGGCTGAAACGTACCTTCGCATAGAAATCAATGAGATACTCGCACTGACCGGTCATTGTTTCTGAAGAGAAATGACAAGGCTTTCGTTTTTATAAAACGCTGAAGAAGCCATCTATAGTACTAGAAAATAAAGGGCCAGTCAGAAAGCTTATTGATAAGTCTAATTCTAGATGTTTTTTCAGCAGTCTGACCAGGCTTACAATCAAAGGCATTTTAAAACTAGTCTGCCTACTGTGATGAAACCGTGAGTAATCAGCTGTTTTCAATGGAGATTGGGTCTGCAACACACGTCGTCGTACACATCCATTGACAAATGTCAAATCTCAGATGGAGTGGGATCAGTTTGGCTGTGAAATCAGGGAAAAAAGCATGCAGGACATACATAAATACAGTATATTTCCCTGTCCTTTATGATGATTCTTTGCCAGCCTTCAAAAATAGTGATTGTATAACTAAAGCTTGGTGAAGTGTGTCAGTGATTGCTGACATTGGATGTTGGTATCATTGCAAATTTATATTTAATTAGATCGCCATCTTAACTTTGCTTCCCGGACTAAAACGGACGTAATTGTATGTGGCCACTGGCGTATTTTCAGTTAATTTTTACTGTGACAACCCTAGATTTTACATATTTTTACAGTTTAATCTTTTAATCTGCTTTATTTACCTATGTCTTACAATAAAAAAGGGAGATGGCATTGTCTCTTAACCTTACCTGAACAGAGAGGCATTATACTTTTGTAAAAAAAAAAAAAAAAAATGCATACAAGCAAAAAAAAAACAACAAAAAAAAATCTGGCTGCTGTGGTTGCCAGAATAATTCGGAAAAAATTAAATAACTAATTGAACATCTTACAGACAAAAAAGGTATTTTTTTATTTTTAAATTTAGACACACACACACACACACACACACACACACACACACACACACACACACACACACACACACACACACACACACACACACACACAAAAAAACATATTTAATATTTTACATATACTGGCATCACTCATAATACCACATGATAATTCAAAGCTAATCACAAGCATGGTAACACACGTCACACTAAAATAATGCAATAAACACTGATTTAACAACATATGATGTGACATAAACCCTGATGTACATACCTGATGGCAAAAACAACAGCTAAGAAACCGTTAATAAAACAAAAAATCATCAAATGTGAACGGTCACACAGGGAATTCTGGGAATGTCAGTTTACGGGTTTTCGCTGTAAATTATAAGATGATATATATATTTTTTTAAATGGTTAATTTAACAGCTGCATGCAATGATGCACATTATACATGATTTTGTACATTACACAAATCCACACAGATCTTGTGACGGACAAATAAATTTAACACACAAATAAATGTACAAATTACATTTGTGCTCTACATCGAAAATATGTTTACATACACACACATTTTTAGACTTATTTTATCGGTGATATCAGTGAGCTCTAAAGACAGGCTACACTCATAGATCACATTTGTGTCTGAGACTCGGGCTTTTATGCCACAAAGAGATTTACAGGAATAAATATGAGACACAGATGAGTCCTCGCTCTACTATAATGTGAGAAAACGTCACATCCTGTGATTATGAAAGTTTCAAAATCGTACAAAATAATGAACCAGTATTCTCCTACGTTTTGAATTAACGGATGCTTATGTCATCTATATGCAACACACACACTTCTGTTAAAATCGTAGAAGTTTAGTGTTTCATGTTTAGTGTTAAAGTATTTCATGACCCTTTAAATCCAAACTACAGTAGTCAACATTTGAAGTGGATCAAAACCTTTGAACAAAGTTATACATGAATTTTGAACTATACCCGTTCTTGTCTTAATTGTGTTAATGATGAACTATTGTGATCCACTTCAAATGCTGACTGTACTTCTATGGTATTGAGCACACCTTGATTCTAGTAGAGGACAGTCCTACATGCACCTCAGCAGACAATATGTGATAGACATAAACAGTTTATCATTTTACAGTTTGATTTATATCCATCTGAAATATGAAGCTCATCAAATATAAATATACTAAAAATACAACTTATAGCCAGAGGAGAACATCCCCCCGGTCAAGCCTGGTTTCTCCCAAGATTTCTTCACTACCAACACCTAATAGTGTTTTTCATTCATTGCCACAGTCACCTTTTGGCTCGCTTGATGGGGTCATGCTGACAAACATAAGGCATATACACTGCCCCCCCCCCCCCCCCCCCCCCCCCCCCCAAAATAGTTTGTATTTAAATAGGCAAATGGGCTTAAGATTCTATGACTGATCATTATTGCAGTGATAATTATGTTTATGGCACGTTTGGTAACAGTTCTTCTAACCCTAAATAGATGGAGTGTGTAGCTTTTTATTTCTTAAACATCCATTTAGGAAGACACATCATGGCCATATTCCAGGATGACAGTGTCAAGATTCATTAGGCTCACATTGTGAAAGAATGGTCTTAAAGAGACAGCAGCCTAATAAATCTGCTGCTGTCTGTGCGATTTGATGTTCATACAAAATCACCCTAATTTGCATCTTTTCTTATTTTTTTCTTTTTATATCTTTGCTTATATATTTGCTTTAAAGATTAAATAAATTAAATAACAACATTGTGATATGAAATGACATAAAGAAAATGTAATCCCAACCTATTCAAAGGTTAGTGAATGTGTTTGATAATGTGTTTTTAAAAATTAATTTATAAAACAGTTCTGGCATATTATGCGGTTACTTTTACTGTTGTTTTAGTTATTTTCCCAGGTATGTATTCAGTATTGGTATCGAGATATTTACATCATGGAGTGTATCGAAGTCATATTGCCGGTATCGTGACAACACTAGTCACTTTAAGACCTCACACACATCCTATTTTAACTTTAACTCTATATTAATTTAAAACTTATTTAAGGCTGTGCTTATGAGGATACTCGACAAAATGGGAATTTTGTGTGTTTTTGTCAGTTCAAGCGTGAATGAACTCTAACCTGGACTGGCAGACTGTCTGAAGCGGCTTTCTGTGCGCGTGTTTCGGGTGTTTGTTCACAGAGCTGCTTCATAGACAGTGTGCCACAACAGGGTTGAGTTCAGTTTTGCTTCTTATCGCGTTAAATAGTTTATTTATTTATTTATTTTTAACCGGGACAATGCACATTAAAGTAACACTATGTAGTTTTTCAACCTTCATTATATATTTCCAAGACCCTTGTGATGGTACATCGACTAACAATAGGTAGAATGACAAGTCTGCCATAGCCTGACAGTGTCTGTATCGCTTTTACTGGCACTTTGAACTTCGGGTTTCGGGTAGGAACCCGAGCACAATAAAAAACTACAAAATTCGACTGCTTACGGCATACGACACTTCCCCCACTTCCTCAGATTCTGACGTGAGAGCCCAACTAGCGTTTGATACCCGTCTGTATGTTGTTGTCATGGCCGAAGCAACAACTAAAAGGAAGAAGGCAAAGGTTTTGTCAGAGGAGACTAAAAGAAGAAAAAGGGAGAGTGACAAATTAAAAGACCGGACGAGGATCACTATTGGAGGGAGAGCAAGACAGTTTGAAGACGGTGAGAGTGTGCGCGCGCGCGACCGGCTCTCTCTCTCTCTGCTTGTTCAGTAACATGCACCCTGTCACAAGCGCAGCAGTCAGTCATCTGTAAAGTGTTTATACATTTATAAATAAATCAGGGAGTCAGGGAGCTGACTATCGGGCGAAATGTAAAAGGCTGAATAACAGGGCCTGGCCATGTTACGGAATCTATCTGGTCCTCCATTTATCTTCATGAATCAAGTAATGCAAGTAGAGTAGCGAATTATCAATCTGGTAGCTACACTAACATGCTAGTTTATGATGGTTATAGTAAATAATCTTTCAGGATAACTATCCTAATGTCTGCAGGCTGATATGTTTGTGTATTTATTTTTCTGGTGAAAGTGACTTGCCTCTGGCTATAATGCAAATCGATGTTCAAATTTGCAGATTCATCTATGGTAGCTTGATATTATAATATTGACTATATATGGCTATTACCTACCACACAAACATTGAATTGAATTAGCATATCCGTTATGTAAAACAGTAGACAAAGGCTACTATAATGACGCTGTCTTGTAAACGTGAGCTTCGCGATCTTTTGACGTTTGAAAAAAACAAAACCCATGAAATTATATTCATATGACATGCTGAAATATATGCCAATGTACCTGGGATGAAGACATTTCACACGCAACGCTGGCAGTCTGCCCAAGACGTGAGAACTCGTGAGAACTCAAGACGGTATCGGCTTGTCAACAAATGCACACGTGTATCCCCTGGTGTAACCATGACAGATTTTACGACAGTAGTAGAAGACAATACTGTTTCCCAACTGTAGGGGGACCCTGAGAGCAAAAAACGCAAAAACGACATAGTGTTGCTTTAATCAACACGGTAGTACAACTTCAATGTAAATGTGCCAGAGTCAGCTAAATAGCTAATTTTCTTCCGTAGTGCCTGAGCAGGTGATACTAGCTATTGTCCAACATCATCAATACATGTACATCTTCAACAAATACTGCAAGAAAAAAATACATTAAAGTTATCATGCAAAACTACATTACAAAAGTGATAAAAGTATGTTAAAAAAATAGCATTGAATGAATGAATGAATGAATGAATAATATTATTCCCATGACAGTAATAATAGCCATATATTGTAAAACAAATGCCCTGAAAAATAAATGTAACTTTCATAATTGCATGCAAGCGATAAGCCCGTGAGCTTTTGACGGAAACTGCAGTCGAGCTCTAATTTTATCGGAAAAAAACTTTTTTTAGTTTTTTAAAGACGGTTTTTACCCAAGACTTGAGTCATAAATTAGTATAAATATTAATAGCATCACTGGTTGCATCATTGCTAACTTACTGTCCATCTGTTAAAATGGCGAACATATCAGGTGTATGTTATTTACCTTTTGGTGCAGATGAGAATAAATCTGAATTGCTCGCGGTGCAGTCTGAATTAGAAGCTGTAGAAAAGCAGATCCGTGACCTTCTAGAGAGACAAGCTGAGCTGAGAGACCGGCGTTTAGCTCTTGAAACATCACGCGCTGATGCACACGGATCAGTGATTAACGTTAGTAACCCGCTGACGCTGACCTCGTCTACTCCGTGCGTTTCTCAGCATTGGTCCCGAGCGTCCAGGTCACGATCAGCCATGGTTTCATTCACTCCGGCTCCAACACACCACCACGAAGCCTGGGCGGTTCCGCGGAAGCCGCGAGCCAGGACAAGAATCTTTTCGCCCCTCCCGGTTTTCGAGATCTCCACTCAGAACCGATTCTCCCCTCTTCGTGAAACGGAACGCGATGCTGTGATCATCGGCGATTCCACCGTCCGACACGTCCAAGCTACGCTAGGTAAAAGTAAGGTGCACAGTCACTGCTTTCCTGGTGCTCGTGTTCTCGATATCACTGCGCGGGTAACTGAGATCTTGAACGGTGACGAGCGCGTCGGAGCTGTTGTGCTGCACGTGGGAGCTAACGACATTAGGCTGCGACAGACGGAGGTTCTGAAGAAAGACTTCAGGAGCCTTATCGATACGGTACGCAGCACATCGCCTGAAAAATCGATTATTGTGTCTGGACTGCTTCCTACGTACCGACGAGGGCATGAAAAGTTCAGTAGATTATTCACGCTAAATGAATGGTTATTGTCATGGTGCAATGAGCAGAAACTGATTTTTGTAAATAATTGGAATCTGTTTTGGGAGCGACCAAGGCTCTTCCGCGCTGATGGCTTACACCCAAGTAGAATCTGGGCAGATCTTCTGTCGGATAACATCTCCAAGATGTTCAATACCGTTTGACTAGTAACCAAAAATCCAAATCACAGTCTCTACTGCACCAATTTAATTGATATTAATACTAGTGTAGAACATTGCATAGAAACTGTGTCTATTCCTCGTTTACTAAGATCAAATAATAAATCTACTGCGGGATCTAGAAAAAATCTAATTGTTATTAAAACAAAAAATCTCGCTAGTAGTGAACAAAAACAATTTCTAAAGCTAGGTCTCCTTAACATTAGATCGCTCATACCTAAGGCGGTTATTGTAAATGAAATGGTCACAGATAATAATTTCGATGTTCTGTGCCTTACTGAAACCTGGCTTAAACCAAATCATTATTTCGGTCTAAATGAGTCTACTCCACCAGGATACTGTTATAAGCATGAGGCCCGTCTGATCGGTCGTGGCGGCGGTGTTGCAACAATTTACAGAGATACCCTTAATGTTACTCAGAAAACTCGTCATAGGTTTAATTCGTTTGAAGTGCTTGTGCTAAATGTTACGCTCTTAGATGTAAGAAAAAAAAAAACACATTATCTCTAGCATTGGCTACCGTATATAGACCTCCAGGGCCTTACGCCAATTTCCTAAAAGAGTTTGCTGACTTTCTATCAGATCTTTTGGTCAACGTCGATAAAGCATTAATTGTTGGAGATTTTAACATACACGTAGATAATTTAAATGATGCGTTAGGGGTTGCGTTCACAGATTTATTAAACTCCTTCGGGGTCAAGCAAAACGTCACCGGACCAACTCATCGTCTTAATCATACACTAGATTTAATTATATCATATGGAACCGATATAGATATTGTACCGCAAAGTGATGATATCACTGACCACTACTTGGTAACTTGCATATTACGCACTGCTATAATATGTCATGCTGCGCCACGTTATCGACCAGGTAGAACAATTCGTCCATCCACCATAGATCATTTCTCAAATAGCTTATCTGATCTGTCCCAGCTGCTGCCTGAACCCAAACAAACAGATGAACTAGACGAACTAACTAGCACTATGAGCTCCATTCTCTCTAGAACATTGGATATTGTTGCACCCATTAGATTAAAAAAGGTCAGAGAAAAAAGTATAGCACCATGGTACAATAATACTACGTATGTTTTAAAGAGAGAAACCCGTAATTTAGAGCGTAAATGGAAAAAAACTAATTTAGAGGTCTTTAGAATCGCGTGGAAAGACAGTATGTCACGTTATAAAAAGGCCCTTAAAACGGCCAGGGCGGAGCACCTCAGCAAATTAATAGAAAACAACCGAAATAATCCAAGGTTTTTATTTAATACCGTGGCTAGACTAACAAATAAACAGACGTCGTCTGAACAAAATACCTCGTTACAGTTTAGTAGTAATGATTTCATGAACTTCTTCACCGAGAAAATTGAAAGCATCAGAATCAAAATCGTAAACGTTCGATCTCTGCTCGCACCGTATAATTCAGCCGCAATTATCACCCCGCAAGAACAATTACAATGCTTTACAACCATAGAACAAAAAGAGTTAAATAAACTTATCACTTCATCTAAAACAACAACATGTTTATTAGATCCTATACCAACTGAACTACTGAAAGAAGTGTTACCTATAGTGGAAGAGCCTCTTCTCAATATTATTAACTCGTCTTTATCTTTAAGTCATGTTCCAAGAACGTTCAAGCTGGCAGTTATAAAACCTCTTATTAAGAAACCACAATTAGATCCAAATAACCTAGCAAATTACAGACCCATTTCGAATCTTCCATTTATGTCAAAAATATTAGAAAAAGTTGTGTCTGCTCAACTCGGCTCTTTCTTGCAAGAAAACGACATCTATGAAAAGTTTCAGTCTGGATTCAGGCCACATCATAGCACTGAAACTGCACTTGTTAGAATCACAAATGATTTACTTTTAGCTTCGGACCAAGGCTGTATCTCAGTACTAGTTTTACTTGATCTTAGTGCTGCGTTCGATACTATAGATCACACAATACTCTTAGATCGACTACAAAATTACACTGGTGTTCAAGGACAAGCATTACGCTGGTTCAGGTCATACTTATCTGACCGCTACCATTTCGTCTACTTAAATGGAGAAAAATCGATTATAACTTCGGCAAACTATTGAGTGCCGCAGGGATCTGTGTTAGGCCCTTTATTATTCTCAATATATATGCTGCCACTTGGTAATATTCTAAGGAAACATGGAATTAGTTTCCATTGTTATGCTGATGACACTCAAATATATATTTCATCACGGCCAGATGAATACGCTAAATTATCCAAATTGACAGATTGTGTTAATGATATAAAAGATTGGATGACGCGTAATTTTCTTTTATTAAATCCAGACAAGACAGAGGTAATACTTATCGGTTCTAAAAACCGTCCACAAAACCCTTCACAGCACGACTTTAACATAGTAGGATGCCCTGTTACTTTATCCGCTACAGTAAAAGACCTGGGTTTTATACTAGACCGCAACCTGTCTTTTGAAAAGCATATTTCATATGTTACAAAAACAGCCTTTTTCCACCTTAGAAACATTGCTAAGCTACGTAATATGCTATCAGTCTCTGATGCAGAAAAGTTAGTTCATGCATTCATGACCTCGAGACTAGATTACTGTAATTCTTTATTAGCTGGTTGTCCTGCATCTTCAATAAACAAGCTACAGTTAGTCCAAAATGCAGCCGCTAGAGTTCTTACTAGATCAAGAGAATATGATCATATAACACCGATTTTATCATCACTTCATTGGTTACCTATAAAGTTCCGTATTAAATACAAGATATTGTTTTTGACTTATAAAGCTCTAAATGGTTTAGCTCCAGTCTATTTAACGGATCTTCTATCGCCTTACAATCCATCGCGCTCTTTAAGATCACTAGATTCGAGGCTTCTGGTCATTCCTAGGATATCCAGATCCACCAAAGGAGGCAGAGCATTTTCACATTTAGCTCCGAAGCTCTGGAATAGCCTTCCTGATATTGTTCGTAGCTCAGACTCTCTCTCCCAGTTTAAAACTAGACTGAAGACGCATCTATTTAGCCAGGCATTCATATAAATTTTTATCTTACAGTTACTGTAAATTCGGCCTCTAGTTCATAAACGCCAGAGGAGAACTGGCCCCCGACTGAGCCTGGGTTCTCCCAAGGTTTTTTTTTTTCTCCATTGGGTCATTTGATGGGGTGTTAGGACACCATTAGGTCACTGGATGGAGTTTTTCGGTTCCTTGCCACTGTTGCCTTTGGCTTGCTCAGTTGGGGATATTCAAATTAATTAACCAATCATACCATTGATTAGCTCTACCAAACTTGGATGTCTTTTTTTTTTCCAGTAATAAACAAACATTGTTAAGTTGTTTTGATTGATACTGTGAAGCAGCTTTGATACAATCTGTATTGTGAAAAGCGCTGTATAAATATATTTGACTTGACTTGACTTGAAAGCTTACAAATGTGTATCATTACAAATCTAATGAAATGCTGTAATCGTCAACTATGCAAATGTGAAAATAATGCATAACTTAAATCGCACGTTAAACTCATGCACAGATAGTTCACTGCGTTCGTTCACTGTGAACTGGAGCTGATCGCGTGAACGAAAGTGTGCACTTCTTTTTGCACGGCACAACGCCTTCACACTTTCCATTTTAGTTTTCTTTGACAGCAAAACACAACATTAAAGATCTTTTATGTTTTTAAGAGAAGTTTAAATATAGTTCTGGCCACCACAGTCTAGTTAATGAATGTGAAGCACTGAAATCTATTTGTGGTGGTCAGTGTTGAGATTGTGGCGGGCCGCCACAGATAAATCAATGTATGGGAAACACAGCATACATATTTATGAAACTTTAAATAGAACTACTAGATGTTGGTGGAATTACAGAAATTTGTAATGCAATATTTTTCTATATTATATAAAGCGCTATAAAAATAAAGGTGATTTGACTTAAATTCATAAATACTTGATTTTATTTGTTGAAACATTAAAAGAAAGAAGGCTTGGTGAATTATTTTTCTGGGCATCTTTCTGGTTACATACCAGTACTTCCAGTACATAATTGTCAGTTAGTACAAAAACATAAATAAATAAATAAATAAATTCAAAAGGAGTGATCTTCGAAGGCATTTTTCTATACTCCATTCATAAAGCTGTGAGTTCCTGTGTGGCTCTCAGCTCATGTTTGAGCCAGGAGTTCAGGAGATCCACTGACCTGTAGAAGTGCTCATTTCTTTCTTCAAAGCCACGTATCTGCCATCACCCTCTCCTCTCAAAAGCACTTTAGCAAATTGTACTATAATCAGGTTCACAGTGAACCTGCACTTCTGACAAAAGTCTGGATATGGATCCTGTTTCATGCTCAATATTTAAGTGTAAGGAAGAAAGAGGGAACACAAAGAAAACTTACAGCTGAATTATGTGCTTCTTGACTGAAACTGTGACACCCCTTGGAAAATAATGAAACACTTTCCTCTTTCCTGATACTTGCAAGTCATTTTTCTAAAATGTCTAACAGAGAAACACAGGGCCAAAACTATGACTCCAGGCCTCATAAGTCAACCCTTTATAACCATTTTAGAAAAAAACGAGAAAAAAACACACACTCTAAATCTAACTGCTGTTACTTTTAGTACTGTGCAACAGAACATAAACCAGTGACAAGCGTTTGTGTGTGTGTGTGTGTGTGTGTGTGTGTGTGTGTGTGTGTGTGTGTGTCTATGAGAAGAATAACAATAAAAATGTGTGCAGTCCTTCACACATTAATCAGTAAGGACTGCTTTATGCATTGATGCCTTTTTTGTGAATTTAGTTTTTTTGCTAAAATGTGCTAAACACACACTCTCCGTGTGACTGATGGGCTGGTCAAGTTAAATCAGGTTTAATTTTATAGCACTTCCCACAATATCACCCAAGCTTCACAGATTGGATAGCTATTACTGTATTTTGATATGTAGCAATACCATGATAGAAAATGACCCAACTTGTGGTACAATATATCACCCACCTCTGCGTTTTATCAGTCGAACCATAATTCTTCAGTTCGTTAGTGTCTGGCACCTTACATTAGTAAAGAAGTGACATTTCCCATACTCTTTATAGTTTGTCGTCATGAATTACTGTAGTTGTAGTTATTTTGTAAGAGAAATGGAGAGTAATGTGAGGTAGTTCTTGGGTTGTGAGGGTCTGAGTTTACACGACAATGTTTTCAACTAAAAACATACAACTTTTTATGCGTTTTTTTTTGGCCGTTCGTTTACATCACAGCGCCTGAAAACACAAACTTTTGAAAACTGGTTTCAAAGTGCAAATTTTTAAAAACTCTCTCAGTGTAAACCACAAAAAACGCGAATCTCTGAAGACGATGACGTCATGCACGTATTACATGTTCCGTCTATAGTGTTTCATCGCCATCTAATGGCCTGGCACAGAATAACAGCGTTTTTAGCTGGGATCGTTTTGACAATGATGTCGTCTGTACGCGGAAAACTCAAAGGAAGAACTTCTCCGTTTTAAGCGTATCGTTGTCGTGTAAACCCTAAGACACACAGGCCGTCCTGTCCTGACTGTTCTTCTTGATGGTTAGTGAAATCTGATATGAGAGCATCTCTCTTTAATGGCCTCATTAGAGCTGGACTGAGCTGTGATTACACACAACTGATAGCTTCGGGATTCTGGGAGAGCTGATGTTATGTATATATGATCAAACACTCCTTTTCTGATGCTATTTTTGCTCTGAATAGACAGGCTTAATTTATGTATTTTATGCAGGTGCTATTTCAGATGCTCGTTTAGTGTTTAATTAAGTGTGGTTTTTCTTTTAGTAGAGGAATGAGTGTCTGCTCTCTGTCACTGTGCTGTCTCTGTGCTGTAGTTTTATGGTCGGTCCACTTAGTCTCAATATTTATGCTTTTTCTTGTGCGAGTGCTTAAATTGAAACATAACCCTCCACATTTAAACAATAAAAGTCTTTAAGGACCGACCTTCAGATCTACCGTCACTTCATAAATACCTTATCATAAAAAAGAACAGAAAACCATCATCTTACCCTTCGAGAACACCTACTAATTAAAAACACATGCTTCCAACATCATTTAAAAATTCACTCGTCTTTTGCCCTCAAACTCTCCAAAACAACCTTTATATGAAGTCATAGAAAGTCATTACAGAGCATGTGTTTTTTTTTTACTTTTCTGATTATTTATCATAACGGAAAAATCTAATTATGTTTCTACAGATGTGCTCTACTTCCGAGCATCAGAAGCGTGTCTTGTGCAGGTCTTATGATTGTGTGTGTTGACAGTGTTGAGTTAGCACTTGTTGACCTCTGACCTCCTGCCTCTCGTTGACCTCTGCTTGACCTCTGCTTGCGGTGTCCTCTAATAGGGATATAATGCAGTCTCAGTGGTGCTGGTTAGATAGGAGCGCTCAGGATGTCACTGTTGTTGTTGACTGATGGCGCTCACATATGGTTTTCACAGATCATAAAAAAATAAAATAAAATTCCAACCCTAAACTTTTGAAACAAATGACTTTGTGTAGATCAGAGCAGTCTCAGAGACCTTTGAACTGGACTGAAAGACAACAGCCTTGGGAGTGTGGGTGGCCCAAGTGTCAGCTTATGTCTTTTCCTCTCGTCTCAGAGATTTCGGTAACACTTCATTTTACAGTATGTGCACTTTCAATGTACTTCGAGTGTTCTTACCACAAAAGTAATTTAGTAGAGTAGTGTAAGGTAACTACATGGGTTAAGTTAAGGTTTAGGGGTAGGTTCAGGGTTAGTACCTAGCTAGTGTCATTACTACAATAAGTACATAGTGTGTTACATAAGTACATAGTAAGTACATAAGTACATGCGAAACAGGACTGTAAAACAAAGTGCTACTGAAATTTCACTTAACTTTATTTAAGTGTATTTGCTACACGTTTCATTTAGTTACTAAATAACTATAAAGTATGCATAATTCCATACAACTAACCCTAGCCTGACTATAGTAAATATATGTAGTTGATTATTATTACGCAGTACTTTACTCAATGTTATTTTATGTTCAATGTTAATTACACTGAAACATGGACACCTTAAAATAGTGTAACCGAAATTTCCCTTTTTCATGTACTCTTCAAATTATAAATTAAAGATTAGATATCAGTTGTTAATTTAACTCTTTCCCTGCCAGCATTTTTGTAAAAAAATTTTTAACAAAGTTTTCAAGGCCCCTGAATATTTTGTTGTATGAATATCTGGAAATGCAGTATATCATAAGAAACAACAGAGCCTTGTGATGAAAAACATCAACATTTTATGCTAGCTTCATGCACTCTTTTTCCTGGAAGTTTCATAAAAAAGCAATGTTTTGAGCAAAAAGCTGAGAAAAGCAGATTTTTGTCAAAGAATTAGATCAAAACATAGATGGAGTAGATCAAGTCCAACAACACCCTCAAAGCTTCACAGTTCTGCAGCCCGTCCTGGGTCGACATTTCATTCAGGAACATTAGGTAGTTTTGATTTATATGCAGTTTAATGTGGATGTTCATGTTATTTTACATATGCTTCTGCTTACATTTGCTATCGCTTGTTTCTGCTTCTTCTTCACATGTGTTTTGATCAGGAGATTCAGCGCTCTTTCAGAAGATGTGTCATAGCGCCCCCTACCGTATAACAGTGAAAACATGGGAAGCCAGAAATTTAATGAGTTAATGTGTCTTAAATTGCTTATCAAATTGGTGCTAACTAGTTTAAAACGGACAACCATTAAAGGAATACTGCCCTATAAATGCAAAGCACTAACTCTTCCCTTCATCTCAGTAGATTTTTATTATCATTTTTTCTTCGACAAAAATACAAATGACCAAAATCTGTATGGTTGCTGTAATATTAAAACAGTCAATTCCAATAATATAAATTTTTCATTTTTGACTTTCCGGGATAAATTGTTGTGTATGTAAAAGAGCAGTGAACATAAGCAGAAAGAAACAGCTTTGGAAATGTTGTCATGAGCTCTGGTAATTAGAGGAATCTCATAAAGTATACTTGTGTGGCACTGCATTTAAAGAGCACTCCGAAATAAGGCATCCTGAATTGTTAACATTTTTCATTACGTGGAGCGCTTGGGAACAAGAAGGAACAGCTGTTTGGAGCGCCTGTAGGAAACCCTTATTGCTTATTCAAGGTGAACTTCAGTGCTCTGGAAAAAATATATTGAGAACTTCTGTCACACTAATTAAGCGGAAGATGTTTGTTGGTTCTTTAAGTCAGAGTCAACTAGAAGTTGCTAATATATATATATATATATATATATATATATATATATATATATATATATATATATATATAAAAAAAAAATTTCACACTTGTAGTGTTCCGTGTCTTTTTTAACTGTAGCTCTACTTTACAATGTAGACAGCACAATAAAACTGAATGTTTAATTTTAATCATGAAAGATGACTCTGTGTCAGTGTACACAGGGCCAAGTCAATGAGCAGATCTGGGACTTGTCTCACAACAATATCTGATTCTGAAGCTGCAAAGTTTGCCTTGTAAATCATCAAACTAAGAAATATAGCGCAAGTTTTTGGGGGTTGAATATTGATATGATTGGATATCAGTATCACACTTCTTGGTCTTCTCTCCACCTGAGTATATGTTTTTAAGCCTGCCTGTTTGAGTTTCCTATGACTGTAGTTTGTACCTGTAGAGGAAAGAGTTGGCATCTTTATACATTTTCAAACTCAATATGTACAAACACCTTCTGACCTTTCCGCATATCCATTTTTGTTGTTGCGTTTTCCGTCGTCGTCTTAGACTGACTCTTAAAAGCAACTGTGAGTGTTGTTGTAGATGCTTGCTGTGCAATACATTAGTGCTGCTCCTGACTAAAGATTTTTCTAGTTGACTAGTAGTCGTTCATTTAAGCCATCTGTTGACTAATCGCACGTTAATTAAAATAATTACTTAAATGTATACTGGGGGGAATACTACACCATATTGAGCCTTTATTAAATGTAGGCCGAATGCTAATATGCCTATTCCGCGCTCAAGCGCACGCATAAAGCTTGCCGCAAAACACTGGCAAAAGCAATGATTATGGATGTCTTGGGGAAAAAAATAGCAAGGAGACATTTTGATTATTGATAAAAAAAAAAAAAAGCAAGGAGACATTTTGAGTTTTGATTAAAAGAAATAGCAAGGAGACATTTTGATTATTGATAAAAAAAAAGCAAGCAGACATTTTGATTATTGATTAAAAAACGAGTGTTTTCTGTTTTTGGCTGCAAAAGTTGACGATGCTGACTCGCCATCTCCACATTATAATGTACGCGCCTTTAGAGAGAAATGCACCTTTCATACGGATGACATAATCAGTATTTGTTTTCTATTTTACTTGGTTCGTTTTAAAGTAGACATTTCAAGCTTTCTATAGGTATATTTCTCCAGTCTGTGAGGTAAGTAGCCTATACGCTGAGTTTCGGTTCATATTTGTGACACGCTTCAGTTCACAGAGACCGAGACGGCAGAAAGCCCACCGTTTGTTTTTACATTAAATTTTTATTGTGAATTTACACAAATAAATGTAGACCCCTTACAGTTTCGAATGATGTTAATTACTCTGATGAACAAATTATGGAGTATTTTAAGTTGTTTCTGCTGTTATCAGGAAATAATGCAAGTGATCATGCCGGCGCCTCCATGTCATGCGGTAATCGCCCTAATGCTTCAGCTACCACACCGCACACACTTGCATATGCACCAAATAATAGCAAATAAACAGCTGCTCCGGCGTCGAAACAATGTTGGACTGTGTTTAGCTCACTCAGGGCGGGTCTACGCTAATACCAGCAGTGTCCGTCAGCAGTCGTGGGAGGGGCTTGTGCAAAAGGACGTCACACTGCCCCGAATCTGAGAAAGGCTTGTTCTGAGACAGTGCTTATGATTTATGGGTTATTTTTAAAAAAAAAGCACTGTGTGGATTTTTATCATTATAGGGTGGTTGTGTACACACAGTGCCAACACATTTATGTTCAAACCCCATGCAAAAGTGAATTTTGCATAATAGGTGCCCTTTAAAACACAGCAGCAGGTTTATTAGGTTACTGTCCCTTTAAGACTGAATTACACATGCTTTTTATTTCTCAACTGTTTTCTATGATCAGTTGTCCCAAATGAAAACAAAATTACAATAACATCACATGTAATTTACTTGACAATATGATCTATTTACTATTATGAATGCCTAAAATGTTATGAATTGGTCTATTAAAATATTTATTAATTTGAATTCATTATGTAAAAAAATCATTTGAAATTAATGAATGAGAACTTGATCGAGTTGTTTAACAAATCTCATCAAATACATTTTAACAGTCACTGGTCGCCATCTACAGGCATTGTAATAGATATTGTAATATTTGAAGCGAAACATTAGTTTCAAATTTAATTTACTCATATTTACTTTTATATCACATTTACTTTATATCCAGACTATTAACTTTTATCCCAATACTTTATTTATTATTTGTTGTTTGAAACACAGAAATAGCAATAGTTTGTGAATCTGTTTCAAACATACAGCTTACATGACCGCTGCTCACTCTTGTCAGCTGCCGCATGAAAGCAGGTTTAAATATTCCGGTGTGATCGTAATTTCAAAGGTTTAGAGGATTATAGAGATTGCAATCTTTTAAATAATAATCCCGAATACATATGGGTTTATATAGTCTATGAATTTTTGTAGGCTTTGTCATATTTGTACCAGACTTCAAAAGTAACCCAGGCGATTAACGATTTCCACTGTTTCACTCTAATGTTAATAAAGCACCCTTTCACAATTGACTTATATTATTTTTTGAGTGACAGAGATTTTAAAATGAACTGATTTTAAAGTAATCACTTTAGCCAGGTGACAATGTTAAATGTTGATTAACAAAGACTCACAGTGATGCAAGTTATAGGTTAAGCTTATTTCCCCTTTTTCTTTTTTCTGTTCTGTGCCTCAGAAAGCTTCCTCTATCCATTTTATTCATAGACTTAATGTCAGAGGATGAGTGGTTGATATTTATTTTTTTAACTCAAAACATTTCCTTTCATAATTTTTAACAAATAATTTGTTTTTTAAAAAGTTTTATTAAAGGACATTTTCAAATAATGATTTCGGCTCAATGGCACCTCCCTCTCGTACGGCGCCCCCTATGCATCGGTTGTTGATATCGGAACATTTTAATAAGTATGAGTACATGAACGTAGTTTCAGGCCCAATTATACTGCATCCCTAGTTGAATGACGACTTACTTTTCTTGTAAAAAGATGATGATGCACTTTCTAAAAACAAAGTTCTGTCATGCCCAGATGGTGCAGGCTGATAGGTCCGTATCTCAGTCTGCTTGCAATTACATCATCCTCTATAAGGCACAGTTGATTGGTTCCTGCTGTATCAGTAGCCAATGAGCAGCAGCAATAACAAACAACAGCAATAACAGTAACAGCAGCAGCAGCAGCAATAACAGTAACAGCAATAACAGCAGCAGAATTAATAACAACAGCAGCAGCAGCAATAACAGTAACGACAATAACCGCTGCAGCAATAACAGTAACATCAATAACAGCAACATCAATTAACAGCAGCAGCATCAATAAACAACAGTAACCGCAATAACAGCAGCAGCAATAACCAACAGTAACCACAAAAACAGCAGCAACAATAACAGTAGCAGCAATAACCAACAGTAACCGCGATAGCAGCAGCAGCAACAATAACAGTAACATCAATAACAGCAGGAACAATAACAGTAACAACAATAACAGCAGCAGCAATAACAGTAACAACAATAACAGCAGAAGCAGCAATTACAGCAACAGCAATAACAGCAGCAGCAGCAGCAGCAATAACAACAATAACAGTAACAGAAATAACAGCAGCAGTAATAACAGTAACATCAATAACAACAGCAGCAGTAATACCAGTAATAGCAATAACAGCAGCAGCAATAACAGTAACAGCAATAACAGTAACAGCAATAACAGCAGTAACAGCAATAACAGCAACATCAATAACAGCAATAACAGAAAAAGCAATAACAGTAACAGCAGCAGCAGCAGCAGCAATAACAGTAACAGCAATGACAACAGCAGCAGCAGCAATAACAGTAACAGCAGTAACAGCAACATCAATAACAAATATAGCTGCAAGCAGCCATTACCAGGGCCAAGCACAAGAAGCGGCAACAGATGCCATCATGTGTGGGAGTGGCAGACCAACTGCAGCAAGGAGCAATTAATGACATTTTAAGAGAATTTTGGGAAAAATGGCTGAAAAATCATATATAAAGTAGCTTATAAGATGATTTAATGGTTTATCACTTTCAACAAATAGGTGGCGCAGTTATGAAATCGATGTGATGTGGTCAGAGTGAGGTGACAATGACACATACAAAGTTTGGTTTCAAAATGTCAAGGCATTGCAGAGATAAAGTCTGAATAGTAATTTTGGCAGCATGCCTCAAATTTGATGCTGCGGTATACGAAAACGATTTCGTCTATCAACACGAAATCCATAACTTTCAGTCGGTACGGTCTGGAGAAGATACGATTCGATTTTAGTGAAAATCGGACAAACGATCTAGGAGGAGATCGAAAAAGTAGGTATTTAATGAAAATCAAGATGGCGGACAGGAAGTTTGGCTGACTTTGGCAAAATTGGTATCTTTGTTTTCAGCATAACCCAAGGAATCAATTAAGACCAGAGTCATTACAATAGGCAAATTCATTCAAAAGTTATTAGCATTTTTGTATATTTAATTATAAATTTTGACCAGCAGGTGGCGCTGTCTCAAAATCTTTTGAGTACCTTCAGGAGATGGTGTTGGTAGCAAATTCTTGAAGTCAATGGGAATTTCATGTTTTGTTCTATTATAGCGCCACCAAGAGGCAAAATCTCACAATTTTTTTCCTGTGTGCTCGGAATGAGCACATACATGTTTGTGCCAAATTTGGTGAAAATATCTCAATTTGCGTTATAGACATTTATATGAAAAAACACTTCAAAAATGACTTACACGTGACTTTGATTGAATTTTACTACCCCTACTATCAATATTTTGCCATTTGGGCATTGACATCTAGTTAACCAGCTATGGTTCCAAACTTCTGACGGTGGTTTCGTCTCGATAGGACTAACGGTTTCGAAGATATCGGCAAATGTTTTTTAAGCGCTAAATCACAATGCTACACAAACCGTAAGGCAAAACCTAGCATGTTTGGTATCTGTGGACTCGGCAAGGATTCAGGAACCCAACGAGATGACTCCCGTGAAAATAAGTCAACCACACCCAGAGTTATAAGCATTTGAAAAATAAATTTTACCACTAGGTGGCGCTGTTTCGAAACTTCTCAGGCTCCTACAGGGCATCGTACTGATGGCCCATACCGAGTTTCGTAACAATTGCTTTTTCGAAAATTGGTTATCAGTCGACTTGTCGTGACGCCCCGAATCTAACGAGACCACTTTTATGATTTTTGGACAAACTGTTCAGAAGTTATAAGCAAAAATAGCCATTTTCTGTATCTCTGGACCAGTAGGTGGCGCTGCGCCGAAACACAGCATGTAGCCTCAGGTCATGCTTGTGATGACATGTACCAAGTTTGGTCTCAATACGATAAATCGTTGCGGAGATACAGCCTTACGTCTGTTTTCGCAAGCGCTACGTAAAATTTGTTTGTTCGTTTTTCGAAAACGGTTTGACGAATCAACTTGAATTCCAAAAATTTTTGTCCCCACTGCCTGAAGATGATCTGGTGCAATTTTGGTGAAAATCGGACAAACCGTCTAGGACGAGTTCGAAAAAGTAGGTTTTTTGAACAATTCAAAATGGTGGCCATATTTTTATGACGCAAAATGACGTCATAGGATGCAATCGAATCGACATGAGCTCCGGAATCAGAGGAAAAAGGAATTTTGTCGATTGGCCTTAAGGTTCAAAACTTATTAGCATAATAAAAGTGAAATTTTGGACAGGTGGTGGCGCTAGAGGCAATGAGTTAGAGACACCAAAATTGGTGTATTTAATGTTGGGAATGTCAAACCAAAACAACTTTCCCGCAAACGGTTCTATGGGCTGCCATAGACGCCCAGTCAGAAGAAGAAGAAGAGAAAAGAAGAAGAAGAAACGGAAGAATAATAAAAACCGGAACAGATACAATAGGTGCCTCCGCACCTTCGGTGCTTGGCCCCTAATAACATCAATAACAGTAACAGCAGCAGCAGCAGGAGCAGCAGCAGCAGCAATAACAGAAACAGCAATAACAGTAACAGCAGCAGCAGTAACTACAATAACAGTAACATCAGCAGCAATAACAATAACAGCAATAACAGAAACGGCAATAACAGTAACCACAATTACAGCAGCAGCAATAACATCAACAGCAATAACAGTAACCGCAATAACAGTAACAGCACAGCAATAACAGCAACAGCAATAACAGTAACATAAAAAACAATATCAGCAATAACAGTAACAGCAATAACAGTAACAGTTATATCAACATCAGCAGCAGCAATAACAGCAACAGCAATAACAGTAACAGCAATAACAGTAACAGCAATAACAGTAACAGCAATAACAGTAACATAAATAACAATATCAGCAATAACAGCAACAGCAGTAACAGCAATAACAGTAACAGCAATAACAGTAACAGCAATGACAGTAACAGTTATATCAACATCAGCAGCAGCAATAACAGCAACAGCAATAACAGCAACAGCAATAACAGTAACATAAATAACAATAGCAGCAATAACAGCAACAGCAATAACAGTAAGAGTTATATCAACATCAGCAGCAGCAATAACAGCAACAGCAATAACAGTAACAGCAATAACAGTAACAGCAATAACAGTAACATAAATAACAATAGCAGCAATAACAGTAACAGCAATAACAGTAACAGCAATAACAGTAACATAAATAACAATAGCAGCAATAACAGTAACAGCAATAACAGTAAGAGTTATATCAACATCAGCAGCAGCAATAACAGCAACAGCAATAACAGTAACATAAATAACAATAGCAGCAATAACAGTAACAGCAATAACAGTAACAGCAATAACAGTAACATAAATAACAATAGCAGCAATAACAGTAACAGCAATAACAGTAACAGCAATAACAGTAACATAAATAACAATAGCAGCAATAACAGTAACAGCAATAACAGTAAGAGTTATATCAACATCAGCAGCAGCAATAACAGCAACAGCAATAACAGTAACATAAATAACAATAGCAGCAATAACAGTAACAGCAATAACAGTAACAGCAATAACAGTAACATAAATAACAATATAGCTGCAAGCAGCCATTACCGGGGCCAAGCGCAAGAAGCGGCAACAGATGCCATCATGGGTGGGAGTGGCAGACCAACTGCAGTAAGGAGCAATTAAAGACATTTGAAGAAGAATTTAGGCAAATGGCTAAAAAATCATATATACAGTAACTTTTAAGATGATTTAATGGATTATACCTTTCGACAAATAGGTGGCGCAGTTACGAAATCGATGTGATGTGGTCAGAGTGAGGTGACAATGACACATACAAAGTTTGGTGTCAAAATATCAAGGCATTGCAGAGATAAAGACTTAATAGTCATTTTGGCAGCATGTCTCAACTTTGCTGCTGCGGTATACGAAAACGGTTTCGTCTATCGTCACGAAATCCATAACTTTTAGTCGGCACGGTATGGAGATGACACGATTCGATTTTGGTGAAAATCGGACGAATGGTCTAGGAGAAGTTCGAAAAAGAAGGTTTTGAAAGTAAATAAAGATGGCGGACAGGAAGTTCGTCCAAATACGTCAAACTTGGTATCTATGTTCTCGGCATGACCCAAGGAATCTATTAAGACCAGTGTCATTACAATAAGCACATTTAAAAAAAAGTTATTAGCATTTTTGGAAATGTAATTTTAACTTTTGACCAACAGGTGGCGCTGTCTTGAAATCTTTTGAGTACCTTCAAGGCAAGGTGCTGGTAACAAATTCTGAGTTTCATAATGTTACATCAATGTGTTCATTAAGTATAGCATTTCACATCACAAAACTGCATTGAAATCAATGGGATTTTCATGTTTTGTTCTATTATAGCGCCACCAAGAGGCAAAATTCCACAATTATTTTCTTGTGTCCTTGGAATGAGCCCATACATGTGTGTGCCAAATTTGGTGAAAATATCTCAATTCGCTTCGGAGTTTTAGACATTTATATGAAAAAAAGCATCAAAAATGACTGACACGTGACTTTGATTTGATTTTACTACCCCTTACCATCAATATTTTGGCATTTGGGCTCTCGCATATAGTTAACAAGCTATGGTTCCAAACTTCTGACGGTGGTTTCGTCTCGATCGGACTAGCGGTTTCGAAGATATCGGCAAATGTTTTTTAAGCGCTAAATCACAACGCTACACAAACCGTAAGTTGAAACCTAGCATGTTTGGTATCTGTGGACTCGGCAAGGATTCAGGACCTCAACGAGATGACTCCCGTGAAAATAAGTCAACCACAGCCAGAGTTATAAGCATTTGAAAAATAAATTTTACCACTAGGTGGCACTGTTTCGAAACTTCTCAGGCTCCTTCAGGGCATCGTACCGATGACCCATACCGAGTTTCGTAACAATTCGTTCATGCGTTCAAAAAATACAGCATTTTAGCACATAATTCAAAATGGCCGACAGCCAAAATGGCCGATCTGGGAAAATTTGATATCAGTCGACTCGACATGACGCCCTGAATCTACAGAGACCACTTTTATGATTTTTGGACAAACCGTTCAGAAGTTATGAGCGAAAATAGCCGTTTTTCATATCTCCGGACCAGTAGGTGGCGCTGCGCCGAAACGCAGCATGTAGCCTCAGGTCATGCTTGTGATGACATGTACCAAGTTTGGTCTGAATACGATTAAGCGTTGCGGAGATACAGCCTTACGTCTGTTTTCGCAAGCGCTACGTAAAAGTTGTTTGCGTGTTTATCAAAAGTGGTTTGACGAATCGACTTGAATTCCATAACTTTTTGTCGGCACTGCCTGGAGATGATCTGGTGCAATTTTGGTGAGAATCGGACAAACAGTCTAGGACGAGTTCGCAAAAGTAGGTTTTTTGGACAATTCAAAATGGCGGCCATATTTTTATGACGGAAAATGACGTCATAGGGTGCGATCGAATCGTCATGAGCTCAGGAATCAGAGGAAAAAAGAATTTTGTTGATAGGCTTAACGGTTCAAAAGTTATTAGCATAATAAAAGTGAAACTTTGGACAGGTGGTGGCGCTAGAGGCAATGAGTTAGAGACACCAAAATTGGTGCAATTACTGTTGGGACTGTCCTCTATCAGAATGTCAAACCGGAACAACTTTCCCGGACACGGTTCTAGGGGCTGCCATAGACGCCCAGTCGGAAGAAGAAGAAGAAGAAGAAGAAGAAGAAGAAGAATAATAATAATAATAAGAACCGGAACAGATACAATAGGTGCCTCCGCACCTTCGGTGCTTGGCCCCTAAATAGCAGCAATAACAGTAACAGCAATAACAGTAACAGCAATAACAGTAACATAAATAACAATAGCAGCAATAACAGTAACAGCAATAACAGTAAGAGTTATATCAACATCAGCAGCAGCAATAACAGCAACAGCAATAACAGTAACATAAATAACAATAGCAGCAATAACAGTAACAGCAATAACAGTAACAGCAATAACAGTAACATAAATAACAATAGCAGCAATAACAGTAACAGCAATAACAGTAACAGCAATAACAGCAACAGCAATAACAGTAACATAAATAACAATAGCAGCAATAACAGTAACATCAATAACAGTAACAGTTATATCAACATCAGCAGCAACAGCATTGTAGAAGTTCTGCCAAGACCAAACATATCATTGTCATATCTATTACCATGCCAAACACTCAGAGAGTTGTCATGTTATAAATATTATTGTTATAGTTTAGGTAAAAAGGTACAGTATGATAATTGTTTGATGTGTTCCTTCCTGTATATAAAAATCCATGAATTTCCTCCTTGTTGAAACACAAGGTCATGTTTCTGAAGAAATCACACAGCTGATTTTGGTCTGGAGATAAGAGTTTCTTTCTTTCTAGAGCCCATTATTACATCTCATGATAGATTTCTGACATGCACACAAAAGTCAATGATATATATATATATATATATATATATATATATATATATATATATATATATATATATATATATATATGTATATGTTATATTTGAAATTATATATTTATCATTGACTTTTGTTGAACATTAAACATTTTCTTAGGAACAAAGTGCAAAGAGAAGCATGGTGATTTGGTGGTCGGAACTGACGTTTTTTGTCTTCTCTTTTATAGCAGGTCTTTATAGTAAATTAGCGTTTACAGTGTGACTGTGTTACACCGTGGGCCGAGAGTGGAATGTGTGTGTGTGTGCGTGTGTGTGTGTGGGTGTGGGACTGAACCAAAGAGAGAAAAGGCCACGGCAGAAATAAATAATCATTTGGCCAGGTTAGGATTCCAGTGGTGTATCTTACGTCTGTTAGTTGCACTAGTGCTATCATTCGCCACCATTAATATCCAATTTCATATGAAGCAAGAAACCTTGTTTAGAAGGAATATAATATGGTGTGATAACAGCAGGACACCATCCTGCTCACATAATTACCCAAATGCAGTGCTGGGAGGGATCAGATCCGTGGCTGGGCAGGGGGCATCAGCGATAAGCGCCCGGTGCGCTCCCACACACTGGTAATTACTTTATTGATAATTTGCAGGGAAAATTGCCTGAGCCAATCGTTGCTGCTAGATTTAATGGATTGGAGGGGGGGGGGGGAGCAAAATAAAAAAAGGATCTTTCAAAAGAATTTTAAATATTTTTAGGCCATAGAGGAAGGCTTTTTCTCCAGCGATAATAGCTGAAAGTCATGTAAAATAGCCCACTCTTGGCATGATGCTGCTGGACGCATGTGTGCTTGTGGCAGGGGATGTTTATCTGGCCATCCTGCATTAACACATTTACCCCCTCGCCTTAAATGAGGTCATAATTCTCGAAGGGTAAGGCCCTGGTAATGAAATTGACATTTAGCAGCCGCACCACAGTCTATTAACTACAATAAATTTAATTTGCAACAGGCCCAGAAGTGAGCTGAGCTGCAGAAAGAGAGAAAGAGATGAAAAAACAGCAAACTGACGGCCCTGGTGTTTATTACATGCGCTGGCCACAAGTACATTTTGCTAAAATAAGACCTCTCGTGTTCTCTCGTGTAACTATAACTGCTTTTGCTCTTGCTGCTAAACGATCAGATAAAACAACATTAGAAATAGAAGTACAGCAGATTTAGTGTTTCCAGACTCACGTTTTTCAAATAAAGATCTGCTTCTAGACCCTATCTGTAATGTCCAGAATATTGTTAAAGCTGAAACAAGGTTGACTACATCGCTCATAAAAAGATTTTGTCAGCCTTCCCAATTAAAATTGTAAAATTTACTCATCCTCATGTTGTCCGTAACCTGTATGACTTTCTTCTGTGGATCGATCACCAATCAATCAATCAACCAATCAAACAATCAAGAATTCAATTGACTCAGAGGCAAGGAATTGTCCTGCCATCATTTCAAATTCAGCTTTGATCACAGGGATAAATTACAGTTTAAAATATATTCAAACCGAAAACAATTATTTTAAATTGTAATAAAATTTCACACAATTACTGTTTTTACTGTATGTTGGATCAAATAAATGCAGCCTCGGTGAGCATAAGAGACTTTTAAAAAACATTTATTTTTCTGTTTTTAACATTATATTATATTTGTCATTATTAACGTTGGGAAACATTAGTGTGTTGGTGTAGGTTTATTGCAAATGATCCAAAATTTGATGTGAGTTTAGGATCATGTGACTTGAATCTTTGAGTGGGGATGTGATTTTGTGATCATGCAACTCCTGGATTGTCTAAGACCAATGGAGGACTTCAACAGTCCTGTCGTCATTAGTCTGTTGGGTAACCTGCTTTAAAATATGCTGTGAATATAGCAGTTTACTTGTTTTCATCATATGATATTCATGTGATATATAATAATCAGGTGACTAGGTATGGTTCAACTAACTTTTGGCTTTTGCCGTTTTAGACCTAGTCGTGTGACTTCATGATCCAATTTTGAGAAAGGGCACTTCTGACCAAATATTTAACATTTTCAGTATAAAAATACACAGTGATATGTACTGTATGCTTCAGGTTTCAGGTTTTATTATTCTTTTGTCTAGCTGTGAAAATAGCGCAAGTCATTTCAGGAGTTCTTACATAAATGTAAAAAAAAATAATAAAGTAATGTCACTTACTGTGCCAATAAACAATGCATTAGAAATTACACAGTGGTAGGAATTTTCATTAAAAATCCAACTTCTTCTTTGGGCATTTCTAGTGGACAAATTAACTAGTTAAATGTGTGTTGAAGGAGATTTTTTTCTACAAACATGTTTACAGTAAAAGTACACACATTGATTGTTGACAATAGTATCAGCTCAGTTTACTTTCTACCATGTCCCATACTCTGTGTTTATGTATCGCTGTGTTTGCGTGAGCATGTCTGTATGTCACAGTGTGGATGTATGGCTCTGGAGTCAGTTGCTCTGGTAAGTAAAATCCTTTAAATCTCCGGGCATTCTCTGGCCTGTCCGTAAGGATCAATACAGCTTGTGTACAGTCATTTTGAGGTCCTCCCTAATGGCCACTTCATACAGCCAATAGGGATTTGCACGAGCACTACTAAGTGACACACATGATCGATCATAAAAACTGATCGTCATGATTGTGTGGCGTGAACTTTTACTGAATTTAATTATAAATTAACAGCTTTACACGTGTGTCAAAAAGGGGCCTTGTGGCGAACAGGACGGCCGAGGGCCGTGAGAGAACGGTGCGAGGCCGGTGGTGCGATTGCTAATGAGCAACACCTGTGAAGCACACCGGTCTCGCATCTCTCAAGTAATTTCTCATAATTTACTCACTTCCAAACGTGAATGACCATCTTTCTTCTGTGAAAGACAAAATAAGATATTTTGAGAAATGTCTCAGAAGAAAACTTGAAAAGTGAAAAGTCAGTGGTCACCATTGCTGTTTGGTTACCAATGTTCTTCAAAACAACCTCTTTTCCCACATCATTGTAGCTGAACTTCTCTTCTTCACTTTCGGATGTGACCGAGATAAAAGGACAAATGACATAATCCCCCAAATTTCTGTCGAAAGTCGACCGCTCAAAATATAAACCGATGACTTAAGATTTTATGTTGCGAATCAAAGGAGTGCAAAATCACAGTTTTGAGTTTTTGATAATTTCTACTAAAAAAAACAAACTGGCTGAATGAGCATTGTTTTAATTAATGTTGAATGGTTTCTGTGAGGGTTAGGATTAGGGGTACTGTCAGAGCATAGAAAATATCATTATCTCACTATAAAAACAGTTAAAGTCAACAGAAAGACGTACAAAGATATAAAAACAAGTGTGTGTGTGTGTGTGTGTGTGTGACTATAGTGTCTTTGCCCACGGTGAAGGCATGCACCCCTCATGTCTGAGAAAAAATTGACATCATTGAAAAATCTTTCTCACTTTAACACACAGTTTACACTGCAACGTGTCACTTCAGAACTGCAGTACTTCACTTATAGGATCTGTAAACCACACCTGGGGTCTTTGTACTTGCCTACTAGTTACATATTTCTGGTATTTGGCCACAGTGTGCAAGTATTGAATGAATTATGAGTATGTGAATTTGTATCTACGCATGACTTTTTGCACATTTAATTAGATATTTTTTGGACTTTTTGCCTTTTTTTCATGACAGTCAAATGTAGACAGGGAAGTCGGGGTGAGAGATGATTGGGACATGGGCTGAACTTGGGTCACCAACAGTTGGCCAACAGCTCTTACACATGTCTAGAGCATATGTAGAGCACACTGCACCACACACACACTTGATGACTTAACAGCTTTAATTTGTGAATGCAGCAGCGTTTTTGTCGTTCTTCTCAGTTTGCGCAAACCATATTAATATTACGCGCTTAAATGAGCTATTTAAAATCTCATGTTTTTAACTGTATCAGAAACATTTTGAGATATCAGTGGAACAGACAGCAGGTCACCGAGGAGCCGTAGGAGATGTGAACGGCATAATTGCTTTTGGATTTTTTTAATTGAATTGAAATCTTTATTTCGAACATGGAAGAGAAAGTATATAAAAAAAATAAAACAATGTTTAAAAACATAGGAGAAAAAAAACAACAACAACAACAGATGAGCAGCAAACAAAGTACCCTTCTTTCCTGTGTTAACATACTTCTATTACATTTGCGAAAAGGAGGAAGAAGTAAAACTTATGCACTCCTACCCCTTTAATTCTTACATTCCTTCAATTAACAATTTTTATATTATTATTATGTTGTTATATACATTTACACACACACACACACACACACACACACACACACACACACACACACACACACACACACACACACACACACACACACACACACACACACACACACACACACACACACACACACATATATTAAAGTGACCACTGACAAGTATTTATGCATCTAACCTCGATTATGTACTTATTCAAGCAGCAAAAAATACAATCAAAAATACTACATTTACATCTACTTTTACTACAGTGCTTCTTGAGTCCTCTTGAAAATAATTTCTTTTGAATAGGAATATGTTTTGGCATTGCTTTAGGTTCTCATTTAGTTTATTCCACAATTTAACTCCGCAAATTGATAAACATAATCTTTTCCTCGTTGTTCTAAATCTATTAGTCTTAAAATGTCCCCTTCCCCTTAAATCGTACCTTCCCTCCCTCCCAGAGAACATCTTTTGTACATTCCCAGGCAATGGGCTATTTCTTGCTTTAAACATGAATACTGCAATTTGATATTCGATTAGATCATGGTATTTTAGCAATTTAGACTGCAAAAATGATGAATTTGTGTGATCCCGAAATCTTCTGCAACTTTCATGCAACGTCCATGTTGAGTTCGAGGTTTAATCAATCTTGATCAGTGCTCTTTTGGCCAGTCCAGCCTGGATGTTTAACAACTAAGCTAACCACTTCTTAGGGCTAATTTATTTGACATGCTTTTCCAGTTTATATGTATTTTTGGTGTGCGTGTTTCTTGAAGGTCTCATTCCCGTCACCGAAAGTCTCGCAGTGGCAGCAGTGGCCGGTCCAGCAGGAAACGTAGTCGCAGCAGAGAACGAGATCATGGCCAGCACAGAACTCGAGACAAAGACAGGACACGAGACAGAACTAAAGACAAAGAGGCCAACAGAGCCAAAGACAAGGACAAACAAAGGTAATACTTTCTTTTTGAGTTATTTGAATTTCTAAGTTCTCTCTTTGTTTTTCTCTAGCACACACTCCCAAACTGTTCCGACTGTTCCAACAATATATCCATCTCATGTCTGAACGAAATCTTATAGTTTAGATTCAGCTGAGAGTTGAGCTCAATCGTGTGGTAGGCCTCATCCATCCAGCCTGATATCTGCCCTTCAAACACAGTGTATACACCGTCCCGCTGGGCGTCTAATGCGTTTCCTTCTCTCTCACTGTCTTGATTTATACCCCAGTGTAATATGCGTGAGCAAACGCTAACTGCATTTCCATCTCCGCTCTCCTGTTTGCCCCCCTCAAACTCCAGCTTTACTCTAGAGAGATTTTACTCCAAGACAAAGTGTTCTCCTTTCCAGTTCCAATGACAACAGTCAGCAAGACTGAACATATTTACAACACGGAAACACCAGTAATTATAGACATATGCAAAATCTGTTCAAGATGTTGTGATTTCTGACATTCTGGTGTTTGGATGATTCTAGAAACATTTCCAAATAAAGGTATACATCTTACTAAATGACAGCAGTAATTATTACAAGGATCATTAGGTGTAATATGTTATGGGGCCACTTCCCTCGTGAAGCCCCTGTCCATTACAATTGATTGGCTGTGAAGTAACCCACTAAAGAATACATAGTCAGGAGAGAAATTGTTGATTAGTGATTAGTGACACGACAGAGACAGGTCTTGTTTCCTCAAGGATACATAGTACCACGTCTAGGGCCTGTTAACCATTCAAAAAAGTGAACCAAATGTATATGGATAAACTTATTAACATTTAACTAGGGGTGGGCTATATAATTATAGATACAATAAACAGTAGAAATTTGACTACTGGCACAAAAATGGTCTCGGTTACGCTTCTGATGTACAATGCCTGTCATCACAAAGTTATCATTTGCATGCATTTTTAAGCTTTGCCAGTTTAAACATCCAACAATTTTAAACCAATCGAGTCTAATAAGCTGTGAAAGAACTTGCGTCTGACAGACTTTGTTTTGTGCTCATACAGCAGTATTCAATTGAGTTTTTTATCACAGCTTATCGTGTTTAAACAGTCAAATACACAGAGAATAATGTCAAAATACCTGTGTTGGGGAGTGTTCACATAAACACAGATGGTAATGTCTTGAGTAAATTAAACAGCTGGGGGAAACTGATGTGTGTGTTTTCAGTGGGCTGTTTATATTAATCTCACGTCATAAAAGCATCCTGAGGTGCAAGTACATTCTCAGACTCAGCCGAACGCACATCTGCTGGAAAATATCTATTGGAAAAATATTGGAATCGATCCACGAATCGCGATGCATCGATTTATTGTCCAAGCTCAAAATAAATAAATGATAATTTATATAAATATACAATTTTGAGTACAACTATATAAAGTCTTTCTTTCTTTCTTTCTTTCTTTCTTTCTTGCTTTCTTGCTTTCTTGCTTTCTTGCTTCCTTTCTTTCTTTCTTTCTTTCTTTCTTCCTTTTTCCTCTGCTGTTCAGTTTTTTTACTCAGGTATTCCTTGCCGTTAATTCATGCACTACAATCTTAAAAAATGCAGTATTTTGCTTTATGGTGAAATTATATCTTTACTGTTACTTCATTGTTAATAAACTCAAGTCTATGATTTATTTATAGTCAAGTACATTTACAGTGAGTGGACAAATGTACGTAAACACTTTAACTTGAGCAGATGTTTACGTGTGGCGAGTAGGGGTTGCGATATTGACAAAAAATTATATCTCGGAATTTTCTGGGATTTTCTCAATGACAATTATTAGACGATATTTTGCAGAGTGTGTTTATTGTGTTGGTACTTTGGCAGGTTTAGGACTGTCGTGGACAGCCGACTCCTAAAGTTTTTGATATTCTTCATACTCTCTGTGGTGGTATTTTTTCCAGTATGTTTCAGTTGTATTTTACCTAATATTGGCATTTTTACCTTTATAAAGCCATTTTTTAAACCTAATTATATCCATGCATCATTTCATAAATGAAATCAAATTCAATTATAAAAATAAGACACAATAGGGCTGTTACCAATCAAATGAAATGAGTTTCAACAAAATTCATCTTTGCAATATTGAATATTGATATTTAAAATGATTTAAATCAAGAAAAGATACTTTAAATGTGAAATTGAGTGAAGTCACTGTTAATGAGCGAATCATTGAGATTTAACCGATTCATTCAAACGGCTGATTCAATCAAGGAAAGAAGCATTTGACTATCTTAATCTATCCTAGTCAATGATTCGTTCAAAAAGCCGGTTCCCTCAGTAAGGAAACAGCGCCGTGTGTGACTTTGTTTTGGACCATTTTCGTTGGCGAAATAGAGCAAAAACAGGCAATATGGTGTTTAAAATGTAAGTCACTTAATATGAACTTCTTGTTTATTAAACTTGTATAAAATAAATATCACATTTGTTATCATGCTGATATTTGGAGAAAAACTGCACTCTTGTGATATTTATTACTAAATGATATGACTAAATCACGCAGTGAAAGCGTGCTCTACAAGACTACATCACGTAGAGTATGCATGCACTCTCTGGGTGTGTGTGAGGGATAGGCTATAATCGATAAAAAAAATCACAGTTTAATGTCAAATTAAATAATGTGATAATGTCAAATCGCACATCGTTAAAACAACAATTACTTAATTGCACACCCCTAGTGGTAAGTAGACGAATCAGTCGCAGAGCTTGATCCTCCAGGTGATCTGGTGAAACTACTGGATGAGTCATGTTTTAATTGAATAAAAGTGTTTCAAAATCTAACAAATAACTAGTGATGAATCGGTGTAAACAGTAAACACACATTTCGATCCCCAGACACTTGCTTCTATTCTCTGTTAGTCTGTGCGTGTGCTCTATATTTTGTTTCTCTGCAGCTTATATGTCCTAGGGGAGTCAATACATGTAATTGTGGCTGTAATTAGGGGATGTGGCTGGGATGACATTAACATAATGGAGGGACAAACACAAATGAGCAAACACAGGGGCCGTTATCTTAAACACTTCAGACCCTTGGGACCCCCTGCCTTAATCTGAGCTACAATCTCTATCCAATAACTCCATTCACTCATATATGTTTGTTCACTTACACACTTTCCTGTAGGACACACATCGCTCTTCACTTTCACAACTATCTTTACTTATTAGACGTTATTGAATATTTAATATCAAAGTTGGTCTACTGTAATTTTGCTTTAATGACATTTGGAGGTAACATAGATTTGATGGTCTAGAACAGAGATTTTCAACTCTGGCCCTCGAGGTCCACTTTCCTGCCAAGTTTAGCTCCAACCTTGATCAATCTCACTTGCCTGTAACTTTCTAGTAATGCTGAAGACCTTGATCAGCTTGTGTTTGATTAGGGTTGGAGCTCAACTCTTCAGGAAAGTGGATCTCGAGGGCCAGAGTTGAGAATCCAAGAACTAGAGTTGTGCTGATAGACGATAGTATCGTGTATGGACGAGAGTTATCGCTGATGGCAGATGCCTTTGACGATATCAATACGATAATTGGCTCGTTTTTCCATTAATGTATTAAATTATTAGTATTATTATAAAGATAGTATTGTTATTAAATTAATATTAGGAACTACAATTAATTTGCCTTGCCTAAATTCATAACGACATCACAGCCCAACACTTGAGACAACACCGACACACGTGTATGAGGACTCCTCTAAGAAAGGGCTTTTAAAACAGACTAAAAAACTACATCCCACATCAAAATTTAATTGCAAGGTGATCCATTCACAAATTGTCAAGAGTGCTTGTTTTAACAGACGCATCACTTTTATACAGATCCAAGATGAAAACGGCATCGGTGTTCGTCAGTATTTTGTTTCCATAGTACATCAACATTTAATGACACTAATAACATTAAAAACAATACGATTACTAAATATTGATGATAATAATATCACTAAAATGATATAAGCCTAATAACCGTCTTTAGTTCACGAACACTGTCATCTGTGAAAATGAGGAGCAGCTTCAAAAACTTGTTTAACAAGAAATATTCTTCTAATTTTTTCACTGTCATTAATGTAGGTCCACAAGAGAAATATTAAGCTAGTAAATTATGATAGTCGCTATCTCGTTATATCAATCGTCGTCTCTGAGACAATGTGTGTTAATGCAGCGACTATGCCGAAATCTCAGTCCGTTTCTACTTTCACGTTCAGTAAATGAGGGCGTTTACATGCACGCTCTTAACCCGATTATGCTGAATACACTGACAATGCATGTGGTCATGTAAACGCATTAACCCGTTTTCCTTTATCGGATTCAAGTCATAAGTTTAAGTATAAACCGAATTACTCTGATTTCTCCCGGCATTTAAAACACAATAACCCGCGTTCTTTGGGCTTATTGAAGTGCATCCAGACAGAGACAGCACTGGTAGGAGGACATTTATCGCAAACTCTCTTTCTTGCCCCAAGAAATTATTAAAACGTGTTCTCATCTCGTGCAGAAGTACAGTCAAAATAGTGCATCTGTAACGGCATGAGAGGATAATGTGTCTGTTAATTTCCCGATGACATGTTGAATTACTCTGAGTCTGATACAAAAATTATTTTTGACCTCACTATACCGGGAATTAGCCTGATTTAGCCCATCAATAAACACTCAAAATTCACCCGTATATTTACAGTAAAGTACTGGCAGCTATGGTTCCAGCCCTTTACTGTAATTTTACGGTTTCAACAATGCTGTAATTTCACAGTAAAGTACTGGCAGCTGTGGTTCCAGCCCTTTACCGTAATTTTACGGTTTCAACAATGCTGTAATTTCACAGTAAAGTACTGGCAGCTGTGGTTCCAGCCCTTTACTGTAATTTTACGGTTTCAACAATGCTGTAATTTCACAGTAAAGTACTGGCAGCTGTGGTTCCAGCCCTTTACCGTAATTTTACGGTTTCAAAAATGCTGTAATTTCACAGTAAAGTACTGGCAGCTGTGGTTCCAGCCCTTTACCGTAATTTTACAGTTTTTAATTTTACGGCTGTGCTATAATTTCACAAAGTCAAAAATTGTCACTCAATGGAAAAAATAAAAACAAAATAGATTATGGTACAGTACATTGTTTGCCATTTATTTAAAACAGGTAACAGGTTTTAACAATACATTAACAGTATTTAAGGGAAAAAAGTCACAGAAAATATATTTTAAAATTCAATGAGAGGAACAAGTAGGCAAAAACAAAAACCTTAAAAAGAGGCAAAACCCCCCCCCCCCCCGAACAAACAAAAAACTAAAACCAGCCAACATGTCACATCAGCAACCAGGCCAGAGAGGAAGTCTGGGTCTGAGAGTAAAACATTGAGAGCCAATGGATGAAAAATCCTTGATAGAGGCAAAAAAAAAAAAAAAAAAAAACCCTGCCAAAACATCCCAAACCTGCTTTTGAAAGATCTGGCCTGAGAGGAAGTCCGGATCTGAGAGGACATAATCAGGAGAACCAATGGGTGAAAAAACGTAGGAAGAGGCAAAAAACAGCCAACACGTCCCACATCAGCTTTTGACACATCTGGTCTGAGAGGAAATCCAGGTCTGAGAGGAAAGAAAATCAAGAAAATCTTAGTAGTAAAATAAAGCACATGGCAAAAACTAGTGATCACATACTCAGCGAACACTTTTAAAAGAGACATAAAATGATCATGTTAATGTACTTAACTAATCTTAGTTAACTAATTATTTTGACACTTAAAAAACAACACAACGACCCCAGTGGATGAATGAATGTCTTCTGAATCTGAAGCCAAACTATAGATGTGTGTAGTAAAAATATTTATATTTTTAACTCATTTTATTTTTGTGTAAGAAAACAAAAAAAATGTAATACTAAATGAACTATAAATCATTACTTCTGATCTACTGTCAAAAGACTGTAAACCAGGGAAATGGTAACGTGACGTAACTCAATTGTGAAGCTAATGCTAAGTGTCAGTGACCCTTGCTTCTGTTACATTTCGAATAACAAATGCACAAATGACAATGCATTATTGTGCACAACGTTTGCAAGTATACATGGCGTGAAACTCACCAAAGATTAGGGCAAGCTGTCTCAGTAAAACATTTACATCAAGTGAATGATTCCTAGGACAAAAAGAAGAAAATAATTATTTCGAAATCTTTAACAAGCAAAGAAATTCGACGTCAGAGCACGGAGAACATTGAATAGTGAAATGCCTCAGCTGTTGAGAACTGTCTGTCTGACGTGTTTCGCGCCGTCAAGAATATCCGTCTCTGCCTCGTCTTTCAAAAACAACCTCTTTGACTTAATACTATGTAACATTAGGCCTACATGTGAATCACAAAAACGCAGGTACTTGCACCACTAAATCGAAAAAATTTTGCTTTGGGAATTTTGCTTTGGGAATTTTATTTTGCTTTATTTTGCTATTTTGTTTTGGGAATTTTAACAGCTTTACATTATTTGCATGGAAACTAAACAAATTGACCGCTACATTTTAATTACTACAATGGATCTGGATATTTTGAGTAGTTTTGTAATTATTCTCCATCTTATGTGCATGATATTATTCGAATTGATGTATCTGGTAAGATTCGCATCGTGTAACGTTACTGAATCACACATTCATGTAAATCGAGTTAAGGGTTAGGCTAGCCTACTACAAATGAAGCCCAACTAATTTCTAAATGGTAACTTAACTTTAACCAAGCAAAGAAGTCGCAGTAATAATCGCATAGATGTAATCGGAGCTCAAAGAGCATTTATTAGCAGGCGAAAGCCCTCAACCGTTGAGAGCTCTGTCTGCAAAACGCGATTCACGCTCAGTAGCCTAATTTTCGCACAGTCAAAAATACCTCGTGAAAAAGACGATTTTACAGGTTGGGAGTAACATAATAGAATAACAGCATAGAAATAAACTTACCTTGAACAGTGTCCTTCTTTAAAACAGCCTAGAGGAGTGTTGCGAAACAATTCTGCTTTCTGTTCGAAAATAGACCGCGTTGAAGATGCCCCGCCCCCACGTGCTATTTTTTACAGTTCAAGACTGTTTTTTCCAGGAACAAACGGGTTTACACATAAATGCTGTAAATGTACCGCAAGTAATTAATTTATGGAACATAGAATTTACAGGATTAAACTGTTTATTGAAATAACAGTATTTTACTGTTGGAAATTGGCTGTATTTTTACAGCAATTTTTAACAGTGCACTCCACCTTTGCTAGCAAAATAGAAAAAGATTCGGTTACACTTTATTTTAAGGTGTCATTGTTACAGTGTAATTAAATATTTAAGTACAGTGTAATATTAATTAACTACATGTACTTACTATAGGGTTAGGGTAGGATTAGGATTTGGTTGAGGGTTAATTGCATGTAATTAGGCATAATTTACTGTTATTACTATGGTAATTACATATAACATATGTAACAAGGACACTGTAAAATAAAGTGTTACCAAAGATTCTCATATATAAAACCAAGTAATAAAACAAGAAAATGAATAAATAAACAAGCAAGTTAATAAGTAAGTAAGCCCCTCCCCACACCCGATAATATCGTGTATCGCCGATCTAACAGGCTGATGATAGGACGATATGAAAATGGAGAATATTGCCCAACACTACTAAGAACATAGATAGGATTGTGTAGAGCCAGTTGGTTTTCTATATGCATGCATTATGCAACTGTGAGCCAGTGAAGTGATCTAAAGAGGTGTAACCTGCAATCTCTTGCAAACCAAAGACCATCAGATCACAGTTTATGGGCAAAACAAGGTCAGGGTGATGCAAGGAAGTTTGTTTTGGGAATTTTAACAGCTTTACATTATTTGCATGGAAACTAAACAAATTGACCGCTACATTTTAATTACTACAATGGATCTGGATATTTTGAGTAGTTTTGTAATTATTCTCCATCTTATATCAGATGATGTCACCAACGTCTCCTCACTGACGTCACTCAATTCTAAAACTTGTCTTCCGCCATCTTGAGTACCTGATTCAGCAAGATCGATACGTCAGTCGCAAAGGAAGTAGAGCTATTCTCTGGCCGAGCCCGAAGTTGCGGGCCGATATTTCCCGTCACAATCCTCGGGCCGGGCCCTTGATCTAGAGATGTGCACTCCCAATGCAAAAGAGTGCGGCGCGGGACTAGATTTGATGGCGAGTGCGAGCGGCAATGCACTCTCTGATTGTGTGCGCGTAGCAGGGAGAATAAAACGATTCGCGGGACTCCCGCAAACTGGAAATATCTATGAATAAAACATATAAAAACTAATACAATTTTGCAGAAAAGCAACAAGAACTAAAACAAAATAGAAACGATTTACAGGCCAGAGTTTCCTTTTAAAACACGTTTGCAGCGTTGAGCAATGTAGCCAAAAACAGACATACGTGTTGATTTCTTCAACGCAAAGGCCAATCAGAAGCATTTAAGATAGACTCCCCTCACTGCTCAAAACGGACTTTTTGTTCAAAGCTCTGTATGCTGACAAATCCTCTAATTGTAACAAACAAAGTGTATATATTATGAAAGATTCAATGTGCAGTCAGCTTAATTGATATTAACAGATGTGAGATCGCGATTAACTGATGTCAGCTTTTTAGGAATTATTAAGGGAGCGCACTTTGCGCGCATTCAGTCAAAATCCTTCAATCATATCTTGCCCAACCATGCACGCAGCTGCTTGCTTTTATGTTATAACAGTGGTTTGTGTGTGCAAACTCTCTGTGCAGTGTTCATGTTGTCTGTGGTGAGTGGATGTAAATGATAATGAGCTTACGCTAGCTTAGGGCTGTGCGATATCACGATTTATGATCGTGGATTAAAATATATCCACCATCTGCTTTTGAAGAAATGTCGTAGTATCGTGCATTCTATCAGTTGCAGTTCTGGCGCCTCCGTCTCAGCATAGGCTACAACGCGACGTATATTCACATCAAATGTTAACGCAAAGGAAGGGGACAATGCAGTTCACATAAGTTCATTATTTGCATGTGCTAACAAGTCATTCACGTGTTGATGCGCGGTTCTAACGAGCGCTTTTCTGAGCGCGTACACCCGAAGCGCACGCGCACTAAGCCTGTCTAACAACAGCGACAGGTTACTGAACTAAGTTATCTTTCTAGTCTTATTGCGCGAATACTGTCAAATACACACAGGGTTTACATAAACAAAGTTGGTTATGTATAAAGTGAAACAAACAGAGAAAATCTGCTTCCTAGCTAATGCCGTCAGTATTGTAGACAGTACCCGGCAGGTACTCAAGATGGCGGCAGTCAACTGGAAAAAGAGCGGATGACGTAAGAGGTCATGTGACTGATATTCATGTATTGTAGAATGTCGACTAAAAGCTTATGCTATTTAATTGACTAAAACTAGACTAAAACAATTCAGGTAACTAAAAAATGAAATGACGTTTTGCTATGACTAAAACCAAATCAGAATTTGGTGTCAAAATTAAAGCTGTGGATAATTGGTCGGGCGTTCTTATAAATATTGCAGGTACAGGGTAGGTAGGCTATGGGTTTCCTAAACAGGTCCTGTACATGACTCTAGATTGTCCCGTTCAAATCGATGATTTACATTAAAGTTGAGAAGTTGGGTATAATTGCAATAGGGTTCCAGCACATGCGTTGCAATACAGTTGGCACACTAATAGTATGTTGGCTTGATAAAGCGGTTGTTGGGTAGTCAGGATAGTTGCTATGCTGCCAGGGAGTTCTGGACAGTTGCCAGGGTGTTGCTATGTGGTTTCTGTGGTTGCTAGGACGTTTCCTAGCAGCTGCTCCACACAAAAACATTAAAAGCTGAAGATGCCAGTTGTGCTGTGTACAGGAGAGCAGAGTGTGCCTGTTGTGTGAGTGCTGTAACGGCTGATTGTGTATGCAGTTATGCTGTTATAAGACATGTGTCTTACTTTCGCAATTTTGTCAAATATTTTTTTCCTGATTACACATCTTGATGGTGTTTATTTTATTTTGTAAGTTGCATTGCAAGTTAAATGCTTTTGTGTTATTTGTTTTGTTCTCCAGATAGAGTGAAACTGCATTCTGTATACATTTTGTATAGGCAGTGATTTCTCTTATTTAAAAAATTTTCAATCTTTTATGGGGCTTTCACACTGGCACTTTAGTTCGGAACGGGGCACGGTTCGCATGAAAAATCGCTAATGTGAACGCCGTCATGTGGACCTGGGTGCCCACTGGGGTACCGAACCCGAGACTACCTGGAGGTAGCTGCGCTGCGGTTCGGTGAATGTGAAAGCAACACGGACTCGGGTCCGCACTTGTTCAGGAAGTAAAGTAGCCTATCCTGCGCATGCGTTTAAGCTGATTATGATGTATTAAGTTAAATAAAACACACGTAAGGGATGCAGATTTACCTTGGATACGAGCAAGAGTGAGTCTGCAGTGTATTCGCGCATAGTGCATGCAATCAGGGCAACAAATTAATGGAAATCCAGTCCGTTCGCAAGCAGCGGAAAGACAGCTTATGCGACACACACACACGCGCGCCGTGGCACGTTTGCGATGACGTAAGATGTACGGAAAAGCACCAGGGTTCGATAGAATCAAGTTGAGTGTGAAACCAGACCAACGTTGCGGGGGCCGCCAGGAACTATCGGGCTCGGCCTCGGACCGCAGCAAACAAGCCCAGTGTAAAAGCCCCCTGAATCTGCAGTTTAATAAAATAATTATATATTAAAAAACAATAGTAAAATGTTTGCCTGTAGGTTATATAACGGCACCTGTTTCTGAATATTTCTTAATTTTAACAGTCTACTGCAGGGTTTCCCAAACGATGGTTTGCGCTGCGTGTTTCAGAGTGAAGCGCTTCACTGTGTTCGTTTACACGAGTGCAGTTATGATCCGGTGTGTTCAGTGTCTCGGAGTGGCACAGTTTGCAATAAATGCTGCTTCACGAATTTAACGTGCATTTAGGAAAATGACTTGTGCCAGAAACACTTTATTTTCACATACCCATCATTTCCAACATTTTAATGTACATAAGTTTTCTTATAAGCATTTTACCAGATAAAAAAAAAAAAAAAAAAAAAAATTGCCAACTAAACAGAGCCTTGAAGGTGTTTCTGCAGTTTTCCACCACAATAAAAGCTTGAGGATTTATTTTTTGGCAGTGTAGAATTTGAGAAATTAAAACATACGATCTATACTATTGTTACTTGTATAAATTATTATAATTCTGAAATATATATATATATTTTTTAAAGTACGATTGTAGTATTTTAATAGTAATTTTTTACAGCATAAGCTAATGTTGGTTTCTGGAAAGGAAAAGAACAACGCAAATTATATAATAAGCCCAATTTCTTTTTTTTTTTTCAATTGTTCGTATTTGTATCATTTTCATAAAATATGAATAAAAAAAATCAATCTTTGCGCCATGTTATATTGTTTTTGTGCTCGTAATCATGATCATGCATTACAAGTAACATGAGTTATGTAATCAGATTACTTTTTTCGAGTAATGAGTAAAGTAACATATTATCTTTTAAATTTACAACAAAATATCCGAGTTACTTTTTCAAATAACTAACGCAAGTTACGTTGCTTTCCCATGTATTGACTGACAGCTCTCAGTCTGTCCCTATGTTGAGAGAAATCAGAAGTGCAGAGGTGTTGTGTGTGAACATTACTGTAGATCTAGACTGAGTAAAGTGCATTTTATCTCACTTGCAGAAAAAACACCTCAAAATGAATAAATACAGTAAATACAAACTCGGAATATGATGTAAACCTGCAATAATTAAATATGTTAAATAACACAAATATACTTTTTAATCTCACTTCATTAACCAATGCTGTTGACCTTCGACCTAAACAGTAAACCTGCAATAATTAAGGAGAATTAATTAATCAGGAGAATAGCCTTTTGTTCTGTGATCTGGAATAGCAGTTAAAGCTTTGTTTGAGCTGTGCCCTCTACTGTACAGGCGTGAATGTGCATTCCCTTCATCCTGAGGCTTATTCATTTTGCTTTTGGTGGGAAAGAGCCTTTATTTTTGCCAAAACTGCTTTTTTTGTTACAAACAAACAAACAAATAAGTCCAGCCCTGGGGCCTGATGTATAAATGTTGTGTACACACAAAAAATACATTGAAATGTGTGTACGCAATTTTCCATGCACGCATTGGGATTTATAAAATATAAACGGTGTAAATATGTGCGGATACTCTAGAATGAGTTTAAGCTCTTTTCATTTTGTTACACACATTTAGATTAAATATTCCATTGTTTTGATGGAGGAAAGGAATTTTGAGCTGGTTCTGGCATGGTTTTATAAATCTGAAAACTGTTGTGCGTACGCACACTTAGGATGAAATCTACATACAATTTTATACATGAGGCCCCAAGGTGAGAGAAAAAGCAAAAGTAATGTAACGCATTGCTTTCCATAAAAAGTAGCCTAGCAATGCAATTAGTTACTTTTTTAGGGAGCCATGCAATATTGTAACGCATTACTTTTAAAAGTAACTTTGCCCAACACTGTTTATGTTTGGCACACTTTTACATACAGCAGGTGATCCTGATTAAAATGACCCAGTGTTTGGACCGATATATATTTACTGCCCCATGTACTATGCACCTACAGTAAATTATCTAGTGCTGCTTGATTATGACAAAAATCATAACTATTGATCATTTTCCTTGCTATTATAATCATTCTTGTTAATGCTGATCAATAGAACTTACATTACAATATTTTTTTGCTTTAGGGAACCGCGTGTCATTTAGACATTCAAAAGCTGAGAACCATTTCAGAATGAGTTATTAATGATTGCTGGTATGCACCAGTTAGACAAGACAGCAACTAAATGGTCAGTTTAAAAACTTTTTTTTTTAATTGTTAATAAATGATATGCAGAAAGTGAGCAAGGATTATATCTATGTGTTATATGGAGAGGGATGCAGATGATATCTAGGTGTTTTTATTACCATAAAGAGCTGATAAGCGATATAATGACAACAGTATAATGTTGTGAAAACTACATGACTAATGAGGATTATGATAATATGATTAGGCTAATGCAGTGTGTGTGTGTGTGTGTGTGTGTGTGTGAATCACGGACCCATCAATCACTCAGGGTTTAGATACTGTTGTGCTGCGCTCAGGGACATATGCACATTAAAAGCACTTCCCTGGTGCTTCCCGTTGGCTTTCTCCTCAAACAGCCTTTCCATTTTTCCCCTGGATTTTGTTTAGTATGTTGTGGTTTGTTAACCTGCTGTATGCACTCTGACACACACACATTTGAAGTGGCTGATGAGTGATTTGCATCCACGTTGCGGGACGTATGCGTGTGAGGATCAGAGGGGAAAGTGGCGTGGCGGGGGGGCTTACAGACACACGTGTGGTGTTGTTTCATGAAAGATTGATCAGACCTCTAGGATGACAGCAGGCTTCTCCACACCCAGCACAATGTGTTTTCATGCAACATTTATTGAAAAAGACTACACATTGTAAAGCGATCTTACTGCCTTTTAAGGCTAAATTGGTTATTGTGGGGTGTGTGTGTGTGTGTGTGTGTGTGTGTGTGTTTGATATATTGGTGACAAATTTGCACCCAGATAGATTCTTCTTTTAGGGATCATGTCCTAATTTGTATATGTATTATTATTGTAAAATGCAGAAAGTTTTCTGTTAGAGTTTAGGTTATAGTTTTTAGCAAAGTATATGTGTGTGTGTGTGTGTGTGTGTGTGTGTGTGCATGCGCAATATATAGTACTATGAAAAAGTTAGTACGGTAAAAATAGTACATAGTCAATATCATTTAGCAAATGACGTATTGTATGTATTGTAATGATTTGCAGAGCTTAAGTCTGTCAAGTCTTTTAGATTTGGATGCTGGTGTTGAGATGCACAGCTTCAGAAACAGTTCAACTATGCTAAAATAAATATTGTTTACGGTAGTTAAATATATACAGGTGAAACTCGAAAAATTAGAATATCGTGCAAAAGTTCATGTATTTCAGTAATTCAGATTATACATTCACCATATACATATGTATGATTATACTTTTCAGAGGGCTGACATTTCTGTATTTAAAATCCTCTTTTTATTGATTTCATGTAATATTCACATTTTCTGAGATTTTGAATTTGGGTTTTTTCATAAACTGTAAGCCATAATCATAAAAATTTTAACTTTTGCATGCTTTTCTAATTTTTCGAGTTTCACCTGTGTATATTTTAGAGGTATGAGTGTTGTATATTGTGTTTTTATGCTAATATCAAAAATGATGTTTTGAAAAATAGCTGCAATCAGCAACACCATGATCATAAGAAGCCGAAGCATGATGACATGCCTTGTCCAAACGTATTAAGTTTAAAGAAAAACCTTGTTAAGCTTGTAGCTCTCGGATACTCGCCCCGATTCTCAAGATACACAACTGTCCTCATGGAGAATAATGTCAACTCCCACAGAGACACTACATCCCAAAGTCTGTCCATCCTTGATTTGAGTAAAATCATGAGGATGCTTTTTGTCCATCGCTTCATTTTAGCTCCTTTGGGTTTAGTTAAAATGTGACCATATTTTACTTAGTAGTTTATTTTTAGTTCAATAATGAGAACGAATTAATACAAAATGCTTTTGTTTTAACTAAAACGAAGGAAGGAATTAAAAAAAAGTGCTCAATAAATTTTTTCAAATTCATGAACAGAGATAAATGGCCTATGTTATTGTACATGTCATTTAAAAAAGGGATAGATAAAAACAACAAATGAATGCATGACCTGTTGAAATGCATGTTGCTTTATTAAGTGAATTATTAAATGTTAATTTTTACTTTTGTATTTGTGACAAATATTAAATAATGTGGTGATTAATATTGGCTTATGGCTTAGAGGCCGGCTAATTGGCTTTTAATCCTCAAAGCAAACCACCTTTTCTTTATTTTATGGCAAGAATAATATAACATAGGATCCAATAATATAAATGACACTGCACACACGTTAGATGTGTAACATCTACTAAAATACGGTTTAGTACTGTGTAGCCTACAGGAAAATATAAGCACAGACTTTCAAATAACAAAACACATTTAAGGTCAAAAGGATATGATGACTTAACTACTGCCTTTTTTTTAGATTATAGATGACTGTGACCATTAGTTCATTTCGTTAACGAAAACTATGACGAAAAATGTCCGTCGACTAGCTTTTTCCCCATGACGATAACGTGATGACACCATTAAACATCTTTAAACGATAACTGTGACTATATCAACAAGCAATAAAATCATACTAAAATGTAGTTAAAACATAAAAACTTTACCAAAATCTTTCTTTATTTTTTTACGATCTTTCACGTTTGTGGTTGCCAGATGTCGAGAGTTTAAATCCCCCAACCAGAGCTTTTCTCTTAAAATGATACATTTACTCAATCTCTGGCGATGTTGCACACACACTCGTCTCTACACTACGGAAGAAGCGTCAGTTATCTGACAAACATGTAAGCTGGAGTTCATATTCTACTTAAATGAAAGTGTCATTCAGTCAGTCTGTGTACTTTCACGTTTGCTCTGACTACATCTGCCATCAAACTGTAATAAATCCAAACATGGATCTCGAATCTATTATTTGCGATTGCTGAATAAATGCACTTACACAGCTCTGTGTGACAATACAAAGCCTTTTTACTGTTGTTAGTAATAGAAAAACAGTCACGTAAGTTACTAACATACTATTAGGAATTTCACCGTTTTAATTTCCGAGAGAAGTTTCTGAAGTAAAATAAACCGCGTATGAGTTTGTGCTTCTAGGTGAAAGATGTGCAATAGTTCTGATGGAATGAAAAAAATATTTCAGTTAAATCATTGCGGTTATAATTTTGAGCAAAATTATTATCAGTTTCACCATTATATGCAGCATGACGAGTTTCTATTGACTAAAACTAAACAAAATCAGAACAAGGTTGACTAAATATGATAAAAATTAAAAAGTACATTTGACACAGGACTAAGACTAAAACTAAATAAAAAAATAACACTGGTAGTCGTGAAATCTTGGGTTGACCAAGGCTGAACGCTACTTACGAAGATGTGCTTTGATATAGCGCCACTTAGTGGTCAAAAGCTGCAAATTCATCTGCCACAGAAACAGCGCCAGAAACTGCGGCAACGAAATAATCATTCTGGTCTGTGCCATCTGTACTCAAATAAAGTTTAACATTAGCTTGTTATTGTTATAAATTGTTATATTGCTCTTAAAAACCATAAAAAAGTTAATTTTTTCAATTAGATTTATTTAAATATACGTGATGCTGACTTAGAATTATGCTTCTATCTTTTTAAAAGAGACTTTTCATCTGAGTTTCGATTGTCGAATTTACAAATCTTGAAATGCTGTTTTTTCACGTTTTCATTTGTTAAGTGTGTTTGATATGGGGGTGGACATTGTGCGTGTGTGTGTGCGTGTGTGTGTGGTGTGTGTAAGGACTGCTCTGGCCACTGCTAATCACAATGGAAACACCCCATGTGAGCAAAAGAAAGCTGGAACAATCCACTTACTGGCCTCTGTAATCTGGTTAACCATTAGGAGGTGGTTAAATCACACACACACACACACACACACACACACACACACACACACACACACACACACACACACACACACACACACACACACACACACACACACACACATGCCCGGAGCTTCAGGGCTGTAGGACGGGCACATGTTGTCAAAGGTTGCCAAGCTTTTAACATGTTAAGCATTTTCTGATTATGTTCACAATTCTTGTTTTACTGCCTTGTAGGGGTTTATTAGTTTAGTTTAATCACAAGCACAATCACAGTCACTCACACACACAGAGATCCAGCCCTGGAGCGTGATGACGGCGCTCAGGCAAAACCAAATGAAATCCCACAATCCAATTAAAGTGATCTGCTCATGCTGAGCGGTGCAGTCGCCATCCACAACAAACTCATATCTAATCAGTAGTGCCTCACTACGGCCCTCTTTTACGGGCGTTTCGCAGGGACGCGCACGCTGAGCTGAGCCTGATGGGCCTGTAATGTGTTTGCGCTGTTTTATGGGCCAGACAGACAGAGGGAGGACTGATTAGAACCGGAACAGCTGCTTATGAGATCCCGACATGACAGACCTCTTTCTGGATTTAGGAGCGTTATGGAAATGTGCTTGTCAACACATCCACTTCCCCGTTTAGCTACAGTGTGTGTTTATTTCACTGTCCCCTGTCATATGCTCTCTCTCTCTCTCTCTCTCTCTCTCTCTCTCTCTCTCTCTCTCAAGCACCTTCCACAAGACAGCGAAATAACGCTTCACTTCAGTTCACTCCACCTTAGTCAACAGTCATTTGACCTATTAAAGGAGTAGTTCACTCCAGAATTAAAATTTCCTGATAATTGACTCACCCCCATGTCATCCAAGATGTTCATCTCTTTCTTCAGTCGAAAAGAAATGAAGGTTTTTGAAGAAAACATTCCAGTATTTTTCTCCATATAGTGACTTTTGAAGGTCGAAATTGCAGTTTCAGTGCAGCTTCAAAGTCTCTACACGATCCCAGCCGAGGAATAAGAGTCTTATCTAGACAAACTATCGGCCATTTTCTAAAAAAATTTAAACATTAATATACTTTTTGACCACAAAAAAAACGATGGTTTGTCTAGATATGACTCTTATTCCTCGGCTGGGATCGTGTCGAGATCTTTGAAGCTGCACTGAAACTCACATTTGGACCTTCACCCGCATTTGTTGGACTCCATTCAAGTCCACTATATGGAGAGCAATACTGGAATGTTTTCTTCTAAAACCTTGATTTCTTCTTGACTGAAGATAGAAAGAGATGAACATCTTGGATGATGTGGGGGTGAGTCAATTATCAAGAGATTTTAATTCTGGAGTGAACTACTCCTTTAATATGTATGAAGGTTCAGCTCAGTTGTTACGCTGTCTGTTACCACAGTAAATCATTTAGACTAGTATTGAATATTTGGCATTTTTTTGTTACCAGCATCAGTTGATACGTTTTTTTCGGTTTGGTCCATGTGTCAGAAATGGGGCTTCTCTGTTGACAGCGCTGAGAACGCCTGCGCCTGAGTGTTCATTCTTCATTAATTTACCCTCTTTGTTCAATCAATTAGAACTGTTAAACAAAGCATGTAAACGGTATGCAAAAAAGTATTGTAGCAGGTTTTCTATTATAAGTAATAGAAAGGCTATCACTTATAAAACTTTCTCATTTACTGTCAGTATGCAGAAAATAAGCATTTATATAATTTAAGCAAGTCTTTGGTTATCTAATAAACATTTAATTTCACAAAACAAAGTCTTGAATCCCGCTGTTGAATCCTCTGCAGTGTGCATTTGAACATGTACAGTCGGTCCGTGCGAATTGAATGTTTTTATTTGAAAACAACAACAAAAAACTGTAGGTTACAGCGCTAACTTCCTTTGTATTGATTTTTTTTAGAATTATTTGTGAAAAATATTTTAATAGGATTACAGAAATTGCCATCTGCTTTCTAAGATATTAGCATTGTCGATCAAAAACATCAATATTGGTCGATCACTAATTTTGACTTACCACAGTTCATAGAAGTTTACATCGTCTTGCTTGCATCTGATCCAAACCTTTTTTCTCAACACATGATTATTATCTGTGATGATTGTGAAACTGAGCTTGAAAATTATGCGTCTAACAGATTTCATTTCACTGAAGCTGTGTGTGTGAACATGAATTCCAGTATTATGACAAGTACTTAATCAATAGATGCTCTAACCAATAAGTGTTCTTATTCTTTTAATAAACATGGATCAGAATCAATGTATATCCACAGCTAATAAAATTGAGAAAAATAGCTAGCTGTCTCTATTGCTTTTTTTATTACATTATTATTTATGGGTTTTAACTGTTTAGCAAACTAGCAATAATGGGACAGTTGTTCTCATCTGTCAGATTTTCCTCCCACAATGCCTCTTTTTGACTTTCTCCTAGTCTAACTGTATGCTTTTTGATTGATATGAGATATTGAGATCCATATAGTTTTTATTTACCTTATACTGTTTAATCATGCGTTCTGTAAACAGCTCGGCTGGTTCTCTTGTACTTTTCTTGTGGCGCGAGTGTACGTTTCTTTAGAGATAGACAGATTGTTGACATCACTCACTGTGTTACAGCTTTGAAAATGTAAGAGTGTTTGAAAGCTGTTTAATTTGCAGCTGTACACACGGGCGGGGAAGTGTGTGGGTGCCATGTTTACCATTCAGACCGAAATGAATCAAGTTGATGAATTATGGACAAGAGATTGTTATGACTTCCCCATTAGTCAGTTTGCTATTTTCACCAAACTGCCCAATGTAGACCTTTGAAAGGCTTATTAGAGGTGAAGTAAAAAAGCAACGCACACTTTTATCATGATTGTGTTTTTTGGGTGTGTTTTCATGTTTTCATTCAGTGTGATTACAGTGTTTCCCACAGGATTCTTTTAGACTGGCTCTCGACCCTTTTGATTTCAAGGACCCCACTGTCCAAAGACAATATTTGAAGATATTTATGATAGTTTTGCTATAATAACAAAACTGCTCATTTTCAAACTTTTGGCAATAAAATAATTTCAATAATTGTTGTTATAATGACTAAATTTAATAATTAAAGTAACTCTGTGTGCTTCATGGTTTACACTGTTTATTACCAGGTTTATTTTTTATTTTTATTATTTTTAAATCACAAATAGCATTTTTTTACCCAATACAATATTATATAGCTTGACAAAAATGCATGTAAATTCCTTAAAAATTTAAATGAAGAATGAAAAAAAAAGCCTTATGCTTCATTTTGATTGTCTTGACCTGGAAAGGAATCACACTTTTAAAATTCCCTCCTACAGTACAAGTTGTCCAAGAGCTAAGAAAAAAAAAACGGTCTCAATGTTTAGATGGTGCCTGTGGGGCTCAATGTTTACACTTCTGGGGGAGATAAACCTGTGAATAGCATACTAATAGTAGCTGATCAACATTAAACTGGGTTAAAAGCATGCGTTTTAACATAAACCTGCATACTTCCCCTTTAAGTTTGTGTTTACTTAATTGTTTATAATCACGTCTCATTACAAATTTAGTGATAAACCTGGCGTAAGTTGCGTCCTTATATCCACGTTAAACTCGCAACAAATGCAGAGGTGCAGTTTAGTATGAAGTGAGCCGCTCGTAAAACACCAGATCACCAGCTGTACGCATGCAAATGAACACGCTTCTGCGCATCGCTCTGAAACACACACTGCAACAGACTATAATTACATATGGAATTAAGTCACAGCCTTTCGTGATTTGATTATCACACTAAGCCGTATCACAATTTTTTTTTACATTTTAAAATGTATGCAAAAAAATATTTTCGCTTCACTATGAAACTGACGTGATGGGATTTGATTTTTTTGGTCATTGCATTCAACACAGATTATCTTTAGCATAGACCTTATTTTGTGTGACAACCTGATCTATTAAACATCTACTCTAGAGTGTATTTGATTATTTCCCATTGTAGATTATAAACACGTCCTCTTATTTATGCAGCTATTTCCTTTGTAATGTTAGCCTGTATGGGATCAGTAGCCCATTTTGTTCTGTAGCTCTCTTTGCATCACCAAAGAAACACCTCTCAGCCTTCCACATGAAGTCACAGAGCAAACCCAAAGAGCAGACGCCACATGGCAGAATAGCGCTTGAGGCCAGATTGGATTTTTTTCCCCCATCCTGAGGAAACGGAGAATAGGGGTCTTACTGTCCCTTCAAGCAGGGGACAGCGGAGAGATATTCATAAAGGTGTGCTCAGATATGAATAAGAATCGTGAGTCCAGCTCTGATAACCCACGGGTGGCCAGCGCCCCTCTGCCCAGTGCTTGGTTCCTGACAAAGACGGCTTTGTGGCCACTTATCCAGTCTGTACAGTGGTGGGAGCTCATACGGATAATCGCTCTAATCTAGTTAAGGTTAAAAGAGGGCCATGACTGAGAGCTGGCCTTACACATACAAATCTCTGCGCGCAAATCCGGTTTTAGGCCCAAAATAAGAGAGGTGTCATATTGATTATTCTAATAGGAAGCTAGCAGCGCTGTTTACCTCCAGCCAGCCAGTCACTTCAGACAGATGGGGAGAGAGAGGCAGAAGGAGGGAAAGAGAGAAAATAATCACTAGGTTAATGCATTATGTGTATTCATGTATTACATTGCTCTATTTCTATAAATATATATATATACTAGAGACAATTGAGTAATAGGGCATCTTCCTGTATAAATGCCATCTAAATTCCCCAGTGTATGTGTTAATGAGTGGCTTGAGTGGAGTACATGTACTAACCACTAGGCCGTAGCACCAGCCTCATTGTTCTTCCTGTCAGTGTTTTCAGTAGAGGTGGTACTAATAACAGTAAAATTTCACGGTTATCTGAACCAATTTCGGTTCCAGAGCAAAAAATGGTTGGGAGTTCCACGCTGCCTCAGCAGAGTGGGACTTTATAGTAAAGGAATATTGCAGCTGCCAGTCTCTGCTTTAACCGAGGAGTTTAAGTGCGCCAAGGTCAGACTGGAAATGACCTCAGTAGAGTTACGCAACAAATGTGTAAGGGAGGCAGCACCTGTGTTAAAACTGGTAGAAAGTGGTCAGCAAAGAAATCTGTAGTAGAGGCAAAGGCTGACCTTCAAATTGGGGATATCGTGGGACAGGTACAGCATGGAAGAGGGGGTTTTGAGCTCAGTTTAGCTCATCCTAAATGGCACAAGGCAGCCCCTGCTCAAAGGAGGAAGCTGGTAGTCAACGAGGTGCGAAAGCAGGAGGAGAGGATGAGATGTATAAAGGCCATTTCCCAGGCCAAGCAGGGAGAGTGGATGAGATGGGAGAGTGTGGAACAACGCAAACTGGGCTGGCAAGACCTTTGGTCAATGGAAGAGAGTAGGATCAGTTTCCTTATCAGGTCAACATATGATGTTCTCCCATCACCACAGAACCTAAACCTCTGGGTAGGAGAGGATTCCTCTTGTCCTTTGTGTTCATCACCTGCCACATTAAGGCACATTTTGACAGGATGTAAGATGGCTCTTAGCCAAGGTTGGTTTACTTGGCGCTAGGCTTGCTACGGTAGCCGGTGTTACACGGTGTTCAGTCGCAACACCGGTTTCATCACTTGCCCACCGCGACACCGCCAAAAAAAAAAAAAGTTTAAAGCGTTAAAAATATTTAACGCAATTACGTAGTATCCGTTAAGTCTTGCCTATTACACACACACACACACACACAAACACACACAACCCAAAGAAAATACGCGCGTCAGTATCGAGTTCTCTTTCGGTCTTGAACAAACCATAACACACAAATTATGCCAAAATGTCTGTTTTGTTGAGTGTCCTCATAAGAGTCCTAAATTATTTAAATAAAGTCTTAAATTGAACATAGAGATTTGTGAGAAACCAATGTGGACGTTATTGAGTGCACTTATTCAATCCCACATTGCACTGCATTAACGAGTGTAGGCAACAGCTTACTTACGCTCAACAGCTGTCCGAATTCGCTCACTCGTTTTTATTCACTCCTTCAAGTGAACAGTATTAGTGGACTAACGTAGGGAATAGGCCTAACTTAGTGAATGAGGGTTTAGGGGGCGATTTCGGATTCAACCCATGTTCTCAAGCAGGGAAACAGAGGACACTGACAACGCGCTGACAGACAGGACCGAGCAGGTCATATTTAATATGAAACAAAATCTCAACTTTCAAATTCGGTCTGTCAAAGAAAATTAAACAATAAATAGGCCTACCGTTTTGTGGCTCTTTAATGTGTCGTGACAGATTGCCTCAGTTAAAGCAAAGTTCAAATCCACCGACGTTAATCTACTAACCCTCCTGACTGCTTTGTCCGACAAAAATTGTGGATTTTGATTGGTCAGATCGCATGTCAATCAAACTCCCTGCGAAGGATGAATTGACGCTAATTTAAAAGTTAAAGTGAAGTGCACACTGCCGCACCAGCTTTTTATAAGCGTTGTAAAAAAAAATTGCCCATAAATTACTAGTGATTTTAAAGCCCCCGCCGGTGATATCGGTATTACCGGTGTTGTCACACGTCGATTAACCAGTGGGAAAATATCCTCACCATCACATCCCTACTTGGCGCCATGACCAAGTACTCCGATGTTTGGTATTAGCATAGTAAGACAAGCGTAACATGACCAATAAGTTGCCACCTGTTCTAGCTAAACATTACACGCAGAAGACAATATTCCTCCGCCCAGGTGAGCAACCTCCAAGAAAAGGTGTTAAAACCAATTCTCGCCCAGGACAACTGGAAGCTGCTAGGGACTGGAAAATGCTGGCTGATCTTGATCAACGGCTTATTTTTCCACCTGAGATTGCCACCACTAACCTCCGACCAGATATTGTTTTGTGGTCCGGATCAGCACGCATTGTTCAACTATTAGAGTTAACAGTGCCATGGGAGGATGCGGTAGATGAGGCATATGAGAGGAAGAAACTGCGGTATGCTCATCTGGCCACTGAAGCAGAACAGTGAGGATGGTGAGTCCGGGTTTATCCAGTGGAAGTGGGTTGTCGAGGATTTGTGGCACACTCCACAACCTGGTTCCTCAGAGACGTCGGATTCAGTGGCCAAGAGTTGCGTCGTAAGTAAATAACTTATCTGAAGCAGCAGAGAGGTGCAGCAACCGGCTGTGGTTGAGACGGAAAGGGTCTGGCTGGCTGTGTACAGGCCGCCATGCTACGGTTTTCGGAAAATTCTTGAAAATTTGATGAGTCTGTTGGTGTATTTGTATAGTTTGCATAGTAATTACAGTTATTACGTTCCTGTGTATTTTGTGTAAATGAGGATTGGTGTTTGGACAGATATTGTGTTTTGCGGTAGTATGCCATATGGAACCGTTGCCTCTGACGCTTTAACGTCCGCAGTGGGGCTTGAAAGCCTTAGTCAAACGGGTTGGCGCTTATGGTCGGGTTGTGGAGAGGTTGTGAGAGATTGTGGTGAGGTCAAAGGAGCAGCCTCAGCAGCAGGAGGGACGTAAAGGTCAGTAAGCTGGGCTGAGTTGAGTGGGGGACGGAGGGGGTTGACTCTGGGTCACTGTCGAGCCCTCTTGAGGTGTCGTGGGCTAGTCGACGAAACACTGAGGACGGAAGGTGCCCACTTGAAGACCCTAGAGATGTCCCCTACTCTGCTCAATCCAGACGGTTGTCATGAGGGGACCGCACTGTGGTTGCAGCCGTTGTGTGTGCAAATACACTATTAACACCAGACAGAAGGAGATTCACATCACCATATGGAAAGAAGCGTAAATGAATGGAGAACCATAGGTTACTGTAAAGCTACGTCTTAGTTGGTGCTTATCTTGGCGAAAGCCGAGTACAAATCAGCATGAAGTTTTAACATCTACTCTCGTGTAATGGAAATCATTATATATTTGCAATTTTTTTAAAGATCGGATCTCTCGCACTGGAAGACGTGACGGACAACTAGCTGTCCAGTCCAGTCCAGTTCTGTTCACACAGCAAAGGTTTGTTCGCAGGTTTTCTGAGAATGTACAGGTATGTGTTCGGTAACAGACTGCGATTGACACTCCCGTTAATAACTGATCTGTGCGTGAACATAACCGTAAGGACTCAAATACTGGACTCACAAATGTGTTCTGTTGCTGTGTGAATGACTAATTCGCCAGTGGTTCCCTCAAGATTTTCATATGGGTTTTTATAATGAGGTTTTTCAATGTAGGAATAAGGTCTGTGGTAAACATAAGTTGACGAAACTTGGACATTTTGTTCTACAGCGTAAATTACACACACTTACACCCCAAATGTTCTTAACTAGTTACTTATTAGAAAAAAAGTTTTTTCCGAACAGAACAGCTTTAGAATTTGAGTTTTTGATTTAGGTGTGTGTATATCGTGCAGCCTTATCACATTCAGCAAAAGACAGAACAATATAATGCAAGCACTGTAAAAGGTTTTGCTCAACACAGTAATACTGATATCGCAAGACAGCTTTTCACCTCGAGTGCAAGTTCTCATGGGACGAGATCTCGTCACACCCTTATCAACAGCCAATGAGTTCGACTGAACAAAAACTCTGGTATTTTGAGAGGTATTGGGTGGATTCTGACTTGCATAAACGCGTCTGATTGGCCATTGTGTTCACGCACTTAACATTATCTACAATGCTTCAAAAATCCTGCTGTAAATATAAACCTGTGATGCTCTTCACAGAGCGAGCACACTTATTCATCTGTTTTGAAAACTGCTGCCTAACAGTGAGTACCAAGATGAGTCGGCACAAATAAATAATTATCATTACAGAAAGAAATATCATTACATTTTTTTAAATTTCATCATTAGTACTGGTGCCGGTTCTTTTAACAACACTATAATTAAAATAATAATAATAATAATAAACAACAACAAATAATGACCTAGTTCTGGCATGAAACTAGATAGGTCTTTAACTCATTTGGTAGCGATCACATCATTAAATACATGGCACAGCTAATTAGTTGCTATTGCATCAACGTCCAATGAGCTGCGGCTCAACATTCAAACACACACCGGTGTGTCGCTGTTAGCAGTATGCAGAAACCCTCCTCCTTCCCCAGCTCCACCTGTATCTATTGTACTGTATGTTACATGTGCAGCAGCAGTAGCAGCATGTGTTACACGCTCACAGCAATGTCTGTGAATGTATTAGCGGTAGCAAGTCTCTGAAGGACTTGCACTGGAGCAGCAGCAGTGTAGCAGATCAAATCCACCAAGACCAAAGACATTAACATTGCCATATCCATTACCATGCCAATCTCTATTACCATGCCATTCTCCCGAGAGTTAGCATGACAGAATTAATGCTTCACTTTGTGCCTTCAGACTCTCCTTACCCTTGCAATAAACAATTGTTCCATCAAATACTACAGTTCATCTGTGTTGCAAGCGTACTAATGAGAATAACTATATTTGGTTTGTCGGTTTTGAGCTTTATTTTCTTGACTATGCTTCGGCTTTATGATCTGGGATTTTAGAGAAGAAAAGATGGGAGATAGAACAGATGTTTCAGAAAAGAGGTGTACAGCCTTGTGTTTTTCTTAACACTGTGTGTGTCAGGTTGGAGATGTCACATTGCTGTAGAAATTCGGTGGACAGATGTCTATATAATTCAGTAATGTGATAAAGCTGATTACCTTGTTAACTCCAGTGTCTAAGTGCATGGGTGCCGTTTGCAAATGAAGTGCTTGTTTCTCCCTCCTTCTCAATTCCTCTTTGATACTGTTTTTATTCGCTGCCAGCACCATCTTTTTACATGCTGCCATCCCAGATGCCATGGCATTGTCCAATTGCAGTGTTGGCAGCAAGAATATTTCCATGAGCCGTTTCAATACCTCCTGCCCTGCACATAGTGCTCTAACTAATTGAGCTCTGCCTCAGAAGAAGAAAAAACTGCAAGTTTTAAAACAAATTGTCATTCCATACAGAAACTTTTTGATTTCATTGTGATTATTTAAATAAAACTGAGTGAGGATATAAAGAGAGCACTGGATTTCTGTGTCCACCCACTGTCTTTCTCCTGCGATACATTACATTATCTTCTTCCTTTCAACCAGAAGTCTTAATTTTATTCAAAATTGTGTCTTTGAAAATAAATGTCTCTTCGTTCAGAATGGTCTGAGGCACAGAGAAAGTAATCTATCAGTTCCTTTTGTGACTGTATTCAAATCCCAAATAATTATTTCAAATAATCAGTTTTATATTCTCCTAATGATAGTTCTTAACAAAAATGTGGAAAATCAGTTTTTCATCTTCATTGAAAAAAAAAAGTTTTCAACCAAATATCAAGGTTGAAGGATTTTCCAACAATTTATATATGTTGTACCATCTTGTAAGTATTGTAAGTTGTTTTAATATGATACTGATTTTTACTTCCATTGCTCAATTCCCTTGTGGTTTTTTGTCACACCATACAAGTTATACAATGGTATCTCTTGAAATAATTTGATATGGTATCTTAGGAAGAGTTTGTTCTGGCTAACAGGAAATAGTTAAATATCAGTGAAAAATAATTGTAATTGCTGGTCACCCTTATTAGTTACTAGTCTTGGAATTAGGGCTGCACAATCTGGGGAAAATGTCATATTGCGATTATTGAGGTCAATATTGCGATTGCGATATAATAAACAAATGGTTCCATGAGTCAACTTGCTTTGTTCTCAAGGAAAATGCACACACAGATAAGTGATAATTCTGAAATGTGTATTTCTCAACTCAAACTAGCAACAACAACTAAATGATTGATAACACCTATAATGATCAATAAGCCACTGATGTCTGGATAAAAATGACCCCCCCATTTTAAACATTAATTATAGCCATCCAACATTACAGTGATTCCATTATTACAATTGAAAGCTATCCATTTTTTTAAAACATTTATTAGGCTTCAAAAAATATAACAGCTTTTAATTTAAGTGAACTTCAAACAATCCTCACATAAATCCATAATAAATGTCATATTTGTCTAACAGGTAGGCCATATATTAGGCCATATCAATTAGTCTGCACTGCATAAATTTTAAATTATATATAGACTAATCCTTATTAAAGCTACTAAAGTTTTTTAGTCAAGAGCAGTGAGTAATTTTCTCTTTTCCCTTTGTTCCTTGATTAACTTTACTGACAGAAAACTTTATTTAGTGACTAGACAAAACGACATTTTGGCATAATTGTGTGTGTTATTGTTCGTTCAAGCGCGAAAGAGAACTGTAATCTGGCGCGCGGTCTGTGCATGCGCATGATACTGGTGCGCGTCTTTCTGTGAGTCACAGTCAGGACATTCACAGGCAACGCACTCTCTTTTGACTTGTCGCGCATGAATAGTTCAAAAGCATTTGCACGAATAAGAGCGGGATCATGTAACACTAGCCAAACGATGACCAAAAAATAACAGATGCTGCGTTAATTGCGTTAACAGCCCTGATTTGATTATTTCAAATAAAATCGCAGCATTTTGCGTCATCTAATCGCATAGGCTTGACATCGCGATTGCGATATGCGATATGATTAATCGTGCAGCACTACTTGGAACACAAACAAATTATGTTCTTAGGAATGTTCATACAGCCTAAAAGCTCCAAAAAGGTCAACTAAAAATTTGGTTTGAGTGAAATCATGTCTCAAATCCGGTGCAACTATGATCTGTCCTGTGACAGATGGGTGCAACTTCAGTCAGAGCCATTTTCTTCCGTTTCAGCGCTGGTGTAGTTAATGCGTTGGCCTTTGTAGGAGATCCTGCCAAACCTGTTGCTTCATAGTGCGTTTTGTCAAATTGGACGCAAATCATTGAACGCATTTTTTTGTTTTTTGGTTGACAGCCCCACTTCCCACACAATTTTGTTTTATGGAAAGGAGCAGTGAGAGTATTCTTTAAAATATTTCCTTTTGTGTTATCTAAAGCCAACAATCACTTACACAGTCAGTGTAAAGCTAGTTGAACAAATGTGAGTTTCAGAGTTTGGAGTATTATAAACATAATTACTTGGAGTAAACCAAACATATTCAACCCTGTTTCAGCAGTATCACTATGCTCACTATAAATGTTCTCTGTCACCTTAGGGTTTTATTCAGGGTTTTTGATTAACTCTGGAGTGTATGACATCTGAAGCGAACATCCAATCACATGTAACATGCAATGTCAGTTTGATTCACTTTTTACGAGAGTCATACAATCCACTTCTCTGCTGAAGATTAAGCAAATCATTCTACTATAAATAAATAAATAAATAAATACATTTAAAAGGCAGGAAGAAACACCACTGCTGCAGTGAAGGTTTGAGAAAGAAAAAAGTACATCAACTGAATTTATTTAGTTAATAAACTAATTGAAGCTTTATTTATAACTGTATATAATCCTAAAGCTTTTATTTGTATATATTTGTAATAATTTCAATTAAAAGCATTTTTTTTTTGCCAAAATATAATTGCTCATACATCAAGTGTACAATATAAGTAATATATAATCATGTAAAATTAATATAATAAATAAGTATGGCGATGTAATCGAAATGATTTTCTCTGTAAAATTCTCTGTGAACTGCTTTAATTTTGCACTTGACACCCTAGGGCCCTATCATACACCCGGTGTAATGCAGCTCCAGGCGCAACGCGAGTGTTTTTGCTAGTTTCAGCCCGACGCGGTTTTCATTTCCACGTCCTGCGCCACGTTGTTGAAATAGCAAATGCATGGGCCTCTGAGCTGAAAACCAGCTGTGTTCAGGCGCATTGTTGTCGCTTTGCTATTTTGAGGAACTGAAATAGCTGTGCCATTGACCAACTGAAATCTGGTCTAAAGTCAATGGCGCAGTATTTTATTTTGTTATTTAAAGAGCGCGTTAGTAATATGCACCTATAGGCGGGTCCACAGCGTGCGTGTACTGTGTCCTGTAGATGTTCTGCTTGAGCTTTAACCTCGCGCAAGAGCAAATCCGTTTCCTCGCTTGAGAAGCGTTCAGTTTTTCCGCTTGCAAATTCCGGCATGTAAATAGTGAATCCGCCATTGCGCGAGCACAACTGGCTTTTAAAGGGAATGGGAGATGAGACTCTGATTGGTTTATTGCACGTTACATCCCAAAACACAGCCATTACTCATTAAGAGAATAGGGACAACCCTTTTAGACCATGCGCCGCGCGCCGACTATTTTTCCTGTCGTTAAACTAGCAAAAGTGGATTCGGACACATCCTAAGTGCACTTGTGCGTGCGCTTTAGACCATGTGCTTAGATCCTTAAAATAGGGCCCCTATACTTAAAGGATTAGTTCACTTTTTAAAAAACTTTTGCTGATAATTTACTCACCCCCATGTCATCCAAGATGTCCATGTCTTTCTTTCTTCATCGCTCATTTCAAAAATAAATAAAAAAGTTTAAGTTTTATAAGCACAAATGCTCGCCTTGCTCTTAATCAGATAAGAGCTTATTCTGTTATGCACGTTCGTGACTCCTGTTCGAACTCGTTCATCAAAATGAACAAATCTTTTTTCGAGTCATTTCGTTCGTTGAATGAACGAAATGACTCGAAAAAAGACTCGTTCAAAATTAACAAATCTTTGTTCGAGTCATTTCGTCGGTTGAATGAACGAAATGACTCGGAAAAAGATTTGTTCATTTTGATGAACGAGTTCGGACAGGAGAGTCACGAACGTGCATCACAGAACAGAGCAAGGCGAGCATTTGTGCTTATAAAACTTAAACTTTTTCATTTATTTTTGAAATGACCGATCGTTTCGCAAGATAAGACCCTTATGCATCGTCTGGTGTCATTTAAAGCCATTTGAAGCTGCACTGAAACTGTCATTTGGACCTTGAACCGTTTGGTACCCAGTGAAGTCCATTATATGGAGAAAAATCCTAGAATGTTTTCATCAAAAACCTTAATTTCTTTTCGACTGAAGAAAGATAGACATGGACATCTTGTATGACATGGGGGTGAGTAAATTATCAGCAAAAGTTTTTTAAAAAGTGATCTAATCCTTTAATATTTGGCAGCACAGCCTTTGGTTAACATAACTGCAATCAAGCTCTGCCTTTAACATTGGAGAGGTTCTTGCACCTCGGCACAGGCTGTTTCTCATTTCCCTTCAGTTCTCCCATCTTAGAAGAGTGCCTCCTCATAACTGCTGTCAGATTTGTGTTTTAGATCTGGACTCATTGCTGCAGAACTGTCCAGTGTTTGTCTTGAACCATTGTTGGGTGCTTTTTGAAGTTTGGGGTCATTGTCCTGCTGGAAGTCCCATGACCTTTGATGACGTCTGTTTTCTGACGCTGCATCCAACATTGTGTTACTAAACACATTGGGATTCACTATGCACATGTTTAAGGCAGCAAAGCCTCCATGTCCGGCTGTAGGGAAGGTCTTGTTTTCTGTAAAAGCTTAATTTAGTTTTAAACTTAGTTTTAAACGACATTATGTACAAAGGAAACCGTATTATCAAAGTCTCTGGAGATGCTCCTGTAGCCTTGAGATTACCCAAGCTTGGCTACAGTCTTGTGTCTGACTCTTCACATTATTTTCTGGGTTTCTTTCATTTGTCCATGCTTATTGTGCTACACACAGAGACACAAATCAGAGGAAATAGTCATTTACTCGTATTAAACTGGTTGAATATGTTGTTTTAATACTGCAGGCACTTTCAGCTCACCACAGGTCCAAAGTAAACGAGAATCACTTTCTAATTATCTTTAACTACTTCGAGAAGGTGCCAGTAATATTATCTGGGTCCTTTTAGCATTTCATTGTGGAGTTACCTAAGGTGTAGTAAAATGGTTATAATATAAACTCAACAGTTTTCTAAAACAAATTGTTGACTATTTGAAAAATGAACAGTGTCATCATTTTTGCTCAAGACTAGATTGAATTTTGGTTTGCAATCTCGAACACAGAATCAAACTTTCTCCAGAGTAGCCATGTAGCATGAGTTACCAGAGTAATGAAGACCAGCAAAAAACAATCCTCTTTCTTGAGACTGATAAACAAGAGTTTGCTCAGACTAAACTCAAACTTACCGGCTTCATGCAACAGGCCATGACACGTTTTCTTTATCTTATTGTGGCACGATCCAGACTATTGTCTTAGTTCATTATTTAATATGTTAGAGTAACAGTTTAATACTTTCATGTAGGTATTGGTAAGTTCTTTTAATATGTATTAATAATATAACAGGCTCACTGATGCAAGGAAAAGCAACTTATGCAGGAGCCTGAGGGCAGAATATAAAGTTAATGTCAGATAACACTGCAATTATGCACTGGTGTATTAGCCTAGTTTTTACTGTTCGCAAAACTCCTGCTGTTCAAGCAGAGTATTTTTAATAGGCTGATAAAACTCTGTTGTACAGAGAGAGAATTTTTTTTTTTCTTTCATAAAACATTGCATAAAACAAAACAAAAGAAAACAAAAAATCAACTAACCTAAATCATAATATTCATTATTCAAAGTCATCAAAAAAGGTAGTATTTTAAAAGTAGTCCGTAAGACTTGCTCCGTATACAATGTCCTTTGAAGTCCTATGATTTCTTCAAACAATATGTGTGATTTTCTGAATAGCAAATTATTATTTGGATTTGTATTATATTGGTTTGGAAAGACACAAGGGTGCGTCAATAATGATACAAGTTTTAATTTTTAGATAAAATGTTCGTTTAAATAGACAGTCTTCATTTACTCACCCTGATTTTTTTCAAAACTCAAAAAGCCAAAAAAGGCTACAGTAAATTGTATTCTTCAAAATATCTCTGTGGTAACACTTTACAATAAAGTCCATTTCGTTGACGGTAGTTAATGCAGTAACTAACAATGACCAATACAGTTATTACAGTATTTATTTATCTTTGTTAACATTTGTTATTAAACATATGTTCATTGTAGCTCAGGTCCATTATATAATATTAATAATATTAAATTATTAAATAAATAATATTATTTTAATCATGCATTAGTAAATGTTGAAAAGAACATTAAGATTAATACATACTTTAGGAGTATTTTTCAGTTAGGTGATAACGTTAACAAATGTAAACTCTTTGTGAAGTGTGACCATCTTTTTTTGTGTTCTTAAAAGAGAAAGCCATGCATGTTGACAATGACAAGAGGGTCATTTATAGGTGAACTATGTATTCATTTTTAAACTCCTCTGGCTCTTGAACACTTGTCTGCCACAGAAAGAGCATCTCTGACCACACGCTGCCCTCTATTCCTCATGAAAACAGAAGAGAGCTCCAGTCTTGTGTTCGGAGCCGATCGTGGCAGAGTTGCCGTCTAACCCTCCAGTCTTTCTTTCTCTTCTTTTGTGTCCTACGAAGAGTTTTCCTGCTTTCTAATGGATTTTGAATCTCTGCTATGCTAGGATTATGCTAAGAGGCCGGTTTTGTTATTTATAAATCTCTATCCCACCCTCTGTGTTTCTCTCTCTCTCTCCGTCTCCCTTTTTTAGGGACTTGAGCTCTAAAAGAAGGGAGGTTTTGATCTGATTAAAGACTCACTGGCCAGCCTTTGCTATTATCAACCTACTTATGCTGAAATGTGATGGTGGCAGCCTTACCAGCACACTTGTGTGTGTGTGTGTGTGTGTGTGTGCCTTAACAGAGAAATCAAAAGGGCTAGCAGTGCTATACACTCAGAAACACAATTTCAATTTCAATTCAGTGCCGCTGCTAAGTACGTGATATGGAGATGACAATCAACCTCCTTGTCCTCCATTTTATTGCACAGCCAAGTCTATCACTCTGCCACGCTCTCCTCGGCTCTCCTGTCATTTCCCTGCCACACAGGAAGCCAGAGAGACATTGATGAGTGGATCGTATGGATGAAGGATGTATCTCTCCATTATCATCATCTCCTTTAATAAACCCACCATAGTTTTTTTAATCAGGCATTGGACAACATATGAGCACTCACTGACACATTTGATGATGCATAATGTGACTTGCTTGATCTTGAACTTTTCTTCATATTGCTCTCTTTCTCAGTCTGTCTTCTCTTTTTAAATGACAACCTTAAGGGGTCATTTTTTTAAATATTAAAATTTTTTTGAAATTTTTTTGTTTAAAAAAAGTCTAACATTCATAATACATCACCATTTTCTGGACTAAAATGTTCAGTTTTGCAGCTGTTTGCCCTTTGAAAATACCATTAAATTAAAATACCGAGATTTTCGCCACAAGCATCTAAATGAAATCCACATTAACAAACTTAAAAAAGCTCTTACTTTACACATACGAGAACACATTCATCTATCACTATTGGAAAAAAAATATATATATTTAACCATAACATTATTTATTGATAATTAATTAAATAATTAAGATGGTCAATTCACCAAATTGTTGTAAATTGAACAAACCCTCACAGGTTTCATATTTGTCAATATCACCAGATTAGAATTTATAACTGATTTAACCAAATCTATAATTAATAACAAATTGAAACTACAGAGCTTACCCGGATACATATAGTACACTCACGTTAAGCTCTATGTATTATATAGCAGACCTCTTCTACTTGATTGTTTATATATAATTTAAAAGAAATGAGAACTATATTATTGGCCAGTGATATATTAAAAGTTGGATACAAATTGCCTACATCCTACTTTACCTACAACCATACAGTACGCACTCACGTAAAGTACTGTATAGCAAATATTGGTTGCTTGATTGTTTATATTGTTGCAAAAAAATGTAAATTAAACTACTAAGTCATGAAGATATAAAGATATTTTAAACATTAACATGATATACTTGTAAAGCTGCTTTGAAACAATGTGTATTGTGAAGAGTGCTATATAAATTTGACTTAACTTGACTTAAAGGGGTCATATAATGCCAGTTTTGTACAAGCTAATATTAATCTTTAGGGTCTAAATGAAAACTTTGTAATATACTTTTATTCAAAATTATCATTAGTATTGTAAGAAAACACTAATTTTACATGGTCAAAAACAGCTCTGATTTCAGCACGCCGTTTCAGTGCATACCGTAATTCCTCAAATAAAAAGCGGTAGTCAATTAAACGCCGGTCCTCTGATAGTGGCCGGGGGCGGGGTCAACACAGACAAATAAAGGCCGGTCTCAAATTAAGGCTGGGGAAAATTGTGTTGATAGGTAATCTCCTGTGCCTTTCATATAATGACATAACGTAACATACTCATTTTCCACTAGATATTTTCCTCTTCATCTCATCATCGATGTCGGCCTGCTCTGACGTGACATAACTGCCAGATTCAAACTGTGCTTTCACGCTGAGCTAAAGACGGACTTTCTTTAAGCGCTTGTCATACCGTATATCACAACTATTTAGTGTTTTTAACCACATCATGTTTATTTTAGGTTTCAGACATTTAAATACATATAATGTATAGAAGAACAATACATTTATAGTTTGTGAAATACACAATAGTGTCTATGGAAGCGTCAATAACAATTCATTCAAATATATTTGCCGAGGGGTTTTATTCATATCACAGTGCAAGTAACTATTACGTTTACTCTGTTGTTCTCCCAGTTCACCGGCCACTTACTTTAATGTATTTCGTGAGAAACTGATGAATTCACGTGCTGTAATAAATCCAACAGACAGGAATCTCTGAACTGCGGCCTAAACAAACATCTCACGTTACAGATCAAGATCATTTATAGCGTTAAAGGTTTTTAAACGACACAACAAACTCTCTTACATGTATTTGAGAATCAGAGTTTGTAAGTTTAAGCAAGTTTGTTAATATTTAGAAAAGAAAGTGCTACATCTGTCATACAGCGCTATATTGGCTGTGGTGAATCACGTGTGTGCCAAGCATGACGCGTCACTATGGAAACAGGGCGGGGGGATCCCGATGCAGTCTCAACATAGTGATGTCTGTCAGCCATCGCGATAGATGATTGCATCGTCTATCGGCCCAATCCTATTATTTATGAAAAAGATGGGGTGGTGATGGCGCAGTGGATAAGAAACATGCCTTTGGTGTGAGAGACCCGGGTTCGAATCCACTGTGAGAAACCATTGTGTCCCTGAGCAAGACACTTAACCCCTAGTTGCTCCAGAGGTGTGCGACCTTTGACATATATAGCAATTGTAAGTCGCTTTGGTTAAAAGCGTCAGCTAAATGAATAAATGTAAATGAAAATGTAAATGTAAGATGGAATTAGAAATAAAGGCCTGTCTCTAATAAAAGCCTGCTTCAAAAAAAAGCCGGTTATCTTCTGCAGTTCAGGTAAATAAAGGCCCCGGTTTTTATTTGAGGAATTACGGTATGCCTTTAAATGATAATGAGCTTTGCTCACTCCGTCCCTCTGTTCTGTGGGGCGTTTTGACACCACGCACGTGAAGTGTTGCCTTGACAACAGTTGAGGGTATATTTTGCAACAAGAATGTCAGCGGGAGTCTCTGAGGAAACATCTGTTCTACCATACCAATTTGAACCGGAGTCGGACCCGGAACAAGATGACGCCCCAAAGAAGTTTGACAATTAAGGCTCGAAAACAGGACGTTTCTGAATGGTTGGTTAATGTAATGTCACTTTGATCTATTTTTGTAACTTATGTACTGGCAGGGTAACTTAGAGTAGTGAGGTAACACAGACGCTATGTGTTTACTGATGTATAGGTTAGTTCGTTGACAGATTGATGTTGAAAAACTTTTTTTTTTGGTAAACGTATTCTTGTCAGTGATGCGTAACATTATCTCAGTGTTAGGTACAACTGTCAGTGCTGAAACATTAACCATAACGCGTTGTTCATTATAAACGTGGGATTATGAATTATATTGAGAACGTCGTAATGTTACATAGAAAACATGCCGTAATATACCCTGAGTGTAAACATTATATTTAAAGGTTAATAAAACGTTACACTCACTTCTTCTGGAGGTGCAGCAGGAGCACGAATAGTTGGTACTGATTATTTTTTCAGAACCAGCTTCTTAGCAAAACCAGTTTTACACTGACCCTCGTTTAGAAAGCAGTCTGGTGAGAAATGATTAGCACAAACATAAAAGCATTTACATAGATCGTTGGGAATATTCCCTTCAAAAGTAAAACTCAGCCACTGCGTCTTCAGCGGTTCGAATTTAGGAACATTAAAATGACTGCTATGTTTATTATTACAGCCAAGAACAGAACACCACAATCACTTTGACGCCATTCTGCTCAAGTTTATCAACAATGGCGGACTACGATGACCGCTCGCTCAGGGCGGGTCTGTGTTGAAACGCTGCTGTCAATTATCAATCGTGGGAGGGGGGTTCGTTTTATTGACGTCACAAAATCGAACGGCTCAATTTGAGGCAGGGGAAAACATATATGGAGATTAAAACAAAAACACTGGATGGATTTCTATCATTATATGATGGTTGTGTACAGGCACTGCCAACACACATTTCAATATAATCAACTTGTAAAAGTGCATGTACCATTATATGACCCCTTTAAAACTGTTCAGATGAAATTAATATGGCAAATGTTGATGGTCAGATGTAGAGCATAACCATTCAATAAATGTGTAAAGATGAGATATACATGGTATTTAGAATATATTTTACTGACAAATGTCTGAAAATCTACATTCATATCATATTATAAAATATCAAATAAAGGCATTTTTATAACATGTCCATAGTTCATGCAATGAGCAACAACTGTGTTTGCCAGGACACCTTTGTGAACTTTATAAATCGGCTAAAAATCACCTTGACTCTATCTGGTTAAAAACTCTATCTGGAAAAACAACCCAGTTTATAACTACTTTTTTGGGGCCAATGTAGATCACATTTAAGAGCTCATAAACAATGGCGTATCATCTTGACCCCGGGCCACCGCTGATCGAATCGGTGCCCTGTGCAAAATTGCCGCTTTCCAGGGGTCACCTTCGGATGAAATGCCCCCGCAGAAATGATATGGTGTCCTCCTTAAGATAGGCCAGAGACTGCTTTGACCTGTCTGTAGACACCTCTAAGACACTGGCAGGGTTAAAGTGGGCCAGAACAAAACCACTGCCTACTAAAGCTGTCAATTAATGCATCTCTGTTGAGCACTGGGCTAAAAACTTGACCTTTCAAAATACAGGAAGATTGTCTGAATGCAGGAAGATTTTGTTTTGGAGGTCTCCTACAACAGGTTTACATGCATCAAAGGTCAAACAAGGTTTATACATTGCACATTTTTCAATGATTGGTCTACTCTGCTCTGATTGGTCAGATGGCCCAGTTTGTTGTGATTGGTCTACTCTGCTCTGATTGGTCAGATGGCCCAGTTTGTTGTGATTGGTCTATTCTGCTCTGCTCTGATTGGTCAGATGGCCCAGTCTGTTGTGATTTGTCTACTCTGCTCTGATTGGTCAGATGGCCCAGTCTGTTGTGATTGGTCTACTCTGCTCTGATTGGTCAGATGGCCCAGTTTGTTGTGATTGGTTTACTCTGCTCTGATTGGTCAGATGGCCCAGTCTGTTGTGATTGGTCTACTCTGCTCTGATTGGTCAGATGGCCCAGTTTGTTGTGATTGGTCTACTCTGCTCTGATTGCTCTACTCTGCTCTGATTGGTCAGATGGCCCAGTTTGTTGTGATTGGTCTACTCTGCTCTGCTCTGATTGGTCAGATGGCCCAGTCTGTTGTGATTGGTTTGCTCTGCTATGATTGGTCAGATGGTCCAGTCTGTTGTGATTGGTCCGCTCTGCTATGATTGGTCAGGTGGCCCAGTGTGTTGTGATTGGTCTGCTCTGCTCTGATTGGTCAGATGGCCCAGTCTGTTGTGATTGGTTTGCTCTGCTATGATTGGTCAGATGGCCCAGTCTGTTGTGTTAAGTCTATAGCTTACAGTGCCTAATGGAAAAGAAACACTCACTACCAGAACTGAACTCCGGAGGCTTCCTAAAGCTCAGCAATTGTACACACTGTAAAGACAGTAATGATGACGTTGGTTTTACCATCATAAAAAAATATGTCATACTTACTGGTTGTGATTTTGAGGAGCAAGTTGGTCCAAATAAACTGGGAACTGACACATTTTTAAGGATTTTTAAATGCAATTAATCCTCATGGGGATTTGAAAAGCAATCGTCTAGAGGTTATACTGCTGGTAATTTTAACCACTGAGTCTTCACATCCTCATTCTTTGGAAGTGTTTACAAAGAGAATTTGATTTTGCAGTAGAGAAAACAGCATCTTCTCGACATACGCAGCACCTGCTACAGCATTTGAGGACGGGTCGAATTTCGCAGGCTGCCAATGAAGACCATAGGAGGGCATTAGGCAAATGTGCTACCCAGTGACATGTAGCCATCACGGAAGTGGGATTCGATTTACTGATGACTCGTTTAGGCGTTGAGAGTCTATTCTTTCTTTTGAGAGGCAATAACTTTATTTATCGTGCACTTTCGACTTCACAACTGAGCAGATTGTGTATATTCACGGATTTCTGTATTACACACTGCATGAAAGGGAATATTCGAAAAAGCATAATAGGGGCACTTTAATTAATTCTGTCATCCCTGTGTGGAAGACAATATGATGGACAGAGAGAGAGATGGAGAACAGGGTATTTCAGAAGAAAAGGATAACAACACATGGATACGATGCAGTTGGGAATGAACATACACTCAGAGAGATGTCAGTCAGGTCCTCTTGAATTTGACATATTGGTCAGGCGTTTTTTATTTGGCACTATTGACCTGTAAGCAAATGGCTGGCATTGCATCGAGCTCTGTTAACACTTTGACTTGTTTGTCCTCTTTTACTTAATTAAGTCGAGATAAATAATGACCTCTTTACGGGAAGCCATGCAGAGGGAACTTTTTTTTTCCCGTCCTTCATGCTGACTCCTCGTTTATTGACCGATTTCCTCTTTATTAGCTCTCTTTGTTGTTGTTGTTTTTTAGGTTCTCTCTCTTTCCATTTTATTTTAGTCACTTTACAATTTTAAAGGTGAAGTGTAGGAAGTGCACTGCAGTTCCTGTCCAATTCAAATTTGGAAAATCTGAAAGAATTGGTCACCCAAAATATTTGCTTACCCTTGTGTCATTCTAAACCTAAGGAGCCCCACATATCAAAAATATATGTATTGTATACAACAGGGGTTTTCAAACTTTTTGTGAGTGTGGACCACTATTTGTAATCAAGAATTTTCACGGAACACCTCATAATACAGAAAATAAAATATATCTACACACAGTCCTTCCTGAATTAATCCGCACCTCTAAATAGGCTTACTAACATTAAAACTATAACTGGTCATCACATCAGTACAACAGCTTGTTAAAAGAAAGTATACTGCGCACAACGGCTGCCACATATTTAATTTATTTATTTACTCAAGCGCCCGAGGGCATAATCAGGTTCATTTCAGGGATGAAAACATGTATGGTCAAAATAGAGAGAGGTAATCGAAGCCCTCGACCTGCGGCAAATATCCAGATACTTACATTGCCGCCAACCCCTGCCACCCCTATAGGCACATATAGTAAAATGAAATTCAAATAAAGTTTTAACAAAAAAGGTTTTACAAAAAGATAAACCTCACATATTTCAGCATTTAAATCATTTTTCACAAAAAAAAAAGGTTTTATAAAAAGATAAACCTCACATATTTCAGCCTTTAAATCATTTTTGTAAAAAGAATGAGTCAAAAAAAGATAAATTACTTGACATTTACATCGATGCACATTAGCTTATCTTTTATTATTAGCTAATAGTAAAATTCGGTCCGATTTTCCCGTGCCGTCTGTCGTTGCTATGCGCGCTCTCCACAACTTAGTTGTGCTTAGTAGCTAATAGATTTCCACCATCGAAAAACGCTTGCTGTAGCTCTGCTACAAGATTTATTCACGGAGAAGAGAAAAACACATGTAGTGTTTGGGTGCACGTGCATTCTTGCATTCTTCATTGACTGAGCTTTCAATGTTTACGGAAAGGATGAAGCTGATTTGTTTGTTTTTGTCACATGAACTGCGGTGCGTTTGCTGCATTATGAAAAGTTGAGGTGTTTTCATCTCGCTGCGCCTAAACAAATGAGTGCGTCACTTCAATTATGAGCACACTTGCCGCGCGCCTACATGAAATAATGAACTTGAGAGCGCAAAAGACACGATATGTGAACGGCCCCTTGACGAGCTACCTCCAATCGTGCGACGTGTTGGAGACCCCAGTAAAAGATACGCAGCAAGAAGAAACACTAGCGTTTCACGCTGGTTCGCATACTGCTGTTTTGGCGTGCAGTATTCGGATTTGCTTATTTCCTATTTACTTGTTTGGTGGAGGCAATCCAGAAATACTGTTGGTGAAATTATAATCAGACAAATATTTTATATAATGGCAAAATATTTGCCTCTGCCGCTTTCCTCTTCAGAGAACCTGTTGCTATCCACCGATCCATGTTGTGGTTCTAACGGCACTGAACTTGAACGTCACGGCCGAGCACCACTAGCCTATTTTAGTAATCACACAATAACCTGACAATTTAATTTAAATTTTATATCAATATAGGCATACATATTCATTTTTATGTTTTTTATGGGGATTCCTGGTAAAATGAAGGTAAAAAATATTATTTTATATTTTAATTTGCCTTTCCACGGACCACCTGCAGTACCCTCACGGACCGCAGTTTGGGAACCACTGGTATACAACAAACCACAAATTACCAATTTGTTCCCACCACTTACTAATATGTTAGCATGTTTCACTAATTTATTCCCTTTAGTTTTTCCCAGATTTAGTTTTACTAAATCCTGGCCACTTTGCAATAATTTGTTGGTGGCTATTAGGGTTGTAACGGTATACCAGTATGGCGAATATCATATAGTGAACATTGGCTTATCCACGGTTTTGAAAAAAAATTAAACCAGATCACCTGCGCATATGCATCTTCTGCATCTTACTGCGTAGACTCCACCCATACATGTACTGTGGAGAAAATGTATTCTCTATCCCACGTCAAAATAAAGTTAAAATCTGTAGTGTGGGAATACTTTGGGTATCCCAAAAACGAACGCGGGGTTTTCCTTGAAGATGGATATTCAGTTGTGTCCAGAAATGTGGACAAAGCGTGGTTGCAAAAGGAGGAATTACGTCGAACATGTTCTCCCAAGAAGACCATCCCTCCCTGCAGATAAAGGTCCATGTATAACTTAAGGCCATATTATTTCCGTGTTGCTGAGGGAATTTACAATATAACGCAGATGTCACGTAAAATGCGCGATTTGATGGATGAATAAATCTTAAATATAGCTGTGCAATAAATCAAATCACTATATGAGTGTGTCTATTAATATACAGCACAAAAAAACTGCTATACTTTAAATCTATTTTCTGCTTGTTCTGCGTGTCTGTGTGAATGAGCAGCGCCATTTTTTGCCTAGTAAATACTCAAGTTTGTGTGACGCTCATGGTGTTTAAAGCGTCTGCCGTCTCAATCACTATATGAGGACGTGAAATATATTACTATTGTACAATAGAATGTAGCCAACTTAGTTATAACAATAAACAGTAAAGTTTATTTAAACATTATTTAAGAAATAGTCTTTTGTCTGTGTTTTAATTTAGTAAACCGCTGTTGTGCAAATCTGCAGACAAACAAAAGTTGTTACATTTCATCTGATTGCATTTTCAATAATATATTTGTATTAAATCATAGAATCCAGACAAATGATATCAGACAACCCAGAATTTATGAGGAAATAAAATACATTTCATAAGACTCTATTATCTTATAATTAGCTTAAATAATAATTGATAAATTAAGAATAAAAATAAGTTAATTGATTCTACGTATTTGTTCAAATGGGAGATGTGCAGCTTTATTTTTTATTTATTTTTTCAAAAGGCAGACTCATACTTCCATAAAAAAAGTTTGTTTTAATAAACCATATGTTCAACCTAAAAAACTTTATTTTTTTAAAAACAAAAAATCTGTTTTCATTCATTTGAGGGTCATTTTAGCTGATACTTATAATGATTGTTTAATACCGTATACCTTGAAACCGTGATATTTTGGGGACTATTATCATACCGTGAAAATCTCATACCCTTTCAACCCTACTGGCTATACACCACCACATCATCCAGATAAACAGCACATCCCTCAAGCCCAGAGATTACCAGATTCATCAGGCACTGGAATTTAGCTTGAGCGTTTCGAAGACCGAAACTCATTCGCTTATAAGAATATAATCCGGAAGATGTTGTGAAAGCACAGTCTTCCTGAGCATGATAAGTTAGGGGTACCTGATATTATCCCTGAAGTAAATCAATCTTCGTAATGAACTCAGCTGACCCCACCGAATCAATGCAGTCTTCAATTTCGTGGAAGTGGAAAAGAGTCGGATTTAGTAACAGTGTTCAATCTTCTATAATCCGTACAAAATCTAAATTTTCCAACCGGGTTCGTAACTAGAAGACAAGGAGAAGCCCAACTGGAACTAGATCGTTCCGCAAGTCCATTCTCCTAAAGATACTTAACCTCTGATTCCAAAAGTTTTTGTTTTTCGGGGGACACACGATAAAATCGCTGCCGAATAGGTTGGGAGTCACCGACATCAATAGCATGCCAAATCATGTCAGTGCACGAAGGAGTATCAGAAAAAAGCACTTGAAACTCTGTTATCAGATGTATTAATTCCTCACAATTATCTTGAGATAAATGCCCAAGCATGACCTCCAACCTCGTTAATTGCTCAGAATTATGGAGTCTAGGTTAAATTAAATATTCGTCAAAAATATCCTTCTCAACCCCATCTAACAAAGAACCACTTTCACCCCCTACAGCAAACGCAACAGATTTAATTTCAGCTCCTCCGACAGCGACATTTGGTCCAGTTGCACGAAACAAATAAGGCTTCAATAGATTTACATGGCACAGCTGAGCCTTTATCTTCCTATCCGGAGTGGAAATCATATAGTTTTGTTCCGAAAGTTGTTCAAGCACAGAATAAGGTCCAGAAAAATTTGCAGCAAAAGAGGAATCAGTCATTGGAAGCATCACCAATACCTTATCTCCAGAATTGAATTCCCTGTTTTCTGCCTTTTGATCAAACCAGGCTTTCATTTTAGATTGTGCCTTAGCTAGATTTTCACGACTACTGTACCGGCCCAATACAACCCGTTTACAAAATCCAAAAGATTTACAGGCTGTTCGGTTTTCAATAAATCATCACACAAAAGTGCGAGCGGTCCCCTTACTTTGTCCAAATACCAGATCATTAAGGCTGAAACCCAAACTTTCTTGAGTGACCAAGGTAGTCCCTCCTCCCAGTCTATCATCAATTCAGATCAGTATTTTCTCAACAACTGTTTTAGTGTTTGGATGGTAAGCACTGCTTTTTTGATGATCTACACGCAACTGTTTTAGAAACTAAAACTGTTTTGGCCAAACATACGAGACGTGAAATTTGTTTCCCTGTTAGACTGAGTAACACAAGGAATTCCAAATATGGAAATAAATTGAGTCAAAGCTTTCACTACAGACTTTTTAGTAATATTTCGCAACGGATACGCAGCAGGGTATCGTGTAGTTTGGCACATCACGGTCAATATATAGATGGAAGCAGTTTTAGAAGGCAGTAATGACCTCACACAATCAATCGTTAGATGCTCAAAGGGATTTTTCACCACAGGTATAGGATACAACGGAGCAGGTAAAATCACTTTGTTCGGCTTTCCGACCAATTGACAGACATCGCAAGACATAGACAAAGCAGCCACGTCTTTTTTTAATCAAGGCCAAAAGAAATAACACATCACGCTGTGATGGTTTTCTTCACTCCAAAATGAGCAGTTTGCAAAATTAACTCCCGCAATCCCTTCGGTATCACTCTTTGAAACACCGGGTCACCCAGAATCTTATCATAACATGGGGTCCATTTACGAAGTAATAATCCGTTCTGTGCCAAATATCCGCTATCCAAACTTTTCATCTCATATTCTGTTTTAACAGATTCAAACAATATTTTTAGCTGTGCATAATTTTTTTGCTCTACAATCACATCCTGCCAGGAAATAGATAGAACAAGCCCAGACAAATTCTTAGAAAGATCATAAGGAGATTCCTCTTGGACTTCATACTCATCCATAACTTTGTTCTTACTCCTCGCTCGTGTTATGGCACAGAAACAAAAAACTGCAGGCGGTTCTTGCACACAATTGTCTGATTCTACCGAGCAGACCGGAGTGGTTTTAACAACTGGAAACACTACCGTACCCCATATTTAACTCCCAGCCAAATTATTTCCCAAAATCAAATCCACCCCCTCGATTGGCAAAACTGATCTTAATGCAATTTCTACCTCTCCTTTCACAACCTCAGAATCTAACTGAACTCGCTGCAGAAAAGCTGAAAATATGTCTAATCCAATACCTTGAATTAGAATGCTTTTACCCGTATTTGATTTAGAAAAAAACGGAAAAAAAGTTTCGAATCCAAAAAGAAAGTTTCAGATGATCCCGTGTCAAGTAATATCTTAAATATCTTAAGGTACCTTCGTCAAATCTTTCAAAGACAGTCCCCATAGTCATACTTTTTTCCAATGAACCTTTTCCAAACAATACCTGCAACTCAAATCTGGATCCACTTTTCTTGCATGCTCCCGGACGAGCCCCCATATGTTACGACCCCTTGGCTCAAGGAGTAGCAACATGAATGGAGAGGCCATACAACGTAATTAAATGTGCACAAATATGTATTCAATCAGAAAAACAACATAACTGCATTAAAGTAAAAGGTAAAAGATAAAATATAAAGATACAAAAACAACAACATCAATCCTTGGTCTGGAGAGATTGAGAAAGTCAGCATGACAACCAAACAGCGAGACCATCAGAGACCAAGCTTCCTCCCTGAGCTATCCTCCAGCTTCTTATGAGCAGCAGGGGTAATCTCCACACCTGTTTCACAGCACTTAACCTGAGGACACGAATAGTGTTACCCAGACACACCTACTGGACTAATTAAAACACAACACCCCGTGGTCCATCACAGTGGTGTTTTTAAGATTTAAAACAAATCATGTGCAAATTCATAAGTCAACACCATTGCTGAGTATTTCTCAAAAACACGGTTTGAAATCGCTGGTGTTTCTGACGTGACAAACTACCTTGTAACCAATCAGATCAACGTGTGATCGTCAACGAGTGGATTTCTGAGTGCTGTGAATGAGTGGAGGCGGGGTTCATTTGCATATTCATAGAACCGCGTATACTAAATTAGGCAAGGGTGTCGAGTTACATTCAAGCTATTTTAAGGCATGAATAATTTTAGTTAAAGGAAAAAACTTTTAAATATGTAATTTAATTTTGGTGATCAAAGATTAGTTTTAAGGCATAAATTGATTTACTACAGGGGGACTTTGACACATTTAAGCACAATTCAAAACTGAATTCTTTCATTCAAATTGTGCCTAAATAAAATTAAATTACAAAACCATTCCCAAGTTTTGAAATGTTCTTTTTGAAATTTTTGTTAGGTTTGGCATTATTATATAGAACTGAGCAGTGTGTATATCTTCCAATGTTGTGCACTAGCCAGTGTTTTGGCTGGAGTAGGTTTATGTTTATTAAGATCATTATAAGCTAATATGTAGGTTTTATAGCTCAAGGTCAACACTGATCTTGTTTCATCTTCCACCACTGTCCATTTAAACAATATAAAATGCTTCATGACATGCTTCTCTTGCACACAAATTGTAAACCAGCCAAACAACCCCTGACACATTTTCAATATTATTACATTAAACCGAGTTTGATTGATAATGTAATATTGGGCTAAGACAAAACATCGATCATGGCAAGTATATTAATTATTTAATATTGCACTGTAATTCAGAAATCGATGCGAGCATGTTCAGGGCGTCCGGAGACCTGCATCTGTGCTCCCCGCAGACCTGCAGGAAATGGAGAACATCTGTAGAGGAAAAAAACAATGAAGCTAAAAAAAAAATGAAAAGGTGAAGATGTACCAGTTCAATAAAAATGTATATTCATTTGCCAATAACGTCTTCCTGTGTCTGCACTCAGCAGTGTTGTGATTCAGTTTGAAGGTTATAATTGAATTGGGATGTGTTTTTTTCAGCACAGACGTTTGCCACAGAGAGAGACAGATACAATTAGAAGAATACAGTCATTTAGCCATAGACGGTGGGAGATGCTAACTGACCAAAAAAAAAAAAAGAAAAAAAAAAGGGGTTTGGGGAGGAGGGGGAGTGCAAAGATAATAAGCACTTGTGAAATTGGATAAGTGATTATAAAAAGAAAACAGAATTAGTGTGATGAGGGGAAAGGAAAGGGAGTGTCAAGAGGAAAAGAAGTGATATTGTCTCTTTTGTGAGTAATTGTTTTCTGCTAATTGTTCTTATTAAAGAATTACAGCTTTCTGTCACCACGGTAACTTGTTTTTAGCCAGTGCCCCAAACCCCTTACTCGTGTTTCTCAACAATGACCTGTTTGTGTTTTACATGATGATGTTTGTTAGCTTGCACTGGCCTTTCTGTGCTGAGATGTAGATGTTCCCCAGAAAAGGAGAGATGTGCTGGGACATCAGAGGGAAGGGGGGGAAGAGTGGGTATCACATGAGGTTTTGTGTCCCTGATCACTGGAGCCATTTCTGGGCTGCCATAGGCTAGTGAACATCATGTTTACAAACTATGCTGCTTTGCTTTTGACTCTCTTTGTCTCTCTTTTTACCTCCTCTTTAAACACACACACACACACACACACACACACACACACACACACACACACACACACACACACACACACACACACACACACACACACACACACACACACACACACACACGCACACACTGCTGTCCTTTTCTGGCCAATGGTCTATTTTCAAATAATAATAATAAAAAAAAAAATTAAATGTACTATTGCTTAATAATATTTTACTCTCATAAAAAAACCCTCTGGACAATACTATAGTATTTTGGGTTAGACTTTATTTTATGGTGTAATTGTTAAAGTGTAATTATAAAAAAAAAAAAAAAATACCCCATGCCTCTTAATACTCCATGTTTGGGGTCTCTGCAATTTCCAGTTTTCCAGAAATAAAGAAGAAAAAGAGGCACAATAAACACAATGGACCCTTTTCATGGACTGTGATGATGCGTTTCCGCAAATCTAGTAACGTTTTTCACATGTAATACACATTTCTAATGCTAAATATTATGCTATTTAACTTTTTCATATGGCAAAAATGCTGCTCCAAAGGTTTTCTAATACAACAGCTGAGGGAGTAATGGCAAATTTGACATCTTTCTCTCTTCTAGCCAAAGTAATCAATCTCTCTGTATTTTTTTCCCTCTTTTGTAAAGTCACGGAAACTCTTTTACAGATTTTTTTCTTATGCTTTTGGAGCAAATGGAAATGCAAAAATTATATTTGCTGTCATCTCCCATTCCCCGCTATAGAAGTTTATGACGACATTAAGTTTATGCTCACCAAGGCTGCATTTATTCTCATCTAAGTTTACCCAATTATGATGACTTTTGCTACTGAGGACCACAGAAATGTGCTCTTTCTTTATCACATTTGCAATAAAAACGGTAATATTATGAAATAACAGTTTTAAATAAATGGTTTTAATTGTGATATTTTTTTATGTCATATGGCAAAGCTGAATTTTCAGCATCATTACTCCAGTGTTCAGTGTCACATGATCCTTCAGAAATCATTCTAATATGATGATCTTGGTGCTCATTTATTATTATTATCAATGTTGAAAACGGTTATGCTGCTTAATATTTTATTTTCAGGATTCTTTAATTAGAATGTTTAAAAAAAACATTTGAATTTAAGTAAACTTTTGAACAGTAGTCTATATATATATATATATATATATATATATATATATATATATATATATATATATAAACGTTTTGTTTTGTAAATATTATGTGCTAGTCAAAGCATAAACAAACATGATGGACAATTAAACTAAAGTTACTGATAATGTACAGTTAAGTCGAATTGGCGGCAAAAAAAAAAGAAGATTCTCCAATGCATCGCGTTTCTTTCTTCGACGATTCAGAACGGCCGTCACAACGTCTGCTATGTCAAAATATATTTGGGAATTAGTGGGAATGCAGACTATTAGACTGATGATAATAATAATCAAAGGAAAATAATGCTAGGAAAAAGAACAAAATGTCACTGCTATTTGTCTGGAAAGCCTCTTCACACGCTTGAATGCTGTTGACTTGCCGCGCTCGTATCGTTATTGTAAACTTGTGTCAAAGGCGCAGTTGTTTGTTGCAAATCGCAAGCCCGCGGCACTCTAGGTCAGTGTTTCCCAAACTTTTTTCAGTCGAGGCACCCTTTGGAAATTTAGAAAAATTTGTGGCACCCTACACTAGTGTTGTCACGATACTACTTTGATACTATACCTTGAAATGTATTGATTTTCAATACCACAGGGAATAACTGCCGTATATAGGCCTACTGTCATATAGATATTTTTTAATATTATCAATTTTTTTGTCCATCCATTTAAAGTCTAGGAAATCATTATTTTCTTCTGCAGAGATCACTTTACATGATGACATATTTAATTAAGGCTTTTATTCATAATTCAGCAAAACATTGCTCAATTACCATTGCAAATCTCACCTAAATGTTTTCTCACTCAGTGTAGGCCTATTTGTGTTTTTATATTGGGATAATTTTGTTATAATTGCACAAGATAGCTTGTTTTTAATATATTTTATAATGTAATAATTTCACAGTTAATCTCCAAATTAATGTATAAACAACATAAAGACAGTATATTTTAAATAATTGTTTAATGGCATCTTTTTTATGAATGAAGCCCAGTATCACTGAACCAATACTGCTACTGATGTCAGGAAATACACAGAAATTGAATAAAGTTATCAAACACTTTACAGTCTTCACTGCATAAATAATAAATTAAATATAGATGAATCCTTATTAAAGCTACAAGCGTTCTTTAGTCAAGAGCAGTGAGTAATTTTCTCTGTTACCTGTTCTTTGATTCTGTTGTCACTGCTGCACTTGTTTATCTCACATGCGTCCCATCTTCTCACAACTCTAATTTAAGATTTTAACTAATTTAAGACTGCTCTCATGAGGATACTCAACAAAACGGCCATTTTGGCATAACTTTGTGTTATTATTCGTTCAAGCACGAAAGAGAAGTCGATTCTGGCACGCGATGCGCGTCGTCCTGTGTCAGCAGGACATTCACAGACAGTGCGTTCTCTTTTGTCTTTTCGCGGTTGCATGATTTAAAAGCATTTGCATGAATAAGAACGTGATTATATAATGTAAGGCTAGCCAAAGGATGACATAAAAAAACGGATGCTGCGTTAATTGTGTTTAAAAAAATTTTAACGCGTAAAACTGAAAAACATTAATCGCACGCGTTACTGTTGACAGCAGCACGAACATAACCGATGTGTTTGTGAATATGCGGCAAGACGGACGTTGTGACAATGTTTCGTGTGTATTTGACCGTAAGCGCAACAAGCCATGAAAAAGAGGCAGCTTTATGTGTGGACGCTGGGAATGAAGCACGAGAATGAAATCATGCGGAACCCCCGCAATTCAACGAACGCAGAAAACTTATGATTTGCATTTTTTATTATAAATTTGGGTGCATTATTTGTTGTTATTAGACGCTTCCGACGATGCGAGATTGATGATACATTTATTATTATTTTTTTTACAAATTTTTGAATTTTAAAATGTTTAATGGAGTTTTTACACGGCACCCCAGGGTGCCGCGGCACCCCGTTTGGGAAACGCTGCTCTAGGTAACAGCCAGAGTTTGATTATTTTAACTTTAACTGAGTTCTTAGCACACAGAAGACTAGTTCATTGAAAAGAACTGACTGGTTTGTCCTTCCATTGTTAAGGCATATTAATGCCAAAAACATGCATTTTAACTCTATAAACTCCTTTCTATCAACTCAAATACCATATTGAATATTTGTCCTTTTTTGTCAGCTAAAACGGTTCAGCGACACACTCTGCGTGAATGCTGTGAGGTATTACTGTTCCATACTTTGAGCATGTAAATGAATGTATTAATGAGACAAAATGAATGGTTATTTAAGGTAAACACACACCCACAAAGCATCTGTGTGCATCATTATTCCCATGAAGACCAGCTGTCTTTAACCGCTGTCATTTTTTTTATTTTTGATTTCCACTCCAACACTTTTCACTTGTATTGTGTCATCATTTTAAAAGAAGCATAAGAGCCCTTTTGAAATCTTCCCCTCATGGAACTGGGTAAATACAGTACACCGTTAAACACAGTGATTATGGGTGAACCGTGAGAGGTGGAGAAGTGAGTGGGAGCACAGGGTGATGAGATGCTTGGTGTCTTTGTGTTATTTACAGTGAAGCAAATTTGTTCTTCTGTTGCAGGGAAACCGGAAACATGAAAGCTGGATTAGAACATCTGGTAAGTTGTGCTTCTTTCTCCCTTCAGTGTTTCCTGAAACTTTGATATCTGCATCCAAAATGAATGTTCAGCATTTGCCTTGGAATACCAGAAGGGTCTTTCTCTGACTCCCATACGAATGCCTGGGTTTTCATAACTTTTACTCTTTCATTTGTCCCATTCACTTTTTTATATTTCCTCCTATAATTTTTGCTTTTGTCTTTTGACTAAAAGGTGTTGTTTGTTAGTTCCCCACCTGAGTTGAGTCAGTTGGGCAATTCAGAAAAAGTAAACACAAATTCACCAGTGGATTGTGTATCTTTTGATTTGTATCCTGAAGCTGTTGAATTTTCAGTTGAATGTACAGTTCACACACTCATGTTGAGCACACATTACGTCTGAACACATCTGGAGAGATCACAGTCTCTTCTCACTTCTACCATCCTGCCTCCCTCTGTCTGGATGTAGGGCGTGCTGTTGGCCCTTAAAATGAGCCCTAGGGAGGGTTTAAAAATGTAACGTCCAACATTTCCTGGGTTTTCTGCAGCCTTTCTAATACAGGGTCAGAGTGCCATGCACTGGAGTTAAAGGGATGCTTTTCTCCTCCTGGGTGGAATTGAGTTTCCATTTCAATTTTTTTTTTCTAAGGGATGAATAATGGAGAGAGGTCACAGCGGGGTCCTGACTCTCTGAATGTACACTCACCTCCCTGAGCTCCACACCCTGAATATTAAACGCACGCCTGGCCCTTTAAGGGTCACTCTACACACCTGGCCTTACTCCTTATCAATTATCATGCTTATATTCTAAAATCAAATCTTTATCACATATTCCCGCTCATTCCTTCTCAAGATCTCTCACTGTTGGTCCTGTTCAGAAGCACAGGCATTTGTGTTTGTATGGGACATCATCAGTGTCATGTGGTGCATGGGGCGGCTAGTGTAGCCTGACCTATAATGTTGTGGACAAGCATAGATACTGTGTCCTCTTCGCTATTAAAGGTGCAGTAAGCGATTTCTGGGAAATGATGTTGAAAGTGGATCAGACCCGACAATAAACTTGTAGCCAATCATCAGTAGGGGGCATTTCCACTCATGATGGGGAAGAGAGAGAGTGAGCCAATCATCAGTAGGGGGCGTTTCCACTCATGATGGGGAAGAGAGAGAGTGAGCCAATCATCAGTAGGGGGTGTGTCCACTCATGATGGGGGAAGAGAGAGAGTGAGCCAATCATCAGTAGGGGGCGTGTCCACTCATGATGGGGGAGGAGAGAGAGAGAGAGCAAGAGGAGATTTGAAGAAAGACTGTAGAAATAGAGATCGATGAGAGACATTACAAAAGAAAAAAAGGAAGAAGAAAAAACATAGATGAGCCTCTTTAAAGGCCTGGAGTAAAGAGAAAGTACTTGGGTAGTACAAGCATATTCCCAGAACTCGGTCTAAGTGTACAGGGTGTAATAATTCTGTAAGATATGAAGACATGTAACAAGGATGCTTTAAAACAGTTTAAAATAAAGTGTTACCAATTATTATTGCCATTGTTATCATGCCATTGTGGAGGCAGAACAATTCCCCTGGCACTTCACTATCGCTACAGTAGGTTGCAAGATTTGTTAGCTTGTTTTTTAACAGGGACTGGAGAAAATCCAATTTTGAAGATCACCCACGGTCCGGAACCGCGCTTGTTATTTGGGAAAGTTAACTTTAACGGACAGAGCCAGATTGGCCGACCAGTACATGCTCACTCAATGGATGGACGATCTGACAGGATTACCTCCACTGCACTTATGGCAAGTGTAGAAAAGGAGACGACACAAACAGTTTCCTTTATGTTTAGCCTCTGGCCATTAGCTAGCAGTTACCTAACTGCAAGTTGTACGACTATAAAAGTTAGATAACTTATGCTAAACAAATTCAAAACAAATTAGCATTATGTGAGAAATCACTTAACTTTTTCCCCAATTTCTGATTGTATCTCTAGGTGGGCATGCATAGGAATTCTTTAGACACATAACCAAACCATAATACATACCAACAAAAGGCAATAGTTAATTGATATGAAGTGTGCACTGCAAACGTGAGCATTGTTGATGATTGTTTCTGTCCAGTCCGCTTGTTTTATTGCATTTAACCGCAGTAGGCTTGCTACAATAGTCTGTGTTGACGGTGTTACCATAACATCACTTGCCCACCGCGGCACCGCCCCCTCCGTCGATTTATTTATTTATTTATTTTTATAAAATAATTTAGTTCAGTTAGAGAACATACACTATTAAACTGAGCGGTGTCTGCTTAATAAATCGTGAGCCGAACGAGAATCGCAAAACAGATACGCATCAGGAGTCAGATTTCATTTATCACGAGAGTGAGGACCTGACTGAAAAGATGGCGAAATATTTGGTGTCAAAGCGAAATGTAAAAACGCCTATTTAAGCAAATTTGTCATTGTGTTGTTTTGTTGTTGTGTTGTGCGGAGCGAGCAGAACAGATTCAAGCAAGCAATCATTCAAGCAATCTTCCTCAGAATTGGCGCTAATTTGAAAGTGAAACTAAAATGTGCACAGCCACACGTGTCCACAGGGGCGGCGCGAGCAGAACAGAGCGAGCGTTTTCAGTTCATTCCTATGGAAAAACACTCGCTCTGTTCTGCTCGCTCTGCGCACGTGGAAACGTGTGGCCGTGCGCATTTTAGTTTCGCTTTCAAATTGCTCACTTCCAAAATATTCGAACTGATTAAAAATTCAACCTAATTTTCAACAGGCGGTTTTCGGTCCATTTTATTTCGCTTTGCAAATTCGCTTCCACAAATTCAGTGGTTCAAATTCGACAGCAAATTCAACGTTGACATCCAGGAATTGATACTAGATTACCGAGCATAATCTCCATCTGCTGTTAGTTGACCCATGAGTCGACCTTACCTGCAGGGGGTGCAAGCGCGTGTTGTTGACGAAGACCAGAGCAACAGTTAGAGCAAGCCATTCATTCATAAATACTCATTTACAACAATGTAAGTGTATCTGTGATTATTATATTTTATGTGAAATTTAGTGTCTTCACGATTACTTTTCCTGCGTAGCCTAACGTTACATGCATCTCTACCGTGAACGAGATTATAATGTTATTCCCCTGATGCGGATGTATACAGATCCAATGTTACATTTGAGTTGGAAATATCTATTGGTTGTTTAGTTGCCTAAACCTTATATTGCGGCGATTGTGCTGCATGGGTTTCCCTTAACACGTCAGGATTCCCCTGCTGGACATATAAAACGCTTAACGTAGCTTAATGGACTAATGAAGTGATATAAAAGACCAAAGTCGCAGGCAAGCAGATGGACAAAGTTTAAAGCTGAGCGTTTCTCAGTGATACTGGCATAAATTGGCTTGACATTGGACATTCGCACATTTAGGGACCGTCTCTAAAGTAACATACGACATTGGTATACACGTTTTTAACTTCAATAGCATTTGAAGAGAACGACTTGTAGGTGTCAGGCATAATGCGCAATATATTCAAATAAATTGAATGTTACTTTAGAGACGGTCCCTAAATGTGCGAATGTCAAGCCAATTTTACCTTTAGTCATTTAGCAGATGCGTTTATCCAAAGCGACTCAAGTTACAGTTAAACTAACAATATAGGACAACAATATGAAAGTGCTATGAACCTTCCTCCCAGATTAATCATGTATGTAGGAATATTAACATGTAGGCCTATGTAGTAGGCATATTCCCCAATAAGGTGCGAGTTTTGTCTTTTCACTGTATTAGTCCAATTAGATACGTTAAGCGTTTTGTCCTGATGGAAGGGAAACCCTTGAGTATGATGAGGTATTGAGGGAAACCGATTATAATCCGTTCATGGTAGAAAAAGTTGATAACATGTAAGGCTACACAGGGAAAGTAACAATGAAGTTCATGAATGAAACATAAAAACAGCTTTTGTGCCTTTATCATCTTTTCCGCATATATACCCAGATAATCATCACAAAAAAACTTAATGCATGCTCAATTGTTGTAAATGAGTATTTATGAATGAATGGCTTGCTCTAACTGTTGCTCGGGCTTCGTCAACAACATGCGCGTGCACCCCCTGCTGGTGAGCTCGACTAACAGCAGATGGAGATTATGCTCGGTAATCTACTGCGTTTCCTGCAGTTCTTGGACGTCAACGTTGAATTTGCTGTCGAATTTGAACCACTGAATTTGTGGAAGTGAATTTGCAAAGCGAAATAAAATGGACCGAAAACCGCCTGTTGAATATTATAGGTTGTATTTTTAATCAGTTCGAATATTTTGGAAGTGAAATATGAAAGGTGAATATGGATTATTGAATTTTTACTAATGAAAATGTGTTTATAATGCTTTGAATTTAAATATTCACAGCTTAAATATTCAACCATGCTAAATTTCAGCCCATAAAAAACCAATCCCTAAAAATACAATGCATTCAAATACAAGCAGGGTTAATGCAATGCATATTTTTTTAAAGTAGTGCAATTCAACAGGTTTTTTGTTTCAAAAACATTTGGCATTATTTTACTTCCATATGTAATTAACTTGTCTTCATTTTGGGAGAGCGATGGACAGATGTAGAGGGAACAGAGGATGAAAGGAAAGATTGTGCCGGACTGATTTGACAGAGGAGAGAGTGAAAGGGGAGGAGAGTTTATGAGTGCATCCATTGATCTACAGCTGTATAAAAGACACAGTGAATTATTGAAAAGAAGATTACATGAATAACCCTCTTGAATCAAGATGTCTGTTTGAAAAGGGTCTCTATGCAATGTTCATTCTGAGACTTCAACTTTTTAAAATTGTAATTAAATTAAATTAAATTAAAATTGTTTAAATGACAATTAAAAAGCCTGTGTACTCTCACAAACACACAATACATATACAATTTCTCTTTTTATAGTTTATTATTTTAAACTGCATTTCCATTAAAGGTTTTTTTTTGTGAGGAAAGGTTTAGCACTGAATGTTTACTGATACAGCTGTTAGAAATGCTACATTTGTTCATACAATCTTTTTTTTTTATCGTTAACAAAAAAATGTGTCAATACTTTCATTGAGAAATGTGCTTTAATGCAGCTACTGTAGTTTTGAAGGGGACACTTAAGCCAAAAAGTAGATTTGGGTTTATTGACATACACTAGGTGTAGGTACACTATGTGTACAGTGTGCGTGATATGCATTTTGTTGTCATCACAGTATGTGTATGCCTTAAAAAATATTCTTAGGCTTTACAAAGTTAAATTACAGTGTTGTTCCCATCAAAGCACTGAAAAATCTAATTGGACTTGAATAATGCTCAGGATGAATCAATATTCTGAAAATTGTTTACTGTATTATCATTTTTTTATGGTACCATGAACTGTATTTTGCTTATTACATTTGAATGAGCCAGTTTTAAAAGGCTGATTAAAGATTGGTGGTATTTGCAAGATTTTCACTGTACCCATCTTTTTTTATGACCACTCAAATATTAAATTAAAATTTGTCTTCGTCTCATAAAGGAAGTTGCATGCAGTCCTGTCAGATGTCCAACTGCTCCATTTTATTTCCAAATGTAATAATTTGTGTTTACACAATTTGTGTGTATTTAAAAAACATAAAATGCTAGCTCTGAAATGATCCTCAACAAAATACAGGCGTTTAAAATGGCATTGCCACTGAATTTTATTTGAGATTTGATTATCTTTGAGACATGTACAATGTCAATGTTAGTAGACAGATACTAAAGAAATCAAATTAAAATTAAAATGTAACAGTGCTTGTTGTGTTTTGTAAAACATGCCGATGCGTGAGTCTACCAGTGTTCAGCTGTAGGTTTCCTGAAGAATTTGAATATGTGAATATTGTCCCTGAGAATTTATCGTTGCCTCAATAAAAGCTTGTAGATTGCATCCTGCTCGTCAGACACCAGGTGCCGCAATATTTTATTAAGATTTGTGCCGGAGAGCAGTAAGTATACACCTCCCCTGAAGCCATACGCATTTACCCAGTAAACATGAGCCATAAACAGCCACACATTTACAAGCGTCAGATCTACCAATGTTAAAAGATGGCAAACTTTACAAAGTCTCGATGGAGGCAACTTGGTAAAACTTTCCGTAGCTGCTTCTAATCTAGTGCTGCTTACCCTTAGCTCCAAAAATATCAGTTACTGAAACTTAACTATGTTTTTGCAACATATTCAAGAAGATCTTTGTAATTTTGCTGAATGGAGAACACTGTTGTGTTCAGATGCAGATTTCATTTAACCTTGTTTCTTTGTGGGACTTTTAATGGTTGTGCTTATTAGCTTTGTGTGGGAAAACTGAGGCTGTTTATTTGTTTTTCTGTTTTTTTTATATAGCTCAATCTCTCTTCTAGTATTTTTCTGTCTTCGAGAGGCCTGAATCTAGCTAGTCGGCCACATAATCACAGTAAAGAAGTGACTCTTCATGACTTTATGCATTCATTGACGTATCCACCGTGCCTCCCTCTGTGTATTGTGATGGTTGGTAGTATGTGCTGTATTGCCTCATTTCTGTCTAGTTTTAACTTCCTTAATCTCATGTCCATCCGCTTTAAAAAACGAAGAAATGATATTTAAAAATGATTTCCCCCATGGGTTTTTGCTTTTGATGCCTTGCTTATATTGAATGAATTATTTATGGTCCACATTAGGACAAGCGTTTGCGAGAAACAGCTCTGTTTTGGCTCTGCCAGATCTTCTGGTGCTTAATAATAGATTTATCCCATAACATCATCAAAAGCACCTGTCTCTCTCTCACAGAACGAGGGGAGATCAGGGCTTGTGAAATCAATAGAGTGTCAGAGAGTCTGCAGCGTCCAGCACCCATGATCCGTCTCACTCCCTCGCTCCCGTGTTTGCCAGTAATTTGATGGTGGGATAAAGAGGTGATCTGACAACACCTCAGCAAGTGTCAGCTAAATGAAAGCCGAGGAGCTGCGCGAGGATAATTTGCTAGCAGATTTACATGCTTATTACACTAATGATTTCATCAGATTGGAGGTGTCTGGGAGTCTGCCACGGGCCTCCGTCTTCCTCCATTTGTGAAATAAGCTGCTTTGCTAAATGATGGAGTCATCAGGCTGACCTTTAACCTGACGCCTGCCCAAACATAATTGCATGTCATACTGATAGAGGGGACGAGCGCGGCTTTCATATCCCGCTGCTTTATCTCGTTCTCTCTTAAGATCCTGTGCTCTTTGCATAGATCTCGCAACAGGAGTCGAGTAACAAAAACAACAACAACCACAAAGAAATATTGCATATCCATTTACAAATGATGGTGTTGAGTTTAGTGTGAGATATATATATATATATATATATATATATATATATATATATATATCACGGTGGGCAAACTGGTCCCTTACTGTATACATATTATCTAAATGGTATCTCTGAATGTCAAGGGCATAAAGGAAATTAAATCGGAAAGTGCAGATAGAGCAAAGGCGATTTTATCTCCTGATGATTGCAGTTTTGATAGGTATTCCAGTGAATTTCATTTTCTCCGGATGGTGAGGAGATGAGTTAGCCGCCACATTTGTTCATTTTTCTTCTACGTGATTTATGTGAGTTGAGTGCGAGCCCAACGCCCAGCCTTCTCTGGCTGTAACACACACACACACACACACACACACACACACACACACACACACACACACACGTGCATGTCAAAAAAAGTCTATTAATACAATTGCCTTTCATTTTGGCCCGGCTCGCGCATGTGTGTGCGTGTGCGCACACGTGTGTGTGTTTGGGGGGGGGGGGGTGTTTGTGAATTGTGTGTTTGAAGGCGAGGACCACCGCGGTTAAGCCTCTGTCATCACTCACGCTTGTTTACATTCTAAATACGTAATGAAATCTTGTTGGCAATAATCAAGGAAATAAAAGTTTGGGAAAATTGTAAAAGTGGTGAAGTTTGAGAAATGAGCGTCAGGCGGCTAAATAACATTTTGGGGCAGGAAAGCTTATTATTATGCAGCGGCAGTGCCTACTGTAGACACAAAGATGAACAGCCTCTGCTTTCCTAAATGCTGTTAGCGCCGTCCTGAAGTATGGCACATTGTAAAAAAGGCCTCCGATTTCATATTGAGATTATATTTAAAAAAGATATCCATACACAACATTATATTTTATAGACGCCCGGCCCAGAACTCCTGATATGCAGTATTTGTTATAAATATATAAATAAACATATTGCACTGGAGCCCATCTCTACCCTGATCTTATAGACCTGGATATTAAAAACGGAATATTGCATTTTCTAGGGGGATCCTGTAACGTAATGCTGCAGTCTTTATTTATTTATTTATTTATTTATTTTTGGGTTAAGGAATGGGGCAGAGGTTGGAAATATCAAATGAAAAATGACTATCAATGAGGTTGAAGAAGTCAGATGAGATGAGATGAGTACAGTAATGAGTAATGGAATAAACTAGATATATATTGCCGTTCAGAAGTTCGGGGTCGTAAGATGTTGTTGTTGTTGTTGTTTTTTTTAAATAGGTCTCTTCTGCTCACCAAGGCATCAAAAATACTGTAAAACAGTAATATTGTACAATATTATTACAATTTTAAATAACTGTTTTCTATGTTATATTTTAAAATGTAATGTATTCCTGTGATCAAAGCTGAATTTTCAGCATCATTACTCCAGTCACATGATCCTTCAGAAATCATTCGAAGACATTTCTGATTATTATCAATTTTGAAAATAGTTTTGCTGCTTCATATTTTTGTGGAACCTGTCATACTTTTTTTAAGATTCTTTGAAGAATAGAAAGTAAAAAAAATAAAATAAACAGCTTTAATTTTGAGACAATGGTAAAGCCTTTAACTGTCACATTTGATTAACTTTTGATCCAAACGGGTGTGTGTGTGTGTGTGTGTGTGTGTGTGTGTGTTTGTGCGCGTGCGTTTGCGCGTGCGCTTGGTGTGTGTGTTTGTGTGTGTGCGTGTGTGCGTGTGTGCGCGTGTGTGTGCGTGTGTGTGCGTGTGCGCGTGTGTGTGCGTGTGTAACTTTCATGGCTTGTTTTCCACCATGCCTCCTTGATTGTTTATACGGATGTAAAAAGGTTTGTTTTACTGTACAGGGTGTTTGGGAGAGTAATCCGTTACAGTGATGACCCAATATATATGTTGTTACTCAGTTTGTTGATATGCTGTGAAGGACACAGAAGTGTTCGGGATACGTAGTAGTATAGAAGACCGATTGCTTCTTGTTATGTCTAAACGTTGACTCTTCGAAATTTGATGGAAATGAAAACAGGGAAGAAAAACAAAAGGGAGTAACAGAAAAATGTCGTCCTGCTAATGTCTTGTCTACACAACTACTGAAGTGTGTCCCGGTCGGGATGGACAGCAGAAGTCCAGGTGTACACAGGAGCCAGACAGAGGGAAGCCGCGTGAACCTGGAGCTGTGGTGCAGTAATTGAGATAATTGGTTTGGCTCAGTGTGTGTGTGTGTGTGTGTGTGTGTGTGTGTGTGTGTGTGTGTGTGGGGGGGGAGATAGAGACGGCTCCAGGACTGTGGGATCAGTGGGACTCTGAAGCCCATGACTCCTGGACTCATCATTTCTCTGCTACACAAGCGAGCTTGGAGCTCAAATACATTTTGCTTGTGAGAAGCTGGAACAATCCCGATACTGCGTTTATCACACATTGAGTTTTATCTTCGGAAAAGCCCTGTTACTCAACCGATGATCTGTCGGAGTGGCCTTATGAGTATAATGTGTAATGTGTTGGTGACCGGAATATCAACAATTTGTTCATTTATTTATTTATTTATTTATATCACTTTATCAGTATTGTTCATTTATTTTCATATAAACTGTATGCACTACCGATCCTAGTTTGGAATAATTAAGATTACTCCAGTCTTCAGTGTCACATGATCCTTCAATAATCATTCTAATATGCTGATTTGTTGCTGAGTTATTATTGTTGCTCAATTATTAATAATAGCTATTATCAATGTAGGAAACCGTTTTTGCCGTTTAATATTTGTGTGTAAAATGTGATATATTTTTCAGGATCCTTTAATGAATAGAAAGTTCAAAAGAACCGTATTTATTTAAAATGCATTATTTTTGTGACTTTATAAATGTCTTTACTGCTGGATAAACCTTGACTGTATGACCTTTTTTTCATACAGTGAAAGTCAATGGGTCCCAACGTTGCAGAAGAAAGAAATAGAGATTTTAAATGACAAGAGGATGATTAAATTTGGGCATAATTTTCATTTTTGTAAAACAATCTCTTCTATTTTGCCTGTAATAAAGAGTGTTTTGTAGTTAGCAAGAGATCAGTGATATTCTGAGGGACGCTTTTCCACATGCTTAAAGCGTTTGGAGATTCGTACCTCTACAATGTCTGTTTCCTGCAGGTTGTGAATCATGATTGAGAGCTCCAGCACTGTACTGTCATTAACCGGTCAGCTCTGTTAGTTAGGATGTGGGTTATAACTAGATTGGATAGTGTTCCAGATGTGGGCGTCAAACAGTGTTTTGTAGCTTATTTGTATTATATCTGTGTCAAATTTTATCAGCTCTCTCTTATTGCTCAGTGTTTGCCAGAATGAGGCCTGTCTCATAATTTGACAAACTTATCTAATTATTAATCCGCCACCCATTTGTCATCCTTTGAAACTAATTATATTTTTCTTCATATTGATGCTCGCCCCCCCCCCAGCCCCCCTTCATATGTTTCTCCCTTGTCTAAACACTTGGTGGTGTAATATCACCGGACACTTGCCTCAGGGTCACTTTAAACAAATGCAAATGCAATGGTATAAATTTCATAATAAACTGTAACTAAGATGATTGCGCTGCCAGCGATTATCCCTGTATTTAAGTGTGTGATCCGTCTGTTCTTCCGCCTGGTTATTGCGGCATGACTGGATGTTATTGTAATGGCTGAGAGAATAGAAGATGGGTTTGAATGGGAGGAGAGGGGGTTTATCTGAACATTCAATAATCCTTCCTTTATTTCTGTCTGCTTGATTGATGCCCTGAAACAGTCTGATATGCTTCTGATAACAATATAAAGGAGGGGAGGGAAAAAAACGAGCATGCTCAAAATACCACAGAGAAGAGGAGCCCGTGTTTTTTTAAAAGTTATCGAAAGCGAGGTGTCAAAAACAAGCAGATTTCCAAGAAGAGCTTGATGTGTTTGTCATCTAAGACACAGTGGAGTGACAGTTTTACATTAAAGCGGGTCATTATATTTCCCTGTCATCACCCCAAATGACATTTTTAGAAAGTGACACCTTTACAGTTTGATAAATCGAATTTATGCTGAATAATGTGCGTTAGTGCTGTCAGCGACACCCACATTCTCCGATGAGCTACGGTGAGCCTAGCAGGATCCACATTTAAATTTCATCCTATTAGCATTTAATTTCTCTGTAATCCTACACACCTTCATAACACCAACACACACTAGGCTTTCCTGCGTTCGAGAGCAATCCATAGCCCTTTATAACTTCCTTCCCTCATCATTCTTCTTTCTTGACAATTAAGAGTGTGGAATCTAATAGTGGAGGTATTGGAGTTATATCCGAGCCTCTTCCAGAGCCAACCTGTTTCGCCGTCGTGCGCATGTTTACACACACACACACACACACACACGCGATCTGCTGGGATTTATTGTCATTCGTACATGACTGAAGATGTGATCTTGAGGAAATTATTCTTTTTTTTTAAGCCCTGCCACTGAAGCGTCTTTCTTAACTGCTCACATTGGCTCTGTGTACTGTTTGACTATCAAGGTTGGAGTTGTGTTTTATTATCTTATTTCCTCAATTTCATAATGACATCCTCTGTTTTTTCCAGACACCCGCAGAACAGGCCAAAGCTCGCCTCCAGCTGGTGCTTCAAGCTGCAGGTACCAGTGCATTACTCAGTTCATGTGGTCATGTGGTCAGCTGTTACCTGAGCTACATACAGCATACAGCTCAATTCAGTGTGTCTGGACTTCCATTTCTAGTGTAAATAAAGCGACAATGGCAAGTGGAAACATCTTTTTCTTGAGTAACTATTTAATTGAACTGCTGTGAGAACTAGATGATAGTCTCTGAATTAAACACGTAACCATGATAACAGCCTCACTATCATTTTACAAAGTTGTGTTGTGCTTCACACACTGCAGTACATTTAGGAAAAGAGTAGTCAGTGTACTGTACCCTGTGCTGTAAACAGTATGCAAAATATGCCGACACAATATTGCACCTTATAATACAATTGTCAACTAAATACATGCATACACAATCCATCAGTTTTCTGCCTTTAACTGGATAGTAAATAAATGCATTATATATTATATTATAACATATTACATTATATTGCATTGCATTATATAGCATTGCATTATATTACATTACATTATATTATATTATATTATTCAAAGAATGCTTTATTTAGGAGTTTTTCATGCAATTTAAAATGCTGTACATTCTAGACAGCAGAAATTAAAACCATTGCTTCTGACTCAACATGAGGAATTCAGAGAGTTACATTTGTTGATCATACGGTTCAAAAGTTGTAAGCAGAAACCCTGAATTGAACCATGGTTTACATCCACATCGACCCTCTTGAAAATGAGATGATGCATCTCAAGAGGCTATCCTTTAATAATAAATTCAAATTGACCTTTTAATGTGTGCCAAAGTTCTCAACTTTTTACCATTTGTGTCTCTGAGACCAGAGACAGTAGCAGAGACGGGACACTTGTTTTACAGTGAATGGGAGGAATTGAAAGTCCCAATATGGCGGCTCTAGTAAAATAAGTCCCACCATCCAAATAAAAGAGCCATTCACATTCAGCTGTTGCTTGGATGACAGTTAAACACAAATGTGAACTTGGAAAGCATCGTTTTTCTTTTTTTACATGTTAGGGCTTTTTTTTCTCCTTTCAGTTAGATGGGATCATAATCTGTAAAATCTGATGTCACTCGTCGACATTTCCGGGTCCAAACGGTGCTAATGTACACAGATGTAATGCTGTCGTCAGATCGGGATCTTAACCTCCACGCCGAGATCTCAGTTGGCCATACAGTGATTCATCTGTTCTGAATCTGTAAAACACTGGTGTCCGGGACGCCATGAGCCCAGAGACTGTGGTGTACACCGTGAGTTTATTGAAGCTATGATTAAATAGTGCTCAAAAACGATTTCTCTGATAGTATTCTCACTTGAAATAAGTGGAGGCTTGGACCCGGAAACGTCATGACTAGAAAATGACTGGAAAAGTCATCAAATTCATTGCTTATAAAGAGAAGGGAATCCTGAAAAACCTTTAGTTCTTATAGACCATAATATAATTATTTTAATTTGAATTATATTGCCACTCCTAGTTTGTGTAAATAAAGAAAAGCAGCTGTCACTATGACAGAAGTGGCAGAAATATCTTCACCTCCAGTATGGGGGTCCTTGGAGCCGTCGAGGTTTGAAACGGGTGTAAAAGACTGAAAAGCGCTCATTGATATAATCCAGTCGGTCTGCCATTTTATATCTATCATTTTTCCTGGCTGGAGGCTTCAGTAAATATTTAGTTTATACATAGGGTTACATTTCAACTATATTTAATGGTGCAACGCTCAAATATGTGGAAGTGTGTAAACTGTTACTGTACTCATTTACCCTACATTCAGGCTGAGTTGCACAATCGGCCCCAGATCTTGTGAAGAGTGATAGAGAAATATAAGCAGGATCACAATGAGGTAATGCGTAAGAAGAAGGATAGACCTGTTGCTGTTGCAGTTTTCCGTGTGTGAAGAGGTCATGCAAGACACAGAGCGGCTGGAGAATACTCATTACTAAGCTAAATTGACATACTTTTTAAGATAAAAGTAATCCTAAGCTATTTCAACAGCAGCACGTGTGTGTCTTTCAGTCCAGAACTCACTCTCAACACGTTCTGCTTCTTCCTTTCATCCCTGTATGCTTTCTTTTGTGGCCTTTGATTGTGCAGCAGATGTGACAGTATGCTTATTACTTTTTAAAGTGTGAACCCTGTGTGTGTGTGTGTGTGCGTGTGTGTGTGTGTGTGTGTGTGTGTGTGTGTGTGTGTGTGTGTGTGTGTGTGTGTGTGTGTGTGTGTGTTTGTGTGTACATGCAGTGACCCCGCTGTCAGTCGTACAGGAAACATATTAAAGGGACGGTATGCCATACATCTAACAAACACTCACCCATCAGTCCTGGAAAACACACACAGACACACACACACTGCTGCTAGTAGGAATAGGCAACTGAAAACACATAACAAAAGCTGAATACATGTATATTTGAAGTAAAATGAGAACACCGGCGACAGACAGAGATGAGGAGCAGTGGTCCTGACTCCAGCACTCATAAATACAAATAAAAGAGCAGAGAGCGAGTGATGGGAATATGCTGACAGACACTAGTTCTCTCCAGCATGTGTTCATTTCTTGGGATCTGCACGGACGGATATGAGTTATTGTTATTGATTGGTCTCTGGTCAGCCCAAATATGACCCCTGTTGTGTTTTGCAACTTTATTACAATATTAAACTCATAAACTGACACAACAGCATGTCTCTGAAACACACATTTACACTAATGCTTGTTTTTTGCAGCATAATAAATCCAGGTCGAGTGACGAAAGTCATATTCAAATGTTCAAATGCAACATTGTTCAAAAGACATTTGAGTTCTGTCAGACAGCAAACATAATCTGACATCAGTACTTATACATTATGCTCCAAAGATCTTAGCCTAACCTTTTTTATAATATTTATATCAAATAACCATGTAATGTTATACAGTTGTGGTTATAAGTTTGAATACACCTTGCAGATTCTACAAAATGTTAATAATTTTAACAAAATAAGAGATGTCATAAAAATTGCATGCTTTTTCTATTTTATTGTATATGCTACTGCCCTGAATAAGCATTTTCACATAACAAATGTTTATGTACAGTCAGCAAGACAAAATAATATCCGAACTTTACCTTCTGCTTGATTCTTAATGCTGTCATTACATAAATATAAAACTTGCTATTGTAATTCAGTTGTTATATATCCCAAAGGGATTCAGGCCAAGATACTAGCAATCTTTTCAATTAAAAAAAGAGAAAAAAAAGGATTGCTGGTATATCACTGTATAATCCCTTATGGCAAGTACTGAGTGTTTTTTTACACCTAGCAAACTTAGCAAACACAAAATCCTCTATCTCTTCTACATTACCTGGACATATGCACAGTTCTAGTTAATAAATGTTAATATTATATTCATACTGGGGACCTTTGAATATTCAGATTCTCAGAGACTGGAAGTGCAGATCTTGGTAAAATTAATTAACCACAATTTTTTTATTTCTTTTTATTCCAAAAGTAAACAATAGGTGTTGAAACAAATATAATTTCTACTTAATTTTTTTTTTTCATTTTAGTGGAATAATGCATATAATAACATGAATATTAATTGTATTAATAATAATATATGAATTAAAATAATCCCCCTGTGGTGCTCTTGGAAGTTTGCTGAGGCCCCCTGGTGGGCCCCGTCCCCCGGTCGACTTAGACTGCTTCTCCTCTCCTCTCTCTCTCTCTCTCTCTCTCTCTCTCTCTCTCTCTCTCTCTCTCTCTCTCTCTCTCTCTCTCTCTCTCTCTCTCTCTCTCTCTCTCTCTCTCTCTCTCTCTCTCAGGTATATATATTAACCACGATTAGCAGAATTTTTGTTGACAGTGTTTCATTAATTGTCCTTTGTGTATTTCTCTGTGTGTGTGTGTGTGTGTGTGTGTGTAACATCGTATCTGGGAATGTTTGTTTGAGCGCGTGTATGTGTGAGATCAGGTCAATGCGTGTGTGTAATTGATAACTCAGAAGCTGTTGGCTTGTAAATGTGATGTCACAGCCGTTGTGACTTCATGCCCCTCTGTGTTTCATTCTCCGTCAAATGTAATGTTGTAAAATGAAGCATATCAGCTTATATAGTTTAGCGGTGATAAACAAGCGAGGACCACTGACCTCCACCCCCATCTCTCTCTCTCTCACGCTCTCTCTCTGAGTGTGTGATCGAGCAGATGTTGGTGGTTTTGGAATGGTAATGTTGTCTAACTGAGAGCCCTGCCATGCTTTAAGCCCTCTGTTCCTCTGTACCCCCGCCAATCGCTTCTCTCCAGCTTTTTCTCTCTATTCCCTCGCTTTCCTTTTTCAGCGAGGTCTCCTGAGATCTCTAAATCCTGCCCCAGCGCTCTAAGCTGCCCCCTCCTCCTGTCCATGTGTGGGAGTGTGTGTGTTGATGGACTCTGCGAGTGTGTGTGAAACAGATCATCCCAGCGTAAGCTGCTCACACTCAATAGTGGAGGGGCCCCGGCAGACCTGTAATGAGGTCCTGCTCTGAGCCTCACTCGGGTCCCTCGCCCTCAGGGGTCCCCGGCCCTCATTGTGGCCGTGCGTCCTGACAAACACACTCGCTAATGTGTGTGCAAACATGCTAGGCTTAATAACGGACAGTTGGTTGGGGTAATGTAGGGAGGTACAGGTGAGACTCGAAAAATTAGAATATCATGCAAAAATATATGTATTTCAGTAATTCAGATTAAAAGGTGAAACTAATATATTTAGTATATACAGGTCCTTCTCAAAAAATTAGCATATTGTGATGAAGTTCATTATTTTCCATAATGTAATGGAAAAAATCAAACTTTCATATATTTTAGATTCATTGCACACCAACTGAAATATTTCAGGTCTTTTATTGTTTTAATACTGATGATTTTGGCATACAGCTCATGAAAACCCAAAATTCCTATCTCAAAAAATTAGCGTATCATGAAAAGGGTCTCTAAACGAGCTATTAACCTAATCATTTGAATCAACTAATTAACTCTAAACACCTGCAAAAGATTTCCTGAGGCTTTTAAAAACTCCCAGCCTGTTTCATTACTCAAAACCGCAATCATGGGTAAGACTGCCGACCTGACTGCTGTCCAGAAGGCCATCATTGACACCCTCAAGCAAGAGGGTAAGACACAGAAAGAAATTTCTGAACAAATAGGCTGTTCCCAGAGTGCTGTATCAAGGCACCTCAGTGGGAAGTCTGTGGGAAGGAAAAAGTGTGGCAAAAAACGCTGCACAACGAGAAGAGGTGACCGGACCCTGAGGAAGATTGTGGAGAAGGACTGATTCCAGACCTTGGGGGACCTGCGGAAGCAGTGGACTGAGTCTGGAGTAGAAACATCCAGAGCCACCGTGCACAGGCGTGTGCAGGAAATGGGCTACAGGTGCCGCATTCCCCAGGTCAAGCTACTTTTGAACCAGAAACAGCGGCAGAAGCGCCTGACCTGGGCTACAGAGAAGCAGCACTGGACTGTTGCTCAGTGGTCCAAAGTACTTTTTTCGGATGAAAGCAAATTTTGCATGTCATTCGGAAATCAAGGTGCCAGAGTCTGGAGGAAGACTGGGGAGAAGGAAATGCCAAAATGCCTGAAGTCCAGTGTCAAGTACCCACAGTCAGTGATGGTCTGGGGTGCCATGTCAGCTGCTGGTGTTGGTCCACTGTGTTTTATCAAGGGCAGGGTCAATGCAGCTAGCTATCAGGAGATTTTGGACCACTTCATGCTTCCATCTGCTGAAAAGCTTTATGGAGATGAAGATTTCATTTTTCAGCACGACCTGGCACCTGCTCACAGTGCCAAAACCACTGGTAAATGGTTTACTGACCATGGTATTACTGTACTCAATTGGCCTGCCAACTCTCCTGACCTGAACCCCATAGAGAATCTGTGGGATATTGTGAAGAGAAAGTTGAGAGACGCAAGACCCAACACTCTGGATGAGCTTAAGGCCGCTATCGAAGCATCCTGGGCCTCCATAACACCTCAGCAGTGCCACAGGCTGATTGCCTCCATGCCACGCCGCATTGAAGCAGTCATTTCTGCAAAAGGATTCCCGACCAAGTATTGAGTGCATAACTGAACATAATTATTTGAAGGTTGACTTTTTTTTGTAAAAACAATTCTTTTATTGGTCGGATGAAATATGCTAATTTTTTGAGATGGGAATTTTGGGTTTTCATGAGTTGTATGCCAAAATCATCAGTATTAAAACAATAAAAGACCTGAAATATTTCAGTTGGTGTGCAATGAATCTAAATTATATGAAAGTTTAATTTTTATCATTACATTATGGAAAATAATGAACTTTATCACAATATGCTAATTTTTTGAGAAGGACCTGTATAACCATATACTTATGCATGATTATATTTTTCAGAGGGCCGACATTTCTGTATTTAAAATCGTTTTTTTTATTGGTGTCATGTAATATTCCAATTTTTTGAGATTTTGAATTTGGGGTTTTCGTAAGCTGTAAGCCATAATCATCAAAATTATAACTTTTGCACGATATTCAAATTTTTCGAGTTTCACCTGTATACGCACAGAGTTAGACAACTCCATCAAAACATATACACTACCAGTCAGAAGAAATATTCCTTATTATGCACAGATTCAATTGATCAAAAGTGACAGGAAAGACATGTATAACGTTACAATAGATTTCTTTCTATTAATCAAACAATCCTTTCAAAAATGAGTACAATTTTAAGCGGCAAACACTGCTTGCAGCGCTAATAAGAATAAGAAGAACCGTTATCAATAATTCAGCACCAATAATTATTGATCAGCAAATCAGCATATTAGAATGATTTCTAAAGCATCATGTGAAACTGAAGACGAAAGAAAATTAAGATTTGCCATCACAAGAATAAATGCCGTTTTAAAATGTATTAAAATAATAAACAGCTCTTTAAAGTTAATAATATTTCATGCTATTACTGTTTTTACCATATTTTTTTTATCAAATTTAAGAGACTTCTTTCCAAAACATAAAAAAAAAAATCTTAATTATGAATCGGTAAACAAATTTGAGCTGTTTCCGACACATCTGCCACATTCTCCACATCTTCCGACATTAAAGCACTGAAAGGTCAAAGTGCATGAAAACTGAAGCGGCGTCCTCCATTTGTGTTCTTTAAATAAAGCCCTTCAGTCACAGCTAATTAGAGCCTGTCACCCTTGTTCTGCTGAGTTTCTGAGTGTGTTTCTGCAGCTCCTGGTGAGAGAGAACAGAGCGTGAGCACGGCGGCCCGCTTATTCTAAATACGAGCTGACTGATTCTCTCCGTAAAAAAGCAGCATTAACTGCCCAGACTCCGGCAACAGATGTGAGGCCAGCAGACCACATACATAGAGGGTGTCACATTACACACACACGCACGCACACACACACGCACACACACACACACACACACACCTGAAGTGGAACTAATAGGCTAACATGGAAAGCCCGGGTCAGAGTCTGTCTTTGTGTGAACAGAGAGAGGAGAGAGTGATGAAAGACATGTTCAGATATTTCATTATTGCACAGCTTCATTCCAGTGAAATGCTGTTTGTCTCATTATCTGCTTTATTTCAGATTGTCTTTCTCAGTGGCCACCCACTCAATCTCTGGAGAACATGTGGGGTGGAAGTGTAGAAACAATATGCATTATTCCTACATGAGAATCATGTGCTCCTTCTTTCAGAGGCCTGTCACCTCTTTTATTTCCTCTCAAGTGCTTTTGGGGAATCGAAAGTGGAAAAACAGCTCTTCTGTTAAACGAGTGACAGTGACGACTCGCATTTCAGAGGTTCAGTGCTGACGTGCGTATGTTAGTGACATTAGTAGAGCAGTTCATGTAGAAGGAAAAGAAATTCAAAGAAAGGGGACAGGTCAGTAAAACAGGGTTTATTTGATATGATCTCACCGTTCACAGTCATAATCCAAGAGTCTTCATTCACCCAAAGTACAGGAATACACTTGTACTGCATGTCAAAGTCACTTAGCTTTCGTAATGAGCCAGGCTGACAGATTTCCAGACACAGGCCATGGAAAATAAACCACAAGAGTGAAGTTATAGTCCTGTAATTTATCCTGATTTATATACAAGGTTTAAATGATTGGGTTTATGAAATGACAGTTCATAGTGTTTTCTATGAGCCTGCACTGGTTTAAGTAGTTATTGTGTTTTCATTTAGACATTTCTAATGTAAGCACTTGATTTTACTGCATATATATATATATATGTATATATATATATATATATATATATATATATATATATAAATAAATGTAAATATGACCTTACATTGTTTAGAGATGCCACCTCAACTCCTCCATACTATGCAAGTGTGTGTAGTGAAAGCTCAGGATAATGACAGGAGTCAGGTGTGTGTGTTGGAGCGGCGTGAAGTGTTCAGCTGATGCTGTGTGTGGTAGATTTCAAACAGCGTCTGGTGAGCTCTTGAAACCAAACCTTGTATGTTCAAATCCAAATATAATAATTTCTCTCTCTCTCTCTCTCTCTCTCTCTCTCTCTCTCTCTCTCTCTCTCTCTCTCTCTCTCTCTCTCTCTCTCTCTCTCTCTCTCTCTCTCTCTCTCTCTCTCTCTCTCTCTCTTGGGTAAACCCACATGGCGATCTCTTTCTCTCCATCTCTCTGCCTCCTTTCTCAGTCACTATATTTACAAATTACCATAGCAGAAAAAAGAGAATATTTTAATCAGGCTGTTTTCCATAATTTCTGCAACATATGGTATAAATGATTTTGATGCAAATGTATGCGCTAATTATTTGCAGACGAGTTTCAAACAGGCCTGTGACTGAAGTGGAATGAAAGAAAATTTGCAATCACCTTAAATTTGACTAACCATTTACTGTTAAGTAAACTTTGCAAAGTAATTTAATTAGCTTGGCCCGCCTGCTGGGGTTTGTAGGTTTCTGTGAGCGCGTGAAACAATCCCGATTCCCACGACAGCATTTATAACTGTTGCTCTAATTAGATTAGATAAAATAAATGGGTTTAAAACAGTTGGTGTAGTGATTGCTAATAGTAAAATATTATAATCACTCACACAGTTTAAAAGTAAAAGATAGTTACAGTGCTTTCAATGCAACACTACACTCACCTAAAGGATTATTAGGAACACCATACTAATACTGCGTTTGACCCCCTTTCGCCTTCAAAACTGCCTTAATTCTACTTGGCATTGATTCAACAAGGTGCTGAAAGCATTCTTTAGAAATGTTGGCCCATATTAATAGGATAGCATCTTGCAGTTGATGGAGATTTGTGGGATGCACATCCAGGGCATAAAGCTCCCGTTCCACCACATCCCAAAGATGCTCTATTGGGTTGAGATCTGGTGACTGTGGGAGCCATTTTAGTACCGTGAACTCATTGTCATGTTCAAGAAACCAATTTGAAATGATTCAAGCTTTGTGACATGGTGCATTATCCTGCTGGAAGTAGCCATCAGAGGGATGGACATGGTCAGAAACAATGCTCAGGTAGGACGTGGCATTTAAACGATGCCCAATTGGCACTAAGGGGTCAAAAGTGTGCCAAGAAAACATCCCCCACACCATTACACCACTACCACCAGCCTGCACAGTGGTAACAAGGCAAGATGGATCCATGTTCTCATTCTGTTTACGCCAAATTCTGATTCTACCATCTGAATGTCTCAACAGAAATCGAGACTCATCAGACCAGGCAACATTTTTCCAGTCTTCAACTGTCCAATTTTGGTGAGCTCTTGCAAATTGTAACCTCTTTTTCCTATTTGTAGTGGAGATGAGTGGTACCCGGTGGGGTCTTCTGCTGTTGTAGCCCATCTGCCTCAAGGTTGTGCGTGTTGTGGCTTCACAAATGCTTTGCTGCATACCTCGGTTGTAACGAGTGGTTATTTCAGTCAAAGTTGCTCTTCTATCAGCTTGAATCAGTCGGCCCATTCTCCTCTGACCTCTAGCATCAACAAGGCATTTTCGCCCACAGGACTGCCGCATACTGGATGTTTTTCCCTTTTCACACCATTCTTTGTAAACCCTAGAAATGGTTGTGCGTGAAAATCCCAGTAACTGAGCAGATTGTGAAATACTCAGACCGGCCCGTCTGGCACCAACAACCATGCCACGCTCAAACTTGCTTAAATCATCTTTCTTTCCCATTCTGACATTCAGTTTGGAGTTCAGGGGATTGTCTTGATCAGGACCAAACCCCTAAATGCATTGAACCAACTGCCATGTGATTGGTTGATTAGATAATTGCATTAATGAGAAATTGAACAGGTGTTCCTAATAATCCTTTAGGTGAGTGTATATAAGTTCCTTCAGTATTATCAGCAGCGATCGCGTTTCTCAGGATCTCATTACCCTCCTCCATCCCCAGCTCCACCTCTCATCCAGTCAGGATTTGGCATTCTGATTCCCCTTGAATCAGAATAAATTCTCGAATTATGTTGTACTTTTAAAATCTTAAATTAATGATATCTGCAATACATTCATGTTGTTTCTGTTCTGTTTACCCTATTGGGGGGTTATTGCTGCTCTTATCCATGTTAGGCTGCATGGATGCAGAACCATACCGCCAATCCTAACTGTATGCTAATTGTAATGCAATGTAATTGCATTTTTTAGTAATGAAAAATAAACACATTTTTTATTTATTTAACACAGCTATACAGCATAGTTCAAAACATAATAATAATAATAATAATTATTAATTTCTGAACATTGACGTTTTCTCATGGTTTCTCAATAGAATTAATAAAAGAATAGCATAGTTATAATAGGGGCTCATTGTAATGCGGTGTGACAACATGCCCCGCCTGCACAACTGGGATTTAAACCCGGCGAGTGTTTAGATCAGCATTAATGAACTATCTCAACTGTTAAATAACAGATATACGATTAAAACAATATCAGATTTCTCTCATTTTAAATAAAAACAAAAAAGATAATTTTTTACAAAAGTAAGAAATATATTTGTGCTATTGTTAAATAAATGTTCAGTGATATGGCAACTAGTAAATGCACTAAATTTTGTCATGCTGGCATGTGTTGAAGTATTTAAAACATTTTTAAAGGCATTTTAAAAACATGTGTGTTACAACTAGCCCACGTCAGTTTGTGCCCCACTCACCCCTACTTTATCTATTGGTCCAATATCTCTCTCTCTCTCTCTCTCTCTCTCTCTCTCTCTCTCTCTCTCTCTCTCTCTCTCTCTCTCTCTCTCTCTGAATATGTTCATGCTTTGCTAACTCTGGTCATTTTAACGCAGGGGCACATCTCCACCCATTAAGTAAACATGTTTTTCATTAAGCGGCACAGAGCGCTGCGACTAGAGAGGCCGGATGCTCTGATGCTGGGCACGGCATTAAGGCATTTTTGAGGGCCGGTCGTGGATGATCAAAAAGTCATAGTCCTGCCCTTTAAGATTGTTGTTGACAAATCCTCTGACAGCCCTAACTAGCTCACCCACTGGTTCCAGTTTAAAACATCGGCATGGGAAGTTTGATCGCAGGAGTGAAAACAGCTTTGACTTCGCCTTGTATGCATTATCTCATTCTCTCTCTATCGGCGCTTAGTAAACGCTTTTAAAGACACTTCCACACCCACACCATTATTTACAGCAAGATTGAAGGGGAGAGTTTAAATTGGAGTAATAAAAACCTCTTTGTTTTAGTTTTTATTGGCTCATTCATCATCGCTTTATTTAATACGAGAAAATGATTGTGCCATCCGTGGCTGCCACTAATGGCTGTATACTCTTGTATTTTCTTTGTTGATCGCAATGAATGAAATTAGGATAAACAACCTTCCTCGTCGTGTATAATCAAGGCCTGATTAATGGATGTGCCGTTTCAGCGCTGCTCCTTATTCCAGAACACCTGATATCTTTCCCATAAACAAGTGCTGTTTGTCTAAATGGAGAGACGAAATGACGCATTTGATGAGTTTCTGATTGACCCTGTCCCACAGGCGGCCCATTCTTCTCTGTCTCTTAGCGAGTGCTTTTCGGTGACTAATGCTCTGTCAGAAAAGAGGCACAAGGATTTATTAGACATGCTGATTAATGAGGAAGCCGCCCCACCTCTTCAACTTGGCTGCCCCAAACAACATTTTCATAATGATGTGAGCCGTCCGTCCAGAGAGAGAGAGAGAGCACGAGTGTGAGGGAACGAGAGAGAGAGAGAGAGAGAGAGAGAGCACGAGTGTGAGAGAACAAGAGAGAGAGAGTGAGAGAGAGAGAGAGCACGAGTGTGAGGGAACGAGAGAGAGAGAGGGCGAAAGAAAGAGAGAGAGAGCACGAGTGTGGGGGGACGAGAGAGAGAGGGCGAAAGAAAGAGAGAGAGAGAGAGCACGAGTGTGAGGGAACGAGAGAGAGAGGGCGAAAGAAAGAAAGAGAGAGAGAGCACGAGTGTGGGGGAACGAGAGAGAGAGAGAGAGCGAGTACGAGTGTGAGGGAACGAGAGAGAGAGAGAGAGAGAGAGAGAGAGAGCACGAGTGTGAGAGAACAAGAGAGAGAGAGCGAGAGAGAGAGAGAGCACGAGTGTGAGGGAACGAGAGAGAGAGAGGGCGAAAGAAAGAGAGAGAGAGCACGAGTGTGGGGGAACGAGAGAGAGAGGGCGAAAGAAAGAGAGAGAGAGAGAGCACGAGTGTGAGGGAACGAGAGAGAGAGGGCGAAAGAAAGAAAGAGAGAGAGAGCACGAGTGTGAGGGAACGAGAGAGAGAGGGCGAAAGAAAGAGAGAGAGAGACATTTTTAAAAATTGGGATAAAACACCAGTAGAAAAATTACAATTGGAAATTGCCAAAAATATTTTAGGGGTTCACCGAAACACATCCACTGCCGCCTGCAGGGCTGAGCTAGGCTTGTACCTGCTGAACATCGAGATCCAGAAGAGATGTGTTCAGTTCTGGCATCACCTCCATCAGTCTGATCCAGAGTCAGTCCAATATAAAGCCCTCCTCGCCAATGAAACCTCAGCAGAACCTCATCCTCTACACACACTCGCTCTTCACCTCCTCCATCAGACTACACCCCCCACTGACCACAGCTACAGCCCCAAAACTATTGTTAAAGAAATACACACACATCTAAAAGACACTCATGATCAATCACTAAAAGCAAGTTTTGACCTCCAAAATAAACTCAAATGTTACTCGACCCTCAATAGAACCACTAAATTGGCCAGTTATCTATTTATTAAACATTTTAAAGAAAGACAAATCCTCTCCAAATACAGATTAAGTGACCATGATCTAGAGATAGAGAGAGGAAGACATAGACAAACATGGAGAGAGAGAGAGCAGAGGATCTGTAGACACTGTGATCTACAGCACATAGAGGATGAGGAACACTTTCTGCTCATATGTACTAAATACACCGATATAAGGAAACTTTCCTGCCCAAATTTGAAACCTTGATTCCGTCATTCTTTGAACTGAGTGACACTGAAAAAATGTCCTTACTGGGAGAAGATGTTAATACAGCTGCACTAGCAGCTAAATATGTGCTAGCTATTCACAACGCCAGAGACAGCTAATTCTCTGGAGTGACCCACTGTATTTATTCATCTATTAAGATAGATTATTTTTATTTATCTATCTATTTACAATGTTACATATTTTATTTGTTTGTTTGTTTTATTATTTATATATATAATATGTTGATGCTTTGGCAACATTGTGTTACACAGTCATGCTAATAAAGCTAATTTGAAATTGAATTGAGAGAGCACGAGTGTGAGGGAACGAGAGAGAGAGGGCGAAAGAAAGAGAGAGAGAGAGCACGAGTGTGAGGGAACGAGAGAGAGAGGGCGAGAGAGAGAGAGAGAGAGAGAGAGCACGAGTGTGAGGGAACGAGAGAGAGAGGGCGAAAGAAAGAGAGAGTGAGAGAGTACGAGTGTGAGGGAACGAGAGAGAGAGGGTGAAAGAAAGCGAGAGAGAGAGTACGAGTGTGAGGGAACGAGAGAGAGAGGGTGAAAGAAAGCGAGAGAGAGAGTACGAGTGTGAGGGAACGAGAGAGAGAGAGAGAGAGGGTGAAAGAAAGCGAGAGAGAGAGTACGAGTGTGAGGGAACGAGAGAGAGAGGGTGAAAAAAGCGCGAGAGAGAGAGAAAGAGAGAGCACGAGTGTGAGGGAACGAGAGAGAGAGAGAGAGAGGGTGAAAGAAAGCGCGAGAGAGAGTACGAGTGTGAGGGAACGAGAGAGAGAGGGTGAAAGAAAGCGCGCTAGAGAGAGAGAGCGCGAGTGTGAGGGAACGAGAGAGAGAGCGAGAGAGAGAGAGAGTACGAGTGTGAGGGATCGAGAGAGAGAGAGAAAGAGAGAGAGAGCACGAGTGTGAGGGAACGAGAGAGAGAGTGAGAGAGCGTATGAGTGTGAGGGAACGAGAGAGAGAGAGAGAGCACGAGTGTGAGGGAACGAGAGAGAGAGAGAGAGCACGAGTGTGAGGGAACGAGAGAGAGAGAGAGCGAGGGAACGAGAGAGAGAGAGTGAGAGAGAGCGTATGAGTGTGAGGGAACGAGAGAGAGAGAGAGAGAGAGAGAGAGTGAGAGAGTACGAGTGTGAGGGAACGAGAGAGAGAGAGTGAGAGAGAGCGTATGAGTGTGAGGGAACGAGAGAGAGAGAGAGAGAGAGCACGAGTGTGAGGGAACGAGAGAGAGAGAGAGAGAGAGAGAGAGAGAGAGAGAGTACGAGTGTGAGGGAACGAGAGAGAGAGCGAGAGAGAGAGCACGAGTGTGAGGGAACGAGAGAGAGAGAGAGTGAGAGAGAGCACGAGTGTGAGGGAACGAGAGAGAGAGAGAGAGAGAGAGAGAGAGAGAGAGAGAGAGAGAGTACGAGTGTGAGGGAACGAGAGAGAGAGCGAGAGAGAGAGCACGAGTGTGAGGGAACGAGAGAGAGAGAGAGAGAGCACGAGTGTGAGGGAACGAGAGAGAGAGAGAGAGAGAGAGAGAGAGAGAGCGTATGAGTGTGAGGGAACGAGAGAGAGAGAGAGCACGAGTGTGTGGGAACGAGAGAGAGAGAGAGAGAGAGCACGAGTGTGAGGGAACGAGAGAGAGAGAGAGAGAGAGAGAGAGAGAGAGAGAGAGAGAGAGTACGAGTGTGAGGGAACGAGAGAGAGAGCGAGAGAGAGAGCACGAGTGTGAGGGAACGAGAGAGAGAGAGAGTGAGAGAGAGCGTATGAGTGTGAGGGAACGAGAGAGAGAGAGAGAGAGAGCACGAGTGTGAGGGAACGAGAGAGAGAGAGAGAGAGAGAGAGAGAGAGAGAGCGTATGAGTGTGAGGGAACGAGAGAGAGAGAGAGAGAGCACGAGTGTGAGGGAACGAGAGAGAGAGAGAGAGAGAGAGCACGAGTGTGAGGGAACGAGAGAGAGAGAGCACGAGTGTGAGGGATCGAGAGAGAGAGAGAGCGAGAGAGAGAGCACGAGTGTGAGGGAACGAGAGAGAGAGAGAGAGAGAGAGAGAGAGAGAGAGAGAGAGAGCGTATGAGTTTGAGGGAACGAGAGAGAGAGAGAGCACGAGTGTGAGGGAACGAGAGAGAGAGAGAGAGCACGAGTGTGAGGGAACGAGAGAGAGAGAGAGAGAGATAGAGAGAGAGAGAGAGCGTATGAGTGTGAGGGAACGAGAGAGAGAGAGAGAGAGAGCACGAGTGTGAGGGAACGAGAGAGAGAGAGAGAGAGAGCACGAGTGTGAGGGAACGAGAGAGAGAGAGAGAGAGAGCACGAGTGTGAGGGAACGAGAGAGAGAGAGAGAGCACGAGTGTGATTGAACGAGAAAAAGAGAGCGAAAGAAAGCGAGAGAGAGAGAGAAAGAGAGGGAGAAAACTTAATTCGGGCACTAAATTCGACCGGCCAGCGACAACACCAAAAGCGGTTGCTGGAGTCATCTGAATCATGGATGCCTGTCTCTTTTCATATCGAGGTTTGTGTCTTAAGAACAGATGGCGTAGTTACGTTTTTTTTTTGTCTTTTTGACTGCGGCTTCTTGCTTTTTTCCATCCATATTTCTTATTTTCTCTCTCTCATCTATCAAGCTTCTTTTAAGACCTAGCCTCCCGTGCTTAAAGGGTGGGGTTGAAGAGAAATAAACATTTAATTAATTCTCAATTTTTTTTTGTAGTTGCACATTTCTATCTAATTAGCCCAGCAGCAATCAGGGCCTTGGATAAGTATCCACCAGATTCCCTCGTTTAAGATAAATAAATAGCAGAAATTACACCAGAGCTCTTTCATCTCCTGCAGAAAACACGCCGGGAGAATTAATGTTAGTCGCATTTTTTTTTCCTCCCTGTGTATTTGCGTTCTTCAGGTATTCTCTCTCTCTCTGTACAGCGACGGTCTACGCTCCATCTGTATCACATATGTGCTGTACTGTATGCCTGCAGTGAGCCTGTGTGAGTTTGAGGGAAACGAAGGATTCTCAGCGTTTAGAAGATCTGGACAGTGTTAAAGGCAGTGTGACTGATTGAAGGATGTCTCTCAAACAAGAACGTCACTCAGAAACTTTCAGAGAATGCACCAAATACTTGCCTCATGCGATTGCAAATCCTCGAGGATCAAGTTGAACAGTCAACTTCTTATTTGTACCACCGAACTGTAATTCTTAATCTTGCCATTCATTTCGCTCAGACACACAGTGATCGAGGAGTTAATGAGTGAGACAGGATTCCTGTAGGCCTGATACATCTCTTGTAACACTTCCAGCTTTTCCTCCATTCACTCTGCAAACAGCGGATGAACATCTTAACTATAAATATATAATCTCTAAACACATGTGCCCGTAATCCTCCTGGATTACAGCCCGAGAGGAATTACCACTGGATTTCAGCGCCTTCCTTTTCTCTCTCACCTCGTCTGCTTGCCCTCGCCTTGTAAACATCAACTCTTGGCCCTGCCTGCCAATACCCAGCTTTGATAAAACTGTATTAGCTTCCTTTGGCCGCCCAAAACAGATTACTGAATAGAGAGAGAAGGCCATTATTGAATACGTGGAGCAGAAACTATTTATGATTGTGTAAGTAATCTGTAACCCGTCCCTGGATCCCCTCATTTTCTTGGTTGCCTTGCTCTCCTTTGCTGTGCTTTATCTTCTATCCACAGACATCTTTAGTAAGGGCTGCACCTGATTTTTTTGGTCTAATCGCTTATTTTTTTAAGATCCTCTGATAGCAGGAGATCATCTTTAGTCCTCAACTCCATTGTGCTGTTCCACCACCGCTGTGACACCCTGATTCGTGTGCAGGAACGAGGCCCGTGCCAAGCCGTAATAATTCAATATCTGATCACAATGCAGCGGATGGGGAAACTCACAGATTTGGGTCACTTGAACATGTAAAGCCAAGCCGTAATAAATTCTGCATCTGATCACGAAGCTGCAAATGGGAAAGTTTATAGAGTTAAAGTCAATATATTAATGAAATACTTTGTTTACTGAAATCAATTTTAATACATTTACATTTAAATTGTGCTGTTTCATTGTGCTTTGACTGGTAGTCAAAGTGTTTGTAAGATTGGTATTGACCATGTTTCAAGTAAGTTTAAGTGAAAGGAAGAAATTATGTATTTAAATTGGATCTGATTAATTTGCATCTGTAAATTTCCATACTTTTTCAAACTCTTCCAAGGCCGTTCATCAGATCTTCACCAAATTTGCAGTCCAATCATTATGAAAATGTTTGGATGTTTAATGAAAATGTTGATATCAGATTTTACTGTAAGTGTGACCTGCCGATGCTGATTTTTGTCAATTACGATTTTCTTTCAAAGAACTATAAGCACAAATTTACTTTTCTTCAATACAACATTTATTTAATAAAATTCATATTTATGAAATAAAAAACAAATAAAATAAGAACAAATAAACAAATGTAAAACAACATCACAAATAAATGCAATAGAATAAAGAGAGATATGAAATATAAACTGTTTTTTTTCAGGTGGGTATACAGTATATCTAGGTAAGAAATACTACAGAAATTAAAGTGATCAAATATAAAATAAAACTGGATTGTCTTCATTCAGAAATTAATGCTTACAATGAGTTACAAAAGTTATCCAGTCAAGAGCAGAGAGTGCTTTTCTTTGTCTCTTGTTTTTTTTTATTAACATGACAAACATCAGCAGGAATATTAGGCTGCTGTCACTTTAAAAGTTTATGCATGGAGTCAATATACTGTTACACAACTTGCACTATCTTTCTCAAATAATTAAGTTTCAACACTGAGGGCCAGATGTACGTACATTTGCGGACGCAGAAAACGCTTGATGTGAAAGTGCAGTGTGCGTGTTTATGTACCAAACCTGCAGTTCATCAGGTAACCAGCCCACTATACCATAAATTGCGCATATTTAAACGCAGACTGTGATATTCCCACTGCTGATGCTATGACGGTTTGAAATGATCCTGATGCCAAGTAACTGTAATATTGCGTAGCTGCTTAATCTGTAACGCTTAATGATTTCGGTTTCACTCGACTGAAAAAGTGTGATTCTTGTGGCAAAACTCTTTTCAGCCCGTCTCCTTATGCCGAGTTCAGACTGCACGATTTTAGCCCCGATTTTGGCTCGCCGACAGGTTTTGAGAAACCGCCGACAAATGCCTGAAATCACAGGCAAATCGGTGCTCGTTCACGCAAGTGACAATCACGCGGTGTGAATGAGCAAAGACGCGATCTGAGAGAATCGCAGACTAGTCGCCGACGCCCGTGAGATATTTGGCATGCTAAATATCTGGACCTGTCGGCGATTCACAATCCTGCTGTGTGAAAAGTGTTCTGACTGAAAACTACATCGGCGATGACCGACAGCCAATGAGAGAGCAAGATACAGGACAGCAGGATGTTCAGGGAGGAGTTATAGACCAGAATATCAGTATTTTAAAAGATAGGCCTATATTTACAATTATATCAAACAGAACCAGCAGCAGCAACAGCAGGACATTTGCAAAATTATTTATTTACCCCCTAACTCTCTTTGCAAAACACAGTCATTGCTCCCCTCGTCTTCCCAACCATTTCCTGCATAAACTGTTTTTTTTTTTGTTTTTTTTCGCTACAAATCGGTGCACAGACAATTTGGATCGCAATCTTCTTGTAGGCTATCATTTTTAATAACAAATTCAGTGTCGCGCGAGAACTCCGCTCTCACGCACGCCTGATCTTCCGTTATTTCCTTATCACTTCTCGCGTTTGTTTGGTTGTGAAACGTAGTTTGCGGACCAGGAAGAAGTTATCGGCGATTCTTTCTTTTGTAAAGTCATGCAGTGTGAAACCTCCTGTCGCCGATCCATTGTGCAGTGTGAACACACCAGCAATTGAATGTTACCCCAGATAGTCACGCAGTGTGAAAACAACAGTGACCCGATTATTTTGAAAATCGTGCAGTCTGAACTCGGCATTAGTCTATGTCTTCGTCTTGCTCGGATTACTGCTGCCATTTCACCAGGAGGCGTATGCCAGGAAACCCCCTTCCTAAGTTACACCTGCTTTTAAGAGGCGGAGAATTTTCAGCGCAAAATAGAGGCATGCTTTCACCGGCTTTTTCTGTACATAGCGCGGAATACATAATTAGGCGCAGTTTACTCTTCCCCTCACATCTCGTTTTTGTGACCCTCCCACTTTACCCTTGACCATCCCATGAATGCATATGCATGACACGAAAAGCGCATTTTGCCATTTTCAGTTCCCGCGACAGGCAGTCTGCGCTTTCATCTCGGTGCGTCCCGTTCGTACATACCTTGCCATGGTTTTATGCGCACTTTGCAAAAACAAATGCGCCTGAAGTGAGCGCAAAAGCATTACTACATCTGGCCCTGACTGTTCACTTGAAAATTCACCAAGACGGCATTTTGACATAATTTTGTGTGTATTTGACCGTTTATTCACAGTAAGGCACTCATTTTGGTTCTTGCGACACACAAGCTGCTGGAGACTTTGAGGCGGCTTGTGTGCTCCACTTATACAGATCAGTGCTGTAAACGAGCGAAACCTGTGGGAGTTAGTCAAATTATGCGCAATACAAGCACTATTGAACTGGACAGAATGAAACGAGTGAGAGGAGGTGGGTGTGTGTCACTTCACCGTCAGAGAGAAGAGAGTGAGAACTCGTGCATGTGCCGCTGGCAACAAAACCGACCGGCTCGGGATGGGAAAGCCGTGAGACTGACCGGTCACGGGTCTGAGCCGATCATGCAGAAAATCATCCGATTCCAGTCCCTGGCCGGTTGATCCGTGCATCTCTAACTAAAATGCTTGGATCGTGTGTGCACAAGGTCCGAAGTTCTCAAAATCTTAGGAAATTTGCAAAATTTCATAAATTTCTGATGCTACAGGACACAGTATAAGAAATAATTTTAAGTCTAATTGTTAAGCGTCAGTGCGAATAGCTGATTAATTTAACCTGCAATTAATAAATGCTCAGAAATTCAACCATGGTACAAAACATAATTAGTTTGCAAAGAAATCTCTCCAAAATATATATATCCATAATGGGTTAGCATAATAAAGCATAATGGATAATTTTGTTCTTCAGTAAAATCATGGATAGTTCATTAAATTTGAAGGTTTTTTTGTTTTAGTTTTGAGGGAAAATAAAACGTTTTTACGGTTTATATTTCTCTCCTAAAATTGTATATACAAAAATATTCCTACAAAAATACACTTTAGTATTCTGTCAAAGAGATCACATTCTCATGTAACCTACAGTATGTACAGTAAACGTTATACTCATGTAGAGTCAAATTTACTGTACACTTTCTAACATTTTGTCTGGAGTAATATGGTCTGTTTGTAGTAAAATTGTATTATTTATTATTGAAATATTGTATGATTTGAAGAATCATTTTTGCAGGCTCAAAAAACATCGCAACACAACATTAGCAGTATCACTTTGAATAGAGTCTTTTGTAACCAAATGTGTTCTGGTTTCCTCATAATCTGTATTTTGCATCTGTAACATGTATATTCCATATGTTTCTAATGTGAAGCAGCAAAAGACACATTAGAGTAACACAAAGATTTAAACACACACACACACCTGTGATGGCCGTGAGATCTCAGGTGGTTGTCTCGAGTGAAGCCCTCTGGCTGGCCGTAGGGTCCTGTGCATTATGCATGAGTGAGTGGGGTGTCCCGGGACACCAGTATCAGACCCTATAAACCAGCAGGGTCCCTCCCTGGACACAATCCACCAGACCTCTGGCACACTTACCAAACCATCTGTGAAACGGCACCTATAATTCCACCAGTACTCTACAAATATCTATTAGCAAACACCTACTCCATAACAGATGTTACTGCATTCATTCAAACCCTCTTGTAGCCAGGGATCTAAAAAAATATAACAATATTATAACAGTTAATAATTTTAGACGTGTATCATCACTTTCACAATTACAATTAAAGGGTCAGACATAATCACATTACGCCCTAAGCCAGATTTAAGGGGCCATGTTATTTTACCCAATTTTCGTGGCCGCCTTATTCTTCTTCGCCCCCTTTTCATTCTTTCTTTTGACGTTAAACTGGTGTTGAATGAGTACAGGTTAATGAAGCTGCCAGCTGAGCACCAGTGAGGGGTCTGTTTCTTAAAATAGAGAGCCTGATGTACTCTTCCCTCTTGTTGTTATGCGTCTGGGATGCCCACTTCTCTTTGTGTCCTGGTTAGATCCAGTTTTCTTTCTTCTTTGAAGTTGGTAGTGCATTGAATAGCCTTCACCTCTCAAAAGAACAACAGAGCAATAGATTTTATCAACCATTTTGGTTTCAAATTTTGACTTGAAATTTTAGTGACCGGAAATGCAAGTGTACTTTAACCGCATTGCCCTTTCCGAACCCTTTCACATCAGTGCATTAGAATGATTTCTTAAGTATTATATAACACCAAGTTTCTTTAGAAGTCGAGAGTAATGGCTGCTTACGCTAGATTTGTGTCATCACACGTAAACAGTTTAATTTGAAAATATGCAAAAATAAAGTTTCTATAATTATACATTTACAACTTGACTGCTGTGTTTTTGATCAACTAAATCCTAGATTGGTTACAGCAGAAGCAATGATTTCCTTCAAAAGCATTAAAATGTGATATTTATTCTGAACTTTTGAGTGGCAGTGTAGATACATCGTGGTTTTAAACCCATATGGTCGAACTTCTTCGAGAACCAGCTTTTCCAATTCATTGATTTCATTGAGTCAGTTTAGGTGGCGGTTCAGTGTCCCATAATGCTGTTGATGAATGATTTCCTTTCAATGCTGAGTAATTAGTGTGGTTTAAGCCCGACCCTAGGCCCAGTTGGACAGGGGGGGAGGGGGGGCTGGAATTTATTATTCAGGGGTTTTAAAGGAGATCGATAGAGACTAGTGGATCTTCAGAGGTTTATGGCTCTTTGGGGTACACAGGCCTTGGGGTACGGACAACACAAGCTTGCACAAGGTTTTCCCTGGTTGCTTAATTACAAAGGTTTACAAATATGTTTTTAACCCTTATAATATAATAAGATGTGATATGTAGTTTGAAAAATATACTTTCAAACATATAAGACCACAGTATATGGACAGACATTTAAATTTAAATGTAAACAATACTGTACATGTTTTCTCCACTTGAACATCATCCAATGTACATATGTTGTTAATCATGTTGTACATATGTTTACGCTTGATGAGGTCCATTATTTGAATGTTGTTTCCGCAGAGTTTGTTTGGCAATTCTTTAGAAAGTGACCTCATTAGATGTGCAAGCAATGTATTGGTGTTCCTCATAAAAGTTCTAGTTAGGGTTTGTTCTGATACCCGATCTCATGAGAAAACATTTTATGAATTCGAGATTTTGTAGGAATTTGTACAATTTGATTTGACTTGAAAACTTTTTATAGCAAAGCATGAATTACCAGCCCAACCCTAACCCTGAGTGGGGCGCAAGCGGATCGCAACATAACGTAACAATAAGATTGTATGATTTCACCACGATGTAGAATTGTTACAAATTGCCATGAGAGTAGGTTGAAATGTCTGCAGTTGATTCAGCCCAAATTGCTTAACATACAATTTATTTATTTGAAAAGGGACCATTTATAGTTTTTTAACATAAATGTTTCCATTTCATACATTGTACCAGATTTAGCCAAAGGCTAATTTTCATCCTCATATACATATTCCATTCAAACTTTGTGTGTAATTTAGGCCCAGGGTGTGCTATCTATCGGTTTTTATTATTATTATTATTTTATATAATCTCCCAATTACTTTGATTCTATTTGAAAACCTAACCATCCGTGATAACACCATAATATTTGCATTCTGAATTCTGATTGATCTTTTATTTGCAAATAGTTGCATGTGTGCTTTGGTTATTATACACAGATGACAGAACACAAAATATGACAGTGGCAAAGGTCCTTTCAGGCCATTTAATTTATAAAATCGAACCCTTAAACCTAAGCTTCACTAAAACGTTAATGCTATTCTGATGCCTCCTTGTCTTCCTCTAGGAACTGCACATTTATATCATTAGTGCAAAGTGCCCGTGCAAAATCAGTTTGTGTGTGTGTTTTTAGTAATTGTTGGTTTGGTGTGTTTGAGTGCTCATTGTTACAATAAAATAGCAATAGTTCAGTTACATTTTTATATGTGCATGGTAGAAAGCAAATACTGATTCTGACATAATGACATACAATAAATATGGCCAATTGAACTACACGATTCAGGGAGCAGCGACACAGTGAACTCCGAGAAAACGCTACACTTGAGCAAACAGGTTGTGGATAGGCTACTACAAATGATGGCCGTGAATAAAATATAATATTCAGAAGTAAACCGTGTAGCTGACTTAATGTTTAGCTGACAGAGTGTTTATATCAGAATGTTTATTTTTAAAACACAACTTTCTAAGTGCTTCTTTTACCGATATATTTACCGATATCTTTTGCATTTCTAATCCAAACAAACTCAAACTTGGCACTGCACTTACTCTTGCCCGTAGCAAAACACCTGTCAAGTTTGAAATCCATCGGACTAACGGTTCGAGAGATATGCGAATAACAGACACACATACCCCTTTTCCACCAAAAAAGAACGGGTTCGGAACTGGTGCTGGTTCAAAGTTGGTTCGGAGTTGGTTCAACTTGCGAACCTCCTCAGAACCTGTTTGTTTTTCCACTTCTAGAGCGCCCAGCGAACGACTTCGTTACGTCACTGTGTACGTCGCTTTACGTCTCAGCTAGAAACGCTTGCAAGTACAACATTACTTTGGGATTATCTCTAACTCGTGAACCAAGAAGGCTTTAAAAACAATTGAAATATGTAAGTCTTTTAATCTTTTCCTTTGATATGTAATCTTTTCTGATTAGTTATGTACACCTGTCTTGTCTTTTTTTTCTCTCCGTTTATTTGTTCTAATTTGTGACTGTTTTCTTCTTTGCTTACATAATGTTTTCAATAAAAAAAATTAAAAAAAAGCTAGAAACGCTTGCGCCAACTTCAAGCATAACAATTACAATGGCGGACTACATCGTGTTTCTGCAAATGTTTCTCCTGGCTTTGCGGTCAGAAAAGATGTTTAGGACACATCTAAACCCGCCCCCAGCCCCCGACGTAAGCCTGACGTGGTAAAAGAACGGTTCTCTGGTTCTAGTCCAGCAAAGAGTTGGTGCCGCTTTGGAACCAGTTTTCCTGGCCGAGAACCGGTTCTTTGGCTGTCGAAACACAAAGAACTGGTTCGCGCGCAGGCACCGGCTCCGAACCGGCTCTCAAAACGCTTTGGTGGAAAAGGGGTAACAGACAGACAAACGTTCCTGTAATTTATAGATGGATATAGACGTTATAAATGTCTGTTTTCCTCTAATTCTTGTAATTGGAGAAAAAATGCAAAGTCTTTCTTTTTCTCTATACATTTTCAGATGTAAAGGTGTTCATTCCTCTCCACTTATTCCCTCCTCCTGCTTGCTCCTCATGGATCACAGACACCACTCTCACCATGGGTCCTGGTAGAGGTCAATCGTCTGTGCTAAATTATGAGGACAGGGCCGACCCATACACACCTCCAGCTTATGAGTTCCAGCTTTTGGTGTATGTACAACAAAATGTTGGCTGTCTGAAAATCTTGTTGAGAAAAAACCTTTTTTAAAGAAACCATGAGTTATAAATAGTATAGCTTTCTTTATACACCAATTCTCTCAACCATCAGTTCTATTCCAGTTTAGTGCCATGGCAGTCCTCCATATAAAGCTACTCATTGGCTCCAGCTAGTGGGATGTGGTCCCATGTTAAATACTCCTAGTAAAACCTAAAGTAGTTGTATAAGAAAACAAAAAGCCTCGTGAATTAGCCACCTGCGTACCTCTCCTCTCATCCGTTTAACACATCCTCAGCCAAGACAAAAGAAAACATGCACTTCAGCAAATAAACGAAGAGGGAATTCATCTTAATTGCACACAACAGACAAAAGGGAGTCAGAAATGGGTTTTTTAAAGCGTAGCTCTTTTTAGGGTAGAATTGTGTAACGCCCTGTGTAGGTGTGGAGAGGAAAGCTCAGTGGAGACGGGCTGAAGTGGGCGGCACAAACCAACTGAACAAAAGGCCAGTGAGTTGGCACACGGAGGCGCCCAGCACAAAGCCTGGAACCAAACCACACAGCTAATTGCCTTCATGCATTGTGAAAAGAGAGGCAAAGAAACAAAACAGGGATAAAGATTAATTTCATACTTCATCTTCCTCGCTTGAGAGAGAGGCTGTGAAAGGTCTTACAAATTGAAAACACCAGGGGTGTTAAATAGCTCAGAAACAAGGACCGGATTTGTAGCAACGACGCAGCATTATGTGGAAACAAAGTTGTTGTTGCTGTTATAAGATTCGCTCTTGGTAGAGCTTTCTCCTAGGGCTGCATGATTATCGGAAATAAAACCTAAATCACGATATGGCTTAGTGCGATTATCAAATCGCAAAGGCTGATTTAATTAAATAAATATATGCGCTGTGTGTTTCTGAGTGAAGCGCGGCCCTGTGTTCACGTGAGCGGCTCATGATCCTCAAAGCGGCTGCTTTCACTGCGTCTGCTCTGAGTTTGAGTCCCTCTGGGGTCCTTCATTTCAGAGTCACACTCAGGACGGGTCCAAATGGGCCAGAAGGGTGGGATTCATATTTATTAAAAGAAAATCATTTTTTTTATAATATTTTTTCTTTTCTTTTTTGGTGTTTTGAGAATTTTATGATTTATAATTAATATTTATGCAATAAATATGACCCATTTCCCCCCCAGTTTTCCCCCCATTGAATATAATAGAAAATTATTTAAAAAAAAAATTTTTTAAAGCTGTATTTCATTTTAGAGTCAAGCCTAGACCTCATGAAAGCAATTTTTGAAATGAGATGGATGCCATCTGGTGGACAAACTGAGCATTTTAAAAATGCAAAACACATAGGTAATCTGAATTTATTAGTTTATGTATAAAAGTGTGTTTGTGTGTGTGTGTGTGTGTGTGTGTGTGTGTGTGTGTGTGTGTGTGTGTGTGTGTGTGTGTGTGTGTGTGTGTGTGTGTGTGTGTGTGTGTGTGTGTGTGTGTGTGTGTGTGTGTGTGTGTGTGGATGTGTCTGTTTTGCACTCTTGATGTTTTATAGATTCACCCCTTCACTGTTGTGTGCTTTTTTTCTGGATCATGGCTGATTTGTAGATTGTACGCACAAAAAACTCGGTATTTTCACATTTTTGCCAATTTGCCGTTCATTTCCTATGCGGGTCCATTTGGACCCGAAGGTCCTGAGTGTGACAATTTTTTTTACAACCAATTAGATTATTCAAATCCTAGCCCCAATTTCTTTGGGTGTTTATATACCAAGTACCAAAAAGGTCACCAAATTTCAGACCATTCCGATGAGGCTATGATTTTTAAAAAAAAAAATTATTTAAATGCGTCGGGCCATTTGGGCCGAAGGACCCCAGAGGGTTAACATGTTTTTGGGAACGCCAGTCATCTTTCCAAACTTGTAATCAGCAGCACAGCTTTAAGGCATCCCTGTGATTTTAAGTCTATAGTTGTTCGATGGTTTAACATTTGAAATGGACAACCAAATATCAGTATCGTAGTTTTACAGTCATAACGTAAAATATGATTATATTACTCAAATACTCAATATTTTATTTTTATTTTACAGTGATATAATACAATAGTAAGTTTTCTTATTTTGTTTATTTAGTACTTTTGCTAACACTTTACAATAAGGTTTCATTTGTTTACATTGGTTAACTAGATTAGTTAACTTGAACTAATAATGAACTGCAAGTCTACAGCATTTATTAATCTTTTTTAGTGTTAATTTCAACATTTAAAAGTTGTACAGTATTTGTGAACATCAGTTGATGCACTGTAAAGTAACATGAAGACATAATGAACAGCTGTTATTTTTATTAACTAACGTTAACAAAGATAAACAAATACAGTAACAAATGTATTTCTCATGGTTAGTTCATGTTTGTCAATACATTTAACTAATGTTAACAAATGAAACCTTATAGTAAAGTCTTACCATATCTTTTTATATTTTTACTTGATAATAATAATTTTTATTATTGTTGTTATTATTATTATTATTATTATTATTATTATTATTATTATTAGCCTTATTGATGTAATCACAACAGTTTGGCCAAATTGTGCAGTCCTACAAAAAAGCACAGCAAACATGGATTAATTTTTTTTATTTCCAATCACAATTTTTATCAGCAAACTCACAATTAGATTTCTGCTCCAAATCATACATCTCTTCTCTTACTGAGTAAACTGGTACATGTCAAAGCTTTTTTTAAGTTTGAAAAAACAAAAACATAATTTTTGAAGTGCACTTTTAGTTCTTTGTAAATGTTCCAAACCTGTTCAGTCTTTTGTTGGTTTGCATATTTCCCCTTTTTTTTTCTTCCTAAATGCCACCGGTTCACCCTGAAGACCTGCATGACTGTCGTGTGTAATCAACAGGCGGTATTAACAGACATAACATGACTATTACCAGAGGACACTTGACTTCTCCTCCACTTCTGTTTCTATTTTTACCCTTTCCCGTGCTTGAGCGGGCCGGCCTGTGCTTGCTGTGCTCTCTCTCCTGTAGGGGAGCTGCTTCAGCTCTCAGTAGTGCAGAGGTTCTCCTCTCTTATGAGAGTCGGGATGAGAAGAGGTTGAAATAATAGCCCTCAGCCAGAGACAAAGAGAAGAAGAGAGGGATTGTGATGGTGAGTGAGATGGAACGGGATGATGGAGAGGAGGAGGAGGATATGGAGGGAGGCGCCGTTATTGTTGTTGCTGTCGATTTTCCTTTGTTTCCTGATTTCTGCTCTAACGTCTCCTGACATGTTAGCTCTGCATTCAGCCCATAGTGGCGCTTTTGCAGACATTTTCTTTCATTCCTCCTCCTTTCGCCTCAAATTTACTTTTTGGATTTTGAAGAGGTGGACGATCATCTGTCATTCCTGTCTGACCATCATTATTTTCCCCCAAAATGTATTTCTTTTCTTTCTGCAGAGATGTTGGGAGCTTGTGCCCGGTGTTTGGAAGATAAAAGGCATGAAATCGAGCAAAATTTCTGCCTTGCCACAGAAAGCCTCCACTGCTCTGACATGTCTGTCAGGCCTCATTTAGCTTTAAACTGCCACGGTAAACTTCGGCTGCCATTTGCAATAAAACGGGTCTGTAGTCTGACACTGATTTCAGGCCCTGTCAAAGCCCTACTGATAAGAGCCGTTTCAATCCCCTTGCCCCCTTTTGTAGCTTGATAAAAACCATGTAATTAAGCTCGTTGCTGCTTTGATTGAACAAATAGATCAGAATTCAGATAGATTGGCTCAAAGGCCACACAAACAGATGTTCAGTCGATCGGCCTCCGATGATTAGGTTGAAACTTGAAGATTTGTTTTGATGAGCCGTAAACATGATGCAGAATGACAAAAAACAGCAGATGTTTTTTAATGAGTTTCAAAACAGTTGCGCTCATGGTGGTGACAACATGAGAGGTAACATAAAACCCTAAAAACTAAGAAGAAATATAATTATTTAAATGGAAGAAAAAAAAATGAATTTGAATTCTCTGCGAATTCTGAGAATGACAACTTGAGGGTTTTCACTATATAGCATGACTTATTCCAAAAACGTCCAAAAACTGTACATTTAAGAATGCATGAAATTACTTTTATTTTATAAATGTATTAGCTTTTCAAGGAAACGTACTTTTAACTATTTTTACAGTGTTTTACCTTCGAAGTCTGCCGGTATAACATACTTTTTTTTATTCGTTTTAAAATATAATTTAGTCATCATAAAAATGTTACCAATGTGATGCTCGAGCTAGTTGTTTTTTTTTTTACGTTTTTTTTTAATGTTTTTTTTTTTTTTGTCATTCATGTTATCACAGAACCTATTGCATAATGTATACTGGAGGCTGTTGACATGTTTTTCTACAGCAGATTACTAACATTCATGAATTTTCTCTGCTCTCTGAACTTCTTCCCTTTTCATCCCAAAGCGCAGCTCTTGTGCTTTGAATTGATATGATACTGATATTGATATGATACTGGGAAAGACAACAGCAGATCTGTCTCCGTCATTTCTCTTATTAATTCAGTCTTTATCTCACAAAGCTCATAGCCTCCACCTTTTTTGTCCCTTAATTCCAGCATCATCCTTTTAATTGTATAGCCCAAAGGGCAAGTCCGCCCCTGAAGGTGTTGACGCTCCAGAGGAGAATACTCTCCCGGCTGCAGATGTTCATGAATAATGTCCATCTCCGCGCAGACGAGAGCTCCTCGTGAACGGAGGTTTCCGAGGGTGTGGTTGGGAGGACGCTGGCCAGATGAATTACACGGAGGGGGAATCTGACAGCCTGTGCGGGGCTTTGTGATCATTCCAAACTTCTAATAATCTCCCTCACCTTTCTCATCTCAGCTATAATGAAAGAGAATAGGCGATTGCACCCCAGGCTATGTTCCCCGCGCCTAATGACTCCTCCAAAGCCGGAGCCACCGCTGAAAAAAACCCAGCTTTGAATTGGCTTTGACAGCGTGATAGACTTTGACAACAATTCTGTAACAAAACAGACGTAGCGCTAATTGATTATCAATATTTTAAGCAACGTGATGAAAATAAGCATTAAAAGATGACAGGGAGAAATGGAGTCTTCTATGGTGGGTCTCTCCTTCAACAAGTCCTGCTTTCTCCTCCCTCAGCACATGTCCTACTCTTCTGATTTGCATCTCTCTGTATATGTATGGCTCTTTGGTCTTGGTACCCCAGACCGACAGCTTACTGAGCAACTTGACATTGCAATTAGGCTTTAATATAGCAGAAAAAGCGAGCGTTCCCTGGGCCGTTTCCAGCTCAGTTCCCAGCGCCCCCTCTCTCCTGGGCTTAGGCACTAGCGCTTGACTAAGCACAATCTTAGGGACCACCGTGTTTCTGGCTCTTTGTGCCAGGTGTTTAAGTGTTCGCCCCAGTCCAGCTCTGTCCCACTGAGCCATATGTGGTTTATTCTTTTAAACAGGCTCTTTTGTTAAAATACCAGTGTCCATTACCCCATCAGGACACGCAGTCCATATTTCGTGGAAAGTAGCTCCTTTCCACCGTCAGAAGCACGACGTACATCATAATCATACGTAATCATTGTTCTTCTGTTCACAGATATGCTGTTCTCAAATGAGACAGTGTTGCATTAAAGCCAGCGTGTGAAGATGCTGAATCAGAGTTTCAATATTAAATTCGGCATGAAATGGAAATTGTGATAGTCTTTTCTGGCCAGTGGACCCCCTTATTGCCCAGCCCCCATGCCGATATACACACAAGTTTATTTGCACATTAATATATTTGAGGAAAGATTACAAGGACATTTTTATTTTATTTTATTTTTTATAAAAAATAATGATGTGCATGGGTAAATCATTTCAATTCTACCATACACACAAGGCTCCAGTTGATCACACACAAAAAAGTGCAGGTCTTGGAAGCAGTTAAAGTTAAATGTTGGTCAAATTAACTTTTATTTAAATAAAATATAAAAATCACACTTAATTACCATGCAAACTGTCATGCTAGTAAATAGCCAGAGAATGGCCGCTGTCCAGATTATGCTCCTTAATATTAAAATTTACGCAGGGTTTATGTTCATCTCTAATCCCCTGTCATGTTTCACACAAAACAAGCGTGTGACAACCCCATCTATAACCCAACTGACACCTGCACATTTTCAGGACTCACAACCCCAGTCTCGACAAACTAGTTGTCTGCCACGTCATATAATGTGAGATTACTTTATAATCATGATGGGTTTAATATACTTATGGAGATGGAGAAATGATTTGCGTTTGTTGCGAGCTGCGAGGCACGCGACTCAAGCACACTTTCTGCACTCGTGACTAAACAAGTCCTTATATCTGATAGATGAACCCTCGCCTCGATTGGACTTGTTTATTTAATAACACGCTGTCAATTGTGTTAAAACTTCCCAATGTTATGTACAGTGCCATTTTTGATACTGTCGCTGAATGCAGTTGTGAGTCCTGGAAATGTGCAGACTCGTATCAAGCGGCGCTGCCATAGCCTTAGCATCTGCTCTAGAGTTGTGTTTTGTGTGAAACATGACAGGGAATTAGGGATGAAAATAAACAGTGTGTGATTGACATAACCGATTATGGCGACGTGTCGTTCCAGTCCTGCTTAATGTATTAATCGTTTTTGAAGTTCTCCGAGAGTCTGAAGGGGATGTTTTTCAATGAGCAAAAAACTAAAAAAAATAAAAAAGAAACTTCACTTAAACTTTTTCAGGAATAACACAACAATAAATAAGACTATAATGAGAAATACTGCTGACTGTTGCATACGAACTTTTAAAGAATTTAAGCTTGAATTTGAGTGTAATATGAATGGCAGTGGTGTTCCCTGATAGCAGGATAATGCCACACTGCAAACATCGTTCAGGAATGGTTTGAGGACCATGACAGAGTTCATGATGTTGCCTTAGCCTCCATATTCCCGTTCTCATTCGGATTGAGCATCTACAGGATGTTCTGGACCAACAGATCCGACTCAACTGGAAACTAGCGTCTGCTGCTAATGTGTGGCTGACAGATATTACAGGACTCTCAAAAAATAAAGCGAAGATAACCAATAACAATAAGAACAAAAAACTGTACTTACAGTACCCGAGTGAAAAATAAATGTACTAAATGTATTTGAAATATATTCATTTTATGCTAAGTATACTGCAAATACATTTACATATTTATGTACTTAAAGGGATAGTTCACCCAAAAATGTAAATTCTGTCAGTATTTACTCTCCCTCATGTTGTTCAACCCCGTAAGACCTTCGTTCATCTTCAGAACACGAATTAAGATATTTTTGATTAAATCTGAGAGCTGGATCACTCCTCCATAGGCTTCTTGAGGGATTAAACTTACCGGCCTCAAAGCTATTAAAGACATCGTTAAAATAGTCCAAGTGACTACAGTGGCTCAATCTTAAGTTTATCAAGCGACGAGAATACTTTTTGTGCGCAAAAAAAATAATAAAAAAATAACGACTTTATTTCAACTATTAATTTCCTTCTCTCTGGGCCTCGAGTCAGGTTACTAGTTTAACAGCGTATGATCTGTTGTTGTACGTCACACTCATCACACACATGACCAGCGTCGGCCAATAGTGAGCCTACGTGTCACGTAGCTCTATGCAATTACACTAGTTTAACTGACTCGAGGCCCAAAGAGAAGGAAATAAATAGTTGAAATAAAGTCGTTATTTATGTTTGTTTTTGCGCACAAAAAGTATTCTCGTCGCTTGATAAACTTAAGATTGAGCCACTGTAGTCACTTGGACTATTTTAACTATGTCTTTAATAACTTTTCGAGGCCGTTAAGTTCAATCCCTCAAGACGCCTATGGAGGAGTGATCCAGCTCTCAGATTTCATCAAAAATATCTTAATTCGTGTTCTTGAGATGAAGGAAAGTCTTACGGGTTTGAACAACATGAGGGAGAGTAAATACTGACAGAATTATCATTTTTGGGTGAACTATCACTTTAATAAAAATACCCTGCAATTGTACTTTTGGTATACTTAATTGATATAATAAAAGTCTGCTAAATTGGAACCACTAATTTTGTACTTAATGCACTTTAGTTATCCGGAAGTATTTCTGAGGTCCAACTAAAGATATACTCAACTCAACCCAACTTTATTTATGTAGCACCACTAAAAACAACAGTTGTTGAGCAAGGTGCTGTACACTATATCAGACGTCATCAGCATTTAGCACCAAGTACAACATAGATTACAAAACAAAACACATAACAGACCAGACACAGCATATATCAACTACAATTATAAGCCAAAGAAAATTAGAAAATAGAAGATTTGCTATAAAGGGTAAGTTCGGTGTTTTACATTTATAGCCCTGTTTTAAGATCGATTCTGATGAAACCGAACGGTTAAGATAAAAATTTGGACACATGCTGCTGTCCCGAGAATTTTAGGTTTCTTTGGTAGCACCCAAAGGTCTTTGGTCTTAACCGTTCGATTTCATCAGAATCGATCTTAAAACAGGGCTATAATTGTAAAACACCGAACTTACCCTTTAAACTCATTCGGTGAAGAGGCAGTTCTAATAAGGACAGGGAGGCTTTTCCAAAGTTTTGGTGCAGCAACGGCAAAAGCTCGATCTCCTCTCGTTTTGAATCTAGTCCGAGGAACAGTTAACAGTCTCTGGTTGGATGACCTAAGAGACCTTCCCGAATTGTGACTGGATAATAGATCAGTCATATATACAGGAGCCAATCCATTCAGGGATTTAAAAACAAGCATCAAGACTTTAAAATCAATTCTGTGACGGATTCTGAGATGAAAAAAACTGGTCTTGACTAGCATACTAATCTGTTTGTCAAATTTAAGAGCACTATCGAATGACATGTCCAAATTCTTCACTAATGGTTTCACACATGGAGACAGGACCAAAAATTAAGCAGCGAGAACTAGCGCGTCTGATGATTCAGAGACTACAATCTCATTTTTAGTTTTCAGTCCCATCAAATACACACAAAGCTTGTGTAAAAGTGTATTTGATGGGGCTAAAATTGAACTATTGCAAGCATACTTTAGATACACGTTAAATATCTTGCATTTAAAGACTGATATTATACAGAGATCATACTATCCTTACTAATAGTGATATTAACTCATTTTATGCTTAATATTGAGGTATATGCATTGTGCAATAAAGAACTCCAAATAAAGTGTAATTATAATTATATGTCAGTAAATATGTTAATGGATTTGAAGTTAACTTTTTTTCACTAGGGGGACCTACTCGTATAAGTACTATAATCAAATTGAGTGGCTTAAGATGCGGTCACATTTACCATAATTCAGCAAATTTTCATGGGCGAATCCTTCATTTCAACAGGAATCCACACGGTCGTGAATTTTTGACAGAAATATTTCCCCATGCATGCAGATTTGCAACAAGTCACAGACTCGCTGCGATGTCAAACACAAAGCTGCTTGGTTTGAAAGTGACTTCATACAGGTGAAACTCGAAAAATTTGAATATCGCGCAAAAGTTATAATTTTGATGATTATGGCTTATGAAAACCCCAAATTCAAAATCTCAGAAAATTAGAATATTACATGAAATCCATATATATATATATATATATATATATATATATAAAAATTAAATACAGAAATGTCAGCCCTTTGAAAAGTATGATCATGAATATGAATATAGTTATATATACTAAATGTATTAGTTTCACCTTTTAATTTGAATTACTGAAATGCATGAACTTTTGCACGATATTCAGATTTTTCGAGTTTCACCTGTATATGGCTATAATATTGACAATAGACAATGCCTGCAAAATCCAAAGCACCTTTACATTTCAGACCAAATCCGTCTGTATACATTTTATGAATATCCATGAAAATACTCGTTTGTTTTTCTCTTTCTCTCTTCACTCATTTTTCTATCCCTTTAGTGTCTGTTAAACACATGACATAGACTGATCTAGAGCGCTGAGGTTTGAGTCTGTTCAGGATACGATCCGGAGTGATGTCCGATCTCTGCCTCGGGTTAAACTAGAGAACATGGAGAGCTTGAGTCATGCAGGTGCACAGCCATATATTTCCATTTAGTTACAAATGAGATTTCCTACAGCGATGAGACTGTCTTACACTGATCCTTCGGTTAGACCGCCATCACGAGCTCCTCTTAAATCACTCTACCCGTTCTGTTATTAGAGGCTTCAAGCTATATGTCCTCAGATCGACTCGGAGTTTGAACCCATGGCGGATACCTTCAAAAGAGACAGAAAGGCCTACGCACATTTCCCTCCGAACGCTCATGAATAAAACAAGCTTCATCAAGCGGAGTCTCATGTGCACATGATGAAAACTCTCAGACTGTTTTGTTTCTGCAACCAAGTCTCCAGTATTTACTCTGTAAATTAAAGAAATCATCTCAAATTATTCTCAGAAAGGTGCTGTGGGATGTGCAGAAATGATCCACAGTTTTGGAGAAACGTCTGGTGGAATATTTGATCAGGGCTCAGGGTTTGATTGTGATGTTTGTGTGCTCTGTTCAGACTCTCCAGGGCCGGATTCAAAAACACCACGCTATACACATGTAATTAATTAATTACTCTTGGTGAGGGTGCTTCTCATATCTTCATCGCGCCTGTCTTCTCTTGGAAACGTGCAGGATTTCTGCCCGAGTGTGGAGAAGGGATGAAGCCCGGTCTGACCGCAGACATCTGATTATAGAGACATTGAGCCCACAGTTCACATCTAAAATAGAAATCCAGTTGGAGGACTTTTTGATGAATTATTGATTAAATTGATATGATAGCTCCCTTTCTAATTGTTTAGTTGTTAATATTTCATGAATATCATTTAAGTTTTACTCGAATGTGACACTGTTCGGTAAATCTCCATTTAAGCAAAGTGCTTTTCTGTTTTGTTTAGTTCTTTGTTGTTCAGCTCAATGGATTGCGTTTGCAAGCCTGTGGTTTATATCTGTGTTTGCAGTTTGTTCATACTCCACTAAATAACTTGGCTGCATTTTGCCGTTCTTCATATTTGTCATTGCACAAATTAAATTCCTACTGAAGTCTAATTTTCTGGATGGAAATAATGTCTAACATTGGACTAGTTTTAATCATGACACTCACACAGGTTAGTTGTTATTGAATAATTTACTGTTTTATGTATATTATCCTTTTTTTCGTTCCATCTTAACAATCACACATTGATCTCTTCATTTGCTTTTTATGTACATTTTACAGACGTGTCCAAGTATGTAGGTGTCTGGACTATATCCAGAGGTGTGTGTGCGCGTGTGTGTGTGTAAGTGTGAGAATGTGAGTGTAAAGTGAATTCCTGATTCAAAGGGACATTTTTCCAATTGTGGGGTGCTACAGCAAATATCATGTTTGTCGTTTGGCAAGCGGCTGATTTATCACATTTCCCCGAGCTCTGACATTCAGATTGCTTGTGATTGACGTGGTCGCTCAGGACACACACACACACACTCATTTACAGATATTCATATTCTTTGAGCTTGTAGAGTTTGCCCGTGTGATTATTTGACTCCATACCAGTTTGTATTTAAAGAGACTACAGTTTTTTTCTCTCTCTCTCTCTATCTTTCTTTCTCTTACTTTGTCTCACTACACACACACACACACACACACACACACACACACACACACACACACACACACACACACACACACACACACACACACACACACTGATTAAAGAATAGTGATGGTGAGGTGCATAAGTGCACTAGATAAACAAGATCTCACCCAAGGCTGTTTCTGACATCTATCCGTTTCACTGAAAACTGTGAAATATGCTTGTTAAGAGAACATTTGTGTGCACATCTAAAACCTAGCATGTTTCTGTAGCATAATTATAACCTATAATTAAATATGATATTTAAAACTCTGACCTCTTGTGTAAAGCTGCATGTGAAGTTCAGTGTGACAGAAAATAAATGTATTGTTTTGTCACTCTGCACTGATGTTCTTTGGAAATAAAACAGCTGTTCTGAAAGTATTATAACTTTTAGTGAAATACTATTTATTTGTCAGTCACTCAATATATCTTGTTTATACACACATACACACACACACACACACACACACACACACACACACACACACACACAAAACAAGAACACTTGCTCTTGCTGCTGTACATACAATGCTGCACTTTCTTATGCCTTTTCACAAAATGATGAACAGTTACATAGTTTAAATTGTAGTTTTATATAGCTGTAAGAATGTAACGGTTCTCTGTAAAATACGAACTGTACCATTCCCCACAACACTTGCACCGCGCTTCATCTAAAATCTGACGCCGCATCTATATTATGCTTTGACAAAAAGTATGTCAACATGCCCATCTTGGCGAGTATCTTATCAAACATATTCGGTTATGCCTACGTTAAGTGAACGTAAACAGTCGAGACGGATAACGCATGTGTACAGCATCAGTGTACTGGATTGTGCATCATTTCTTTAAGTGACAGCAGCCTAATTTTCCAGCGGTGTGTGTTTTTAATGTTAATCAAGCAACAAAAGACGAGGAAATAACTCTGCTCTTGGCTGAATAGCTTTTTAATCTTTATATAATTTATACAGTTATGATTAAGCAGTGTTATTTTACATTTGATTACTTTATTAAATTTCTGTATCTGAAAACTATACTGTTGGATACCAGAAAAGCACTGTTTCTTTTATTTGTGTCTTTGACAGTATTTTGATTTGACAGTAGTCCTTTCCCCCCCTAAATATAGCGCATACCGTAACAGTGACCCTAAAACCATGATACAAACTGAACCTTGAGAGTTTCGAACCGCTACACCCCTATTAAACATACAATACTGTAACATCATCCTCATGTTCATAAGTCACCAGGGCAGATTTCTCTGGAGAGGGACGCAGGTATGCGGCTGAATCTGCTCTGTGCTGCAGCTACGGGTGCTTTTCTTACTCCTTTGTGCTCTTCTTTCCTCCACACCAGCGCTGTAAGAGATTAAGGCCAGAGTAATTAATCACAGAGGATTATTATGGCTGTTGTGTGGTTGTACTGAGAGGCCTGAGGCTGGAGATGAGGATTCTGCACGGGTCTGGAGTCTTTCTTTTTTAGGGTTTGTTTTAAGGAGGGAGACAATGTGAGCCGTGCGTGTCCTTAGAGTATTCTCGTCTGTTATAGATGTGAAATCCCTCTCGTGCAGCATTGTGTATGAGTGTACAATATATCTTCCCTGTGCTGCTGTATGTGTTCAGGATCTGTGTATATAGGCCATTCAACAGAATTAGTTCAAATTGCAGTTCCACAGTAAATATCTACTTAAACCCAAAACATCATTTGAAATATTAAGCTAAATATACACTCAATTAAATCTGTAGAGCACTTTCTATTAGGATGTGGCTGTCCTCCCAACCCTAACTCCTAAAGTTAAACCGAAAGTAATATGTAGTCATTTGTGTGTGTGTGTGGGTGTGTGTGTGTGTGTGTGTGTGTGTGTGTGTGTGTGTGTGTGTGTGTGTGTGTGTGTGTGTGTGTGTGTGTGTGTGTGTGTGTGTGTGTGTGTGTGTGTGTGTGTGTGTGTGTTTATTTATTTATTTATTATTTTATTGTTTTTTTTTTGTTGTTTTTTTTGTTTTTTTAAAAAGATCTGTTTGATTTCTACAAAAGGAAATAACAATTTGTAGATTCTGGGAGGATTTAATTTTTAAATTTGTATTAAAAAATACTGTTCCACACTTGGATATCACAAATGACACTATATATATATATTAGTCTGTTTGCTGAACCTGATTTTAGCTGCATTTTTTACATTTTTGAGCAGAAAGTGAGACTGCATATATCTTTCATCACGGGCGGCTAGATCTCATCATTTTTAAGTACTGTAAATGTGCTCCAAATTTAAAAATCCAGTGTGTATTTTCCAGAACTTCAGTATTTGCTGCAATTAAATAAACATTTTGGGGTTTTAATCAATATTTTAATGTTTCTGTATATGTGAAAACCTATGTTTTCCAGGAATGTACTGGCTAGAATTTTCTTTCTTTTTTTTTGTTCATTAATGCTCAAAATTACCTTAAACTTGTCACTGTACCGAACTAAACCAACAATCATGTCACTACCGAAATTTACTTTGAGTTTCACTAATGACATTATTATTTCAGTAGTGATTACAGTTAAATAAATAAATGTAATTAAAGGATATGGTCAGCCAAAGTAAGAAGTTTTTCGTTTAAAGCTGCAGTCCATCACTTTTTATATAATGAGCGAGTAATGAATCGATTTTCCAAACAGTGTTTTTGTCTTATCCTGAATCACTACGGTACACCTATAATAAGTGTTTATTTTGGGATAGAGTTGTCAGAGTACCGAAACTTTAAAAATGTGACACTTTGAGTGCTGTTCGTAAACACCTCTGATTGGCCATTTTGTTCATGCACTCCTCGGATATGTTTGTGATTGGCTACAATTTGGTACGTTTGGTACTGAAGTCGGTATTTTTTGACAACTCCACATTGGGACTCTTTTAGACCGTTTCGGGTCGTACCGCTGCGGAGTAACCCAGTACCTGATATATGATTGAGAAAAAGCTCAGGCTACAATGTTTTTTTCCGCAAGACACATGCAGTTTATTAACGACTAGAGCGCCAAAAGTTACGGACTGCAGCTTTAAAGAAGTCAGTTTTAAAGTAAAACTTGTTTCACATGTTTTCCATGTTTCCATTCTGTTCTGAATATAAAAACACTGTGTTTGTTGTGACAGTGTCTAAGTGAACTATATTACTTGTGTTTACAATCAAAACATTCCAACGCAGCCTCCATCCTTCGCAAAAGATGAATAACGAAAGCGCACCGGAAACAAAAACCTTGAAAAAATTATAGAGAAGCCGATTCGCACGGGACTAATATTATCAAAGGACCTCGGTGTTCGGCGAGATAAGGTAGGTCATTTGCGGGGGGAATTTTTACTTTACAAATTAAAGAATTGTCCAATTGGCATGGGATTAAGTTCACAGACAAACTCCGCAATTATTACAAATGACTAGAGGTCACCAGGTAATACTTATCCCGTGCGAATAGGACTTAAGTGAACTACTTGTGTTCGTTTCTGTTAAAATCAAGACACATGTTTATGTCATTCTGGTCAAGGGAAACAACACTCCATTCAACAGGAAAGACAGATGAAGTGAAGTCACAATTTGACTATAAATGTAAATTATTAAATGTAAATTATGTATAAATTTTGACTAGTACTAATTATGGTGATTCCCATTTAAAGTCGGCATGAAAGTTGCGATAGACTTTTTTTCCTTTTGTGACGTATATCCAAGTGTAGCGGCTTCCGGAACAATAACAAATGTGGGCGGGGCTTGATTTTGTACATGGGATTGGATGGTTGTGGTTTGCTATTTGTGGATCTCATGTGAGTGACGGGTTATTGTCCCGCCCTCGTCATCAGAGAAGACAAGAGATGGGGAGGGGAAGTTACTCTGATTCAAGATTACGAGACATGAATAAAAAAAAAAGAAAAGATGTGGATGGATAAATAATTTATAGTAATTAGTACCCGCAATATTACATAATAAAACAGAATTGTCAATTTTGATTTCATGGTGATTTGTACAATTTAAAAGTGGTGTTTGTTCTTGCAAACATGGATAATGGGATCAATTGAAACTGAACACTACACACTAAAGAAAGCTTTAAAATGCATAAAAAAAGCATAATAGGACCCCTTTAAGTTTGTTCTACTGTGTATATTTTTCGATAGTTGATGAGGCTAAAAGGTGATTGGGTATTTCTGGATCTATAATTCATTATTTTACCCTTTCCTTTTTACCTTCTCTCCATCACAGCATTATCATGGTGTGTGTTTGTTTGTGCATCATCCACCCACACACTTCGTTTACTCCATGATCCGTTCAAAAAGCACTTTTTGCATCTCAGTTCTTCCTTTGAATTCAAACTTTGCCCAAACAAACCCTGGGCCTGGTGTCACACCCTTCAACACCTCATCTGTCCTGGTTTTACATGGCATCTGTTAGACACTCCCGCACGGATTTTTGCAGGCACACGCTTGAATTCAATATCCTATCTCACATGTCTGCTTAATGTTATTTCGGGAGCCAGTAACCTCCTTCAGTTGGCAGTGTTATATCAATGAATTGCTGCTGCGTATAGAGGGACAGAAAGTGGGTGAAGTCGAGTAGCTTCTGCGTGTGGCTCTACTGTAGTGGATAAACCTGATAAACCGAAGCGCTTTATTCAATCTAAATAGTGGGCCCCTCTGAGCCCCCGTGTTCGTACAACACACTACCGCTCCATCAATCACTGATAATGGGCCCCGGCCATTTCTCTCTGATGTTTGCGTTATTGCATTGGATTCTAACGAGCCATCGCTGCTAATCAGCCCACTGGATGAAGGAGGCGGATGGATTTGTTTCTGTGTGATCATTTCAATGAAACATAGTCCTGCATGCCTACATGACTCTAGGGGCCCGAAGCTGCAATTACACATATAATCACAATTGAATTTCAGTGGAAGCTCCATTATCCATCCTGCCAGCCAAACTGGAATTAAGTGTAGATGAAGTGAAAGTCTTTAGCTTTCTACTGCGGATAATGCTGTGCTATCAGCTTCAGCTCCTAATACATCAAGAAATGCACAGACGGCTGACACAAGATAAATCTGGTGGATCTTATGACCCGTTCACACCAAGAACGATTACAATAAGGATAACTATGTTAGCCTCTACACCGACGGATGATCGCGTTCTGTTTCGTTTAAGCCTGCAATGCAGTTATGTTGTCTGCAGCTTTAAGCTTAAGCAGCAGCAATATGAGACATTTTCGTGTGAGATAAAATTTCATATCGCTGTTAAAAATCCCATACATGGCAAAATAACTAAGTTGTGCAGTCCCATATATAAATAATTTTAAAATTAAGATAAAATATGTACCGAAAAAAGGTGAGTTCACCCTTCGTATGGAGTTTGATTGACTGACCAATCATAATCCGTCATTTTTTCCGACAAAGCAGTCAGGAGAGCTTGTAGATTCAAGTCGGGGGATTTGAACTTGAAAAATGGTGCGTCCTGACGTCTTTCCGCGGTTAAAATAACATCCATGTTTATATGATGCTATAAATTAACTAGAAGGAAGAGATGATCTTTAACTGAGGCTCTACAGCGATCTGTCACATCACATTACAGAGACAAAAAGCGGTATGTATTGTTTAAATTTCTTTTAAAAAGGACCAAATTTGAAAGTTGAGACTTTGTTTCATATCAAAAGTAACCGCTCTGTCCTGTCGGTCAGTTTCCTCTCTGCTCCGCGATGTATTTTTCACTGCGTGAGAACATGATGTGTGGCGTCTTCACGAACAGTCAACTGAGCTTAGAGAAGAGTAAAATACACCTGATTCGTGGAGCACTAGAGTGTGGAAGAAAAATATCATCCTTAGCTTATTTGTTAAAATGGTTGTGTTGTCAAACAGTGGTCAAACAATCATATTATCCAGCTGATTTGGTCTAAACATGGCAGACTGTGCAATTTGCTTCTCGTAATGACTGTGATTGCCCTCCCCTCTCCTTTTACTTCAAAGTTGAAACTCATAGAAGGTAATGCTATGAGGGACTCAATTTTGCATGACTCCTCTCATCAGCGAGTGAAACAGCAATAAAGGCAAATTGCTCCTGGGAGACATGAACGCTTTAGAATAAATTACGTGCGGGAACAGAGGTGTAATTAATTTACAGGCTGTATTGATAGTCCCCCTTCACTGCTCACTATATGTCTTCATCTCAGCTAACGTCTTCATTATTTGGAGGGCAGGAGAGAAGCGAGTCAACAGACTAAATGAATTGCCATAAGACTATGTACACAAACTGTTTCCACTGCGTAAGGATTTCTCTCAGGCTTTTAATTAGCATGCTGAAAAATTATTTAATAAGTGTGAGCTTAAGAGTTAAAGATGTGCAGGCAGGGAGAAGTGTACATTTGCAGAGAGAGACATTATAGTTTAAAGGGCTTCTTAATTTTATATTAAATGGGCTGTTTATAACTTATAACTAATGTTGCAATCTTCTCTTTTTTTATTTCAGCTAAAACTGATGAAGTACTGAAAGCAAAGGAAAATATTAAAGAAGAAAAGACAATAAAGGAGGAAGGTGAGCCTAACATTTTAAAATCTTAAACTCAAACTAATAGAGGAAAAGTATTAAGGGAAATTCTACAGGTAAGAGACGACAAGCCTTTACATCAATACAATGCATTCATATAGACACTTTTTTTCATTATGTAAAGGTGCAGTCATATTTACCATTGTTTATGGGCGAAATCCACTCATTTCAATAGGAATCTATGCATTTATGAATTCCACATGAGTGAAGGATTTCCCCTCTCAGTTTTCGCAATGGCAAAAAGGTCCATTGTCTATTATGAAGCACTTTCCAGACGCTTTCTGTTTTGGTCATACAGTGAGTACATGTGACCAACGTGAACCTGTCGCAAAATCTGCGTGGGGAAATCTTTCGCCTTCAAGCTAGATTCCCGATCGCATTGATTCCTATAGAAGTAACTGAGCTCCGGCCATTTGACAGACGACGGTAAATGTGACCGTACCTTAATTAGTGTTAAACTGTTAAATTGACTGTTTTTCCAAGCCACATATTTCCTATAGCTAGTTTCCTGTCTCTTGCGTCACTCCATGCTCTCTTTCTTCCCACATAATAAAATAACGCCAACTGAAATCATTTTCAAACATTTCAATCTAATGTTAATTATTGGATTGTGTTTGATATTTTTTCCCCCACTTAGCATTTGCATCATACTCTTCTAGTGGGAATCATTTTGAAAACAATTCTCTCTGTAATTTTCACATCACTTTTAGTGTGAAAATGCCTTATGCTTATTATGACTGTCATATTCCTTTGACAGTCTGTTAACATTTGTCATTCACTTGTTGATCTTAGCAATATCAAAAACACTGAAAGGTCTATTGTTATGGTTTCTTACATGGTCTCGCACACTCAGTTCGTTAGAAATAGAAAATAATGGTTTAAAAAAGCATATCAGTTTATCATTTCAGCTCATCTCCCGACTCTCTCACTTCCAGTTAATTCTGCATTGATCCCTCTTTCCATTACTGGATCCAGATTCCAGCATGAATTGCACATGCGTGGCTCCAGGCTACAGTGTGTGGCTCGCAGTCGAGTGATTTTCTTAAGCGAGTTCATGCTGTAATCTCACCCTTTGGAATCAATTGACTTCTCCCCCCTCCCAAAACACTTTCATTTCTCTCTTAAACTTATGAAGTAACACAGTCTTCCTGCCTAGCGCTGGAAGGCTCTTAACACCACCTCCAACCCCGCGTTTGTAATGTACAAAAATAGTCACAATTACGGTCTTTTGAACGTGTCTTTTGCTGCCGACACTCAATCTCTGTCCGTATGATCTGGAAGTTACATCGTTGAGAGCAGGGCAGGTTTTGGTCTGGCTTTAATCTCCATTCTTCAGGATGAACACACTTCCCTCAGGGGCTCGCAAACTTACAATCCAGCTGAACTGTGGAAATCAACAGAATACCAGCAGATTATACATTATAAAAACACACTCATACTCATGCTAATCGTTTTAGAGGGGATTTCACACAACATACTTCCTACTGAAGCCCATCTACTTTTTAAAATCAAATCATAAAAGTAGAGATGCACCGATACTAAATTTCTCCGCCGATACCGATATCCAATTATTCTGAATGATATTGGCCTAAACCGATTGGTGGATTTTTCTTAAGGGAAAAAAATCTCACCGAAATAATGCTGCAAACTATACAGGGAACCCTTTCATTTGGTATAATATTATAAAATTAGAAGTTCAAATTAACAACAGAGATGTTATGCTCAACTGCTATTTATTTCTAGCCATGCTGTCTTGCCGCAACGCGATTTTATTCACGCTGCTAGGCAGTCTGGATTCCATGGACCAGATTTTCGCCTCATCTAGGGAACCAATCACAGAACGGGGAGGGAGCAGCAAGACGATGACGAGGTCTATGCGACACACCGAAGCAATTTTTTTTTATACCTATGGGTCCAACATGGCAGCAGGCGCAAAGTTACCTTTCGACGCAGCCTTGCGGCCGTTTCACACCGCGAGCGTGACAATATAGTGACAACTATACATTTGTTTTTAGAAGTTGGTCATTTATAACAAAGTGTAATTTTTAACTGTAACTTTTTCTTGAAATCTTCGCTTGTCTGGTTTATGCTACTCTGAGCAATGTTTGAACTTTGTATTCTGAGCACTTCTTGCGTTGTTTTTGCCTCTCCACGATGACTCGCTTGGTTTAATCCTCAAATGTAAGTCGCTTTGGATAAAAGCGTCTGCTAAATGACTAAATGTAAATAACATTGATAGTCTTGAAAGTTTGGTATGGGGAGGTGTACAACATTCGCATATAAATGTTAAACAACAAAACAACCCAGAAAATGGCTCCAGTCTGTTAGTTTCAGCCATACTTTCGATATGTTTAAAAGACTGCAAACTCCGCGGATAAAAAACAAAACACACAAATAAACCACACACTCGGGTTTGATTTGGGTTGTGCTAGCCTATGTAGCTGTCTGTGTGTTACATAAACTAAAAGAACGTTTATATATTATTTTTTCTGGCTAGTTTACTTTAGTTTTTTTTTATATAATACACAACTTTCACCCAAACTGAATAATTAAAAACCCGTTTTTACCTATAATATTTTTGAGTCTTGATTTTCTTTTATTTGCCTACTCAAGTTCAAGTTAAAACTCACTAGACATGCTTATTCTGTGCATTTTGGGCACTTTTTATGTGCAATATTTATTTTTGTCCATCAAAAGTGTGCTTTCACTTTAATTTAGCGTGAGCAGTGCAGCAAAACCCGCTTCACTGCTGCTCACGCGCCTCTCGGCGCTCACGCGCTGCTCCTGCTCCCGCTGTGAATGCACTCACTGATTAACATGCACGGCGAAAAATATATGCGGTGTGAAACGGCCGTTAATAGATACACGTCATCGTGTACACATAAATCCTTCTTCCTCGTCTAATTTCTGTATGTAACGCTCTACATACGTCATCTGGTATAATTGAAACGATTGGCTATGAGCTACGTACAGGCGCATTTGATAGACATTCGTAGCACCCAATAAACGGCTCTGGGCATTCGTAAACCACGCCTCAAATACGAGAAAAAGAACATGTGGTTCCCAGACCCACGTCTCAATGAGACTTGGGTCTGACGTTAGCCAGGCTAATTTATTTCCAGATATGTTTGAAATGTTTGAAACTCAGTTGCGCATAAGGTAGTTTTCATAAACACTTCTTCATGGCAAATTTATTCAAACATACATATATAATTAACAGTAAATAATCTGTTCTTAAATAAATTCAATAAACTATAAACTAACGACCTGTGAATTTTCCTAAGATAAACGTTAAGTGATATTGTTGACAAGCTGCTTTATTGACGTCTTTCCACGGTTGAAACACTGATTGAGTGATTACAAAAGACATGATACGGATTTCTGTAAGTTGTTCTGTATCTTTCAAAATACCTTCTGATATTCATGCATGTTTTTCTAGATATGATTTGTATTAAAGTGGAAGAAAAGGCTCTAAAGCGATCTGTCACGTCACATTTAAGAGCGTCAAAATGCCATTTATTGTTTGAATTTCGTGATAAAATGTACAGAATTTGAAAGCTGAGACTTAATTTCTTATCAGAAGTAACAGAGCACCAAGCTCTTTGTGATTATTGGATGGGAGGCGCTACAAATCATGTTTGATGTAGGAAAAACCCTAGATCTGGCAACCCTGGCTTGAACTACGGGTGATTCATGGGGTCAAATGCGTTATTGTTGCATTAACTTGCCCTAAATTCAACGCGCGAGAGATTTTCTTCACACACAGTATGTGTTGCAGTCTGACGCGTTTTTCCTCCGCACCCTTTTGATTGACAGGATATAATCGGCCCTGGTCATTCGCTGTTTTTAATAGCTTTAATTGGCCGATAGGGATTATTGACCGATACATCGGTGCATCTCTACATAAAAGCTTTTTAGATGGAAACTCTTAAAAATACAGGTTCATTATTGGCATCACTGGTTCAATTAAGATCCTTTAACATCCATGGGACCTTTTCATCACAGAAAAGGTTCTACATAGTGGAAAAATGTTCTTTAGATTATTAAAATGTTCTTCAAATTAAGAAAAAAAAAATGTTAACAGAAAGGCTCTTTGGGGAACCCAAAATAGTTATTCTATGGCATTGTGTAATTTAAGTAGGCTTTCTTATATTTCTTCTTCTTTTTTTCATATTCAAATCAGTGTCGAATCCCTTACAGTCCATCACTGCTGGGCACTTCAGTCTATAACTGTTTTCTCTGACACGGACCTGCATTCGGTCCGTATCCATGCAGATCATATATTTTAATGAGCCGTATAACAGCGTTTAACCCGTATCATTAGAGCAGCTTGCTCTTTCACCATGGCAAAGAAAAAGACTTTCCTTAATTATGCTGTGTCATGCGGGTCATCTTTGCTGGTGTGTACCTGTGTGTGTGTGTGTGTGTGTGTGTGTGTGTGTGTGTGTGTGTGTGTGTGTGTGTGTGTGTGTGTGTGTGTGTGTGTGTGTGTGTGTGTGTGTGTGTGTGTGTGTGTGTGTGTATTGGAGAATGATACTACCATTAAACATTTAGATGAAATTTAACACCCTTACACACACACACACACACACACAGAGAGAGAGAGAGAGAGAGAGAGACTGCCCCCTGTATCCATTCATTTCTAATCTCACTATAACAAACTGTGTTGTCATTCACAAGAGGTGTCTGTCGTAGTGCTGACAGTGTGTGTGTGTGTGTGTGTGTGTGTGTGTGTGTGTGTGTGTGTAAACTTAAACTAAACTTAATTAGAGGCTTCATTTAATAGGGCATATCTGGTTAATGGTGTATAAATATGAAAAATATTGCTTAATTATCCCATTTTTAAGTCGAAATATAATAGAATTGTTTGTTACTTAGTGTTAATATATTTTTATTGTGTGCACACACACACATTTACATAAAAAGACACATTAATGTATGGAATTTAACAGTTTATTGCTGTAATACTTTATGTAAGGCTTCTTTTAAATATTTCTGCATAACTCCCTCAGAGAAGAAAATATCATCAGAGCAATATTTCATAGCATTTCAAATGTTGCTCTTGAGTTCAAATCCAAATGATAGCTTGCAGCACAGTTACGGTCTCGTGCAAACCCATCGAATGGCTTGTTGTCCAGGATTTAGGTGGGTAAATAGAGAGTAAGGTGATCTCTTTATAAATCAAATGATTTGACCTGTGAGCTTAACAATAGTAACTCCTGCAAGACTGTTGTTAAATATTTAGCACTCTGCTGTCATGAATACGAATGCTGTGTAAATGAGGTCTACAAGCGGGTGACCCTGGGACTAGAGCCTGTGAGGGGGGGCTCACACTGGCCTGAACATTTAATTGTCCTGACTCCAACTGCTCTTTAATGGGTACGCTTTGAAACACACCACCTGCTATATCAGACACTTCTCTGTATCATACAGCTTCTCTACATCACTTCTGAGAAGGGCTCGTCTTTGAGGAACACTAGGCTGCTTGTACGCTTGACACCACATGGTATTTATATTTATATGATGATGCGGTTTACTTACGCCATCTTATTCTGTGCTCCAGAAGTTATACTGTAATATACTTCAGTGCCTTTCTAAAGTTTGGAAATGCCCTAGGTTTCAAATTGGGGTTTTGAACAATATCGGCATAAACTCTTATAATTTCTCGAAATTATCAAGAATTATTTACTTTTTGATTACGCAATATTGACAATATATACATATTCGCAGCCCTTCTCAGCTCTGATGACTGATCACTGGATTAAATTTGGCCCAGTTTTCTTTTAACTACAGTACGCAACACAAATTAGAACACAGTTGAGATTGTTTATTAATAGGTTTGGTATTTCCCTGCTGGAATTATTATATTATTATTATTATATTTTTAAACAGCCTAAGCTGGTCTTAGCTGGTTAAGTTTCTCAGCCTGATCAAGTTGGTGTTTAGATGGTTTATCCCAGCAACACCGGCTGAAAAGTGTCTGGAAACTGTTGACACTTGTATAGTTGCAGCTTGCATCGTGTAAGAATTTACAAGATCAGGATTGCGGTTTTATACTAATTTGGCCTGTTTAGTAAATCTATCCCATAATGTCTAAAACACAAAAGGCGTTTTCAAACACTCCATCTCCAAACATTGCTTACAGTGTATGATATTACATGTTTAATTGAGAAAATCCAATGTATTTCTTATTTCCCTTTAGGGAACACTTACTTGTAAACCCGTCATTAGTTATTGAATGTTTATTGTGTCTAAAATCTACATGCTAAAATACAGTAAACACAGCTTGCTTTTTGAAGCACTACTGTGTTAGACCCAGCTAAATTTAAAAAAAAAAAACTGCATATCTTTTACATCATCTCACTAGTGAAATTTATCATTGTAAGCATTATGTAGCTGTAATATTTGAAGTATGCATATCTTTCTGTCATTCAAAGCAACTATTTTCCATACTCCGGTGATTAGTTATGCCTGGCTTATAAGCAGTGAATCCGTATTGTGGACCCAAGGGAAATAAAATTGGCAGAAAATCAGAGTGAGAAGATTTAATTATCACGCAGAGACCTTTACCGTCGCCTGGCCCACTGAACCCGAAAAAGCCTGATCCGCCTGGACATCAGCCTCCTCCTCGTCGCTTGTGTCCCATGCTATGCCAAGCAATTACTGTTTTATTGATTTTTTATCACTGTGAATTTAAAGGGTTTTTTTTTTTCTTTTGAAAACCCATGGTTGTTGAGTTCAACGTAAAGAAAATAAAAATGGTGCTTTGTGATATCCTATCCTTCATTCTCCTGTGTTGGCTGAATATTTAGACATATTATTGACCAGTGTCTACAGCTGGACCATTTCTCCAAGCACATATGCCTTTTCCTGTGCATGATTATATTAATAGATGATTGACATCCATTCCTCCCCTCTGTAAATGGTGTTGTGCTAGCCAAGAACTGCATTGGATATTTAAAGTTATATATATGTATATACTGTAATATGCACATTTAGTTTTTTGTCACCTCTCTAAACCCCAAGTTATTAACAGCACTACTGACCAATCCTACTGTACATTAGCAACCTCATTCTCAAATGAACGTACATAGCATCGAGAATACAGTTAATTAAGTAATATTGCCATATCCTTGTGGACTGCGTGGCCGTCGTATAGCACAACAGCATTTCCACGACACAAGTTTAAGTCCCAACTTGTGGTCCTTTCCCAATCCCAATCAGCTCCTGTCTCTCCTTTACTGACCCCTCAGATAAAGACAACAAATAAAAATAAATAAATAACATATTAATTCACACGATTTAAAACAATCTGGAACAATTCTGTCCAATGTGAAATTACATTATTGCTTGAATAACATCCAACCCATGTAAGAATAATAATTTTCTTTGATCAGTTTGTGACTGAAGCTGTTGAGCTTCTGAGTGAGAGATGTCACCGAGGGAAGTGGAGCTAAACAGAGGATTAATCTGCGTTACACTACGCCGTCACACAGTTTGACATGTGAAATCCTCTGTGCTCAGAGAGATCTCGTAGCTCTATTAACAGCTGTTTGTGTGCTTGTGTTATACATGCTCTCTAGGGAGGCTGTGTTTTAGGGTTTCAGGACAGGGTGGCCCGACCAAACAGCCGCGTTCATGAAGAAACTCTCAGATTGTCATACGCTGATATGTGAGAAGGTGTGTTGGAGTGTGTAATGTGAGAAAGTGTGTATGTGTTTATGTTGTGGGAACGAGAGGAAATCCTCAGGGTAGAGTGTTGAGAGTTGCATGTGTGTGGTTGGGTCATTTGCACCTCATCAAGCCGGGACTGGTGGTCTCAGACACGCACCAGGAGCAGAGTCTCTCTGATTGGGTCAGTCTGTGGTCACCAGTTGTCAGAGCTCCATGAATCAGCGTGACCAGTCGTCTATGAAATCTGTGATATGCTCGTGTTGTTGTACAGCATGTGTGTTGTTGCTGTGTGGCAGTAGCAGTAGACTAAGCACTTTGCTTCGTCTGTTTACAAATGTAAACACTATTGATCTACATTTTCTTAATGACGGTTTAGTCATAAGGATGAGTAATATATTGTTAGGCTGGGAAATATTAATTTGTGTGATTTAATACTTGCTGTTTTAATGAGGGTGAAAAAATGAACGCAATTAATGCAGCATCCGTTTTTTTACTCTGTGGTAACCCCCCCCCCCCCCCCCCCACCCCCCCACACACACACACACACACACATCCTTTAGCTAGCGTTACAGTATTTAACAATGCTATCTGTGATCCACTCAGCAGACTGGGGATGAGCTGACAGAGAACTGACCAGGGCCCTTGTGGACTTCCTCAGAGTGCACACTTTGGTGACGTCCTGTAGTGAGACCTATAGGGCGCGAGTCCACGCGGGCGCATTGAGAGGTATTTTTGGGACAGACTCGATCGAGCCTTATCCCTCTCCACTCGGACCCGGATAAACTGAAAGCTCATCTCATCAGTCCCTTTATTAGATATAAATCACAAATATTACACTATTTAGCATCGATCAAGAACAGGATTTATTTTCTTCTCCCAAATCTCATCTCCTTGTCCACTACACAGCCTGCTTTTACAGTTCTATATTTTAATATTGTGTATGTCACCTCGGCATTAGACAATAGATACATGCTCATTTAAATGATGTATTGTACATAATAATACATAATGTTCCATTTGAACTAAGATTACAATTTTAACACATAATGAAAATGTGTGTGAGTTTCAGATTAATTTACAGGTTTAAATATTCATACCAGGTTTATATATGACTCAGTAAAGCCCTGATACTCGGTTCTATTTATTTAATGAATCATAATGCGATCGTATTATTCAGCACGCTATTATTAGCCTATGTTTGAGACATCAACAACTGTTTGATGACTATTATGTTTTTATAAACTGTAGATAATAACTGGTAAAATGTACACCTAGGTCATAAAAACCATAATGATACTTTCTTTTTAGGCATGTTAACAATTGTCCGTCAGCGAAATCTCCTCCCATCCGTTGTCCGATTGGCCTTTCGCAAGGATTCCTGGGTAGTTAAAGTGTGTGAGCCTGCATGCACTTCAAGGGGACACAGGGGGCGCTGCTGAGCACACACACTTCAGAGCGTTAACATGAGGAATGGGACGGCCTACGGACTCGTAGACTCAGCGAGCACGCGCAATTTGAGTCCACGAGACCAAATTTTGCGTGTGCCATTCGGGACAGGGCCCAAGTGTGTGTCGCACATGTCCTGAATAGTGAAGCCCAAACCTCGATCGCCCCCTGGTGTCTTTCTGCAGTATGGGTCATAAACGTCACCCTCTTCATGTAATCGAATGGGGCGCGAGCCATACTTAGTTGGGTTTTAGTTAGTTATTTGATGAAAAGGGGGTGTAGCGTCATGATTGACAGCTGTGTTTGGGAATGAGTCTGCGGGAGCGGGAGTGTGCCACGGCTCAGGATCACGACTGCGCAGACTCCGGTGTGGGGACAAATTGGGTCCTCCCTAAAATCGGGTCTCCGTTAGGTCCCACAAACCATCCCATTGGCTCAAATCACTTTTAATAGGTCTCTCTTTTTGCAGCTGATTACAATTCCTACAAAAACATGTTATGAAAAAAGCTGTTTTAACTATGGTATAATTGCCATTAATATCTGCATTAGTTAGCTTATGTATTAGCATAGCATACAGATACAGATTAGCCTGATAGCTTAGTTTATACAGGCAGTTGCACTTAACCTATATGCATTCACAATCATCTTTAATGTAATTACGTGTTCAATGTCAAAATATTTCAGTTATAAAAAGAACAATGTAATGTTCAATTATTCACTTGATAGGCTATTATTATTATTATTAATTTATTAATTAAAAGTTCAACCAAGTGAAAGAAACTACGTACAATTTGTTTTACTCTGCATTATATAGTAAGCTACAGTAATTATTATTGTTTTTATTTACTTAGTATTATCATGAACTGATAGTTGATGGAGATATGATTTCTGATGTGTCATCATGTATAATCTTGTTAATAAATGATCAATAAAACCATAAAACTTGCTGTTTAGGCCTGTCTTTCACTTATGCTGAAAAATCAATTTAATAGAGGCATCAGGATCAGACACTTGCCTTCATTCATAGTAAGGAGTAAACGGATGGTATTAAACACATATTTAAAATACTATCTGTATGAGGTTTCACATTAAATTGGAGAATGTTTTAATGAAAGGTGCGATGAATTATAGAAAATTGATTAGTTATCTTTAATCGATCGAATGCCTTAGTATTAACAGAAGAATCGAAAGTTGCTGTATGTTTTGTTACATTCAACTCTCAGAAACAGTGAAATCAGACTTTTGTCATTTTCTCTTAATAAAGCAGAGTGCAAGGTTGTAAAATCCTCGTGGGTTGTTTGGCCAAGACAGAGGTCACCGGGGCACTGTTGTTAATTAGCCAAATGAGTCCGCTCGCATTGTGGCCGTGACCTTCTCTGCAGTCAGTTACGTGAGTTACACTACAGCTCTGTGAAATAACGCTGATCAGAAATATCTGTGATCTGATTTGTTTGTCTCGCTGATAAGAGTAAAGGAGAGTTACAGCCTTGGCGTAAAGCTTCGGTCTCGTGAATGGAGAGGCTCTTAGTCTGCAAATCTTGCTGTCTTATGTCGGATGACATCATTTGTGTTTTAGAGGCTAACTCCAATTACGTAATTAGCCAGTTGGGTGTTTCCTTCATTATAGAGATGTTTGTGACAAGACGCTGACCAGCAAAACGCTGCAGTTTATGTGCCTTCCAGGTTCCTTTATTCTCTTTATCTTGTTGTTCGTGTTAAAGTGACATTTGTTTGGCTCTCTCTCTCTCTCTCGCTCTCTCTCTCTCTCTCTCTCTCTCTCTCTCTCTCTCTCTCTCTCTCTCTCTCTCTCTCTCTCTCTCTCTCTCTCTCTCTCTCTCTCTCTCTCTCTCTCTCTCTCTCTCTCTCTCACACACACACACACTCACAGCCTTTGCTTTCTCATTATGGATCTTATGTGTTATGGGTCTTAACTGTTATACCAAAGTATGATTTTGTTATGAATCATGGATACTGTACATCTGTTTTAGCAGTGACTAATGTTTAAAGGGATAGTTCACCCAAAAATGTAAATTCTGTCAGTATTTACTCTCCCTCATGTTGTTCAACCCCGTAAGACTTTCGTTCATCTTCAGAACACGAATTAAGATATTTTTGATGAAATCTGAGAGTTGTCTCACTCCTCCATAGGCTTCTAGGTCATTTCATTCTGCCGCCCAGAAAAGTTATTAAAGATATCGTTAAAATAGTCCAAGTGACTACAGTGAATCAACCTTAAGTTTATCAAGCGACGAGAATACTTTAGAATACTGTACGTAATGAAATAAGGTGTGAGTGAGTGAGTTCACGAGAGCCATGACACGCGCCGCAAAAAAATCTTCATTTTTGTTCTGCAGCAGAAAGAAAGTCATACAGGATTGGAACTACATAAGGCTGAGTAAATAATGACAGAATTGTCTTTTCCATTTATGGGGGAATTATCCCATAAAGCAGTTCGAGTTAAAGAGAAACATCGCTGAAAAAGTTTTGTATTGAATTTATGTGTGAAGATAAACATTAAGAACAAGTTGCACATATTCAGAACAAATGTGTTTGTGTTTGTATTAACATTTTTTATTAAAATCAAGCTACTTCAGGTTTGTTTTTTCATCTTTTACGTTTCAAAAATAACAATAATACATTAAATTGCATATTTATTAGCATCTATGTGTTACTGCTAACTGGTTTTCAGCTATTATTATGTATTAGTAGGTTCTGCTTTTAGTATTAGTAAGTGTCTGCTTCTGTTGATAACATTGTTAAAGTCCCCCTGTGGTGAAAATCAAGCTTTGATTTTGTTGTTTATATGTCTATGTGGTGTTTTTAATATGCTTTAAGACAAAACATGTGTAAATTCACAAGTCGACAGCATTGCTGAGTATTTTCTCTATAAAACTGCAGTGAATCAAAGACAGTCTCAAAAACATGCTTTGAAATCGCTGGTGTTTCTGACGTCACAAACTACCTTGTAACCAATCAGATCAACGTGTGATCGTCAACGAGTGGATCTCTGAGCTGAGTGAGTGAGTGGAGGCGGGGCTCATTTGCATATTCATAGAACCACGCATACTAAATGAGGCAAGGGTGTCGAGTTACATTCAAGCTATTTTAAGGCATGACGAATTTTGTTTTCAAGGGGGGAAAAATGTAATAAGTCATTTCGGTGATCAGAGATGAGTTTTAAGGGATAAAATGATTGACCACAGGGGGACTTTAACACTTTCTAGAACACCTTAACCTTAAACTGTTGAATGCGAGTGAAAACCCAGCGCACTCACAGATCATCATTTCAAGTCAGGGTTTGGTTTGTATGTGATTGAATGTGATGATATCTGAGTGTGTGAGTTATTTCACCAGTTTCAGCGATTCAAGCAGATTTGTGGATCACTTGCAAACATGAGAGGTCTGCATTATCACAGTCAATGCAATGAAGCAACCGTGATATGCAGGAATGATCAAATCAACATTATAATGAGCCAATCATATGAAATTTCATCTGTATTATGCCATACATGCCACATTTAGAGTTTGTGAAAATGCTTTAAACACTATTTGAACATATTGATCATATATATATTTGTTTCTTTTGTACTGTCGATATTGTACTGCTTCCTCATGCCTCCGTGTAACATGAGGTTTTGTACAGCAGAGGAGAACTGATCCACTGATATTATAGTACAGTAGTGCAGTTTTACAAGGAATTGCTCAATTATTTAATGAGTAATGGGAATGTATTGATTTAACTTTAAATTAGGCATTAAACATCAAATATATCTCGAATAAAAGTTGTAATTCGTGCTGGAAGCATCAGCTATCAGTGATATTGATAAAACCTCCACAAACCAATAATACTTCACATGCTGTAATGACTTCTCCCATGTATTTAATACAAACTGCTGCTGTTTCAGCAGGAAAAATAGGAAAAGAAAGAAACGTCGTGTAGGATCATTATCAAAGTTTCTGAAGAATTTGTTTGCTGGCTTTTCCGCATTTTTATCAATGCAGTCTGATGTGTTTATATTGAATCGTCATTATGGGACTCTAGGTTTTGAGGTTGGCTTCCTTTGTGAGCCGATCATACATGCATCTATTCGAGAGACTACTCCTGAGGAAACCCTCTGTCCTACAGCTAAATCCATTGGATTGCAGAGCATACTTCTCTCTGTCTCACACTGCTTTAGACCCTTAGGGACATTAGAGGCATCTGCCATGAGCCAACATCAGCGAGACAGAATTCACTTAGATGACCCATATCATGTCGCTCAAGAAGCTTTTTATATGGCCCGTTTGTGGAGTGCGATCTGCCCCGAACATGGATTGAGTGCATGTTACTAGGAGGAGACATCGGCCATGATTGCAAACTCTCTTTGTTCATTGAGATCTCATTTGTCAAGGCCGAGAGCCGAGAGGGTATTAGTTAGTTAGCAAATATTGACATGCCACTTTGTTCGGGGAACTATCAATTGAAATCAGCAAATCAATGCTCCTAATAGCTGCTCATTACGCACTTGATGCATTTTCAGTGTTCGCATCAGCTTTGCCAGTCAATGCAGTCAAAAACTATTACTTGACCAGCAGCCAGACACGTTTTTCACCTAAAGCCTTCAATAGCTTTGCATATGGAAATCTTTTGGGTGGTTGTTTCGCAGCTTGAACAAGGTGTAGCGTTGACTCTTAAATGAGTATATCTCACTGACATGCTTATTTAAATAGAGTTAATGGAAGATTTTTCTGTCACACACTGTGATTAAGTTAGCGCAGTGACCTTTCATCTAGGTTCCTTTTGTGCGTACGATGGAAATCACAAAGGCTTGAACGAAACCACATTTTCTCTTGCTATCGTCGGCAGCACTCACACAAAGTCAAGCAGCGTTCGTCGAGAGAGGATCTTTATTTAGACACCAGATCTTCCCAGATAAATAAAGACAGTGTTAATGGAAGAGGGGCGAGTCGGATGCGTGTCAGGGGTTTGCCCAGATA